>NC_055666.1:21143829-21796579 GCF_017976325.1 Chelmon rostratus
TCTCACACCATTTACCCTTTTCCTACTACATTTAACTCTCTTTTCTTTTACATCCATCTCTCTCGATCTCCTGTAGTTTAAGCCTCCCTCACTTCTTTCTCCTTTTCTCTCCCCCTCCTTTGTTCTCTGCTGCTCCTTCTTTGATTCCTCTAACACATTTTAATTAACGTTGTCCCAGTGGACACAGAAAGGAAAACATACACACAGACATGTACATGCACAGGCACACACACACACACACACAGCCAACAGTCCCTGTTTCCCAGCCTGTGACCTTGGCAAGTGATGTTTTAATTAAAAGTGAGATTAAGTCTTTGTCCTGCTGTAAAAGCCTAAAGGTTATGAGATGTGTGTGTACACGAGACCATAAGTGTGTCTTTAAAGCTCTCACACACATGCACACGCAAACGTAGACACACACGAGCCCCACAAAGGCTTGAATCCATTGATCTCTCCACACAAACAAGTAGGTTATCCTAGTGCACACACACATACATGCATCCACACACACACATGCACATGCTCACATGTGCTCCACAAATCTACCGTCCACTAGTAGATTTGCATGTCTCCCTTAATGCAGGGGTCGTGACAATTATTACACCATCTGTCTTTTGATCAGTCAATACCTCCAGTGCAGCCAGCTGCAGTCATCATTTCTCTATTGATGTAAAGGTAGATACATTATGCATGCAAGGCTGAAGCTAAGCCTGATAATACTGCTAATACCACAGGCTTATGCAGCATGGCTATCCATCTATTGGATACCTTTCACTCATGCAGCTGATTCCATGAATCAGGCAGCAAAAGTAAAAGTTTTTCTGCCACCGTGCTGTCTGGGTTCCTTTCACAAGCTTTAGTGAAGAGAGGAACCATCAAATGTGACAGTGTAGGAAGCTGGTACTAGTGATTAGGAGAGCAAGGCACTAACATTGTGAGGGTTCATGCACTGATTTGTCCTGCCTCCACACCTGCTAAAACATATTTCACTGTTGATGAGCCACTTTGGACAAACAGCAAAGAGGATGGTAGAGCTGAGAAAGTTAACATCCAAGATTTACCACAGTATTTTAGCACAGCAATTTGCACACACGCACACACGGAGCTAAATCACATTTACAAGTACCCTTTCACTTGAACACAGTAATAAATCAAAACATTTTTTTTATAGATTTAGGTTTGTGTGTTACGTCAGGGTACCCCATTCTGCTTTAAAGTGTGTCTCTCTGCTGCTGCTTCATGTCTCACCTTGAATCCATACGGACAGGTGCAGTGGTAGGATCCATTAGCATCGGAGACACAGGTGCCATTGTTTTGGCAGGGTGCTGCCAGGCAGGGGGCGCACTTTGACATCAGGCTGATATCTACTGGACCTGAGAAAGAAAATAGAAACAGAAGCATTTGAGAGAAGAAAGGGAGGGATGGGGGTGGATAAGGAGACACACAGGGAGGAAAAGAAAGTGTCAAAGGCAAAAATATTCATATTTTAGTCATATTGTGCTAAAAGGCGCTGATACAGACTTGATTTAATGGATGGTGAGCTAAGAAAAGCCTTACAGGATAAGAAAAATCTGAGTTTAGGAGACCAATAAATGTGATTTGTTTCAGAGGCCAGGGCATGTAGAAGCAAGAGGAGGAGGAAGACGAAGAGAGCATTTGATTCAGTGTGTTCTCATATTTTTTTTTTTCTTGTGTGCAAAAAGTCTACTTCTAAATTCTTTTTCCCTCTGGTTTGATAGCAGTGGAGCCCTGAGGCAGGTAATGTTAGAGGTCGGCTGCTCCTGTACTCTGTTGTGTATGACTGAAATACAGCCGAGGGGACCGGGATTTTTTGTGGCTCATTCTTTATCTATTAGCATAAGATTTCCTCTGCATCACTCATGGAGCTGACCCAAATGCACACACCATCTTAAATGATAGCCCTTAATATATAAAGGCTTGATTGTCTGGCAGGTTCGTTTTAAGAAATAAGAAACATAACAACTGTGCAACAAGTGTAGTATTTACACAAATACAGCACAAAGAGTCTCACTCAAAAAAAAAAAATGATTAGCCTTAAAGCCTTCCAACCCTAATCTAAGATGTTTGATGCCTTTAAGCCTGAAAATGTGTCTCAGTAAACTTGTTTTCAAAGACAATCTCATCAATAGGATGAAGACATGGAAAGGCTGCACAGAACGTTTTAATTTAAACACCAGATGTTTAATCTCTTCATCACTGCTGGAGAAAATCCCAGCATGCACTGGGTGAGAGGCAGGGTACAGCCTGGACTGGTTGCTTGTTTCCCACACAGCTAACACACATAGAAACACGTTCACACTGACAATACATAATCTGCATGTTTTGGGGTTATGGGAGGAGAACCAAAACAACCAGAAACTGCTGAAAAAAGACCCAAGTCCCACTGGGTTGTGTTCAGACCCTGCACTAGCCACTGATCTTCAATGCACATAATCATGCAAATATAAAACCACTGACAGTCCCGCTCACCTAAAACGCTGGCCAGCAGACCGCATAAACACAAAACCCAGACCAGTGGAAGAGAAGTAAATTGGACAAGCCAAAACGCTACGAGGTCAAGAATACTTCAACAATTGAAACAAGTGAAAGGATCAAACCTCTTAAAAATCAGGACTTTGCTGAGATGATGTGACCGAGATGGAAAAGATATAAAGGTTCAGGTGCTACAGAAAGAGTCAGGACTGATTCACTCTCAGTATAATTGATTTTGACATGATTCTTGCTGCCTCTTATTGGTGTTTTGAACACCTTTCTGTGGACTAATCTCACTGAATCCAGGGATTAACCCAGTGCTAAAACGGGTCAACGCTGATATGTATGGACAAATAATAGGATATACTATATCAGCGATGAGACTACTTACCTTTACACTGAAATCTGTTGAGTGGTGTTGTGAGCAGTAGTCTGTCAGCCATGTCTGGTGGTCCAGTACAGCGAGCAATGCCTAAAATACACCCTTAGTTAACATCAACGGCATTCTTCTCTTGTACAGAATGAGATGCATGTCATAGAAAGTGTAATATTTTGGCTCCGGGTATTTTAATGGCATCTTAATTGTCATTTTTCCTTCTTACCAGGCTCTTTAAAGCCAGCCTTGACCCACTGAGACAGCCAGCGCAGGTCACAGTTACAGTACAGGGGGTTGGCACCAAGAGCCCTAGAGAGACACACACAATTAAAAGTGTAATCCAAAACACATCTGATACACTAGCACATGCAGACAGATGTATGGGGCTGTACTCACAGGTGGGACAGGGAGGTGAGGTGGTTGAAAGCTCCTTCTGGTATGGTTGAAAGGTCGTTACCATGGAGAGTGCTGGAGGAGAGAGAAATAGAGAGCAAAACAAGAGTGTATATGAATATTAAACACAAAACTGACCTTGTTACAAATTCAAGAGGTCACTTTTTGACCCATTGTTAATTTTAATGTGTAGTTAATTAATTTGATGAACTATTGAGTGTTTCTTTGTAATCACCCTTTTTGCAGCAAGGAGAAGAAAGAGAAACAGTGTTTTGACCTTTTCCTCCAGCCCAGGATGCTACTACAATGCTAGTACTCATCTACTTACTCCCATACTGGTACTTATGCTGCCACTATCACTTCTACTGCTACTGCACTTATATTGACACAGGTGCTACTATTAACTGACTGGTGTGTATAAAGATCAAACTGTTGAAGCTACATTTAAGTCACCATAGATTACAAATGCATTATTTTTTACAATAAATATCTAGACAAACCTGCTGTCTCATATCCATCATATCAGAAGTAAATGAAACTGACAGGGCAGCTGCCTAATACTCCATTTTCAGAAAACTAATACACCAACCCTGACTAGCTGCATGCTAAATTATTTAAATTATTTGTGGTTCCTCAGCTGCAGACACACCATCATCCCCTTCTATAATGGAAAATGAATAAAATATTTATGAAAGAATAACACAAAATAAACAGAAAGCTTATTTTCATTGTTGGGCAATAAAGCTTGTCCTGGTCTCTGAATGGAATATAAACTGTCTCATATGGTCATCTGGCAGACTATGGTGTGTGTGTGTGTGTGTGTGTGTGTGCATGCATGTTTGTGTGCATGTGTGTGTAAAAAAACTTTGTCACAGGGACAAACTGCAAGCTGTGATGTGTATCGGTGTGAGCATGTGCCTTTCTGCTTTGTGCCTTTGGGTTTTTGTGTACGTGTTTGTGTGTGTAGATGTGTGTGTGTATGTGTGTCTGAAACTTTTGTCTCCAAGGGCTGAGAGACTGCAGTGTGTGTGTGTGTGTGTGTGTGTGTGTGTCCTTTGTGTGGCGCCATTTGAGTGTGTTGCCTGCTGGATATAAGTTCACATTCCATTAGAGCGAAGGGCTGTAGCAGGGGACAGCTATCAAACCACCACTATTGGAAAAGTGTGTGTGTGTGTGTGTGTGCGTGTGTGCTTTTGTGTGCATAATTCAGTGTGCGCATGTTCAGGTCAGTGTGTACCAGAGTGCATGCAAGTTTGTGCATGTCCGTGCAACTTAACGTGTTTGCGTGCATCACTTTGTGCGCGTGTGTGTTTGTGCATCTGTGTTTGGTGGTCTAACAGCCCCCGCGTAAGGCTGGCCCAGAGGGGGTTGTGGGTAATGAGGAAGTGACAGTGATGGCTGCCTGGCAACCAGTTGCTATGCGGGGGCAGAGAGGGATCAGTCCCCACGGCAACATCAACTAAAATGAAAGGAAGAAAGGAGGGAAGAGGAAAAAAAAGCGATCACTAAACTTCTGCAAGGTGAAAGCCTCATAAGAGACACAGTCAATAAATAAAGAAAAGGCCAGAAACAAAGGTGACTTCTTGGAGGGCGAAACACTGACTTTTTCTTTCTGAACGGTGGCTGAAGATCAGGAAGAAATATGCACAGAGAATAATAAAGGTACAGATTTCTCATGTTAATGTTGGGTTTAAGTTTTAAATTCATTTGTTATGAATGTGAAATTCTACCAGCACATCTTTATCTTTAATGTTGAGCCAACAGTATTACGAAAATACAGTAGTTAAGGCTGTCAGCCTCAACGCTGCCATTGTGACCACAGCAAGAGCTTTTAGACTTTCCCACCACAGTGCAGATAGTAGAAGCCAACGTACTATTCAGTGCAGCAAAAAAGAACAGTAACAGCTTTGTCTTTGAAATAAAAAACATCAGGGATTATAGACAAAGAAGTTTTCTTTTTAAGAGCCACTGACTCTCGCCACAACAAAA
Source organism: Chelmon rostratus (assembly GCF_017976325.1). NCBI lineage: Eukaryota > Metazoa > Chordata > Actinopteri > Chaetodontiformes > Chaetodontidae > Chelmon > Chelmon rostratus. Next base: position 21,149,081 of record NC_055666.1, read on the forward strand.
GCTGTAAAGATTAAATAAATAAATAATCCTGGTTTGAATGACCCAGAGTAACCGACACTGCAGATCTACTTTTCTGTGCAGCAATAGAGAAATTCCATTCACCTCCATCTAAACTCCACCTATTTGGGTGGAGTTGTAAATCTCAGAGGCAGATATTAGAAATAAATTACCTTTAAGAGTGTCTTAACACCTTCTTAAAAACTTGTTTATGCTGACCTCTAGTGGTTTAACTCCTCTCCTTGTTGCAGTGATGCACAGGTGTACTCCAGGACCACACTCAACCACACCCATCAGTGATGGTGAAACAGTCTTGAAACTTTTAACCAGAGAGGGCGCCAAAAACAGCTTTTCAATCTGTTACTCTTTAACCACATATTTATTTAAGATACTGAGACATCACAGTTAAATTAACAGCAATACCTGATTGTCTAAGGATGCTACAGATGGCAGGTGTACCGAGGCTGTCACTGAGCAATGAAGGTGTAAGTGTGTGGTCATATGAGTGTGTGTGTACAGCAGACACGGTGTGTGTATCTATCTGCTCGCATGTGTGTGAGAGGACGGTCCGACAGCAATATTAATGTGCACATTGTGCGTGTGCACATGTGGGCTTGTGAGACAGAGGGTGGACAACCAGATGGATGAGTGAGAGAAACAGAGGCTGAAGGTCGATTCGTCAAACACAAAACAGAGTGGCAAGAGAGAGACAGAGTGAGAAAGAGGGGGACAGAGAGAGGAGAGAGAGAGACAGAAACAGAGGGAGAGAAAGAGCGAGGAGAGAAAGAGAGAGAGAGGGGGGGCGAGACAGACAGAGACAGAGACAAAGAGAGACAGAGACAGAGAGAGAAGAGAGACAGACAGACAGAGAGAGAAAGAGAGAGAGAGACACACACACACACAGAGACAGACAGTGAGAGAGACACAGACAGAGAGCGATATATATAGAGAGAAAAGGGACACTAGGGGAGAGAGGGGCCAGAGCATGCAGATTGAGAGGGAGTATTAAAGAGGAGATGAGAGATTGTCACTTTTATCTTTTTTAGTACCCTGAAACAACAAATGATTGGGTGGCTGTGACTCATTTTGTGACTGGGTCTTAACATGGCACTCGGCCTGGCACCAGGGGAGTGATTAAACTTTGATTTAGCCCAGTACTATAACTAGCAAAGGGGAGTGTATGAATATTGAATCCACTGCGGCACTTGAAGATGAAGCTTGCTACTCACAGCAGGCGAAGCGCCTTGAGCCCGTCAAAGGCATGAACCGGGATGCAGCGAATCTGGTTATAACTCAGGATGCTGGAAGACAGAGGACACGAACAAGGTCACGAGATTTAGAGTCTGTTTTTCACACCATTACTTCTTTCAATATGCTAATTTTCATATTATTTTCTCTTGTATTTCAGACTACATTCATGTAAACACAGAAATTACATAGCGGGGCCAAGAAAATAAAGAGACAAAGAAGATGGAAGACATGAGAGGTGACGCAGCAGACTTGGTTTTACAATAACTTAGTACAGAACCTGTAGCCACTGCAGGTTAAACAAGGGGAAATAAACATGGGAGCCACATTTTAAATTAAGTAGAAAAAAACAGGCAGAGGAAAAAACTGCCAGAGGCAAAGCTGAGGCTTTTAGAAAGTCAAACTCCCACAACACAGTTAAGTTTTATCTTTTAAAACTGCTAATTAACCAAAAATTAAGTTCAACAATGAATGAAAGTGAAGGAGACAAAAATTTAAGGACAGAATTCTGATCAGGGTCAAATGAGATCAAGTTGGCCATTTCAGGGTGTCATCATTTTAACATAATTAAGCACAGAGCCCAATAATGATCCTGTAAAAAGCTGACTGCTGCTGTCTGATATCTTTAAGACAACAGTAGCCTAGAAAATTGGTTCTCAGCGTTTCTTGGCTCATGACGCACTACAACTCATCATAATTACTGATTTTCAAGATCCCTAAAGGTGTCTCAGAGGAACAGGGGGGAAATAAACCCCAGATCCTTCACATCTCCAACTTCAGGTTAACAACTGGCGAAGAAGTTAGAAAAAGGAGCCCAAAAGCCAATAAATCCACAGATACAATTTCCAAAATCCGATGTGGAAAGTGGAACACTCTCCCCTTCCTCTACCTCTTCAACACTTGGCAAGGTGTGCTTGAGCAAGGCATTTAACTGAGAAAGTGTTCCACTGATGCTATCTGGGGCTAACAGTAGAGGCCTGTGGCTGCACTGGGCAGCTCCCAGGCGTGAATGAGTGCAACTCAATGAAATATGAAACAGGGCGTTGCTGGAAAAGAGCAAATATGCACAGTCAACTTTCCATGGACACACAAAATCCAGGTACTGTAATAGATAAGACTGATCAGCTAATGCCACAAGTTTAAAATCACTCCGACAATAAAAGGAACTTGCATGTAAGACAAGAAAGGGGGAATTTAAGAGGAGCTAAAGCAGATTATAATTGAACAGATTCACTGAGCGGGTGGCAGAGAAGTGAAAGAAAAGTTTTGAGAACTTTTAGGAAAGCAATATACCACATGTGTATGAGCAAAGAGATGAAAGAAGAGGACGACACAGGAAGACGATACGAGAGGAGCTTGAGATGAGACAGCGGAGACAGTGGGGAGGAAATAGAGGAAGAGAGAGAGGAGTGAGGCCATATTTAAGGTGTAAGGAAGACAGAAGAGGAAAAGCTAAAGAGGGAGAATGAGAAAGTCGAAATGAGAAGGAGAGAGAAAAATGAAGACAAAGAAAAGAAATGTGAGAGAAAAGAAGAAGAGGAAGCAGGAAAATATGAGCGAGAGGAGAGAAGATAGCCCGATTAATCAGAGTTAAGAGAAGAAAACACTGATTTATCTGGTGGTTTTAACCTTACGCACGCACACACACAGCCCATATATGACATCAGTCATGGGCAAGGAAGTGTGTATGCGTGGCTGGGTGTGTGCGTTGCCATGGTGACTTACAGTGTGGCTAGTTGAGTCATGTTGCTGAAGGTGTAAGGGGCCAACATGCTGATGCTGTTGTTGCTCAGGTCTCTGTATAGATACAAGCATTCGGTAAATGCACACAGACAAACACACACAGGCTGAACATGCTGCATATATACATGTCAGGTTTCCAAACAGGACACTGCATGAGCATCCTGTTCAAGGTTATGTGAGTGGTACGTACACCAGTGACAGCTGCTTCAGGACTGCCAGCTCCTTGGGCACAGATGTCAGCATATTACCCTCCAGGTAACTGCAAGGAAGGGTGCAGAGTTAATGAAGTATGCATTACATATATATACTGTATATACACAAACATAGGCCTGTGGGGGCGAGAAAATTGCAATAAAGCACATAAAAGTTGAAGGTGTGTAACTTTGGTCACATTAAGTGTGGGAGACGTGGGCGGAAGAGAGGAGTGGGGTGTGAGTTTGGGCTGGAATGATGTGTCGTGCACCTTTATATGGCACATTTACATTTACCAGAGGAGCGTGGTGCCTTCTGTCTTATATTTTCTGACGTTCAGCTGTGTGATATGTGAGTCTGATCAGCTACAAACTAAACAGGGTAAGAATTAAATGAATAGTTTGGCACTTTGGGAAATACTTTTATTTGCTTTTTTCCAATTGTTTAATGAGAAGAAGTTACACTTAGCCTGAGCTGAGCTGGAGCCAGGAGGCATATTAGCTTAGCACAGCTTAAAGACAGGAAGCAGGGGGAGGCAGCTAACATGGCTATCTCCAAAGTTCAAAACATCCACCCAGCACACCTGGAAGCCTCACAGTGACCACAGGACTCTGGGTAGTCACTGCACCTGACTGCTGTTTGTCAAAAAATAACTTCAGCACATATTAACTCCCAGTGAAACCAAAAGCTGTGAGTGCAGCTTCGAGTGCAGACTGACAAACACTAAAACAAGGTGTTGTGAGCTTCAGACGTGTTGGTATGCATATTTTTGGCCTTTGGGCAGAGCTAGAACATCTGATGTCCTACTTCCAGTCTTTATGCTAAGCTAAGTTGGCTGCCTCCTGACCAAACATAAATTTTCCTTTCAATACTGTTTTGCTTTCATCTGATTTGGGTAGATTTTAGCAGCAAAGAGGGAAAGAAAAAAGAGGATTTGGACCCAAATGTTCAGACACAAATGTGGTAGGTCATGTATGGCATCAGACAAGTAAAGTAAATGTTGATTTTTGACACTGTTGTCATTTCAAGTTATCCTGAACAACCATGTAAAGCTGGGATTCCAGCAACGACGCTGCATTTTGTGCATAAGCAAATGACTGTGGTGGATTATATCTCTGAATTCAGCAGACAGCCGACCAAGACGGGACAAGATGACAAGATAAGAAGTGTTGGGGAGTGAACCTGTCCAGCTGAGGAAGAGGAGGAGGAGGGAGGCACTAACAACAGTTTCATAATGCAGCTTTAAAAACATATTCCAAGCAGTGCAAATGCACAGTATTTACCTGCTGATCCCTCACACACAGCACACACACACTTTCCATGAGCTGCTGCTTTCTGCTCCTCTCTCTCTCAGGTCATAAGTAGGTCATGTGGACAGTATGATGGAGTGTCTCCTTCAGCCTGATCAATACCTAATCACTGATATTGACCTGCAGAGCAGGCCTATTTCACAGCATGAGGGGTTTCTGTGTGTGAGTGTGTGTGCGTGTGTGTGTGTGTGTGTGTGTGTGTGTGGGTGGGTGAGTGCGTGTGTATGTGCAATTATTCACCTTCCCACAGGAGATTTTGTTCCTACTTTCTTCTAAATTTCTTAATCTTGATTAACATTGTTTTACCCTTGTTTTATCCCACATCAATTCTTACAATTACTATCATTATAGACATTTCCTTTATTGGTCTCTATTACAGGGATTTCGACGAGCCGCAAATTAGCGTTGAAGCAGTTCCACGATGTAGCAGCTGTAATATACAGGAAAATCATTAGGCAAATGCACGATTAAACGTATTATTGTTTGTTTTAGTTCATTAGAAATGCAGGCATATTTTGTTACTCTCTAGTCAGAGTCTCTTTGAATCAAGCTTGTACAAACCTTGACTGCTCTAGCAAATCAAGGGGTCCCTGGCTTCTTCAGAGATTATGCAACATTATAACAAACTGAATATTTTTAAAATGAAATTCTTGAAATATTTTTGGATAAGCCAATGACACTTTCTGGAATCCCCTTTCAGCTGTGTGTACCTGTTCTGACAGTCTCCCTGCCTTTCTGTTTGTCAATATAATGTATTAGACTGTATTTAATTGTGGATTGTAGATGTGGTTTAAATATCTGCAGTGATTCACAGATTTATGACATCAACATCCAAACAAACACATAAACACACAAGAACCTGCATTACTCACTTTGCCTATAAACCCATCAAGTCACACAGAAGGAAAAAGAGAGAGAAAGAGTGTGTTTGTGTGTGTATTCACCAAATGGTTTGTTAGTTCCTGAAGCAGCAGAGGGCAAACTGCTGCATCAATATTGCACTGCAGCAATGTGTGACTGTGTGTGTGTGTGTGGTACTGACTTTGTATGTTACTGGAGAGTAAAAATTGGCAAAAAATGCTAATTTTGTAAATGCATGCTGGCACGTTCGTTGACACTCGTACGTCTGTATATTTGAACAAAAGTGAATGTGTACATCCTTGTGTTTGAGTTTGTACGTGTATGTGTGTGCGTGCGTGCGTGCACGTGTGACTCACAGCTCCGTGGTGTCCTTGGGAATGCCCTTGGGCAGAGAGTGCAGCCCTCTGTTGCTGCATCGCACCACGCCGTCTGAGCACGTGCAGACGTCAGGACAACCAGACCCAGGAAGACAACCATTATCCTCAGCACCTGGAGACAGAGAGAGAGTAAGAGAGAGAGAGAGAGAGAGAGAGAGAGAGAGAGAGAGAGGGATATTAGGGATAGACAAAGAGAAAGAAGGAGAGGGAGGAAAGAAACACAGGGAAGGACAGACAAATTCAAAAATGGACAGAGGTGAGAGAGAGAAAAAGAGCAACAGCCAGAGGGAGGAGGCAGGAGGAAGTGAGACAGGTGAGGGCAAAAGGAGGAAGAGAGAAAAACGAGTAAAGGCAACCAAAGAGAGAGAAAAAGAGGGATACAGAAAAAGACCAAACTGTAAGTGAGGCACATGGTCAATGCCACGCAACTATGCACTCAGCACTTTTAAAGAGTACTTTACAATCCATATCAAATGACCAGGGGCTGCTAAAATCAGCTACACTGGTGTGTTTCAACAGCTGGCTCAGGACCTGCAGGCAGGTCACAGTGATATTAAAAGCGCTCAGATGATTCTGGAGAAACACTGAGCAGATGTTGATGGGATGGCCTGCAACAGCTTCCAAAAGTCATGTCAATACAACAGCACAAGGAAAGTTGTCGCAGCACCTGCAGTCATCTACGGCTACTCTTAATTTAACCCTTTTGAGGACTTACTTCTCTATTACAAATTTCTCTCTATTTCTGGGGAACCTGCAGCTGGTGCATGTTCTCTCGACGCAACAGGTTTTTTAAAAATGGTTCGGTCAAACTGAACAGTTGTGCTGGTAGAAAGCTAAATTCCACGCACACATGCACACAAACACATGGCAGGAATAAAAAACATGCGACTGATTGTAATCATCTAACACTCAGAGATAAGAAGGATCACAGACTAAGAGTGTTGTTCTTGGCCTAAAACGTCTTCCATTTCCTTGACTGACAGACAAACACGCTCACTGCTTTAATCTAGAGCTGGAAGGCAATGGCTGAACCGTGGTCCCAAATGTAAAACAAGCCGAGTTCAAACCATAATGAAGGATAATGAAGACTGGACTCTAAGCCAATCATAACACTACTGCAATGTGCATGTGTGTACTTGTGTATGTAGAGGAAGGAAGATTAGGAATGAGAAAGTTTATAGTGTCGTGTACTTTGTGGTGCATTTGTGCCCTCTTGCCTGCACTAATATACACGCATGTGTGTAACTGTAAGTGTACGCACATGCACATGCTGAGTGTGGTGCACATTTAGTTTGTTAAATAGCCATCTCCCCCTGTCCTGTGGCCATTTTCTCGTTCACTTTGTAGTTTCCTAATTGTGCTAATGTCTAAATGTCGAATAAATGGCCGCTTACGTGCCCGTGTGTTGAGCAGTGTGTGTACCCGTGTGTGTCTTTGCTGATGTGTGGAGCTTGTGAGTCCACTGGGAGGTGTAGCCGTGGGCTGACTCACTCTACAGTTGGCTGATTGAACTAACATCTAAATGTGCGCTAAATATCTTCTCACAAATTCAATTAACTTTACCTTTCCCCCGGCTGCCTCTGGACAACTTAACAGTCATTTTACTCGACTATAAATAGACCGGACACGTGGACCTTGTGTGTTTCTTTGCTTCTATTCTTTTGAGAACCAGTTTGAGATTTACACCTTAAGAGTGTGGTCGTTTTACCATCGCGAGGAGGTTATGTTGCCCCTGTTTGGTAGTTGGTTTGTCTGACAGTCAGCAGGATGTCTTCAAACCTTTGAGGATGGCTGGGCCTTGAGCCAGAAAACAATTGATTTGATGTCGGCGTTGATATACAGTACGTCTTTGATTTCCATCATCAAGCGATGGCGCTTGACTATGAGATGAAAATAATCCATATTAAATTGTAGGTTTACAAGGTCAAAAAACACACTAACATACATTTTGCGCAAATTATTTTCTGCAGTTTAGGTTTGTCATGCCGCTCCTCAGTCCTTACAGATTCATTCACATTTATGATTTTCTGTTTCTAGTTTAAACTACAGCTCGGATTAGCATAGAGTTAGGATTAGACATTTAATGTAACCATTGCAAGGTCCTCATAAGGACAGAAGCACAAGCGCTTGAATGTGGTATCAGCCATTCAAATTTATGTTTAAAGGTAGATATGTGTGTGTGTGTGTGTGTCCGTATGCTCACGATGCAACAATGAATATTAAGATCTGATACCATCTTAGAGTTTCCTTACTTGAGCCAACCCAGCTAACTACTTTCCAAAGTCATTTTCAGTAAATGGTTGCAGCACAGGAAATTAGAAAAGTGTAATGAATTCAAAGAAACTCAGGAGGGAGAGAGAAGCCGAACGAGATGGAAAGAGAGAAAGAGGGGAGATCGAAAAGAGTTTCGAGTGTAAAGCCGTAAAGAATGAAAAAGGGCAAAAGAGAAAGAAAGCTGTAATAGACAGGAGAGCCAGACCACACTTTGTCTGTGGCGTCAAACTTGGCGGCCAAGCCGGCGGCCTAAGTCGCTATAGGCAGACATCGTCGTGGTAACAGCAACGTCACTGTAGAAACCACAAGCTGATGTCATCTATGGCTGCTGTTTGCCAGCGGTTACTGATCATTCTGTCCTCACAGTGCCCCGCTGAGGATGTACACGTGTGTGTGTGTGTGTGTGTGTGTCAGTGTGTGTGTGTGTGTGTGTGAGTGTGTGAGCGTGTGTCTGCTGGCTGAAGACATGGCATGATTGAAGTTTTTGCAACGAGTATCTGAAAGTATTGTTGAAGCTTGACACATGAAGATACACCCACTTCAGTCGAGTCTAGCACGAACCAAAAGACTTGACACACCCTCATTGTGATATTAGTACAATGGCCTCTAGAACAGCTGATTTTTCTTGTGTTTTACGGAGATTTAGGAATTAGGGCTTAGTCTTAGACAATTAGGGCACTGACCGCACTCAATTTAATGCAAAAATGTAGTTGTAACTACATGAAGACTATTATCTTTTGAGCTTTTGCTCACTGCTCACCGCTCCACTGCAGTAAAAATCTCCACTTAAAAAATTTCCTTCCTCCCATGACTAACCTTAACGTCTCACAAAAGACTTTAAAAACCTTTAAAGTCATGCGAGCGCATAATCAGCAAACATGAAACAACTTTCCTTGAGGAAGCGTCTAAAATGTCTTTTTTGAAAAATTGAGAAAACATTTCGTAACTTTGATGAGTAAACATGACGAGAAAACAGATTTAATTTGCCTTTCAATCGCTTGATCGTGCTCTTATCTGTACAGGACAAACAGACGCTGAGTGACACATGTCATTTGGTTTCAGGAATCAGGCTGTGACCTTTCTGGTGTCCTGATACTCCACTGTAGTGGTGAATGCTATCCATAATTCTATACATTTCCTACAGGATTTCAGGTTTTCTCTTTGTAATGTTTTATGTGGAAGCACTGGCAAGCGAAGTAAGAGCAGAGCGAGAGAGAGGCTCACCATCGCATGTGAAGTCTGGGGTAGCCACATCCTGGATGGGGATCTCCTTCAGGAAGGCTGGTTTCTGACAGCGAGGGTTTCCACTGACCACCCTGGTCTTCTTAAGCCATTGACCCAGCCAGGCCAAATGGCAATCACACACATACGGGTTGGACAGGAGGTTACTATGAAAATAAAGGCAGACACAGAAGGAAATCATTGAAGCAGGGTCAGTGCAAAACACAGAAAAAGGACACCAGAACATAAATTATTCCACAATATAATGAATCCATCGTGCCAAAGTGATGCACATTTGCTAAATCTAAATGTTTTCCCTGAATTTTGCCCTCATGAATAAAATATTGATGCATAAATTCTGTGAGTAAGAAGATGGCATCCATCGAGACAACCTGTACTCACTACAAATGTACAGACAGGGCCTATAATAAGACTGTCGCATACAGAACAGTGCAACAAAACTGACAGCAAAACAGAGACACAAGGCAAACAAGAGAGATTACTCACTACTAATTTCATGAGCCATTCCCAATTATAACAATAATGACAGAAATTTGTATGGAGAATATTTGTATACACTGCCAACCACATCGATATAACTGCAGTTTTTTGGTCAGTCATAACTTGAATACATTTAGATGGAAGACAAAGAGAGAAAGTGAAGGAGATTGAACAAAAGCGAGCCAAAGAGAAAAGGTTATCAGCTGTTTTTATTCATTCTGCAAAGTGCAAGAGAGATGGTGAATGAAGAAGAAAAGGTGGCAGAGTGAGAAATTGTAAGAGACAGAAAAGAGAAAAGGTTAACTGTACAATTTATTCATTTTTGATCACGTCTCATTGCATTTTGTTGCTTTTGTAACACTGCTCATGTAATATTTATTCTGAACCATATTTAAACTGAATGCGGTGGGGGGAGGGATCAGCAGCACATACAAGACAGGCTCTATACTTGAGCTGAGGCTGCTCGAGCCATCTTAATTCTGCAAGCAAATCCGGGCTGGGCAAGAAATACCAAAGGTGTTGTCTTCTGTTGGAGCCCATTTTCTTATTAACTTTACAGAAATGCCCTGGCTGCTGCAGCTTAAACAAAAGTTTCAACAAAATGAAATATACAAATGAGTCCTGGAAACGATTTTTTGAAGGCAACTCTAGCATACAACTCCCTGGTTTTGTGATGGAGCTGTGACATTTTCTTCTGCGCAACAATCAGTGATAACTTTCAAAATATCAACAGTCAGTTGTGGTAAAAAAGAAAAAGATTTAGAGGTGCTCTTACATGAGGTGGTGTAACAATATGAGGAGTTTCCTGAGAAATTCGTTCCTTTTTCCTACAATCCACTGACAAGAAAGCATAAGCTTTGATAGTCCAACAATTAGTGTATTAAAAGTCACATGTATCTGTCTAATGATGATGGTGCGCCTCCCACATCGTGTCAAGAGATGTGCAGGTGACTTATTGCCTTTCACAGCGTTTCACTGCTGAACTAATAAAGCTGAAGGTTGCTGTTTGTGCTACAATATTAATGGTGTGCTGCTATAGATAGGGACGAGTTATTTCCTCATTTCCTTGTAATGAATTGACCTCGCTGCGTGTCAGCCAGACCTAAGCTAAATCCCTTCCTTCCTTTTCAATGTGTTAATCTTTTAATTAAATGGAAAAAAAAAAAACCCTGTTGGGAAACAATGCACTAAAAATGGAGACAGATGTTAGAAATAATAGGAGTGAGACAGAAAAAGAGAAAAGAGAGAAACAGAGGAAAGATAAGGAGCTGATGAGAGGAAGTTTTAGCAACAGAAGCTCTAGAAATAAAAACTATCCATCTTTCTTTCAGGCGCAAACAGCAGGCAGGTGTTGCATGCAAAATCAAGTGTTACTACAAGGTCAGTGAAAAAAAAGTGAATTGAAAAATGATGGGGATGAGGGTAAATAATATCTTTCCATTTTTGTAGTGATAATCACTGACAGCCTCACTGAGCACACATGAGTTTATGCAACAATGCATCCATCCATCCATCCTCCCTCTCCACCGTCCCTGTTTTCCCTTTTCTTGTTTCCCACCTTGCCTCCCAAAAGACTCAAGCGCAAACTTGAATCAAGGATGACAGGTACATAGCAGGACAGAGAGCAAGAACAAAATGCAGAACAAAGGAAGGGAGCATGGAGGAGAAGAGAGACAGAGTCAAGAGGGTGGGAGGAGAAGCTTTTTTTGGATTGACATGTCTGCCTGTTCACAGTTAGAAAAAATATATGAAAGTCAAGAGAAAATCTATTATTTACATCCCTCACATCGGAGTGGTCAGAAGACGGAAGAAGAAAAAGAAAACACGCACACACAGTCATGTTTCCATCACTTTTGGGGACATAGACTTACAAAGACAGATTTATTGGAGACTTACCCTAGAAATTCCCATAACCACCACTATCATAACCTGAAACCTAACCTTAGTCTAAGCCTAAAGTTAACCCAAAAAGGTAGCCGAGACCCCACAATGTGCCTGTGTAAACACATTCATGTCCCCACAAAGTGATGAATATGTGTTCACAGTCTACACACACACACTCACACAGACACTCTCTCTCTCTGTCTCTCTCTGTCTCTCTCTCTCTGTCTCCTTTCTAACAATAATGTTGTGTGGCAGGTTGATACTTTAACTTCATGACAGTTGTATCTGTACTTTTCTGCTCACACACACCCACACACACACACACGCACACACTCACACACATAATGTAAAATAATATGTGATCTAAGAATTTGTGTGTCTATGTGTGTCAAATGTCCTGGGATCCAGACCTCCAATCGATAATGATGAATCTGTGCAAATGTGTGTGTGTGTATGTGTGTGTGTTGCATGGTTGATAACTCCCAAAGCAGGGCTACAGTCTGAAAAATAACAGGATAGACACAGAGAAAGAGAGACAGAGATAAAAAAAAAAAAAGCAGCAAGGACAATGGAGGGGGAGATTCAGATAGATTTGAAAATGGACAAAAAGAGATTGTGGCACACGTTGAGAAAATAATGGCACGGAAAGAACAAAAAACAAAAAAATAAGCACTAGAGAGAAAGCCGCCAGATATACTCACATGGTGGACAGGGAGTGCAGGGTGGAGAAGGCTCCTGGGGCGATGCTGGAGATCCTGTTGTCGTACAGCGACAGCAGACGCACTGAGCTCAGACCCGTGAACGTACTGTTGTCAATGCAGCTGATCTGGTTACTGCGCAGCATTCTGGAAACACACATATCATGTTCATTCAGTAAGTGAAAGCTGCACACACTGTTTGTACATTTTGTTTGAACACGAAGACTAAAATCTAGTGTTTTAAAACCTTCACTCCAGAGTCTCATGCTTCTTATGTCGCTTAAAGCTGAAACATTAAAGAATCGATTATACTCTTCATTTTCCTTTTACCTGATGGATGTTTTTTGACAGGCAGTCTCACTGTTTGTCCTGATGAAAAAATTAGGCTAATGAAACAGTTTGTGTATGGATGAAAAATAACAAATTTGCATGCAGAATTTGGGCGGGTAAAAAAGACAAAGAGGATAAAAGAACAGAACCTGTAATGACACGGATAAAAGATAAAAGAGAGAGCAGGGGTAAATTCAAACCAGTCCCCATAGGACAACTGTGACACAGGCTGTAATATGACATTTGCTTTTGACATGCAGTCATGTGGGACCAGGCTAACTGAGTTAGTTAGCATTAGCAATCTCTGGGACAGGCTAATGTAGTTAGCAAGGCTATTACTGGAGCAGGGAGCCTCTTAACATAATACAGAGACAGCCACGATGCCATTAGAGAGTCATTAGCCAGCATATATATACATGATAGCATTAGCTAGTCATTACTGAGCCTACACAGACAACATTAGCTCATGATTTCGTACACTATCCTGTAACCCCTAATTGGAAGCTAGCCTATTTATGGTGGATGCCCAAATTAGAGGAACAACAATATGCTGTCATTAGCCTTGATTTCAGGGTGAGTGAGTAAACAATCCTGGTCCTCTCCTTTTAGTCTTGGGAAGAAAAAAGTTAATGGAGTCCTCCAAGTTTTAAGCTTACACAAGTCATAGCATGGTTTCACAGCTAGCAGTCACAACACTTGCTGGCCATTTTGGAGGAAAAATAGCACTTAGACAGGAAATGACTAAACTATAAATAGTCAAAAGTAGAAACAGCATGGTTTGTTGTTGTATAAATAAGTTAAAAAGCCTTAAAAGACTCATATTGACTGATCTTGTAAAAGTCTGCCGTATGGTCACTACATGATGGTTTTTAATCATGAATAACATTCATAAATGATTTTCAATTGATTTACGTTCTATCTCGTGGCTCCTGTTTTTGAAACGGACTGAAGTGCATCAGAAGTACTTGTTTTGTTCTTTATATAGTACAAAAATATTGCATATTTCAAAGTAATTAGCATTAGCTGAACACAGTAACACACACACACACACACACACACACACACACACACACACACGACTATAAACAAGACTTACAGTGTTTTCAGGCCAATGAGGCCTCTGAACATGCGTCCCTGCAGTCCAGTTAGCTTGTTCCCCGTCAGCAGCAGCTCCAAAACTCCACCCGCTCCATCAAACGCACCTTCACGGATGTCCCTCAGCTTGTTGTTGCTCAGGTTGCTGCAGGAGAGACCAAAAAAATAAGACAAAGTTTTTCATATTTAGGTTGTTATGCTTGCGTCTTGTCTTAATTACTGTATGCCTGTATCACATACACCACCAACATGCCCACATGACCACGCACGCAAGGCCGTCCACTCACACACATACACAATACACCTAATTTAACTGCAGTAATCAATCATGTCCCTTCAACAAGTAAATGTTCACTCTTTCATCTTAATGTCCCCGTCTCTTCCAAAAGATATTCCTATAACAGCTTATGGCCATCACTATAACTCATACTCACACACACACACACACACACACACACACACACACACACTCATAAAAGTAAATGAGACAAGTGGTCACAGAAAGCTGAAAATGATTGCTATCTCTCTTCCTTGCACACACAATGAGAAAAATTAAAATGAAAAGAGAGCATTTGGCCACAGAGACAATAACTTGGGATGATAGCTATCACAACCACTGTAGCTTTCATTCATAGCTAGTTTTGTGTTTCCTCTTATCAGCTTTATGGGAGATGAGAGGAAGGAGGGGAAAGAAAGGAGGGGAAAGGAGAGCAGAGGAAAAGAGCAGAAAGCAGATGGACGAAGGGAGTTGACAAAGAAACAAAAAATATATGATTTTAGACAAACTAAAATGAAAGCGCAAATGGAGGAATAAGGGAGGTGAGGAGAGGAGAGGAGGAGATGAGGAAGAGAGGGAAGGAATTGTGTGAAGGAAAATGGAAATGAATGCTAGCCAATCTATATCGTCAGTGACACTGCTAGATGGTTAGCAATTTCCTCTCCAATAAATCAACTGCTGGTCTCTGCTCTGTCTTTTTCTATCTCACTGTGACACACACACACACACACACACACACACACACACACACACACACACACACACGCACACACAAACCTAGAGTAGATAAGGACTGACTGTAAATCTGAACCGAAGGCCCATCTTCTATTTCGATTTAATATTCGCTTCCTCCATACCTCCCACCCACACTTCCTTCCTCTCCATCTCCCTCTGTCCCATCCTCTTGCTTGTCTTCAGCCACTCCTGTTCCTCCTCGCTCATGTCTCGCTCATTTCACTTCTTCACCCTTCGCACGAATGTTTTTGGTACTTTTCTCTTGTCCTCCTTCCTTCCCTTTTATCTACCTTTCCCTTTTCTTTCCATTGCCCTCCCTCTGTCACCTTTTGTCCTTCCTTCCCTTTCTCTCATATCTTCTAGTTCTTCTTCCTTATCTCTTTTCTCTGTCCATCCACCTATTGCCATCTGTTCTCCTCTCAGTCTTCTTGTAACTGCAGTTCTAGTCCTTCCCTCTTCTCTCACCAATGTATAGAACAGGGGAAAGACTGAATAAGAGTAATATCCCATTAGAAGTGACAAGGAAATGTCTGCTCTTATAAAGAAGATTCCCATCTCCCACTTCACGCCCATGGATGGCCCTCTTGGCCTCCTTTTCAGAGGACAAATTAGGTAAATGCATGCATGCTTTCATGAATAAATAAATGCAAAACAACAACAAGCCTAGCCCTAACCGTAAGTTACTGAATAAATGAGAGGTGCTTATTTTCCAAAAAAGTATACGTACATCTTCTTCAAGTTAGGCAACTTCTTAAATGTTCCTGCAGCCTCCAGGACAGCAATCTCATTGTCGTTTAACCTCCTGCAGAGAGAAAGATAGAGGAAGGGAGTTACACATTTATTGTTTCATGAAGCAAACTGCTCTGAAGTCAACACGCAAGTGAAGGAGGAATGACTGCATGAAGGTTAAGAGGCCTTTAGTGACTGCTGAAGTATGATGCAGCGCAAAACCAGAGGAGGAGGAGAAAATCATTTAACATATTGGTGAGAAGAGAAGAGAAGAGAAATGAATCTTTTCTACGTGGTCATCAATACCCACACTGCCCTAAGCCAAGAGAAAACAGTTTGAGAGATAGTAAGCTAGACATCTGCTTTATAGAGGTAATTTGTACTAAAAGGCTGCTGCTAAAAGGATGCTCGTTGTGTATGTGTGTGTATGTGTGTGTGTGTGTGAAAGAGAGAGGTAGAGTGAGAGAAATTGAGGAAAGAAAGTGAAAGTTCAGCCGGAGGGGACACTTTCTAATGAGATAGAGGCGGAGTTAAAAGATGGATCAACCTGAAAGAAGCCAAACTGAAATAACATCGCAAAGTCCGAAGCAGATTGGGAACAGCAGGGAAACGACGCTGCTTTTACTGCTCGCTTGATTTGCATATTTTGAACATAGACAGTATAGATGAAATACTTCTAATCTCTTTACCTTGTGATGTAGAGCCCTCGTTATCGACTATGAATGTACAGTACGTTTTATAAGTGCAAATAATTCTCTTAAGACCGATTCTTTCATACTTATTGAACACTCTCAAGGCCGGCGTCAAGGATTTTTATGGCTAGTGGGAAGAGCCAAGAAAGGCGGAAAGATAGACAGAAGAGAGAAAGAGAGCAAAAAATATATGAGCCTTCAGCTCAGCCACAACCTTCCCTGATTTCCCCTGATAAGGCAGGTTACACAGGGCACAACTGGCAGCTTGTGTATGTGTTTGTGTGTGTGTGTTTGTGTGTGTGTGTGTTTGTGGCCTTCAAAAACCCCACTGGTTGGTTGTGTTCTTAAGGAAGAGGCAAGAGAAAGAAATGAGAGAGGGTGTCAGAAATAGTTGAAACTTTGATCTGCCCTCTAACCAACCATAAAGGACACAGTTTATATTTTTGACATGAGGCACCCTGGGAACAGATAGAGAGAAAAGGAGGGAGGATTGGAGGATACAGGAGTTCACAGAGAGAAACAGAAGCACAGAGAGACAGAGGAATTGGAGGCTAATGGTCTGTGGGATACTGACATTATTAGTTATCTAAAGTGGCAGCCATGGTTGAATTCACCATTATGCAACTAACTTCCATAAGTAATGCTGTGGCAACCATCCTGCAGCTATTCCCCATTAATACCGCAGTGAGAGCCATGGAAGAAGCTCTCCATCCTTTACCTAAATTTTAAAGCTGCCAGTGATTCAGCATTATTAGGAACAACTTTGCCTCTGGCTGGATTCCTATTTCCTGTGTGAAAATATTAGCTTACTGAATATTCGATAAAGTGCCAGGCGCTGGGAGTAAAATGGGGCACCGCTGTTTTTTGCAGCAACACACTTTGTCACAGTTTTGAATCAGAAAGCCATTTTTTTTGTCTCAGTTTGTAGGTATTTTATGAGCAGTTTTTAAGCCATTTCTCTTTTAGATCACATCACAGCATTTGTTTTCTGCAGTTCAAATTAATTCTTGCATATTATCAGAAAAATACTCCAGAACCCTCAGATAATTATTTATTTAATATAACATATATATAATTAGTGATCAGAGGTGAATCTGGTGAAGGTGCATTCACTTACCATGGGCCCACTCTCTGGAACAAACAACTGTGCTGTCATTTAAACATAAGTTTAAGACCTACCTGCTCTCTAAGCCTATGGCTAGCCAGTGTTTCCATGTGCCTGTATCTCTCGCCATCTCTCTCTCTCTCTTTGGGTATGTGTGGGTGGGATGAATAATATATATATTTGCTGTTTGTGAAGCACATTGAGCTGCATTGTTTGAAACGTGACTTAACGTGATTTGACCATGCTAAAATTCTTATTTCGTCTGTGACTCCAGCAGGCTCTGAACACACTTTTTAACCCTTTTCACAATCACATTATGGTATTCCTGTTGCGTGTTATCTGTTACTCCCTTTCCATTTTTTAGCAGGAAAATGAATGATCCATGGCACTGCTCAGTATTCTAGTGTGAGACCCTTCGCCAGACATGATGATGGCTCCTTTGGGACTATGAGGGAGATGGAAAGGACTGTTGAGAGGCATTTTGGTCTGGAAGTTAGAAATGAAAAGTGACGTTCGTGATACCGCTCTGAGAGAGCCAGAGAGACACACGGAGAAAGGCAGACGTGTGCGTGCATTCCACATTTGCATTTGTTTATGTCTTTAAGCATGTATGCAAGGCTGTGTGTGCCTGTGCATGATTGCATTTGTGTGTCTGAATGTGTTTTCTTACATGCCTGAGAATGTGAAAAACTTCTTGACAGGTCTGTGGCATGTTAAAGGACGCGTGACGGTTTACAATTTCAAGTAGAAGCAGTGGAACACATGGCCCTCAATCTGATATTTCATCACATGCTGCATACAATATGTATGTGAAAAGGAAACAATAGCTGACTTACAGGTCTGTGGTGTGATCGGGGATGTGTGGAGGTATACGGGTCAGTTTGAGATTGGAGCAGTCGACCACGGTGCCTTCGCAGCGACATTTCTCTGGACACACCAGATCCTGGAAACACTCGCCACTCAGACGAGTGCGATAGTCCTCCTGACCTGCAGAGGAAAGAGAGGGGGAGAGCAAAAGAGAGAGAAAGTGACATAAGAGAAACAGGGAGAAAAGCAGGGAGGAAAGGGAAGGAAAGAAGAAAAGCCAGGTAAATGAAGTCAAATGAGACAGAACAGGAAAAAAATGGAGGCGAAGAAAGACAAAGGGAGACATCAGAGACAGAAAGTGCTTCATGTTAGACTTTTTATATATTTTAATAAAAAAATCATCCCATTTACACAATTACCAGATTGTTTCCATGTATCTCTTATGATGGACAACATATTATCCCAATAAAAACACAGCCAATAGAACACAAGCCTATTCAGATGTAACCATGTCAAAACTCTCGCTTCCACTGACAGGTTTTCAATATCTGTCTAAACTGTTTCTCGTTAGAGGTTAATTGTTTGGAAAATACGACTTTTGTTATAATTTCAGCTGTCAAATGCTGTAAAACATGATTAGCCAGCCAGTCGTTTGGAAGACATGAATGAACTATATCTGCGTCATGTATTAAAAAGAACAGGCTGCCTGCTGCTGCAGTATGGTACTGTGCAGCAGGCACAGGGCTGATGCAGGGAGGGGTCATTCTGCATGGCTGCCACTGTAAATCAAATTAACAAACAGATATCCGTGCGGTTTTATGGAATCATTTTGTAGATACATGTGGCTTAACCCTGGATGTTTTTGTTTAACAAGGTGAGCCAGAGACCACTTCTGTTATTTAGATATAATGTGAGCAGATATTATTTATGACCGCCAGTGCCTGAGGAATAGACCTGGTTTACATCATGCTGCACCTCATGCAACTCTTTATTCTTCTCATGGTTATCATCACCTCTTTGTCTTCCTCTCTCTCTTTCCAACCTTGTTTGTCTATCTGTTCTCTGTCAATGTAACCTTTTCTGTTTTTTTTGACTGCTCTTACATTGGCACAGACTACTTCTTTCATCCTCTGTCTCCACTCTCTCCTGGCACACACCCTTTATGGCTCATATGTTTTCTACTTGTCACTGTTAAATAACTAAGACCGCCTATTGAGGGGTAATCTGCAATGAACAACCTTGATTTGAACTCAGAAAATGATAACTGCTCTCCGAACGGTGTCTGCCTGATGGGAGAAATGGCTGGCTAGCTCCTTTCCGTGGCAGCATACTTTAAAAGATATCACTGGGCTACCACTAGCCTTGTTGGTTGGCAAGCTGACAGAAAGGAAAGAGCAAGGGAGCAAGGAAGAAATAGAGCAAAGAACTCGGGGTGGGAAGGTTTTCATGTATCAAAGGAAAGAAGGTAAGAATAAAGAAACACCAGCACTAGTTTGAGTTCTTTCTTTAAAGTTCCTCAGGTGGAACAGAAAAGGGTGAAGCGGGAGAGGTGGCGGGATCAGCCATGCTACCCACTGAAGCACTGCAATTGGACAATTTGACAGTGGAGGCAGGTGTGCAGGTGTGGCCACACCATATCTCGCCAGACGAGATTTACTCACGTGATATGGCGAGACGCAGGTAGAAATAGTGATGGCGGGGTTGATAGCATTAACGGCAGGAGCTAGCATGGCTAAGTAGCTAACAACAGCAGTAAACCATACTGTAAATAATACAGCTTCTTACCAAACACTGCCAGTAATCTGTGTCATTAACCTGCTCTAGGTGTGGCCAAGCAGTGCCCCTCTCCCTGCGTAGCTGTATTATTTCGCTACGCAACATGAACGTGAACGGAATGCGAGTTGAGTCCCCCCACTTGCTCTAACTGAGTCGTTAAGTTTAATCTGATTGGACCAGAAGTGAATGCATCTTGCCCTGTTCTTCGCTAAAGTGAAAGGGAAGCAAAATTTGGTGTGACTGCACTTCTGCAAGCATTTCTCTCTCTGACCCTAACAAAAACACATTCATGCTTTCCAAGGAAAACAACACTAAAGTAAAAGTAGGAGAGTCTGCTGAGAAAAGTGAGCTCAGATTTACGCTGGCAGTTTATGAATGGCTTAAATTATTGATATTTATCACTGATTGACATATCTATAATCTTTCTGGTGTTTGATGTCAGATTACTTGTCTATGGCTCAGTGATGTCCATTTATTTCATCCAAAGTTAAAGTCCCACGTATCAGAAGCCCTACACATAAATGCAAACAAACACAGGTAAAATATTTAGCCCTTTATGTTTTGCTCCTGGCCGTGTGATTGGTTGGGAGAGGCAGGTGGGTGTGTGCTCTGCGGTCCCTGGCGCTTGACGGAACCATGTGATGTCAAAGTAGGCTGGGCCACATGGTTAGATCAAGCACAAGAGACAGCTGCACGAACCAATCAGAATGCAGGTCCACACAGGAGGAAGGTGGGGCAACAGAGAGCTGCACCAATCAGTCAGGGGGCAGGGTCCATACAGGATAGGAGAGGCAACAGACAGCTGCAGATCCACACAGGAAGGGGACGGGACCAGAGATCTGCCCACCAATAGCGAAAATGTCCACACAGGTCCAGAGAGGAAGAGGAGATGCAAGGAGAGGCATGGGACTGCAGACAGGAAGGGCTGAAGCAAAGAGGATCGCCAAAACCAGCTTTGGGAGCATTTGTAATCTAGTTATCTTGATAAGCTCCATGAGCAGAGCACTAACATTAGGGTCTCTCTCGCCACTGAGACCTGCCACGCCAAAATGTACCACATGTGCTCATGGTACTGCAAAGCACTTTGGATAAAAGCCTTCAACATTTCATAGTATTGGTTATGCTATTTATTGTGTGCCCAGTTTAGACTGGGACAAACCATTTTTGGTCTGTTTTCCAATATTTTGTGTGCTTTTCTGTTTCTTCGTTATAGATCTGCTGTTATGTTTTATCTTTAGATTCCTAATAAAACAAAACATCTGTGATGGAAGGTGAAAAACCTGCAGTTAGACTTTGTTACTCATTGTAAAACAAACACATATGCATATGTCAATCACAAGAGTGCTGCAGCTTATTAAAGGGAATAGATAGCAGCCAATTTCCAACCGCTTCTGATATTTCTATTACATGATCATCTTTTCTTACATCATCTTCTTCACTCCGATTCAGTGCAAGGTTAAAGTTACTGCTGGAACTAATACAACTGACAGAAATCTCCAACTGTGCTGCCTTGTAAACCAATTATTTGCTTACAACCAGAGTTATGGCACAGCACAAATAGTTTATAAAATGTCTGTAAGGGGATTTAAAAAAATCATTTTCCAGCAATCCATAAAAAGGCATAATATTTAAGACTGAGCAAACAATGTGAAGAGCCACTGCAGGATGCTAAGTGCATACAGTCTTACACACACACACACACACACACACACACACACACACACACACACACTCCCACGCTCACACAAGTGGGCGATCACAGTCTATGGCCAGTCCCTGCTGAGTTGGTTATTGTGCTGCTTCACTATACTGAATTGCTCTGTGTGGTAATTAGTGAGACCCATGGCTCATATCAAAGGAAATAACAGCAACAGAACACTACCATGGAGAGAGACTCCAGACTCCAGTGTGAATGCTGGTGTGTATTTTAGTAAACGCATATCAATTCAAGTTTCTAATTGCACACAGAAAACTACATTTTCTAATGTTTCACCAGTGCATCTTGACATTCTTTATTAATCTTCAGGGGCGACTCCCTGCCTGTTTGCTTGTGTCTGTGTGTGCGGACACTGCGTGTCTGCGTGAACTCGTCTCCTACCTGTGCACCTGAACTTCTTGCCTTTAACCTGGCTGATGCGTTTGTTAGCCAGCCTTCTGGGGTGGCTGCAGCGGGCTCCACTGGTCTCAATAGGGTTGTCAAACAGGTAGTCTGCCAGCCACTTCAGGTGACAGTCGCTACGCAACATGAACGTGAACGGAATGCGAGTTGCACTTGCTCTAACTGAGTCGTTAAGTTTAATCTGATTGGACCAGAAGTGAATGCATCTTGCCCTGTTCTTCGCTAAAGTGAAAGGGAAGCAAAATGTGGTGTGACTGCACTTCTGCAAGCATTTCTCTCTCTGACCCTAACAAAAACACATTCATGCTTTCCAAGGAAAACAACACTAAAGTAAAAGTAGGAGAGTCTGCTGAGAAAAGTGAGCTCAGATTTACGCTGGCAGTTTATGAATGGCTTAAATGATTGATATTTATCACTGATTGACATATCTATAATCTTTCTGGTGTTTGATGTCAGATTACTTGTCTATGGCTCAGTGATTCATTTATTTCATCCAAAGTTAAAGTCCCACGTATCAGAAGCCCTACACATAAATGCAAACAAACACAGGTAAAATATTTAGCCCTTTATGTTTTGCTCCTGGCCGTGTGATTGGTTGGGAGAGGCAGGTGTCTGCGTGAACTCGTCTCCTACCTGTGCACCTGAACTTCTTGCCTTTAACCTGGCTGATGCGTTTGTTAGCCAGCCTTCTGGGGTGGCTGCAGCGGGCTCCACTGGTCTCAATAGGGTTGTCAAACAGGTAGTCTGCCAGCCACTTCAGGTGACAGTCACACATAAAAGGATTCTGGGCCAGATGACTGGGAGAGAGAGAGGCGAGAGGAAACAGGGGATGACGGGTTTGTCATGGGAACGGGAGAAGAAGAGGACCACGCAGTTACTACAGCTGCCTCAGCTGTCATGTGTTTTAGTCACACTTGAAACCTTTTTGTGACTCTTCTCATTGCTGACTGATACAAAACACTCCTGACACAAAAACCCTTCAAAGCCTTTACATTAGTTACTTTAAACTGCTGGCGTCTGGTCCAAAAATCCCCTAGCATACAAAAAGTGAGGTTTTTATATTTCAAGCAGCAGAAACTGAGTTTTCAGTATGATGCCCTCTTTCCTCGGTCGCTCTATATCATCATGTTTAAACATCAGTGTGTTGTTTAATGGGCTGCAACCAGCACTTATTTGCACTCATTCATTTTCATTATCTATTAATCAGTCTATGAAATGTGAAAAAAATTAATTTGGGATTTCCCAGAGGTCACAGTGCTTCCGCACAGCCTGAAGCCTCAAAATATTTCAATTCCTGTACAACAGCTGAAAAACTGACACATTTCAGTAGCTGGGGCCAGAAAATAATTGGCATTTCTGAAACGGCTGAAACAATAAATCAATAGCTGCAAATGAAACTAACTGAATAATCAATTAACCAACTAATTGGTGCAGCTCTGTCTAAGACACACTAACAAATACTGGGTGAAAACTGAACCAGTGCTCATTTCACCCAGTACCCACTGGTAAAAACGGGTTGTTTGGGTCCACTAACCCAACAGTAATGTAAAAATAACACTGGGTCAAAACACCCCACTGGTACTTGATAAACCCAGTATTGTCTTAATGCTACACTGACTCCACACTGGGTCCATTTTCAAGCCAGTGTTTTTTAGTGTCTGGGTTTGTGAAAAAAACCTTGCTTTACTTACAGAGTCTTGATGGAGCGCAGAGGGGCGAACAGTCCTTTGCTGATTGTTTGCAGTTTGTTGTCGTACAGCGACAGCAGGTTGAGGTTCTGCAGATCCTGGAAGGTGTTGACTCTCAAACAGTTAATTTTGTTGGCGTTCAGCAGCCTGAAACACAGAGACGAGCCATTCAGCATTTGCTATTTATCTGCCGCTGTTTTACTTATTTGGCTTTATTATCTCTGTGCACTGCACAAACAAGATTTAAACACATATCCAGTTAATGAGATAATTTACTTTTGTAAAATGCAGCAAAACCACTACTCTTCTCCCCTGTCATCTCCTTCTCACTATTTCTTCCCCATAGCCTCTCCTACCCTCTCCACAGTCATGATTATATTTTTTCTGGCCATGACACATAAATCTGAAAATTGTGGTTTTATATATTTTCACTTTCTCTTCTGGAGCAAGAGGGGAATATCTACTGTTGGGCGGGAGTGTAATATCTTGCTTTGATGGGAGAGACAGATGGTGAAGGGAAAAGGAGGGAGGAAACGAAAAGATAGAGGAATGGAGGAAATAATGGAGTGAGACAGTGAAAGGACAGGCAAAAATTTAACTGTGAGTGACACAGATATACAATTAAGAGAAAGGGGCTGACAGCAAACTGGAGGGGAGAGAGAACGGGAAATGAGAAATGTGATAGAGGGATTAGGTAAATGACAGGAAGGGTTTGCACCTCCACCCTTTCCTGCATCTGCCTGTCCTTTCATACCTGCTCTTCATTAGCTAATATAGCCAAGTTGACAGCTTTTTGCCTGTACTTTCTTTTTTCACTCCTTGTCCCGCTCATTCTCGATCTTCTTGCTCTTTTACCACACAAACACCCTTCCTCTCTCTGTCTTTTCTCTCATTCCTTGTTTCTTTGTCCCTCTGTGCTCACTTTCTCTGTTCTTTACTGCCTGACAGGTGACTAACTCACCGCCTAGTACAGCAGCCCAGCTTAATCATCTCAAGTCATCCTAACGAGAGCCTATGCCGGCATAACCCACTTGGACATACACGCGCACAAATGCACGCACTCACATGCTGCTCTGCGACATATCCACGCCTCATTAGGCAGCTCACAGGGGGAACTAATTACTTGAAACTGCACCAGTAAAACAAAGCAGCTCAGACAATATAAACAGCAGACCGGTAGCTATACAAAGCAATAAACACATCTTTGTCATGACATGCTGCTTGATTCACCAGTGAAAGCTTATATATAATTTATAATTATCACACTATATGGGAGAATAATGGCATCTTAAAATTCATGATAAACTCACCGACTTTTTAGAGATGGGAGGTTTTTTTCTGTCAGGGGCGAAATATTAAAAGACACATTCCCTCCCTACACCTGCTGAGCGAGCGTCAACACCCGCGGGCAGTGTCTTTCTGTGATTGACCAATGATGTGGCAAGACATGAATATTAACTAGTCATTCAGCACTTTATTTATTCATTGTTTAACACGGTCACAAATGCACAGAAACAGACATGGATTATCCTGTTAAAGGAACACACACGCATGTGTAAACAATGGGAAATGCTATTCCAATCAGGGGATGGCCTATGAAATATTAATAATGTCACTTAATACATACGCTGGCACTAAAACACAGATCTCTTTTCTAATCTTATCTGCAATAACATATCTGCTTCTCTATATGTCTTCTTCCTTATGTCTGTCTTTTTTACCTCTTTCCACCTCCATCCATTCATTTGTCTATCTATCCATCCACCCCCCCTCTTTCTTCGTCCCTGTGTGTGACTATGCACCATGCATCCAAATGATCCACCTAAGCCTGTAAAAGGTGTTTGTGGGTTAGATTCACTCATCCTCATTCTCTTTGCTCCGCTTCACTTTACGATGGAAAAGCCCAGAACATTAGCTGTTTCTGCGGCGGACTGCGGCATTTGCGAGGACCATATGCCACATACAGTACCAACGTAGCCGTTATAGGAGGCAGAATTTTTACTGCATGCTGAACCACCGCTGAACCCGTGAGGAATTATTCAGAATTAATAGTTTTCCTCCGAGCAGACACTAAATGTTAGAAGAACTGTGGGAGATTACAGTTTTTATTACAGTGCACCAATTTAGCTCATGTTGATAATTTAGGAAAGAGTTTTCTGTATACACACACACACACACACGATCCACAACAGATGGCGGGTTAATGCATGAAGAGGGGATTCTGCTATAGCTGCAACTGTGCTACAGTGATGATTATCAAGATGCGCGCTTCCTCATAAACTTACCAACATACCATATATTGAAGCAACAAGGGTCTATAACATTGGCCCTAGTTGTGATCATGGTACTGCGGGTACAGCTTTCTGACGCCAAGTCACCAAATCATCTTAATCAGGGAAATTTACTGTAAGTACAACACTAAACACAAGTACAGACAAAGCTACTTACCATAACGTTGGTGCACAGATTAAGGAACACCGCAAGTAAAGTCTGGTGCTTTTTAAAGGATGCTAATTACATGCTGACTTCACATGAGTACTTTTCCAAACCAGTTTTGTATCTTTTCTCCGACACCGGCTGAAGACGACCTTGACACAAACCTTCAGCTGCATACTGTAAACTGTGCCACACAGCAGTTATACTTCCTTGCTGACAAATCACCTGCGAGAAGAGCCGACACGCTAGGCTCTTCCTTGTTTCACATTTCACATGTGCACTGGTTGCCCCTTGGTTCAAGCCATTTTGTAAAAGAAACTGCAGCCGAACAGTGTCAGACCAGACTGTTCGAAACCCTTTGGTTTACTGAATAATGTATTTCATTGTTTTCTAGGGGGACCACACACATGCTCACAGGTACATACAAAACAATAGACCACACAGACAGTACTTACAGTAGCTGCAGGGAAACCAGTCCATCAAACAATCCCTTGGGCAGCTCTGTGATCTTGTTGCCGTACAACACCCTGCACAGGACAGACACAACAACATAATTTAGGTTACAGTGTTTGCAAGGCTTTCCTCACTTGTTGAGACTCATGCAGTCTTAAGACAGCTGCGAAGCACAATGAAATGCTCTACATCCACAAGCTGAGACTTTTTATGGTATTTTGTTACATTAAAGTGTATTTTTTGGGAAATCCTCATTTTAATTTAACAGCATATAGTGAATAAGCAATTGATACTATCTCTGTCCAGGCTACTTTGGCAGTTTTAAAGATGCTGTTTTGGGGATTTAACCAATTTCTCTCCACAGATGATCTGACAACTGCAACCCTGAATCATATTTAGTGCAATTTATAGTATCATCCTTAATATTCACCCGAAGGACTGCTGACTATGATTGCGTGTAATGTTCAGTATGGAGTGATGGGATTGGTTATACAAAATAAGTGCACGTGTAAATCAAATGCTGTCACTTGATGGCAAAGTTTGATGCCTAAATTGTTTGGCTGTACGTCATGACAATAGCTGTCATATGAAAGTGTCTCAGCTGAAAATCATCATCAAGTTTCACTAATATTCAGATCTCCTAAATATATCTGCTCAGGTTTAATATTTTAGGTACAAAAACAAATAAGTCCTACGTTCAAAGAGACAAAACCGCTAGTGCAATGCAATTTTTTGACTTTTTTTTTTGTCATTATAAATTATTTCTCACTTACACACTGTTGGACCATTTATCTCTTTTGACTGTCAAAAACTGAAACAATGTTTGAGATGTGCCCCCATTTGCTGTTACAAGCATTTAATTCACTTGAGCAAATTCATATTTTGGTACATCACGCCTCAGCTGGCCTCTGCTGCACACGTCTTGCCTCTGGGTGACATTCCTGTTCAACTGACTCGGCTTTGTGCATGTGTGTGTTCAATTTTAACACCCAGCAGAGTTCACCTTGTCTGCTCCTTCTTGTCTGTCTGTCTGTCTGTCTCATTTTCATGCTCCAGATTGATTCAAATTAAACTGTCCTTCATGTTCTTATCACATTCACCCTCAGTGACGCACACACACACACACAAATAGAAAGACACACATAAAGCCCATACACACACGCCGCAGCATTGTGGTCCAGTTGTCAACATCTACAACATTTTATTTGCTAAATGTCTGGAAACGCAATTACTTTTCCTGTCTGGATAGGTGTGTGTGAGCTTACCTGTGCACAGTGTGTGTGTGTTTGCATGCACGTGCATCATACTTACAGTGAGGTGAGTGAGCGAAGGCCACTGAAAGCATCGGCAGCAATGTCAGAAATCTGGTTCTTACTCAAATCACTGGGGAGAGAGAGAGAGAGAGAGAGGGAGAAAGAGGAGATAAGTGCATTACTGTAATACACAGTAATGGGGTTCATGCTATGTGAATGTCCTAGAACTGTCAGACAAATGATCATGAGGGAATACATCAGCAGAGGTCAAGGCAAGGGGACAGGACTGAGAAAAAGAAGTCAGAAGGTCTGAATGTGTAACTAAATGAGGGAAGCGGGGAGAGAGAGTGATGAACAGAGTGAGGGAAAGAAGTGAAGCGACAGGAGAGAAAGAAAAAGAGTGAAGAGAGAGAAACTGGAAGCAGTGGCATGTTAAGTGCAGTTCATGTCATTCACCTACACCGCTGTAAGATATATTATTTAACACTTCTGTGGAGCTTAAAACTTGATTGGTGTGTGTGTGTGTGTGTGTGTGTGTGTGTGTGGGTGGGGAGGTGGGTGGATAACCTTACAACCTTGCACAAGTCTGCAGGTCTGGCATTTTAAGACATTTGCATGATAAGGACATTTTTCACCAATGAGCTTAATGTCTGTGGGTGTGTGTGAAAGAGACAAGAAGAGATGAACTGTGTGAGTGTGTGTGTGAGTGTGTGTGTGTGTGTGTGTGTGTGTGTGTGTATGGGGTTTGGACTTCAGATGAAACATACACCCTTCTTCTTGACTACTGCGCTGGAGCTCAAATGTTATAGACACTGTAAGTAATTATGCATTAATTAAAGTTCTAGATTCAAAGCATTTTCTTTGACTGAGGTAAACGGTTATTGAAAATTAATACAAGGGAATGTGAAGATCCTGTCAATTTATATCTGTAGTTTGTTAAAGCTGCTGCAGAATTTACTGTTTCAATTCTTGGATGTATTTCTATCTTCTCCCTGTTTTATGCATTTCTAAGACATTGAAGTCAGCACAGTATTTACATTGAGTTATTAGTGCTGGTTATCATCCTTGAAAAACATCTAGTGACCCTTTTTGTACTAATGTAATTTTATCAGTTTAAGTGTAGAACGCATATACCATGATTACTGCTGCTATGACGACTGTGAATGAGATTACTGAAGACCTCGACAGGCGACGGGGCCATCCGGCTTTATCTATTGATTAGTTTACAATCTTTGAAACATTTTATCATGCACTGCTGAAGCTGAAGCTGATTAATGCATGAATTTCTGACCAAGTGATATGTTGTCTTAGAAATTATAGTTCTGGTAGAACTCAATGTGTGAAAGCCAGTAGGCTCAGTTTATGCTGGTTTACTGCACTTAACCTTGGAGTGCCCCAAAGCTCTTTACTGGGTCTGCTTTATTTTCTGTCGACATTACTGATTTAGGAGTGAATTTACATGAAGCTCATTGTTATGTAGAAGATACAGTTGCTGCAGTTGACCTCAACTAATGCATCCGTGTGTGGCACCAGTGAAGAAGATCTTAAAGGTCTTAATGTGAGCTGTGTCATACATGTCAGTGCAGGCTTGTGGTTACATGCACACGACTGCTCGTGTGAATCCACAAGCAGTCGTGTGCATGCATGCGTGTGTTTGAGGGTGTGCTTGCCGTGTTATCCAAACAGACTTACATCCTTTTGAGCTTCTTGTAGGCAGAAAAGGCTCCTGCAGGGACACTTTTGATCAAGTTCTGCTCCAAACGACTGAGAGAGAGAGAAAGAGAGGGTGAGAAAAGAGGGAGTTAGATGATCTTTAATATTCAATTCAAAATATAAAAAATAATTTATTAAAAGAGCACATTATGCCTTAAAAACACTATGAGAACATCTGAATACAACTTCAACAACAGCATGTCACACATAAAATTTTAAGTTAATTTTCATTCCCTCCAGGATTTATTTTCACCAAGGACAGAGAAATAAAGGAAGTCCTGTTTGCGCCACAACCTCAGCCAGGCACAAGTGCATAAAAAGTTCAAAAGGTGGCTGTTCCAATCAATATCTACACAATATTTCTGTGGGTTGGTCAGTGCTTTGCAGCAGGGGCTCGTCAAGGTCACCCAGTGTGAAACGTTGAGTTGAATTTTGCAGCTCAGCGGTAATGAGCTTACATGGGACCAACCCGAAACCAGGACCGCTGACCACAATTCCTGTTGTCCACTGGCCAAAGTGTTCAGGAGGTGCAGCAGTGTATATAAATGTCTGCAGTGGAAAAGTATGACAACTAGCTAACTGGCTATATCAACCTTGCTGTCACTCAACCACAGTGAAATACAAGTTTTAGTGCACAATTTGCACATAAGGCAATTGGTTTAACTGTAACTGGCAGCAGGACATGAACAATTTTCATTTTCCAATCATAATTTCTCATATTTTTCTATTTGAATCTTTCATAAATTCCTTTGATGGAGCCACAACGCTCTCTTCTTTAGATGCAGTCAGAATATTATTTATGAACGCATTACATTCCTTAACATTTTCAGGCTAAGGGCCAAAGGGAATTTATTACATCGCTTTCTCTGGGAGACTGCAGACTCATTACACCATACCGGTAGTATTACTCTATTATCATGTGGGGAGCCATCAGAACTAGGCACAAAGCCCACGTTTGGGGAAATGTACTGTAGTTCAGTTTCTGCTCTCTTGATGGTTTAAGCAACACACTCATCTATGTAGCTCATGCATTCTTCATGTCTCCTTGTTGCCGTGGTGAAAAGGAGGGAAAGGAAAGGAAAGTCATAGGCGTGGAGCAGAAAATTAGAGAAAGGACGAAACGAACAGGGCAAACGATGAAGAGAAATCACAGAAGGGAAGTGGGAAATGACGACAACAACGGAGAAATCAGAGGAGTGGAAAAGCGTGGACAGCAGTGGAGAGGAGAGGAAAAATCAGAGAAGAGTAGGATGCGGTGAGGTCCCAAGGCCAGCCACAGGGTCAGCTGTCAGAATGATAAATGGGAACTAATCCGCCCTTCTTCTTCGTCTTCCTCTCCTCCTCCTCTTCCACCCCCACCCTGTCTTGCTCTTGACCTCCACTTTCATCCCTCTCTTTTCCTTTCTTCACTCTTCTCACTTGATATCTATCTATCTATCTATCTATCTATCTATCTATTGGCTCAAAGCCAAGTTTTGATCAAATTTTAAATTAAATGCAGTCTGGTTGAATATATTGTATCAACTTGTGACTGCTGCACTGTAACTGTGTTTTTAAGATGGCTTTGAACTCAACACGAGCCTTACAGGTGCCTGTTTCTTGGCTCATGTCCCTGTCTAAATTGCCACACATCACGCCCCTGGCAAACAGCAGCGCCTTATTTCCACAAAGGGGTCAAAATAAATCAGGGATGTACAGATATTGACAAAGACAATCTGCACACACAACAGGTAACAAATTATATCTGGGGGCTTTCAAACAAGGTTGAGACAAAGACACTTAGAGGCTCAATATCAAAGGATGTATTAAAGGGAAGACATTTTCAGAGGCAATATAAAAAATCTATAAGTTGTGGCGGCAATTAAACGACAACTGAAACTGGAGATGGGTTTGGCAGGTGAGCATGTTCACAGTGGACACACACACAAACATACACACACACGCATAAAAGCTCACTCAAACTCATCTCTGTTGATGTTTTAATGAAGTTAAACGCCTTAAGACAAACCTGTTTTGTTAAATTGCTTTATGAATATATTTGACTTGAAGAGACAGATTAACACACACTTGGAAGTGCACTGTTGCATGCTGCTTTCATACACACACATGCATGCACGCACACACACACATTTGGCAGTGATTCTTGCCACCAGCATGCAGAAGGATGACTTTGTCCCTATTTGAGGACTGACAATACATCATCCTATTATACCCTATTGTTTCTGGCTGCAGCAACAACATTTATTGTAATGGATCTGATGCTAATTCTGTGTGTGTGTGTGTGTGTCCTAGAGATTTCATCAGATATGTTTTGGTGTCTGTGGCTCAATCACAATGTATGTGTATGTGTTTGATTGTCCCAGAACAGTCTGTGTAATTTATGCCCAAGTATGTACTTTGTTTGCACAAACAAAACTGGTTTGTCTACATGTATGCCTGTGCATTGGTGTGTATGTGAGCGTGAATCTATTACTTATGCTGGGGAGGTATAGCGGTATTGGTGTAGTGTTGCAGGGGTAGAATTGCTTCCTTACTCACAGAGCAATCAACCAGCTGTCCTCCGTACAAACAAACAGGGTACAACGATCAATACGGATATCAAACACGTCCCACTGTGGCGTGTGTGTGTGTGTGTGTGTGTGTGTGTGTGTGCATTTAAATATGTGTCTAAGAGACAGAGAGGAGGAGGGAGGAGGAGAGAAAGAGGAGAAAAAGTGTGTGAGTGTGAAAAAGAAAGAGTTTTGCTGCAATACAAAACAAGATGCAAAAACTCACAGTGTGCCACAGTAGATGTAAAGTGTGGTTTATCATGGTGAATCAAAGTGGCTACAGATGTGTGTATGGAAGTGTGTGTGTGTGTGTGTGTGTGTGTGTGTGTCTGTGTGCGTGCGTGCGTGCGTGTGTCTGTGTGTGTGTGTGTGTGTTTGGATTAAGTATCATACATTTACTTTTCATTCAAACTTATGAATAGTTTTGAAGTGGCTATTGCTATTTTTATCATATAAATAGAAGAAGCTCAAGAATCATATCTCTACTACTTACACCCACATCCACAACCACCCACCCACCCACACACACACACACACACACACACACACACATTTGCATGTAGCTACCATAAAAGTGACACATCTTGTGGTAAAAACAAGTAGGCAAAGACAAATCGGCAGACGATTTGGATGTGCTATCATAAATAATGCACTGTAACAAGGCAGAGAATATAGATGAGTTGACCATGGGTACACCATGGGTATATAGCCAAAGGGGAGTACTATGAAATGTGCATGTTCAAAGAAAACATAAACTACATGGAAAATGTGCTTTGCATGAACAAATGAGTTGATACCACGCATAACACATGTAGAAAAAGTGCAGCATTTATGTAAAATGAAGCAGTCTCACATCTCCACGATGCCCTCAGGGAGGTTGGCTGGTATTTCGGTAAGACCTTTACGACGACAGTCCACTATGTTGTTGTTGCAGCTGCAGCTGGGCGGACACACGGCGACCTGAGGAACGCAAGTCCTCGACTCGGTCTGTGCTGGACCTGTAGACAGATGCAAGATATCAGATTCTGAAAACAACAAACAGGGATCAGCTCGGTTGATCTCCTGCCAGATATGAGGAGAATAGGAGATTCCTCTATGCCTGCAGCTACATTTACTCCTATATAAATATCACAATAAAATTTTAGCTCGTTTCCTGTTTTATCAAAAATCATTCATGATGATTTTATGTATTTAATCACAGCCTCTCTCAGGATAAGTGTCAGCTTTAGTGGGGAGTTCTAGTGTCCCATGATGGTCTTCATTTGCATCCTGTCAGGAATAAAATTCTCTGGGGGATAGATGCCACCTTTTGGTATGAAACAAGCAGACATTGCAATATAAACTGATTATTATTATTAAATATTATCTGCCCACAGTCTGTACACAGTAACATTGGTGGATATGAGCAGGAGGAGAGGAACATGACATTGAAATAGAGGAAGAATGGTAAGAGGGGTAAATGGTGAAAAAGAGGGACGATGGTGGGAAACAGGCAGTGGAGTGAGTATAGAAAGAACAAGAGAAAGACAGGTCAGTTATTGACACCTAGAGTAAGGGGACGGGAGAAAAGTGCAGTCAGAGGAGGTCTGTTATGGGGCATGTAGGCAGAAAAGACAAGACTAAAGGCTAATAAAGAGAGCACAGCCTGACAGTCTATTAGCACAGAGAGCTGAATCAGATGCCTATAAACAGTGCCTACACTATCTTACAGCTGATAACACTGCTGCTCTTATACTGGCCTTTTAGCTGATTACACGCTCTACATGGTGTAATTTTTTCAGTGCTATAAACTCACAGCGGAGCTGTCTGCAGTTGATAACAACACTGCCGGTAATAATGGCCTTTATTACATTCTCTGTATTGTATACCTCTATGTCAAACTGTCAGCGGCTCGAAATTCAACTGAGAACTTCTACTTGAATCCCCTCCGTTTGACATATTTTTATCGCTGTTGCTGAATAATTCCAGGTCAATCCTGTGTCAATTTCAGAGGCTCGATTTCACTCAAAGTATTATAGCTCCCGTGTCAATTTGATTGAGCTGCAATGGAGCCAAAACTGGTGTCTTCTTCTCTCCAAAAACATTTTCATTGCTCAAGAGCCAATTTAAAAAAAAAAAAAAAGGGTTGAAACTAAAAACATGCCAAGATAGGGCTTTTTTTTATTACCACCTTCATGTAAGAAAGAGCCATCTCATCACTTCCTGTGATAATAAGCACAGTGCCTGCCATAATAAGTGCTGGAAAGGTACTTCAATGTGCCCTCCGGCCATGCTCCTTGATTTTTCAATTGCATATTGGTGTGTATGCACGTTGATGTTAGCTCACCATTGCAGACAAAATCCTTCTTCTGCACATCTGGGACATTGAGGCCTCTCATGTGGGCGGGGGCCATGCACTGGGTGAAGGGCGCCAAGCCCCGCCTGGCTCTGAGCCAATCAGAGAGCCAGGACAGGTGACAGTCACAGTGGAGATTGTTGGAGTGCAGACGCCTGAGACAGATGGAGAAAGAGATTAGTGGCTTTAAGGAAATTGTGTGTAATTATATGCTGTTAACGCGTCAAAATAAGATGCAAAACAGGAACAATTAACACAACAATCTCTTGATTATCATGTCTGAAAGGTTCACTGTCTCGAAGCAAAAGTCTCTCAAACAGTCTGTGAGGAGCACAGGTTCTACTTCTCACACAGCTCACATCCTTGTTGCTTAGGTGAAACACACAAACAAACATGCACTCGCACACAAACACAGAGAGTAATATCCTCAGCTCTCATTCTCCCAAGATCTGTGATTCACTCCCTTTAGAGGAAGGACACATTTGGATATATCACAATCTATTCAGAAAGGCAGAGAGAAACAGAGGCAGAGGGAGAGAAAAGAGGGAGACAAAGGTGGGAAAGGAGAAGATTTTTAATTCGGCAAAAGGAGAAAGAAAAGATGTGTTCAAAGAGTGAAAGTGAGAAAGAGAAAATGAATATAATGGAAGAACAGGATCAAAAAATGAGCAAGATGAGACAAAATTGAAGAAATAAATAACTTGAGAAAAATCTTTTTATTTCTAGGGAGTATTTTGGTCATTTTGGCTTCATTTCATAGTGGCTGGCTGAGTTACAGGAAATGCTGTGATTACATGAGATGCCTGTTAGATGTGTTGGCCACTTGATCCACAGATAAAGATATTTTAAAGGGTCAGTTCACCAAAAGTACAAAAAATTCATATTTTCCCACATGCATCTGGCGGTATCCTGCCATACACTTAGTTTTGGTTTTATGTGTCTTTGTTGTCCTCCTTCAGTACCACCGAGCTGAATGAAATTTTGATTGTGGTGGCCAGAGCATTGAAAGCTTAATGGAAACTTTTTGCTGGCTACCAATGTTCCTGTTGTTCCTGTAGGAAAGTGCTGCCAATC
This sequence comes from Chelmon rostratus, assembly GCF_017976325.1. NCBI lineage: Eukaryota > Metazoa > Chordata > Actinopteri > Chaetodontiformes > Chaetodontidae > Chelmon > Chelmon rostratus. The sequence goes on from NC_055666.1 coordinate 21,184,553, forward strand.
CCAACCATATCCTGAACTGGAATGTTGGTTCTGGAAAGAGATGCTACCACTAGATTTACAAAAATTTAAATGCAATTTTCACATAACGTCATGAGAGATGAAAATAAAATTCAATTTACCTTCATTCTAATGGTTTGGAGGCACAAATGTCAGAGAGGAAAAAAAGCGAAACTGCTCTGCATGGCTATTTTTTCACACACCTGGATGTGCCTGGCTACACTTTGCAATACATTTTGCACATGCAACACGGTAACAATGTGTATAAATGAAATGATAATACTGTGCAGCAGGTGGCTCAGGCCCAGTAGTAGGACCTGGAGCAGTTCACTTTCATGATTCTTGTAATTTCTGGTTGGTATCCACACGGTTGGATGCACTTATTGTAAGTGATTTGCAGTGATTAATGTAATGTAATGATAAAGAGGATTCTCTCATCGTGAGTCTCAAACAGAATTACAGTCACTAACTTATCCTTTAAGTAAGATTTTCACACTAATAGCCTTTTAAAGTTTCACTTGTAGGGTTAATTAAAAGGTGTCGCTCAATACAGAACGCATCAGGTGACGTCTCACAGAGCTGAGACTCTCTATGGGCCGCAGTGGCTGGATCTGACACCTCGAGAGAGGGAGTAGGAGAGAGAGAAAGAGAGATGAGGAGAAGGAGGGTGGATGAACAGCAGAATGTCTTGTCAGCGTATTATATGCCAGCCGGGATATCTAGCCTTTCAGAAGACAGGCCTCCCTTTGTAATAAAGCAGAGGACAAATCCTGTTATGGAACAGAGATGGGCTCATTGATGCTAGCAGCGGGGGCAGTGGGTTTTAATACCGCTCTCCCATTATAAATCCAGTTTATAGTCAAACCCCCGCCTGGAGATAGCCACGTCCCGGCCCACCCCCGGCTCAGCCTTAATTACTGACAAGTAGGATTAAAACACAGGGGAGAATGGGAAGAGGCAGGGGGTATGGAGAAAAGTGCTGTATTTGTGTGTATGTGTGTGTGTGTGTAGCTGTAAGACAGTGATAGGGTTTGTTGGGCTTATTGGTTGAGGGTGACTACAGGCATTGTGTATAGTGCTTCTGTGAATGTGTGTGTGTTTGGTATTTGTGTCTGTCTCTGTGTGTGTTTATTCTTAGTATGTAATCCAAGGGGTTACACATCTTTAGTAATGTGAATTACACAAACACACACACACAGGTACCAGCAGCGGGAGTCCTAAGCTTCTTCAAAGTTTCTGAATGAGAGACATCATGAGGTGATATCATTACTGTTAATAAAATAGATAGATACTGCACGAAAAAAGAGAAGGGAGAAAGAGGATAGAGAGATAGATACATAAATAGAGATAATAAGAAAAAAAGAAAAAAAGTAAGTAATGTAAAAGCAACCGTATGAAGAAATCACGGCTGAAGGTGGAATGGGAGGTAAGACATTTCATTTAGAAAGAAGTTTCTACACACACGCAAACGCACACTTCTCGAACTTCCCAGCTAATAAAATCAGGGACATCTCTAAACACGCTTGATTGAATGAGTCGTTTTTATAAAAGCAGCAAATTCAATAGTGGAATCTGAGGGTGGCAAAAAAAAAGAACAGACGCAAAATTTAATACAGAAGAGGCAGCCACAAGGAGGAGGGGAATGAGGAGGTACGGTGGGACAAGGGACAAAAAGGAGGAGGCTGGACTGAGATGTGAACACTGGGCAAAAAGAAGGTGGAGAAAGAGGAGAGGGGGATGGAAATGAAGAGTGGAAAGAAAAGGAGGAGGAACACAAGAGGACAGGAGGAAACAACAGGAGGAGGTGACAACAGAAAGGAATGAGTGCGATGGTGACGAAAAGAGAATTCAAGGTGGGACAGAGTGAAGAAGGGGTGAAAATGAGGGAGAAAAGTGAGGCATGAAATGTGAAATGGGATGCACACAACACAACGAGGAGGAGATGGGGAAAAAGGAAGAGGACAAATGAGGAAATCAGAAGAGACAGTCACTCAGTGTTGACAGAAAACAGAGGCAGACGAGGGCTTCTGATTAAAAGATATTGGATATTGGTAACTCTGCACTCAATCTGCTGGCAACTGTGTAGCTGCGCTGCTGCCTGGAATCCAATTTTAAAAGGCTGATTTCGAGCTGTATTGCCACTAGAGTTGCAGTAGTATGCAGGAAATATAGAAACCCTGCCATGTGATTGGCTGCTGATGGACACTGCCGTTGGAAAGTTGAACAGAAAATGGATAAATGGATTCTGCGATTGTTTTCCTGCTTGTGTTTAGAAATCCCCATTTCTGAATGTTAAGTGGGGCTGCTTGACCACCAAGCGCCCCTTAAAACTGGTGATTTGGGGAGGAAATCCTGCTCTATGCATGTTGATTTGGAAGAATTCAACCCCAGCGTGACCAGAAGGAATGCAATGGTCTGCCTCTCAAGACTGTCCCACGGGATTATGGGTAGTCTCCCTTGAGATGTCGTGCCATCGCTTTAGCAACTCTAAGATCTTCACACAACTATATGCAGATAAAAAAAATGCACACAAATACACACATAAATCAAAGCCTGCCTTTTAATCAATCAGAAAGGACGATTTGGCCATGATTGTGTGTGTGTGTGTGTGTGTGTGCGTGCATGTGTGTGTGTGTGTGTATTAGTGTCTGTGCTCACATCAGTAACATCAGTAAAGGAGGTTTCTCCTAATGAATCAAAGCAGCTTGAACTACAGAGCTTAAACAAGCCTTTCCTGTGGTATTGATGAGGTTACCACTACTTTGTATGTGTGTGTGTGTGTGTGTGTGTGTGTGTGTGTGTGTGTGTGTGTGTGTGCGTAATGGCCACATGATTATTCACAGTCATGAAACAATAGAAGAGAGGGTCTCTTATTATAGCATGATTGGACGATCACACAGAGACCCCGCTGCCACGCTGTGAATGTTTGTGGCGTGTGTGTGTGTGTGTGTGTGTGTGTGTGTGTGTGTGTGTGTGTGTGTGTGTGCAGTGCATGTCTGGACTTAGTTTGCATGAAAGTCAACACTAATTTATAGTATCTCTCTGCGTGTGTGTATGTGTTAATGTGCAACCACAGAATGCATGTGTGAGCTTCTGTAGTTTGTGCTAGTAGTCGTGTGTGTGTGTGTGTGTGTGTGTGTGTGTGTGTGTGTGTGATACTCACAGTGTCCGCAGCTTGGGCATGTGGTTGAAGCTGGACAGGGGGATGAGGGTGATGTTGTTGTTGTTGAGGGTGCTGGAGAGAGAAACAGGGGAGGAAAGAGAAAAACAGAGTGTTAGAAAAATAAGACCCTGGTGCCACTGAAAGGTCTGGTGGTTTAAACTTGACCCGAGTCAAATTAAATTCTGTCTAGATCGCAGGTTTAAGTCCTTGTCACCTTCTCCCTGACAAGAAAAATGAGCAACAAGTCTCCGAGCTCGGTGACTTTTGTTTTCGAGTCATACTTGAATAACTAATTTTACAAGAACCATTGTTTATGTCAGTGGTTTCCAGCCCCCAAATGGGTTGCACAATGATTTCTGAGGGGTCCTGACATGGTTAATACACACTCTGCTACACCAAAACTTGGTGGTTTCAGGCCTCTCTGGCATGCTTTTTTGTGAAACACTGAATAGTTGGATCCCTTTAGGTTCTGGAAAATTGTTTAAACTAAACTTTCTGCGAAAAGAAAATCGCTCACAGGACAATACTTCTAAATGTGATAAATCACTGTGCATTTACAAAACTGCTCTTAAATGGATGTATTTAAAAAAATTCTCCACAGTTTTGTAAAAACAGAAAATATAGAACAAATATTTTCTCCACCATAACTTAAAGTTCTATGTGATAACTTTTCATGGTGAAATCCAAACTCTTATTGTTTAGCAGTGTTTCAATTGACTCCTGGGGATGGAACAAAGTCTTTAGTTAGTAATTTAGTTTAATTTAAGAGCTTTTAAAGTAGACTAATCTGATCTATGGTGTACTGCAGAGCAAAATCTTATGATCTAAGGCAACAATACATTTTTTTAGCCTCTTAAGAACAGAAATGACTGTCCTGGGAGAGAAACTGCTCCTTTTTTGTTCTTCCTAAGGTTTGTTCTTTTTCACAGTTATTTTTTTTTCTTAATCTGAATTCAGTGTTTTCTATGATGTGGAGATTGTAAAGCTCACTAGGACAAACTCATTATTCTGGGTTATATGAATGAAACGGACATGATTTGAACTGAAACTGTACAACATCTTCAAAACTGCAACACTCTCCCTTTTTAAATCCTGACCTTCTGTCCAGGGTGCTGCTATTGTGCCAAGTCATCACATAGAGATTTAACTCATTATTTATTGATACGCACACACATGAACACGCACAAACCCCCTTGATCTGTGTTTCTTCCATCTCGAACTCATAAGCAGGTCACTGCTGTCTCTGACTATTAGCTCTCTCATAAACTACACTCTGTCTCATATGTAGTATCGACCTAAAGTGGAATGAAAAACAAGGTTGACTGTCATTACAACCAAACGCACACACACAAACACACACACACACACGCAAGCAATCCCACTTGGTGTGTTGAAGAAACACAACGCCTATTGATTCTCTGTGGTTTTCATGTACAGAAATGGAGACAGAAATGAGAACGGAGGGGAAAAAAATGCAGAAAAGACGACTATTCCATCAAAGCAATCCACAGGGGGATCAGATTGCATTGACAGACTCGTACAAGCTGGTAAAGCTGCATACACAAAACACTGGAGGGGTGGGTGAAATATATCAGAACGCAAGCAGAGTCCCTCATGACTGAAGCAGTGCACACACACACAGAAAAATTACAATACAGCAAAACACAAGACCGGACAAAGACGTACAACTTACATTGTAATAAATGAACTGAGCAAATCCTTCGAGGCACTGCAGGCTGTAAATGACTGACTTTCATCCCAAAATCTTTAAACAAAAGGAGCATTATCCCAAAATTTGACATGTTTCCTAATGCAGGAGGACACTAACAACTTTAGTTTACAGCACACAAGGTCCTCCTGCAACATTTATACATCCAAAATTTCTTTCAGTTTGAAAGTGCAGACAAAAAAAAAATATCACAGGAGATCATGTAAATACGAATAATTAAAGAAAAGCAATACTGGGATAAAGTTTGAGCTGCAAATCAATTAAAATCCGCTGTATTATTGATTTTATCTCTTTATCAAAGCAAACTTTTACAGATTGATTTGGTCTGAAATACAACAATATACTGCTAAAAATAATAATCCCTCATTATAACTTCTGAGAGTGTTCAAATGGCTCCAAGTCAAATCTTTACAGGGAGAATTCAGCACCGAAAACATGAGCGAATGAGTGATGCATGTTGCATTAGAAAATCCAGGGATTTCTAAAATTTATACGACAGTATAATTTTTCTGGTGGCTTGCGGGAGCCAACATCCACACAAGCCAGTGCAACCCCTTGCTTTGTTTTTGCCCAAGTTTCATGGATCATTAATTTCACTGGATAGAAAATAGGGCTAGTTTACTTTACATATCACCCGAAACCTTGTGCATTCAAAGAGTCATTGTTTCAGGACGGATGAAGACTGAGCGGTCATTTTTTAGAACTAAAACCCATTCATTTTTCACGTTTGACAATGTGTTTTTAATGCTTTCCGACAAGGACAAGGCCAGCGTTCTCCCTGAAAAATGGCTCAAATTCAACACGAGAGGATTTTTTATTTTTTCTATTTTTTTTACAGCATCTGCAATATGTTTGTGCCTAAACACACAGTGTGACCACGGTGAGGGTTTGGCTTTAGCCGGCAAAACTAAAGGATGGTTTGTTTTACACACTGTCGTCACAACTGTTCAAAATAGGGTCATTACCGGGGGTTTGCTGTGTTTTTACTAACACCCACTCAGCCTTAAAATAGACTGTTTTTACTTCACTCTGTTGATGTTACTACTTTTCTTTCTCTTTAATTCTCTCTCCTTCCGATTCTTTTCTACATTCCCCTCCCTGCCAGTATAGCCTCAGTGGCCTTGGTAGACGGATAACGTTTCACACTCACTCTCTCACACACACACACACACACACATCAGGAGTGCTGCTATGGTCAGCCCTGTCAGGGGTGATTCCACCCAGTATATATAATTTAATTGTGAAATAACAATAATTTCCCTCTGCAATTTCCCTGTCAGTTATTCTCCCACTCACTCCGTTCAACCCCCCTTTACATCTCTCTGCCTTAATAAAGTAGTGACTGGACTGATTTAAGCCAAGATAAACACTAAAAACATCATTTAGAAGTCCACAACTATGTTTTATATTGTGGCTGTTTTTTTCCCAGCTTATTTTACTCGCCTCTGGCCATGGCTGCACTCTTAAAAAATCGGAGGTAGTCTTGGATTTGAAGTGATCGTAAAAAAAATATGTGCATTTTGGCAAAGAGAGCTCACGGTTTAATATTGCAAAGATTTAGTCGACCCGGCTACTAAAAGTAAAATCAGCAAACCAAGTGAGGACTTTGATAAAGTCTTAAAAAAGTGTCAGAGCTTGCCTTCATTTTGTGCAATTGCTAACTGAATTTAACTAATGTAAACACACCTGCTTGCCCCAAAAACATCCAGATGAAATGTGTCATTTTAAAATTTCAGTTAATTTTTAAAATTTCTGATTTTATTTGGTGTGATAACAGGTGGCACTGGGTGATAGCAGCTACAGACAAACGTCCAGATTACTGTACACCTGTGAATTTCTCCAACATTTCTTTCAGGTCTTTGGTTTTACAGTGTAAAACCAGATGGGAACTTTCCACTGGTTTTGCCTTCCACCTTATGTCAGTCTAAACTTTATAATCCTGCAGCCTTGACAGATCCCAACACACCATACTGTACTTCCACCACAAAATCACACAGTGCAAACCGGAACATTGGCTGTGTAGTCGCAGTCCCATTTACAAACGTCTCACGACTGATGTTATATGGTTAGGAAAATACTTGGTGTGCTGTGTATTAGCATCCTGTGCTGCAGCTGTTTCCAAAGTGACGTTATGGTCTGAGCGAGAAAGCTTTATTTTTTCACAAAGCCTTTGACTGCTCTGTTTTATGTCTGCTTCAAGAACTGATTTTACAGTCAATGTTGCTTGATGTAATGTAAAGATATTATTTATAGATTAAGTAAGAGGGTCAAAGACACACAGATGTGGAGGTATATATTATTGGATGCTGTTTAGACTCTTGTGTCCTTGGGAGTTCTGAGGTAATCGTAATTATTAAGCCTTTAAACTTGTGTATGTACAGCACATCTGATAATCATCAGTCAGTAACTCCATGATGGGATCCAGTGTGCAAAGCAGCTACAATTTTTTCCCATTAAAGACCCAACTTCCTTGCAATCTTTTTTTCAAACGCAGGAGTTTGTCTTTGGTCTGACATTCATTTTAAGGTAGTTGTGTTTTCTTACGCTCACATTCCTCCTGCTAAAAACAAAAAACAAACTAAAAAACAAGCCCAAACACATCATATTTACTGTATAGATTTTAATACAGCTATATTTTACTGGAAGATTAATTATTTGAGAAAAGCCTGTTTAAAAAAAAGCACATTTTTCTCTGCAGTTGCAGTAAAAGAGAGCTCAAGGACTGGCCCAACAGTGTTTGCGACACACAATGTTTCTATTACAAAATGCCCATTCAGCTCTATTTTTCCTGTTTAATTTGAGATCGGCTGCAGTGACCGCTGCAGTGGGCTTGCAGGATAGATCCACGTGTGTGTGTGTGTGTGTCTGTTTGCTGGTGTGTACATGCCTGTGTGCGTGCTACTGTTAGGAGTGTATTCTTGAGTCAGCACGTACGGTGCATGCTTGCGTGTGTGTGCTTTCGGTGCAGCGGTCTCTCTGTTGCAGTAAAAGGGCCTCTGCAGTCAGTGATGGAGGAGACTCTTTAGAGGCAACCCACCAGGGAGATGCTATCGCTTGTGTTTGTGCGTACTTGTGTGCGTACGAGAGTGCGTCTGTGTTTGTGTGCGAGAGTGATGTTATCATATGTGTCTTTGCTGCTGCCTACACGCTGAGGTCATAGCCTTACTCGTCAATCTTTCCTCCCTCGTACACACATAGACACACACATACACAAGATTATCCGGCTGTTTGCAGAGGTCCAAACATCTTCTACTCTCCTCTTAAGATGCTGGATATTAAGCCAGGCATGAAAAATACCTTAAATAATACATAAATACTCCAAAACAGCTTTCAAAAATGAGGTTGCTTTTTAGTATTTGGCAACGTTGTGCACACAACACGTCTGATCATGTGGCCTTCGTCAGCATTAAGATCATGTGGTCAAATTAAAATATTCAGATATTCCAACTAAGTGATGTCTTTTTTTGTGTGCCCCTTGGTGTGCCTTCAAAAATAAATCTTGGTCTCTGGAGAAAAGTTGCATTTAATTAAAATCAACTTTATACTGTATGTGTTGATAAAATGGACAAGACAGACAAACAGTTTTTCCCTCTCTGTCACGTGTGAAATGAGAAACTGGCACAAATGCAAATTTTGATCCCAGAAATCTGTGTTAAATTTGGTAAGTTCTGGAAATTCCTGTCAGATCTGATGTATTTAAAAGCGAATTCAGCCTAAAACAAACAGGAACTGCATAGGTTTTTTCCCTGTTATATGTTATATGTAAGTCTGGGGGTGGAAAGTAATTAAGTACTTTTACTTATGCACTATACTAAGTACAATTTACGATACTTTAATTGAGTATTTCGGTTTTATGCTACTTTATACTTCTACTCAACTGCGTTTCAGAGGGAAATATACTTTCTACTCCATTAAACTTATTTGACAACCTTAGTGTCAGCAGTGTTTAATCAGCTTCACATTTCAGATGTCTATGAGTTGTTAACAGCTTTACTAAATAGCGATTTTTCCCTCTGTACTTCTGACATTTATTTCAATAAATGTTTAAATGACAAGTACTTTTGCTTTAATACTTTTACATTTTCCTGCTAATACTGTACTTATGTATTTTTACTTATGTATGACTTTTTAAGCAGGACTTTTAAGATGTTTACACTGCTGCATTAGCACTTTCACTTAAGGGTGTGAATACTTCCACCACTGTATATGTTACATACATTTTTATATACATACATACATTTATATATACATGCATGTATTACATGTCATTATATGTATCTGATTTGCCCCACATGTGAGCAAAATATCTGAATCTACGAGCAAAGTAAATGTAAAAAATGCAAAGGCTGTGGATGTACAAGGTGGTTGCCATGGAGATGAAGACGGTGATGTTCCTCTGTGGGTAAAAATGACAGATATTGTTAATAAAAGCAATAATCTTCATGTTCACCAAACCCCTGTGAACTTAAAGTTCAAGGTCGAAACTTCGTTTTCATCCCCAGTGTGTTCTGTGTTTCCTGACAGACGGTGGGGTGATATTAAAACTGAACAAGGCAGTCTCGTGGTTTGAGGTACTGACCATGTAAGGTCACAGTTTTGATCAGCATGTCCTGTAACATCTGCTTGTCCTGCTCAAGTCCCTTTGAGGAAGCTACCTGAAAACTTTTTTAGATCTGGAAACAATGAAAATCTTAGATATGACTCTCCAGAAAGAACACATGTAACACGTAGGTATGCATGTGTATTTATGTTTGCGTGGGTTAGCATCTATGTGTGTCTGGCTCCATGAAGTCTGGGCTGCCTTTGTGTGTGTCTGAATGTTCGTGTGTGTAATAAAGTGAATTTTCTATTAGTCTCTATTATGCTCAATCAGCCTTAACAGATACAGATCAATACACTGACAGAATGTCTGATTTACAACGGCCTCTAAAACACAACACAACAATGTAACTTTATGACTGTGATTACAACCAATATCGACTTTGCGTTCAATACGATTATTCTCTCTCGTAATCACTAACGTTAGTTACGGTTCATGAAAAGCAGCAGAGTGAAAGAAGAGCTCTGATGACTGAATTACTAAACACAACATAAAATGTATCATGAACGTACCTTTACGCAACAGTATCGGATTGTCATTTTATTGCTTTTTTATTGTACAGCGAATGTCCGATTATACTCCCACTGCTAAAGGTTTGTGCTACAGTGCATCAGACGGACTTCCACAGTTGCTGGTTTTGAATAAATCTAAACATCTCAGAGTAGAAAGTTTTGTCCTAGCCTGTGAATTTAAAAAGAAATAAAAGACTGAAAACATCATTTACAAATGCTTTCATTAGTGGAAAAATAGAAAATCTGAACCTGATTTTCACATCTTATCTAACATATGAGGATCCTAGTTGAAGAGTTATTATTTTGTGAACTGCTTCTGCTACCAATGTAAAAACACTGTAATTTATTACAATTTTCTGCAATCATCTCGGAATATTAGACTTCACTTTTTCTAGCCCTGATGTTTCGTTTTAGATGAGACTCCTGGGTGAAAACATTCTGGTACACTTGGATCTACTACTACTGAAATCAATACTCCATTGTGGGAATTAAACCACAAACTGAAAGCACAACAAAGCAATTTTATGACTCTACTTACAACTTCATTGTTGCTACAATTGATTCAAACTGCCTCTAATAATTGAACATTATACAGAAATCACTGATGGGACAAAACAGAGATTGTGGAAACACACAGTGTTTTTATCAGGGTCTTACAAGATGAACACAATTAGTGTTACAGTGACAATTTATCTCAGCTCAACCTGGGAGCTGCTCAGCAAGCAAACTGTTCCTCTAACATCTGTGTTGCAAAGGTAAATGCGTTATGTGGTTTGCTGGTTTCAGTCACTTATCATCAGTGACTCGTCATCGGGAATGGCAGGTGAATGCAATTAACGACCTAATTGGTTAGAAAATTGGCAGCTGGCCTGTGTATCAGGTTTAAGACCTGCTCAGACGGCAAAAATCTGTAGTAAAATCAAATAATTTCATTATTCTCAGTGGAATTTGCCTGGAGGGGAAAGAAAAATGTAATTCTTTCGCATCCAGTTCAACTTTGCATTAAATTCAACTGGTAAACTTCAACATGCAATTTGTGCTCGAAGGTATGGTGAGCAGAAAGTTATGAGACAGGACTGTTGGTACTAACACTTTAACTTTAACAACTTTAAATACTTATAACAAGATTACTTCAAATAATCTATAAACTGTGTTAAGGAGCCATATTTTCCTGCCTTCAAACTCTCTTTACTGAATGAGACCAACTTTAAAGATCACTCACACAGTCACATCTTAGTTTTAACTGCAGGTTCTTGTTTTTGCTGGTAGATTACATTTTCTTTCTCAAGTGGATATGTTACTGACATGTGACCTCTGTCTTCCAGTGACAGCAATCCATCTAAAAAATCCATAAAACTATCAAAAAAACATTCTGACCTCTGTGTTGGTCAGTCCCTCCGGATTTTAGCAAAGGGTTTTCTTAGAGATGTTTTTTCTCCCATCAAAGCAAAGGCAGAGATACTGCCTCAATGGACCAATAGAATGCAATGCATCCACAACATATCTATGTTTTAAATAAGTTACACAACTAACTTTTTCTTACTTTTGTCAACTCTCCTTCTTATTATCTGCCTTCATGCTACAGTAAAATCATCTCATGGTTATTGTAACAGTGCGAGCATGAGAAGTTCATGGTCCTCCTCTGGAGGTTGTTAAAAGTTGATGTGGGATTAGCTAGAGAAAAAGAAATACAGAAATAAATTCAATGGAATTTAGTACTTTGTACTGGTTGCATATTGTGAAAAAATGTCAGTGTGTATCATAATAAATGTTCACAAGGAAAAACCCAGACCTCCAGCTAACCTACTGCATTCAATACATCATGTGTAAAACAGAGTGGAACACCTTTCAAAATCAATACCTAAGATAAAATGCAAAGGAAAGGTTATGCTGTAATTAAAGTTATCAAGTTAAATCAAGGTTACATTCCTGTTTTCTAAATTGAATTTTTTCAGGATGGAAATTGGTATTCCAGCGCCGTGACTGAAAAAGTATTGAATGGAAAGATTAAATGCAAAATGTTATTTGGCAGAGGATAAAATGGGGTGAACAGCAAACGGGGTGAACAGGTTAAAGCAGGCATAAATTGTATTAGAGAGGAATGTTGATTGTCATTCAAAACATGTATTAAGATAAACTGTGAAGCCAGTGTACACATTGATTTTGCAGGGGTGGGCGTGTAAACAGGCTTAAATGCATCCAGTGACGGGGAAGATCCTTAAGTTTAAAATCTGTTCTTTATCTGTTTCATAACGGCTCTTATGCAGCTGTACATGAAGCATAAAACTACAAAAAGATGCATAGTATATGCAAAACAATATTTGTTCACTCATGCAAAACAATCTAACTTCTGTGCATGATAATTGCTTTAAAGCTCCAGTAAAGCTGATCACTTACCAGAATTTACTTGTCAGTTACATGACTGATCTAAAAACTAAAGAAAAATACCAACATGCTGTCTGTGATGTCCGAAGTTGGGTTGATTAGCTTTCTTGCTGAAACTCAAATGTAAAGATTGATACCACCCCAACGTCTGAGGCTACATCCACCAGTTTAGCTTATCTTAGCAGGTTAGCTTAGGTTAGCACAGAGACTGGAAACAGGGGGGAAACCCCTATTTCTTGGCTGGGCACAGTAACTTCACAGAGCCAGGCTAGCTGTTCCCAGTCTTTTTGCTATGCTAAGCTAACAAGTTGCTGGAAGTAGCCATAATATTTACTTTACAGACAGTGACATCTATCTTCTCATCTAACTCCCAGCATGAAAGCATATACTGTGAGAGTATTTCCCAGAATGTTACGCTGTTCCTTTAAAAGTCAAAAACTGGAATAACTTTTTCTTTTTGGAGAGTTTGTGGAAGAGTTTTCTTGGATAAGAGAATTGGATTAGTGAATTTCTCCATTGTGAGATCAATAAAAGTCTAATCTAATAAAGTATCTAGTGGCAAAAATCAGAACTGCAGCGACCTCTGCCGTTAGAACTGAACTGCAGTGGTTACTGCTTACATGTAACACATAATTTCCTGTAGATAGATCAGTTTTACTGGGCTAAACACCCAACAGCAAATGTACAGCAAAGAAACTGGCTATAGCTTAAATCACTGTTGTGTTAATTAATAAGCAGTGCAGAGTAGACATGAATTTATTTGAACAGATTATTACTTTACTCTTTATCGTTCGTCCCACCGCCAAAATATCATTTTAAAACAAATGTGGAGTGTGTTCTGCTGCAGGTGTTTTTGCTTTGACAGGAGCTCTAACAGGAATTTATTTCTCTGAGAGCTTTCCCACACAGACACTGAAAGGGGGCCAACTGTCGAAAGGCCTAAAAGACTCTTTGAGCGGTGTGGAGAGCCCTCAGCATCTTCCCCCAGGCCTCATTACAGCTTCGGGAGAGGAGGTAAAAGGGAAACGCACGGACACTTCACGCCTTCAGTCACTCATTTGTTTAACCCCTTCACACCCACCATTCACTCTTTCACTGTGGAGAAAGAGAGCAGCTTGAAGAGGCTTAAAGAGTGAACCTCTTTCAGTCAAATCGGTCACATGATCATTTAACCTCTTTCACTCTTTCTATTCACTCCTGCAGACAGGGAAGGGGGGGATATCTGCCTATAGGTAGATGTTAAGATAAATATGTTTGAGTGCATGTGTGTGTGTCCGCTGCTATGCATCCTTGTGTGTGTGTTGGAGGATGGACATCTGTGTCCTGTCTCGCTGAGTCAGACAGTGAGACTCACCGACCCTTGAAGTAATCAGTCATCTGAGACTCACACAATGGCATAGCCCGACGGTATGCCTCTGTACATGCAGGTGTGTGTGTGTGTGTGTGTGTGTGTGTGTGTGTGTGTGTGTGTGTGGTCGTCAGAGTGTGTAGGTGGGTTTGTGTACATGTACAGTTGTGAGTGCATGTGTGGACCTTTTTTTCAGTTGTGTGTGCATTCAGTGGACAAGGACAAATGGTTTTCAAGGATGTAACTATGTGACAGAAAGCTTGAGTGTATATATGTGTGTGTGTGTGTGTGTGTGTGTGTGTGTGTGTGTATACGTGTGTGTGTGTGTGTGGTTGCTCAAGCTATGAGACACAAAGAAAGAAAGGGCTATGCGAATGAATGCTCCTGTCCTTCATTCAGGGTGCGTCTGTTTTGATCAGGACATTTCAGCTTGTAAGTTGAAGTGATTTTTGACCCTGTTGACTTTAACACAGGACTCAAAGGGTCTATGAGGTCTGCAAACAGGCTTTAAGGGCCTTTAGGTATAAGAGTTAAGGGCTTTTAGTGGTTCAATTGTCTCATATTTGAACTTTCCCACGGGGTTTAATGCCTGCTTTACTGCTTTACCCTTGCAGCCTGGTGTTAAATTGTGTATTTTTCAAGTGTATTTTGTTTGTGAGTGTGTGTGTGTGTGTGTGTGTGTGTGCATTTGTTCTTGAGCTCCTTTGAGTATTTGTGTTGTCGCCTACATATATGTGTGTATGTGAGGGTGTGTGGGCTACTTTAATAAACTCTCGAGTGTTTGAACAACCAAAGTCGCGCAATTTACTCCTCACATCTCGGAGAAAATTGACATTTCCAAAGTGTTGCCGTTGGAAACCACCCCTGGGAAAGCTCAGCTGTTTACAACCCAAACCAAAAAAAAAGCACTAAGGGGCTGAGATAATTAGTAGTGACCGAATCTTGAGCTTTGCTGCATTTTAAGTCAAAGATTATATTTATGACAGAGTGAGCGTAGGACTGACCACTTCGCAGGTGAAATGATTTTCTCTCAAAGAAATAAACCATTTTGTAAGTGAAACCTTGACATTTTAGAATCCAGCCTGTTATTTTTCTGCTGAAAACACGAAGCTACACGAAGCCTCCACAAATGGAGGCAAGAAAAGGTTTCTGTATCGGCGCTCCAATTAACTGAATAATGAATGTTTGTATTATTCCTCACTGAGACCAGTAGGTGCCGAGCGCTGCAAGCTTTTCACATTGCCTGACGGACAAAGGAAGAAACTTCGTCCAATAATGTGCCGAGCTCTTGGCGAGGAGTTATAACAGACTCAAACACAAAGGTATCTTTGTGAAAAATCAAGACTCTTTGAATTAGGGTGTAAACGATAGCCCAAATGTAGAGTTAAGTTACAAAAGCTGCCCCTAAAACCACAATCTGATGATGTTGATTTTAATCAAATTAACTTACACTAAGTAAACAGGGATACAGGGTGATTATCATTGGACAATTCCATGTGGTTTGGCTGAAGGCTGCCTGTGTGAGAGTGTGCAGCAGCTATATGCCAGGCTTTGCTTTCTGATATTTCATAATATGTCATCCTTCTATTCTGGTTGAATACAAATGCTTTGTGGGTTTCCAAAAAATGAAAATCTGCAACCATGACATGGAGAAGCAGGGGAGGGAGAAAGAAAGAGGAACAGACTAATAGTATGGGAGGGAGGAAGACAGACAGGAAGAAAGATGTACATAAAAATACACTGATGAGACCATTACACCTTAAACGGGAACAAATTAGATTGCAGATTGCCTCTCTTCCCCGACTCTCCTCCTCCTTCTTTCTTTTGCTCTCCTCTCATCTTTTTTCAATTGTCTTTACGCTCTGCTTGATTTCCACCTTAAATCGCCTCTCATCCTCTCTCCTCCTCTCCCTCATCACCATTTCTCCTCCTCTTTCCTGTCCTGCCACCCAGTGGGATGTGATTAATTGTGAGTGGGTCAGACTGCTGGCACAGAGCGCTTCCAATATCTGACGCTATTCCCACCTCTGCATAAGCAGAACCCCACCGCCACCCAACCCCACCCGGCCCCGCCCTTAGCATACTTTATCACAGATGAAGAAATAGGAGTTAAATTTCTATGTTTGGGGTGCTACCATCTGATGAATATACACATGAGACGATATGATATTTATTATATGGTAGCGATTACTTCAATAACTCAGGTTCTATTAGGGCATTGGAGGGGATCATTGTACAAGACAGCATAAAGATATTGTTAAATTTATAGGATTTTTTGCATCATTGTGATGAAGCACCTTGATTTTTGAGGCATCTAATTGACAAGATTACACATTCCAATCTGGTTAATTGTTTGAATTTCAAGGTATGTATATCAGCATCACAGCATACCGTGATAACATGTTTTATCCATGTGCAGGACTTTCTGAGGGATGCAGAATGAATGGGGCACACAGTCGGCTTTAGTCACTAGCACTATGCAAGAAATTAAAATAAAGCCTCAAACCGGACAATTTTGGCTTGAGAACTGTAAAATCAGATACTTATTTGAAATGTTTTAGACAGAATCGACAGATGACGTGAGCTCTATCCTGCTGATGTAATAGTGTCAGTGCTGGTTTTTGGCTGCTCCCGTCCCTGTTGCCACTCCCTCCTCTGACGGATATTTCACCATCTCCACCCTTACTTCCCTCCTTCTCTCACTCTCCCCGACTGCCTCTTCCTTTTTTATCACCTCCAGCTCCTTTCCCTTCACCTCTTTTCTCCCTCCCTCTCTCTCATTTCCGTCTTTCTGCCTCCTCCAACCCCTCTGACCCTTTATCTGTGTCGCTCTCCAAACCAACAAACTCAAAGCACTTTATAAATCCACTATCATTATTCAAATGGAAACAGTCAACTGTCACAGTTTCTCTTTATCTCCCTTTCAGGCGCTGCTCCAACTGCTTTCTCTAAATCCCAAATAAATATGTCTAAAACCACTGTCATTATTTTGAAGACAGTAGTTACCTTACACTCTTATCTTAGGCATTATCCCTTGGCTTTGTTTTACTCCTCTCTACTTTCCCTCATCACTCACCCTCCCAGCGAATTTCATACAGATATTTCTAAACTTGAAATTCTTCTGCGCACTTCTGGCCCTTTTCTCTCTTCTTTTCTCGATTCCTGACCCTCCATCTTGTCTTCAGTCTTTCTTGCCTTTTCTCTCTCTTTCCCACAATTCCTCATCCCTCTCTTTCTTGCTCCGTCTCTCTCTCAGGTCAGACCCTCTGTCTTTGCCAGGGAGCTGCTTGTTGCCAGGGTGTGATGGCTCTGCTGAGCCCGCTGACTCAAACAGAAGCCAGAAGGCCAGCCAAACCAAAATCACTGAACAGCAGAAAGCTGCACTCGTCTGTTCTCTTCTGACCCCTCCGTGCGCGCGCACGCATGCACACACGCTCACACACACACGCACACACACACACACACACACACACACACATACATAAAGATACAGTGTTTACACACACAAGAAGATGTGGCCGAACATACAGTGTATGGCGCAGACATGGACAAGCACAGACAAAGGCACTTCCATCCACTTTAAGTTAATTTGCTTTCTTAGAAACCTCTAAAGTGTGCAAACACACACACACACATGCACACACACACTAGCCTTTATATCACTAAACTTTAGGTTCAAGAAAGATTCGTTTCAGGGGCTTCGATCCAGCACCCACGCGTCAGGGATATAAGACAGATCTGGAGGCAGGACGCGACCGCAGAAATGCAATCGTTACTGAGGGCGGCTCAGCCTGGACACACACCAACTGCACTGGGGATACTCTGACATGTAGGGCACAGCACACACACACACACACACACACACACACACACACACACACACACACACACACACACACACACACTTTTTTCTCTACCCACTAACTCTTGTTTTATTCTGACAGTTGGACCAGTAGAGTTGCACAAACAACAACCCTGTTTGGTCATACTCTAAGTTCAAATTACATTTAAGGCGAAAGGCGTGCATGCGTACAAGCATACACACACATACACACAGAAAGCCAGGGTATTTCACCATACTGAAAGTACTATTGGGACTAGCAAGCAGAACCACTTTGTGTCTCTTTTGTATTTCCTCACAGTAGCAGAAGACAACAGATATTCAGCAGCATATATATCATTCATTTGGAGCCTCGCCATCTTGTTTGTTGATCTGGAGGACTGTATTTGTTTAGACAATTCAATGCTTTGGTGCTTTTTTTTTTATTTTAAACTCTCTTTGAATGAAAACTGAATGACTGAAATTGTGAAAATTAGCTGGAAGTAAAACATGGGCTGTTAATTCATCTGACTTTTTATATTGATTTAATAAATTGCATACCCGTTTTAGATCTACTCAGTCATGAAGAGACCTTCCCCTTAACCAACCTTAAAAAAACAGATTAATTTATTTTGCTTCATGCTCTAGATGTTTTTTGGTCAAAGGAGTTGTTTGAAAAGCCAAAAGGCAGCAGGAGCAACGGCCATTTATATGTCAAAGGACATCTAATTTTAGCCTTACACAATATGTTATTCTTTTTCTTGGCTTCATAGATTCATTCATGATTTGTTTAATCACATGCTGCGCAGTCACATCAGGTGTGAAGAAATCAGATTATGAGCAAAGTCGTTGCATCTCTTGAAGCCTTGTGATACGTTTGAGGACTTTTTTTTAGCCTGTCAGTTGGTTTGATGCTACGCTTTTATGACTTTGACCTACTTTGTCTTTATTGTAAGTAAGTATTCACATAAAGTCACAGTGACTCTGCATATTAGAGGTGTGTTTCTTTCTCTAATTAATACATTTCTTGTTGAAACAAGATACTGGAGTCAGACATCATGCAGAGAGGGATATTATGGAAATGTAAAGGGATACAATAGAATAGAAATTAAGGAGAGGAAGGTGTTTTTAACTTGATGAATGGAACATACATGTGTTCAAAAGGATTTTATGGTCAAAATAGGGATGAATGATTTATATAATATATAATAAAATGACTAATTTAAGGACTAAGTTTTTTTTTTTTTTTTGACTGGGTTTACTTTTGTTTATGACTGTTTCGATGTGACAGAAAAAGCTTCTTTTTCATTTAAATTTGGCACTGACATGTTCGCGTTGCTCTCCCAGGGTGCATCGCTCTCATATAGCGTGCACAACTGGCCAAGTGTAAGTAATGTCATTTGAAAGCGCAGTATTTTGCCAGTCTTTATGTGTGTATGAGACGATTTCCTTATAACAGTGCTGTTGGAAGCATCATTAAAGAGTAATGCTAACACTCCGATTCCCATTCCAACACATCCACTTCTTTTTTTAAGTACACTTTCAAACTTGCAGCCATGAAAGCTTCTGGCATCTGGCAAAAAAAACAAAAAAACAGGACAGTTTGAGGAGTAAGGGAGCCCCGGTGGAAGCGAGGCCAAGAAGTCAACAGCTCAGTAGGTGGAAATACAATTCAAGCCTCCAGCTTACAAGCTTGATACACGTCACGCTGTTTTTCTTGCTGTTCTTCCCTCTTGATGTTTAAAAAAGTTATTCTGGTCTCTCTGCTTGGTTGAATGATCACTGAACTTCCTTGATTTGAAGATGTCAGAGTCTAGGCTGATTGGCTCAAAGTAGAGGCTAAATTGCCTACAACTGTATTTTTTTTTTTTTTTTTGCAATTGAATAAGAGGAAAGTGAAGTGGGAAACGATGAAGGTGAAAAAGGAGGAGAATAAGCATATAGAGAGGAGATAGAGATGAAGAAGGAAGAGGAGGGACAAGCCATAGAGAGGATGAAAGGGAAAGAGGGATGAGAAAAGATGGGAAGAGAAATGAATCTTGCAGGCGAAAAATGATTGAAAAGAGGGAGAGAGAGAAACAGGTCGGAAGGCGAGAAAGGAAGAAGAGAGGACATAAAAAAGTTTCTGTGTGTGTGTGTGTGTTTTAGAGCGAGTGAGAGAGACTTACAGGCAGAGTGAAAGTCACCTTGTGGAGCTACAGTGCACTGAGCAACTCTGTCTGTCTCCCCTTATGAATTATGGCAGTCGCTGGTTGGCCAAAACCCCTCTGCTATCCACCCACCCACACACACACACACACGCACACACACACACACACACTCCTCTCTGTCTCTCTTCCTCTATCTTTTCCTCACTCTCTCCTTCTCTCTCGGTGGTACACCCTCATCCAGAAAGCTGTGCTTCGTGGAGAAAGCGATCATAAAATATGCAGCTGTTCTACTGCTCTTTAGAGTGCTTCTCAGACCCCTTGACTCTTTATATGTGTGTGTGTGTGTGTGTGTGTGTGTGTGTGTTTGTGTGTGTGCATGCGGGCATGTCATGTGATGGCATTGTGAGTCCTCTCTTTTCTCTCTTCTCTAACCATCAGGCCTTTCCTCTCTCCATCTGTCTCTCTCTTGTCACACCCTGTCTGTCCTGGTCCACAGTGTCAGTTTCTGAAAAATTCAATTCAGTTCAGTTCAGAGGACACCGTTTCCATGACATCTGATCTGACACTGCTTCTCGTGCACTCTTGCTATCTTTCATGCTCAACCCCTCCTTGCGCCACGTGTCATTTTTTCTGTGGTATCAGCAGAAAGGTAAGCTGTCCTGCAGGAGGGATTCAAACAGGCCAACAGCCTCAGTGTTCCTTCTTTCTTTTAAACTTTATTTGTACATGCAGAAGATGCAGTGAGGGAAGCCGTTGCTTTAATCTGCAGCATGTTTGCTTTCTGTGCTCGTAAGCAGTCCCATCATGAATCTGTAAAAATATGTCTGTGGTTTCTTTTTCTATAAATTTCAATCTACTCTATTAGCATACTGTGTCTCTACTGCAACAGTCTTCATATTGTTAAACATTGAGTTATAAATGTTAGAAGAGATGCTGTTTGCGGCATTGAAAGCAGTCATACCCCACCAAAAAGATTACAGATGATAATTGGGTACTTTGTGCAAATAGGCATTTGGTATTCAACTAAAAATCCTTCAATTAGTGTCCAGGTAAGAATTGAGCTTTTGACTCAAGGACACTTCAATAGGTGCTGAGTGCTGACAGACACATATTGAGTTTTTCAGGGACTGAACGGGTTCAGATTATCTGATTTCTGATGGTATCGATGGTATCGAGCCTGCACATAGATGGAGACCACAAGTGGCTTCAGAAATCAATTCTGGTAATGTACAAACAGTGTTGTGAAGTCACATCCCATATTTAAACATGTCATTCAACAACAGAAGACACTCTGCTCAGATGCAGCAGTAAGGTCAGCGGATATAAAGCCCTGGGAAGCAGTTAATGGCGGAAAAGAAGCCACGTTTGAAAAAGCAAGGTTCAACAGTGAAACAGAGTGCCGTGACTTTGCAGTAAAACGTGGGACATACATCCCCATCACCTTGAGAAATAAACCGCTCTCAGATCTGAAGATAAACGATTCACTGAAAACTCACCCTCTTTACATTTTCTGACTGAGGTAGAGACCCTTTTGAAAAATGGAACTGATTAATTCTATTTATATCTGAAAATGATCAAGCACTTATCATCTATTTTCATTAATCCTCGTTGTCAGGAGAGAAAAAAAAACTCGAGTCGAAAGATCAGTGAACGAAAACCGCGTCTAATTCAACTGGCTGAAAACTGCCCGATGAATAATTATTAATTAATCAGCTTCATATTAGCCTGACGTCGCTGCTC
Source organism: Chelmon rostratus (assembly GCF_017976325.1). Lineage (NCBI taxonomy): Eukaryota > Metazoa > Chordata > Actinopteri > Chaetodontiformes > Chaetodontidae > Chelmon > Chelmon rostratus. The sequence continues at coordinate 21,205,997 of NC_055666.1, forward strand.
TCCACTACTCATGGAGTCCTTAGAAACAAACACGTGTGTGCGCACACACTGTCCTCACACAAACACACACACACAACCTCAGCGTGCGTGTGTGTGTGTGTGTGTGTGCGGCTGCGTACGTGTGTGCTTCCCTGCCAGAACCATTTGTGAATTTATGATCGTGTATGCACGCATTTATTAAAACACTTCTGCATGTTTTTCCTCTCTGTGTGCGTTCCTCTGTGTGTGTGTAGATGGGTGCCCTTTCCCCAGCTCATTGGGATGCAAGGCAAGAGCTCGTCGAGTGAGAGCTGTCCAGGCTAGCTTTGGAGTCATTAGCGCGCTCGTTAGTCCAGTTATGTTAAATCTAAATTACCATTCATCATCACACAGGGACCCATCATTTATTCTGATGTGGCCTGGCAGACACATGCACTAACTGGATTAACTCATTCAGAGACACGCAGACGCACTTGCTAAAACACAGTGGAATTCCAAATCAGGCGTTAGCCATGAAGTGTTTTAAAATAGATTATATATTATTGATTGAGACATTGCAGGCCATTAGCAATGATTGGTTTGCCCTTGTGAATGCAAACTAGTGGCAAACTGTGCCCTACTGCAGACAAGTGCATCCAGTAGAAGTAGTAGTAAAGGTTACAGAACTTCACCTACATGCTAGTGGCTTAAACGCTCAGGTCACAAAGGAACACTGATTCGCTACTGTGTATAATTAAGATGGAAAAAAGTTGTAATCAAACAATGCAACATTAAGCGGTACATGAACAGAGTGCAGGAAACACAAATCTCACTTCATATTTTGGGGACAAAAGGGGAGTTTTTCCTGCACTCCTCATTGACACAAACAAACACAATAATATATGGAAAGACTTTGGGGTGCAGCGGAGGAGGGCTGGCCTGCATTCAGCGCTGGCTCTCAGCATTAAATTAGCTCTCACTGAGTAAAAACACACGCTGGCACACGGAGTCATTAGTCGCTACAGGAGGAATGCCTACCATCTGCGCTGACGTGATTGCAAAGACGAGGAATTCTCGGGAATCAAACCGACAAAGTGGATCGAGCGGCTCCTCTGCCAAATATAAAGACTGTGTTTATCACATAATTACATTTCCACTTCTGCTGTGTTTATTGGTCTCACAAGTTTGGGCACATACAGCTTTGACCATCAAAGGCTTTCAAAAAAAAAAAAGAAAAAAGGTGGAATCAAAGTATTAGGAGGAAAGACGACTGAGGGGCTGTTGAGTTTAATGGTCTTGGTGCTCTTCTTGGTTGTGCATCGAAGGGAAAGTCTTCTTCCAGTTTTGCTCGATGTGTCTGTGGCAGCGTCGCAGCTTTGACCATAAAAATCATTTGTTTTTGTTTTTCTTTTTTCTTTACTCAGGGCACATTTCTCTAACATGAGTCAATAGGAAGTCCTCTAACAAATCCCCCGTTAGATATACGCTGTTCAGGACACGCATCGTTCAGCAATGTCTGACCTTCGTAATGGATACAGAGAGCATTGCATTGTTGTTTTCAATAATCTGCAGATAATCAGAGGAAGTTCCAAATTATAAAACATGTCATAAACTTCAGAGTACCAATCTAAAGCAATCAAAAGCCTATATTGAGATGAAAAGGACTGTCAACTAATTAAGATGAATCTTTTTGTCTAATGTTAACAATGAACACTAAGAGTCTCGCTGTCATGCATCAACAACATTCGCATTAGGAAAATCACTTGTTTAGAATTATCGTGTGCCTCTAATTGATTCTGATAGGTGTTTAATGACAAATATGATAAGGCCACGCTGATTTTTAAGTGGAAGACAGAAACACAGAGAAGATTCCAGGGCCCTTTGATCTTTAAAGGACACTGGTTTTGGCACTTCAGTGTCCCATCACCAAACCAGTGCAGGCACCTTTGAAACGACAGCTGTTTTCATATAACGTAATCAATGCTACTAATTCCTGGCAGGGCATCACAGAACACAGGCAGAGGAATGTCAATGGATCGACTCGTCTGGTAAAACAAAGAATAACACTGGGTTTAGCAGCTTGATTTGTTGTTTTTAAAAGGGTCTGTTTGCTGTACAAGAGGAGCTTTCAACTGTTGCAGTGTTTCAGTTTTGTTTTATTCATTTTTCCTTAGTTTTTCTCAGCATAATCGTGAATCGTTTCTTAAGCTTAACCAGGTGCTTTAGTCGCCTAAATCTGACTACATATTAACTGAAGTGTATTTGCCATAATTTAGACCTTTCCCTAACTTTCACCATACTATAGCTGCAGAGTGCAGATGTTGTAGAAAGAAACACTTTTTAAATGTTGCCATTGGCCATTTATTAAAGTATTCATTGAAAGTAATCCGTAGAATTGTCCAATATCAACATTCTTAGTAGTGATTTCAGGTCTGTGAGGAGATGTAGGCTCTGCTTTCCTGCACTGAAGTTAAAGCACTAGAAGCTCCACATATCTCTCCACATAGCAGGCGCAGTAACGCACATCGTGCACTGCAGAGTCATCCGATATGAATATAATACTCAGAAACGACCGGGCTGATCATTCACACCTCACAGCTGGATCTCCCAGCAGAGCACACACCCTTGATGCTTGTTGTTAGATACTGCATCAGAGTGTTTCTACATCCCCCCACCCAGTGTGTGGGTTTAAATTACACAACATGTTTTGGAATTGACACCCACAACAGTAAATGCCAAATGTCTGCTACATTTGTCTGTCAAATCAATATGGTGCACCCACTGCAGTGGTTTATGTTTGAGAACAGTGACAATTGAACTCCACAGTGATAGAAAGTCTTTGGTCTTGACCTGTTCTCAAACTTTATCCCTGCTGTGCATGGGGTACCCTCTGACCAGCTGTTCAAACCAACACCATGTTTCTGTATCCAAAATCACACTGCCTACCTGTTTCTATTCCTCCCAACAACGTTCTGTTTTCTATCAAAATGCAGACATGCTGTAGGTAGGGGTAAAGCAACTTAGTCCAACACGTTGATTCATTATTTTGGTCACAAAAGTGACTCCTGGCAGGTAATTTTTTTAAGTATACGAGCCCTTGCGGACAAGCCAAAAAGTTACTTCCAGAAATTGACTGGCAACTTCCCAGCCTCAGCCTCGCTCCTCTAATCTTCAGGCTATGAAAGCTTACCTAAAACCACCAGAGCATGCTAATTTCCTCCTTTAATTTTTCTCCATGGCAGTAGTGGAGTTTATCTTCATTACAGGCCAGTGGAAAATGACTGGACGGATATTAAGGAGGGAGAAGAGATGACCTGCAGCTGAGGTCAAGCTGGACTCAAAGCCACACTATGACAACAGTTAATAACAGGTCATATACAGGCTTAAATTGGGATTTTTTGACTGACAGGTGACTTAAACATATTGATGCTCACCTTTCAAGGCTACTTTGAAGGCAATTACCAAATGTTACTAACTGGGAAGTTTATTTATGCACCGAAGGCAATTACTGAGATTCAGCTTGTTTATCCACGGACTGGGGTTAGAAATGAATGAAAACTGGTACGTAAAATATATTTGAAATGTATTTGAACTTTCGGCATCCACTGTTGTTAAATGTTAAAGAGTGGTTTTCTATAATTATAGCATTAAAAACTTGAACACAGGCTCTTAGCTCTCCAGGTTAAGTCCTAATTTCTGAAGCCTATAATCAATCCGATTTAAAACAGAACATCGCTCTGATGAAATAAACTCTTTTTGAGCCCATATTTACATTTCAACCACCCAGGCTGATAAAGTTAAAGATCCAGGAAATCAACACAACGGTGACCCTGTCAGGGTCTCCGCCCTTCCGTTGAGAAACGCTGTTCTGAGTCTATCTGACAGCCTTGGTGGTCTGGAAACAACAAAGGGCCAAATTGAGTCAGTCAGTCAGACATTTGTTCCATCAATAATTAATGCCTCCCTGCTCTTCTCCCTCTGATCCTTTCAATCTATTTTCCATCACCAGCCTTTGTTGTTTTTTTCCCCAGCTAACGTCACATCAGTGTTTCTTCCTTGTTTTCTCTCTCTTATTTCATCTCTCTTTTGCTTTCTGATGTCTTCTTCACCTTCGTGTCCTACATCTCTTTCCTCTCTCCTGTCTTGTTTTTCATCTGCATCTTTTTGTCCAATCTGGTCTTATCCTTTGGATTTGTCTGATCTTGTATCTGTTTTATGTATCTGTCTATCTCTTCGGTATCTCTCTCCTTCCCTTCATCCTCCTCTCCCTACCTTAGCTTTATCTTTCCTTTCCTCACCTATATCACTAAATTTTCTGCCTCCCTATGCCTCTCCTCTCTGGATTTCCCTTCCTTCTCTTCCTATCTCCTCCTCTGTATCAGCCAGTTTCTCCCCCCCTCCTTCTCCTCAGGTCCAACAGCAGATTAATAAATGATGTCCAGGAAACTGGCGGCTTTTACAACACCGACACCACACTCCTTCCTTTCCCTCCCTTCAAATCCCTCCTTCTTCCCCTTTTCCATTTTGTGAACACCCTCCACCCCCCAAATCTCTCTTGTCTCTTCGCTGGCAAACAAAAAAAAAAACAGGAAAGCATCGTAACCGCAGTCCTTTTGGGTCTAAATAAATCATAGCCCAGCACTGCCTTGCTTTTACAACACCGATCCTCCACTTTTATGCTGGCAGCCATGAAAGAGAGAGTAGAGGGAGGAGGAAGTGAGGGAGACTATCTAAGGACATATGAGTAAAGGGGGTGGATATCAAAGGAAAAATTGAATGTAAAAGTGTCTTTAGTCATATCCGTCTTTCTTCCTGAACCTCTTCAGGAAGCAAAACTCCTCTGTCACATGGAAACATAAAGAAACAGCAGTTCAAACGGGTCTACCCCAAACTTCATGGAAACCGTTCATCTCTTAGGAAACACATATGAGATCTTCGGACCAGCCTCCATGAATCAATGAGGAGACCGTCAGCTGGCTTACTTCTGTGTGACCAGTATATGTTTTTACTGCTACACGTAGCTTGGTGACCCTGTAGAATGTGTGGACATGTCAAAGAGCTCTATGCATCACAAAGTAGACATCGCGTCCTCAACGTGAAGAAAAAGGAAATTTCTGTTAATGAGAAATGAAAGTATCAAAGTAAATGAAAATGCAGTAATTTAACAATGCGTTCTCATTTTTAAAATTGTATTATCAATTCTTAATAAATGATCGTAAATCAGTTTCGATAAATGATAATGTCTTTTACATAATCTGCATATACACAATTTTGTGATTGTTTTATAAATCCAATCCTTTCACATGTCTCATAATTTCAACATCTTGTCTGATTTAATGAAAAACAAAAACATCCCATCCCTCCCTTTACTTCGAGAGAACACTTATAACAAGATTAATGAAAGCAACAAACTAAAATCCATTTAGCATTTTCAAAATGAGCCCGACGCCCCAATATTCAGCTTTTGACTCGTCAACGCCGGTCCTGTGAAACATATTAAGCAGCTCAGATAAAGCCCAGTCCACCAAGAAACAGCGGCTAATTAAAAATGACTAGATTAATTAGTGTGGAGATTCGTTAGTGGCACACGCACACACACACACTGTGCAGTGTTTCTTTCAATTGGTATGACGCATACACACACACATTGCATCCATTTACCTGTCAGACTACAAACACAATACCTGTGCAACTTCTAGCTAATGTCACATTGAAATATAGAAAATCCACACACAAACACACACACACACACACATCTTCTGGGGTGATCATCACAGCTCCATCTTGCTGTTAACTCGGCACTTTTGACAAAAAAAGGCACACACAGATGTACGTAGTTTGACATTGATGCAGGAAAACTTACAAAGATTTTCGCAGACACACACACACACACACACACACACACACACACACACACACAAACACACACACACAATGACACATGCATATCCAGCCACAGTAAATTTGGATTTTTATACTTGTGAGGACCCGCATTGGCATGATAAATACTATATTACCCAACCTTTATCACAACTACATGCTTAATCCCAGATTACCCTAAATAATGCTTCAACCAGCCATTACTTCTACTCTGAATTATTCTTTCAGTTTGCAGATTACTCACCTTTAATATGTCTGAAAATACCTGCAACTACAAATTATGATTTCCAAGAGGCCAAGGTGATATCTTCAATCTTGTTTTGTTGGACCAGACAGATAAACAGAGAAAAGCAGCAGATCCTCAGGCTGAAACCAGCGAATGTTCTGCATTACTGATTGATAACAGACATAACTATGGCTCCACTAATGGATTAATCAACTAATTGTTTCAACACTAACACTCAACCTAAATCTAATAATTCTAATTCTCCCTAAAACACAGTCCAAAACCAGGAAATAGCACTTTGAAGAGGATGCGGTCGACACTTCCGAAATATTTTCTCTCTATGGTGTAAAATGCAAACCAGTCCTCACAATGATAGGAGTACAAGACAACACTCACACACACACACGCACACTCATATTCAACAGTTTGTGTGTCCAGGTGTGCACACAAACACAGCAATACACACCTACCTGATGGTGCAGTCACATGACCTCCAATCACTGTTATCTCTATCACCCCATTTTGTACTGCGGTCACGAAATCAACCCCAGCAACCGAACAGATGGAGCTGTGCCTGTGGTTATGTGTGTGTGTGTGTGTGCGTGTGGGGGTGTGTGTGAATGCATATGCAAGAATACGCATACATCTGTGTGCGAGTGTATTTGTGTGTGTGTGTTAAGATGCTTGAAATGAAGATCAGTCCAGCGGCAGAATTGCTTACTGTCATTCATGCCCTTTGCACATGTGCACAAATACTTGCACATGCACACACACACACACAAAGAGACACACACACACACACACACCTGCCTTTATTAAAACGTCACATTCAGTGAATATACTGTGTGCTGTCATGCTGTCTGCTGTGAATGGGAACGGCTGCGTATTTACAGTGAATTGTAAATCCTGCCGAGTACTCAGCTGTCAGAGTCTTATGAATTGCTAATATGTTGTATCTCGCACTGCTGATCCCCCTCTATCTGCCCCCTATCACTTCCATTGTGCACTGAGCAAAAAGGGAATCAAAACAGCTAACTTTGCTAAAAGGAAATAAAACCTAGAGAGGGAATCACGACAGGATGAATCAAAGATGATAAAATAAACGTTTTTTTTGCAGCATTTCAAAGAAATCCGAGGTGATATTAACACAAAACAGAAATAAAACGCTTTCTTTTCCTCACAGCATTTAAAATACAAACATGTACATTTATCTGAGTAATTGTAAGAGCTGTGAGGACATTTCATTTTGGGCTGAATGTAGTCCACGGTGCAAGCTGCCATGTACTGAACCATCTCCCACTGTATCCTCTGCTCTCTTTAATCATTCATGTGAACACATTAGGCAGCACCAGACTGCACCATGAGCAATCACACCTACAACAGCAGGATAGTCACCAAGGTGTGCCTGATACTGTTCTGACTGAGCTTCCACATCACAAATAACTGAGTCCTCTCTACTCTATATGATGAGAAAAATGCTTTTCAGATCATCCTTCATCACATCAAATTTTCAAATACGAGTGATTTCAGGAAAAATGAAACTACATTGTTCACAGAGTCAGTGGTTTCAATAACAAATCAATTAGGAATTTGTTTTTGCTTTTGCCATTTTACATAAATCTGTTAAAAGAACACACATGTAGCCAATAGATGCTTGACAGATTCTCATAAACTGCAGCTCTGGTTTGTATCATGTCCTTAGCACACACTTCAAATTGCATTTTACATAATGGTCTCTGGTTTTATTCGTCTGTCTCCCACAATGTTGCTTGGCACAATAGATCTTTATGTGATAATAACACAGATTTCCTCCAGAAGCAGCCAATTAGTGTCCTAGTCTTGACTTAACAATGTGTTCAAAACCATCAGAATCAACAACTTCCTCTTCCTGTTCAAATGTCAACTTCATCACTGTATTATTAGTATTATGGGTCTGTCTCCCTGCAGACCTCAAACATGTCCACTTAACGATCAACTAGCATTTAGCCCTGTGCGATGTGACTAGGGACAGAGAGACTAGAGGTTTGGACGGTGCTGTCTGCCCTCTTTTTTTGCTCTCGTTCTTCTTCTTGTCCTACCCTCTGCTGTCTCATTGTCTTCTTTCATCACCTGCCTCTGTCTGTCTTTGTCCATGTGCTCCTCTCGCTCTTATCTTTGTCTCTGCCTCATTTGCAATACAGTTTTACCCTCCAATAAACATATTCAGCAACAATACCACTAACCTTTTCACCTCTCAGCTGCATACAGCAGAATATGAATGCATTGCCAACAACCCTGCAGACAAATGAACCAATGCTGGTTCCATCCAAACAAAGGATTTGTTAACTTTTTCGAGCTCAGTCTTTCATGAAATTAAGACACAATAACCTTTATGCATATTTTAGTACAGAAATAGGTGCGACACGCAATAAAGTACAACATCTGCCTCTTTGTGAGGACAAATGCACGCCATGGATGCATACACACATACTCGTGTACGATGCTGTGAGCCTGCACATACACACATACAAGTGTTCACAAAGTGGACACGTCTCCCAGCAGCCTCAGATTGCACAGTCGCCAGTCACACCTCTGAGCAGAGTGACAAATGAGCAGCTCAGAAAATGTGGACAGATGAGACGCACAAACTTACGCACACACTCGCACACACACACGCTCAAACCCGTACACAGCTGGAGGCAAACACCCAGGAGCATCAACATATTCCCATACGCTGAGGGAATCACCCACATGCACTAACACACATGGTGCAGAGAAAGCGCAGGTGGCTGCTACACTATTTTCCTCACTCTTTGTGTTTTTGTAGCTGTGTATTGGCGTTTTTTAAGTCAAGGACAAGACATTTGCCGGTGAATGAACAGGTACACTTCATCCTTCCAAAGCAATGCACACAAGCACCTAAGCTCTCTCTCTCTCACACACACACACACAGCGATATCACAAAAGATTATTCACACACAGAAACATGTACAGAACTACATTTTCTCAACAAAAGCATCTTTAAGTTAAAGCTGCACCTATATTGAAGACATGCAGCAGATGTGCATTAAGAGGCAGATATAAAGATAAGGTGGAAAAGTAGATGAAGGAGAAAAAACGAGTGATGACATGCAAGTAAGAGAGGAGAGGAAGAATTTTTACATGAAAGGAAAAACATGCATGAAAGGTTGAAGAAACTGAATGAGACGGAAAAAGCTGATACCGAGAGGAGGCAAGCGCAGGACAGGTCCCTGCTTCACAGACAACAGAGGGGAGAAGAGGGGATGAGAGCAGGAGGTGGAGGAGGAGGAGGAGAGAGAGAGATGGAGCAGCCAGAGTGAGAGGAGGACCGGGGTTTTTTCTCTACTTACAGAATCTCCAGATCGCGCAGTGCTCGGAAAGCTCCATCTTCGATGCAGCTGATGTGGTTGCTGTCCAGTTGCCTGCACCGAGCACACACACACGCACACACACACACACACACACAGATGAGAGAGAGAGATGGGAGAGAGTCAGGCGCAAGTATGCAAGATCCGCTCAGCTGGGGGAGGGACTAACAGAAGACAGGTTCCGTGAATGAGTGTGTGCATGTGGGGGTGTGTGTGTGAAGTGATACCCCAGTAAGTGGGCTTAAGGTAGCAGATAGGAGACACTGCCGTCAACTCCCAGACACACTCTCTCTCACACACACACACACTCTAGGGATACCCGTCCAGACGATAGCACATAAGCTAAGGTTAAGGCTCTCACCTCGGCGCTGATATGGCCAGCCCTGAGGAGAGGAGGAGAGGAAAAGGAGAGTGCGAGAGAAGAGACCAGTGCGCTGAAGTGGCCTGCCTGGCGTCAGCCTATCACCTCCCTCCCCTGCTGCAAGCCCAGCGCACACTGGCCACCGGGAGAGAGAGGGACGAGAGAGCTAGACACGGTGCAGAAGAGAGCGAGCGAGCCGTAGCTACTAAAGCCCACCCTGCTTGTCTGTTCTGTAAATATTAATTGCATTTTCTCCTCTTCCACCCTCCTCCTCTTCCTCCTCCTCCTCCTTTCCCCTCCTCCCCATGTCCTCTTTTATTCTTTTTTTTTTCTCTCTGTAGTGAAAGAGGGAGTAATTTCATTACATTAGGCCAGCCAATCCATTAAGGGCCTTTTACCGGCTCTGTCACTGAAACAATTTCATTAAAAGGAAAGCCTCCGTAAATCAACCAACAGTCACGACTCTGCCTCTCTTTCCCGTTCTCCTTCCTTACTCCCTCTCTCTCTCCACCTCCCCACTCTTCTTTTCTACCCCTCCTCCCTGGCTTGCTCAGCGCCTCGTTCACCGGACTCCCAGATGCACCCCGTACCCTACCGTCATCTATCCTTTGCTTTTACTTTAATTTGCTCAGCTCTAGGTATTCACCCCCCACCTCCCCGCCACCAGCCATCCCTCCATCCATGAACCCAGCAACCCCGGAACCACCACTCACTCTCTCCGTCCTTCCTTCCCTTCCCTTCCTCCAATCCATCCATCCGCCTGTCTCTCCTGCCTCTCTCCTCTTCTTCAGATGGATGGATTGCAGATGGAAAGATACAAAGGGCAGACATTCAGAAGTATCTTCTCGCTTTTTTTAACTTAACCAAGAAGGATGAGTGGCATTTAGACTGTTAGACACACACAGTGATGCATGGGGGGAAAGAGGTAACTAAACACAAGCAGAAAACACTCAAACACACACACACTTACAGACACACACAAACAGAAAAACACAAGTAATCATAAAGGTCCACAAACACAAATACCCTCATGGACACACACACACACACACACACACACACACACACACACACACACACACACACACACACACACACACACAGAGCATGGCTAGTTACCGTCTGCTCTCCAGACACTAGAAGATAAAAGCATATCACTCCACCTTAATCTTCTTCTCCTTGTCCCCTTCACCATCTCATCTCTCTTGCACCACATCCCTCCATCCCTAATCCCTTTTTCCTTCAACTTATTTCTTTTTTTCTCCTCATTTCCGAGCATCCATCTTCTCCATTTTTCATGTTTTCTCCCCCTCTCCATTTATAATCCATTTTTTTCTCCCTCCAGTGCCCTCTCGTCTCCTCTCATCCCTGATTCCCCTTCACCTTTTCTCTTCTCACACTCCATCTATCCATTGCTAATCCATTTCTTGTCCCTGTTTTCTTTTATCAACCTTTTAAACCTCCTTTTCTTCTTCTCTACACATCCCCGGTGTCAACTCAGCACACCGCAGCACCTGTTATATCAGTCATGTCAGCGTTTAACCCTGAGGATGGTGGTTCCCTAAACAGGAGCTGGGTTGCCTCTGTAAGGCGACAGAAACTGCATCAGGGCTTCGGGAGCAGCATATTCTTCGGTTTGCTTTTATATGTGCATGTTTGGGTTGGTGTGTGAGAAGAACCGGAGGCCTGTCTAAGTCCTTGGAGTATCTGAAAAATGTATTTACTATAGTACACCACAAGTGCACCTCGATATGTAAATACATTCCAAAAAGCAGCAAGTCAAAGACAGACTACTGCAGTGACTTCAGGCAAAATAAATGTTAGAATAGACATTAAAAAGTTCACTGTACATTCGTAACTAGCGGGTCCACAACAGTTTATAAACCAAACCAAACTGCAAAATAATATCTACAAAAAAATGAATTGTCTTTGCTTGATCAGTATACTCTTATTTTGAAATTTCCTGCTCATCCTAGCTATGGCGCAATACAGCAAGGACATTTTTCATGTATTTCTACCTGATATTGACCAACTGCTGGCAGTTAATGGCTGGCATGAGTTCAGTTTGGACTCAAGACAGTAAATACCAAAACAACTCCGTGCCTACAGGCCAGGTTCGGCTCCCAACATAATTATTTTCAACCCCCCAAAGACTTCCAGAGACTGATGAGATGTTTTGATCTGCTTTGATGCAATGCAATTATATTTTAGAGGTGATTTAGAGATAAGAAGAGTCTTGATATGCTACATTTGATTAATTGAGCGAGATTGCTAAAGACTGTTAGGATCATCGATACGGAGCACTAAACTAGCGTTCCTTTTTAAAACAGTTTATAGAATAGTCTTATTGGGTTGTGCGCTCTTGTTAGAAGCCGGGCTTTGGATCAAAGATTCTTTTTTCTTCTCTGGCTACTTGTTGGAAGAAGAGAAGCTGTGAGTGTGAGCATCTGTTAAATGACAAGACTTTAGCGAGTCTGAGGATCATACCAACATATGGCTGTGCCATGTTTGTGTTTTATGTAATTAAAAGGCATGTTTTCTTTTTCTTTTTTTTAGGAAGACAAACTGGCACACAGCCATATGGAGATGATCAGCCATATGGAGATGCCTGGCACTCCCAATGTTGACTGTAGCTATTAAATCCATTGTATTTTCAGTACTGCTCTTTTTCTAACGCTGAATATGAAGTACAGCGTTAAAGTGAATAATGACGTCTATGAAGGTTTGTCTCATTTGATTCATCCATGTTATTTCACTCATCCAAGCAGTACAGTCCAGTAATTAGTAACTATATCCATAGTGGACAACCTCGCTCCTCACAATGTTCAATGCTGACGTTCAGTACAGGAAGTGGTGAGCTGTTGGTTGTGAGGCAGACAGTAAGGGTGTGGAGGTCGGGGTGGTGGATGACTGTATAATATATCCTGTACTGCAATTACTGTTCACAATCTTTCCCCAACCTTAACCTAGTGTTTCAGTTGACTATCTTTCAGTGTATCTTACCCATATTTGGTATAACCATGATATTTCATGATAACGTTGGAACCAGACACAATGGCCTCTTTGCTGAGGACATAATGGCTGTCCACTGTATGAATGAAAGGTAGATGCAGCTTTCCATTGTTACAGCATGCCAAAACTTGTTAGGGAAAGAGGCTGGAAAGAGGGTGGGTGTCTGTCTGACTTATTAACCATGAGCTTCTCCTTCCCGAGGAGAGCCACAAAAATGCATCATATCTGTAATGGTCAAATGGGTTGTTTTGGAAGGCGCTGACAAACTACCTATTTTGTTGCTTGGTGAGAACTTGTAAAATAAATCCCCACCGGATTAAAAAGTGAAAGTTGAAGACCTCCACCATGCATCCAGTGACACTTCTTGATGCGAGGAGGGGGAATCCCACCCCTCTGTAGACCTGACAAGGACTGTGAGACGAGTGATGACAACTCTTAAACTGTACGTAACTCTACAGGATTGTGTTTTTGATGAATTTGAGAACATATTATCACTATTCTCCGGACACCTTACATCTGTAATTTTCCAACAATTGAGAATAAGTGTTGGATTCATATTGGCGGCCATGTACTTCATCTTCCATCCTCATCCACGGTAAACGATTCCATCATCTGTGATGTGATTGGATTCCTCTGACAGCTCTGTTCACCAAGCACCCTGATTAGCAGTGACATGATTGGTATCAATCTAGGATGGGGGTGTCCTTTGTGTGTGTCTGTGTGAGCTCTCCATATTTGTACCATCGTGTTGCATTCATAGTCCTCGTGCGTCTGTGAGCTTTTTAGAACGGGGTCCGGAATTTCATTTCCTTCCATATAATTAGTTAGTGTGTTTAATCATGTCTATCATAAGACCTATTGGCAGACTGATTCAATGCTTCCCTCTGCTACCATCTGGAGCAGAGGGGAGCGCGCACATACACACACACACACACACACGCACACACAGAACAACCCTGCCGCTCCATGAATCCATCAGTTAGCAACCGCTACTGACTGAGTAATTAATGAAAGGACAGAGGAAGTGAAGGAGGACACACTCACTGTGGTTCCGTCTAATACATATTAACAAAAGTGATTCATAATATTTGAAAATCTATACAAACAGCACAATTTTCGACTGGAAATTACAAAAAAGGTTTCCCATTAGACTGACGCAGAGCATTTCTGTTGATAAAGAAATGAACAGTGATGGAGACACATCTACTAAATAATTAATAAATGAGCGGACAGTGTGTTCTCTGTCTCTTTTTACTCTAACAGTACTTCAATGGGTCACTTTGTATGTTTTGGTCTAATTCTGCCTTTGACAACAGAAATAACAACTTTCCAAAAAGCCTCTTTCAGGTCTACAGTATACGCTCAACACAGAAGATAGAAACAAATCGAACTTTCACCTACCAAGAGTCTGCATTATCATTTTTCTGTGACCTCCAACGTATTTATATTTTAACAACAGTTAGTCATGAAATAATACAACAGCAAGAGGCTGCATTAATTAAGAGTGGAAAAATGAAAGAAATAAAATAAAAAGGTTGGTCCACTCAAGAGAGGAAAGCAAAGGACCAAAAGAGAAGTAGAGGGGAAGGAGGTTGGAAAGCCAACAAGTAAAGACTTAAGATAAAAACATATACAGATGGAAAGAAAAAGTAAAAGACTGAAGAACACAGGAGGGGTGAGGGACGGGTGGTAGATGTAAGTGGATTAAGGATGGATGTGGTGGGAGTGTTTGAGGACTGAAGGGCTGATCAGACGACTCAACTTCTCTCTCTCTCTTAACGTTCTTTAAATCTTTGTTTGCTTTTCTCCATCTCTCACCAGCTCTCCGTGCCTCCTCTTTATAACTAAAAATAACATTATGGCACGAACGTGTTCGCATACGTGACACAATCAATGCTGGCTTTCTGGACATCTGCAATGGCTGCCACTGCATGCATCTTGCAGTAGCAACAGAATGTGCTTTTACTTGCAAATGATGAATCTGCTTTTAGTGATATTCAAGGGTACATTAAGGTATGTCAAGTTTTTCACATAATTATGTCCACCTCGGTCCACCTCTGTTGACTGTGTTCCAGCTTGCGATTGGTTCATGCTGTCAAGGACACCAAGAGGCTCTCCATCCCAACTCATTTTAGCATACTGAATTGAAAAAAAAAAAAAAAAAAAAGAATATAAATGTACATTTGCTTGAAGTGGATATATAATTTTTAGGTCTCTGTTGGCAAGGAAAATAAACAGTGAAAAGAGATGGAAACACATTTGTCAAGACAAACCTGGCAACCCTGCAAAGCTCTACAATCTAATTTTGCACTCTGTAATCATGCAGAAAAAGTGTCTCTGTCTGTAGCTGCAACCAACCGCGACACTTTGAAGGTTGTGTTTCCCTGAATGTGAGTACATTTTACCTCAGAACTGAATCACTGTGATGACGAATGTTAGGAGGATGCTGTCTAGCTAAATATGCTACAGTTCAGACAGAACTATTGACATTTTTTCTCCCTCCTGTCTCACTTTGTCACAACCTTTAACGAATTAGCCACATCCTGCCATTTACAGAGGAGCGTAGGGGGTTGGTGTAGTGCAAAGAATGATGGGAATCTGAGTAAATAATTCCCAGAAGCTGGCTGCTGTGTCTTCTGTCTTCTCCCTTATTTGTTCTTCACATGTTGGTGCAAGGCACAGTCTGCTTGCATGCTCCTGCTGTCACCTTCATATACAGATTTTTATCTGTTATCAATCTGTTTTTGAATATGTTCGACACACTCTTGCTAGACATATGCCTGGCACTAGTTGTCTATAGTTGGAATTGTAGTAAACATAGAAACAACTGAAGGCAAACACCTGCAACAACAGAGAGGCACAAAAGCGCGGGTCAGAAACTTGTGTGTGTGCGTGTACACGCAGCCGACACAATGTTCTCACCTCTCTCTGAGGCGCTGTAGTCATAATTCAAACAAACGGCTATCCTGCACTGCATTGTGGGTAGGGAAGCGTGAAGTGTGGAGGCGTTTTACGAGGGAGAAGAGAAAGGAGGCGATGACAGGAAGGAGAAAGGTAAAGAAGTAAAGCCATGGGGTGGGTTCTTTTTTGTTCTTACACTGACATACTGTACGCTTGTATTGTTTGAAGAAATTACACATTACGTTCTTCCAAACCACCTGAAGGTGCTACAGTGTGAGCGCGTAGATGTCGAGCATCGGTGGACCCAGTGGGAAAAATGAATTAAATTTCATCACAATAAAAAAGTGGGTAAGAGAGCGAGAAGGCAGGCAGATGGAAAACAAGGTACAATGTGAGGACGTGATGGCTACTGAAGATAAAAAAACGTGTCTGTGTGGGCACTGAGGTGTAATGTGAGGGCAAATGAAACAGCTGTACCTTATCTGATGCGTCCATGCTTCCCCTGTAATACAACTACAGCTACATGCCTCCCGGCATGAGTGACTCACATATGCTGTCATTTAAGCATGACTACGACTGTACACTACAGTACCTGTGCTTGATCAGGTTTATCTCTGCTTCTCCGCCTCGCTCCTCTGTGAGCAATAACCTTGACGTGTCAAGGACAAAGATTTTGAGTAGTCTGTGAGAATCTCATCATGTCATGATGTATCAAATACATCTGCACGTCAGATGTAAACAGTTTTGGATTATTCTACTTTTGTTGATGGCTGTAACCAGTCTGGGATACCAGTTGTGTGTGGTTTACTGCATCAGGCTTCCCGCTAACTGAAAGCTTTTCTGTATGCCAGAATGGGACAATATGCAAATACGTCAGTAAGCCAAGTCACGGTGTGTTAGTGCATGGAAATCTATGCTGACAGCTCATGGAAGGGAAGAGATGTGTCATTTTAAGCATTGGCACCTGTATAGTTAACTTTTTTATTGATTTCTCACTAATGATTTAAGCTTCGCTTTGCTTGGATTTTTATCTGTATGTGAATCCATTTAGGATCCTAACATTGCATTAAAAGTGTGTGAATTAATTGTTTGTTGTGATTTTATGTTGTTATGTTTGCAAACCAGCTTGCCTCAAATTACACCTCGAGGGATGAATACATTTCGAATTGAAGTGAATGAGTTGTGACACCCATTTAAAGAAGGTCGTTGAACACATGAAACACTGCTCTGAGATGTTTGATTTTTTTTGTTGTTTTTTTTAACTTTAATGAACTCACCAATGGCACAAGGGGGGAAACGTTGTTGTTGAACATTCTGCACATGGCTAATTAATTTAAGAAAATATTTCAAACATATCTATGCATCTGACACAATCCTCTGAATGAACAAAGCAGGCCTGCCGTAGAACACAGTGCTGTTGCATTAAAGGTTTTACATCATTAGCATGCAGCTCGTTAGCTGGAGTGTTAGTGATTGTTGGACTGTCGCAGAGACTCAGTCAGTGTTAAAACAGACCAAGCAGAAGGAAAGAAAAATCCAGGTTTAACCAATATGAGGCTTGCAGCAGTGAAGATCCAGTAACTGGTCACTGTGAGTAGTCCTAATAGATTTAGGCTTAAAATGTCCATGTTAAGACTGCGCTCGGTAGCTTGACCTTCGGGGGGCAAAGGGTCAGTTGTCTGCAGATGGAGAGCTTCCTTGATGCTGATTAGTAACTACTTTCATGTTTCTTTCTTCATTTTTAGTTTGTCACTTCCTGTGAGCAGAGGGAGCTTGTCAACAGCGTTCACACCTGACAAGGATTACTTTGAGGCGACTCTTTGGCATCTTGATTTTCAGAAGGGACCGGACACTTTCCCCTGCTGCACCCTGGAGCAGCACAGACAGCTGAGGCGTTAGATGCCAAAGTTGTTGGACATTCTCTGGCGTGGTTAACATGATGACTTTCCTCGCAAGGCCAGACGAGACAAGACAAGACCAGACAAGACTAGACGTGATGAGACAAGATTAGATTAGAGAAAATTGGATTAGATACGATGAGATACGATAAGCATCCAGAATATGACGTGTAGTTGATAAAACCATAAAACACAGTGCAGATTCCAGGAATTTAGGCGCAGTGCTTTCTACCTGTCCTAACTCCACATTTACCTTTATCATCTGCAGTTTGACTGACAGCTTGAGTTTAGGGGAATGACAGGACCAGCAGTCAGCACAATGTATAGGGGAGCACACACGTATACACACAAACACCTACGCACAGATGTATGGCATATACCTGTCTCCTTAGGTTAGCAGAGGCCTGCAGTAATCATATTTGCCAGGTTCTTGGCAGTTTCAGCAAAGCAGTCAATCTGATAGCTGGGTCGAAACGGTCCGTGAGTATGTGTGTGAGCATGCATGTGTGTGTGTGTGTGTGTGTGTGTGTGTGTGTGTGTGTGTGCAAGAAGTGCAATAAATGGTGTATGGCGTGATGCTAGCCATTGGGCAGCATGAAAGGGAACAAATGAGAGACAGGGAAAGAGAGAGGGACCCAGCACTCCGAGAAGCAGAGTGAGACAAAAAGGGAGAGCGACATAGATTGAGAGTAAGTGAGAGAGACAAAGTGAGAGAGAGACACACGAGAAAATCAATGCTGTGTCCACCAGGGACAGAATGTCATGACTTTTTTTTTTTTTTTAACTCTGTGGCATAATGGAGGGTTGGAGCCTTTTACTGCAGGAGTCACCTTGTCTAATGGAGGGAGGGATGGAGGGATGGAGAGGGACTGAAAAAGGAAAAAAGAGGGAAGTTGTGAGGGAAGAAAGAGAATTTAAGGGGGGCTGGTTGGAGGCAGCTAGGAATGGACGGATGTTGGAAAAGGGAAGGTGAGGAGTTGGGATGGAGTCAACAAGAGGATGGATGGGGTCAGATTAAAAGGAAAGAAAGAGGGATGAGGAAAAGAGGGAGAGAAATAAAGACCAAGAGGAGGAGAGGGAGGAAAGACAAAAGAGTGACAGGCAGACGATGGGATACAAGGAACAAGAAGAACAATGGATGAGTGAAGAGAGTGAAGTTGTCGTCGGGAGGATAGAGGATGAAGATGTGATGACAGATGAAGGAGGAGGAGGAAGTGTAAGAAAGTAGTGCTGAGAAGAGGGGAAAGAAAGAGGAGCAGAACAGGGAAGAGGAGGAGGAAGAAAAGGCTGATCTTTATATGCCTGAGTCACTTCTAATTTTGGCAGAAAAAAAGATGAAATGATTCACTTTGTAGGTCAAAGCAATTTAGAGCAAAACATTTTAACGGGGGAAGAGACAATTTTACCGTCAAACCTGATTGATATGACTTTATAGCTTTGGCAGATGAGCGAAGAGCCGGGCTAGGAGAGAGAGGATGGTGTTAAAAAGCTGAGGGCAGGGTTCAGCATTTTAGAGTGGAACATATCCAGTGTGCAAAGTCTGGAAACATATATTGAATTTCACCTGCTGCACGTTGGAGCTGTTCAGTGGGACAGATGTAGCAGGCTGTGGTTACACTGGGCGGCTCTCAAGTGTAAATGCACGTTAATGTCAAGATGCAATGCTGGGAAACCAAAAAATAAAAGGTTTGCATTCTCAGCAAAACCTTCCCTGGACGAACAGAGGTTGGGCACATTAATACCGACATGCAAGGTGCTGTTACATTGCTCTGCAGTCGGTTGTTTTCTGCCACTGAGCTTCAAATGATTGTGAAACACTTGAGCGACTCTAAGGTGAAGGAGGTAAGGTGGTGCACGGCGTTTGGTTTGGATTGTGTCCGACGTGAGAAGGGAGAGTGGATTAGATGATCAGGGGCCAACCTGAACTCAAAGGTTTGGAGCTCTGCCATGAGAACCGACACTCGCTCACTTGCATACACACAAACACACACACACACACACACACACACGCACACACACAGCTGTGTAGAGCACAAAGTACAGGCACTTTCAGGTCCATTTAACTTAAGAGTAATAATCTCCTGTGGACTTTGGCGGCCATAGTGAACTTACATCACACTTGGGACAGGAACTAACCAGAGGAGCACATTTGCCTGTATCCTAACTGTGAATTACTGATCTGCAGCAAGATGTATATTAATCAATTCACAGACTGACCAATGAAAAAGTGCTAGAATCGCATTGATCTTAACAGCTCAAGGACACAAAAGTCCACATTTTAAAGTGATCTATTTGGCTGATTAAAGGGATGTGCTGGAAATAATTCAAGTACTTGTTAAAGTTGTCTGTGTGAGCTCTCGCTAAGCTTAGCTAAGCTGTGTTTGTGCTGGTGGGGTGAAATATTGTAAGAACGGGGCCAACCCAAACCTGGGCCCAGAAGCCTCAGTGAGTTCTCTGTCGGTAAGAATCTATGTGAAGCCATTATTTGTGTGTTGAGAAAACAAAGTTTGACGTACACATGGGTGGCTACAAGGGAACACGAACCTCCTGTGGAAGAAAGACGACGAAACTACTCTCAAAAGTAATCAGTTACAAACACGACTACCAAGGTTGGACGCCAATTAACAGCTATACAAATACATTCTTTTGTAGCTGAGATAACTTTCCCAACACAAGGCTCATTTAGCAGCTGTTCTGGAGCTTCTGATGATATCACATGATTATCAGCAGATTGCTCAGTGGTCAGGGAACAGCAGATGTTCAACTTTCCATTTTTTTCTAAGCGCTTACAGCACTTTTCATCCATGTTGACCTAAAAGCTGTGAGGTTCTCAGTTCATTCTTGCAAGTGCAAACAGCAGTTAAGAAAACAACTTCGACACAAGTTTGTTTTTTTTTTGCGGCTGTTCTAGAGCTTTCATTCATATTACATGATCTCCATTGGCATATTGGAATTAAATAAATGATGATTTATTTTCGCCTCGCACTCGTCCACAGGATAACTGTGACAGATACAGCTGGCATTCAATCAGATATGACCCATCTTTGCATCAGTGAGTGCCATGATGATTTATTTACTTCTAAGTTAAAATCAATTTTTGTGAACTTTTTTTGTTATTTTATCGTCACGCCGTCTTCCCACACATGGCATATGTTAGAAAACGACTCATTATTATTTGTTCACAATGCACACAAAATCACAAAGACAATCTCTACATTAAGATCACAACCATTCCCTCTCTCTTTTTCTCTCTATCTCACTTATCCAAAGAATATGTTTTTTTTTTCTTTCCGTCAGTCAAAAGCCCCTGCAGTGAAATGAGGCTTGGGGAGCATCCAGAAGGACGGGTTATTATCTTTTTGCATCTTTTAGTTATTATGCTCGGCTCTGTTTTTATCCATTTGCTTCCTCTGTCGTGTTAGTCATGGCTGATAAAACACACAGCCAAACTTTAATTTATACATTTGTTGAGCAAATCTGTTTTTTTTTTTCCTGCATTGTTTACCTTACAAGCCTGAACCATCAGAATCTGCCCCTGGTCACTCTACTTAAAAATATTCTATTCTATTCTAGTCTATCTAACTCTATATTGAACTCTCTCTTGCATTGAGAACATTGTTTATCCCCAAGAGTCTGTCTAGTAGTTTCCTACGCAGCATCAGGCCGGATTGATCAGCCACTATTGATGAGCAGCATTGATTAGGCAGCATATTGATCACACTATTGGTGATTAGGACGTCATGAATAAATGACAGGGGGTTATTGAGCGCTTGACGTGAGGACAAAACCTCTCTGGACGGGAAGAAGAGGAGAGAAAAGTAGAGAAGAAGGTGTGAAAAGCAGAGTCCTAAACAGAGTGAGGAGGTTTCATTTATAAGAGAAAATCTAGCACTAAAGTTAAGTTAGACACAAGTTGACATAAATAAGGCTTTGATGCCAAATCTGGAAATAACAGATTTCCTCCAGTTCTTTATGATCTGCGATCTGTAATCTGAAACTGTAAAATATGAACAGCATAGTGTTAAATTCATGTTATGCTTTACATGCAGTTTCCCGTCCCTTTTCCTCCTTACATAGCTTTAATGTGGGAAAGATAATCTAAATGCACACTATCTGAATTAAATTTCAAATGTCTGCTGTCATATTTTATGATGTCATCACCCTAAAAAATCATTGAACAACCCTCGATATGAATAAAGTGATTCATCTGATTAAATGAGTCACCATTTTTTTTATTGAATCCTGGCTCAGTATGAACAGACATGCAAAAATAAAAAATGTGCAGCATTCGAATGTAGATTTAATATTGTATGTCAACATTATGAATTTATGAATGAAGCTTCAAATTGGGATGAGTTTGTACTAACTTAGCCCGGGTTAAAAGGGAGACATTAAAGGAAATCGCAGCAGCAACTGGGATCTACTCTTGTGTGAGATAATAATAAAAATTGAGCTCGCTAACACAGAAAACAGAGAGGAAAAGACAGAGGTGCCGAAAAACAAGATGGGCGAGGTGGCAGGAAGACAGATGGAGGAAAGGAAGGAAGTAATTGCGCTTACAGGTTCTTGACACTTGTGATTCCTCTGAAAGCTTTCCTTGGAACCGCCTGAATCTGGTTCTCACTGAGGTCTCTGGAGGGACAGACAGAGAGACAGACAGGGAGAGGGGGAGAGGGAGGAGACATTAGTTGAGGTATTCCAAGCACTCAAAGATATATGGAGTCAAATGATAAACAAAGCCACAAACATTTGATCTATGACACACACACACACACACACACACACACACACACACACACACACACACACACACATAGCCAATTACAGTACAAAGGCACAGAAGGAGAAAGGGATGGAGGGAGGGGGAGGGGAAGGATGATATGACATTTATGATCAGTGGAACAATTTGGTCCAAAGAGCTTCAAAGACAAAAGGAACTATCAGAAATACTGCTGGCATGAGTCCACCTACCCCCTTGAAGTGTGTGTGTGTGTGTGTGTGTGTGATTAATGGAGAGGTGGTGGCAAGGAAAGAACAAGGAAAGAATCAGAGTAAAACAGCAGTGTGTGTGTGTGTGTGTTTCGCATGTTTCAATGGAAAAGATTTTTTCTTCTAACTTAAGCCCTCCAACAGCGCAGCGTTGCTCTGGCAGAAAAATGAAGCAATCACATCTATTGGGAGAAACCCGAGAACACACACACACACTGTAATACCACCATCAAGCACGCTTTTTTCCGCCTCTCAGTGTTGACTCTTTCCGTCTCTCTCTTTAACACAAACACACACTGAACAATGGCCATGCAAGTTTTTTTTTCCCTCTTTCTTTCTCCGTAATGAATACTGATATGAGCCAAATGATTTTTGACATGACACAACAGACCGGCCTTAACTCTATTAGCGTTTGTTTGTAGGGGATAAGACCTGGCAGGCAAACCAGGTTCAGAAAGCACAATGTAATTAGAGAGAGAGAGAGAGAGAGGTATGAAATATCAGACAAGCTAATCGCCCGATATGCCTTCCAGTCAGCTGCCTGTGAGCTGGTTACACATACTGAACACACATGTGCTAACAAAGTCAATCAGCGGCAGCACACAGATGCATGACCACGCGGATTAGACAGTCAACACACACAAAGAGCAACAGACCTCTGCCTGGGCTTTTCAGTTTGACCTTGACACACACACACACACACACAAGTACCCAGCATGGAAATCAGCCATCCTCTCTGTGGAGAAAGGTAATTATGTACCAACCATACTCATAACATTTTCCCGTCATGCAGCTAAGAATCGCTGCCTCTTACTGGTCAGCTGTCGCAGACAGGCACACATGTGCCCGCACGCACACTTGGGAATAAACATACTCACACGTGGTGTCACACATATATAAACCCCTCACATACATACTGTATATGCTTATGCTGTCTAATTTACACCCACGCACACGTTCACGTACACAGGAGAAAAATTGGTTGTGCATTATTCCAGAGCCAATCAACTTTTATTAGGGCGGTGAATGTTAATTGGCGAGCCGTGCTCGGAAAACAGAAAACTCATTTCCTCAAACTAACAAGGTTTCATCGTTTTGGACTTTCAGCCCCGTGTTTTCTGGCTCATTCCTTTTGTTTGACAAGAGATGAGCGTTCCCCCGATCTCCCTCCCCAGGCCTTGATGGGAAAAGTATGTGCCTGGCATTGTATACTCTTTACGCTAAGAAAATATGTGCTTTTATGTGCAATCTTGCTCAGCGCTTGCGGTAACGAAGGAGCACAAAAAAGGCAAACATTTGACAGACAGGAATGGTATTATGATATTTTAATGTGCAGCACAGCCGGAAAATATTCCTCGTGTTTACACGTCTTGTTTTGAAGGTTTTGACACTTTTTGGGGAGGGATGGGATTTCTCTGAAAGGTTTTTTTTCTGTCTTTGTTGCTCCCATGCTGACGTTCACAGAGCAAATAGGAAACAGATAGAGAGCAAAGCTGTTATCACTCTTGCTCTCTATCCCGCACTCCCCCTTTCTCTATCATTCTCTATTATCTATCATTCCCTCCATCTATCTATCTATCTAACTATCTAACTATATCCATAAATCTATCTTGTTTATCTCTATGATTTGCATCTCTTTTATACCACCCTGCCCTCTGTGGACTGCCAAGAAAACAGAGTGGAAAAAAACGAGAAAAAGAAAAAGCAGAACGAGAACAAGATAAAGAAAAAACATTAAAAAGTCATATTTCAGAGGAGTTCCGTGGCTAATAAATCTTTTATTGCTTTGTTTACCCACCATGATATTTATTTGTTATTTCTTCTAACAGAAGGAAAGCCATCCAAGTCAAATAAAAGCCATTATGAGACTGTGTGTCTCTCTGTCGGCCTTTATGACTCCAGCTGAGTGACTGACACCAGCTCCGGGAGTCCACAGTTTAGGCCGCCATAATAAAACTCATATGTCACGAGGCTTTGAATGAAGTTTTCATCATACGGTTGGTTACTGGTTGGCCATTTGCGCAATTGGTTTTAGGGTTATGGAAATGTTTTTATGTCCGAGCCGCATCCAGCGCTCTTACTGTTTGGTTGACATTTTGGGAGGTGTAAACAAAAGATGGACATCTCATCAGAATTTTATTGGAAACTAAATACAACATGTTATTTTAATGAGTACAGCAGGATTCAATGTGCGAGTGAGAGGAGGGATGGTTGCCCTCCCTAAAATGTGTTTATAGTTATAAAGTATGCATCAGTCTGATAAATGTGTTCGTGGTAATTGTTTAAAGCTGTGCTAGGCAAGATTTTTATGTCCAAATGCAAAGGTCTTCGCAGTTTGAAGCAGAGAACATCCCACCGCCAGATGTGGCAGATTTCCTGAATTGTTCAAAATGAAGTTGTGGTGTGGCCACTGGCAAAGCAAAGGGAGTCACAAACATGTGAGAAAGGTGAATGCTTTGACCCCAAAAAGGCTACAGTAGTCATTGTGTGACCACGTCCAACTCCACCAGACAAACAAACAAAGACATTTAGTGACAAAACTTATCTTGTTCACATGATTCATATGATTCCTGAACAGCAAAGGCCTTAAACCCCCAAAAAACATGGTTTCAAATTCAAAGTGTTCTTTTATTAAATGAAACATTCATTGATAAATGTGCAACAGTCACAGTTTTGGGTGAAAGGTATTATTTACTAAAAGTTTAATTCTGAAAAGCAAAGCTAACTTGCTTCATCAGATTTGATTGAGAGTGGAAACAAAAGCAAACAATCCAACAACTGTTGTCACCATTTGATTCATGTACTTAAAAGCTGATTGGTGCACTGAAGAAGCAATTTGTCCTTCGGAATAACCAAAACTAATCAAACTTTGGCAGAGACTGCTTTGCTCATGTCGGACCGCACTGCACATAACAGGAAGCTGACTGAGAAAATAGGCCTTTCACAGCTTTTAATATTCAAGCAGATGTTTCTGGCTGCCATTTGGCACAGTTTTGATATGACCTTCTGTACTGGCCGATGATAAAAATAAGATGATTTATCATGATGTTTAACTAATATCTGTGCGCATTCGACATCCAGAGCTACGTTATGTCTTCATGTAAACACTAGTCCTCCTCTCGTCTCTGTGTGACTCATACCTGCCGACCTTTGAGCAGAGCAAAGGCTATCACCAACAGGAGATTGGCCTGTGATCCTTGAAAAGGACACTCACTGATGGACTAGCCACACAAGCACAAGAACGCACACAGACGCAGACAGGGCTCATTTGGATAGCGGGATGGTTTGTATACCAGTGTCTAGCAATCTGCTCCCACATTTCAATTATTGGATTTAGCCTTTTTGGTCCTCCTCTATTGCCACAGCATTTGAGAGAGAGGACAATTCATCTCCAAAGAATTCTATTAAAGAGACGGATGGATGTTTGAATTATACATCAGTTCTATTAGGATGACAAGTTCTGTAAATTATAGAGATACTGATTATGAAAACAACTGCATTTCTTTTGAGGAATTGAGGAATCTGAAGAACTGGATGGAGACAAGGGAAACAATCCAAAAGTTCACAAAAGTTCATGTAAGCTAAGTTTAGTATCCACAAGCAGAAGAAGAAGATGAACAAAAAAAAGAAGCAGCAGCAAAAGAAGAAAAATCAGTCTTCCATTATCCATTCCATGTTTGTCATGGCTTCCTAAGTACTATATAATTGATTGAATTTTGACCAAATGTCTTCCAGACCTTCCCCTTTCACCACAGTGACCCCCCACCCTTGGTTAGAGTTTCCCCCAGCCAAGGCCTCTCCTCTCTGGGCATGGCGACTCGCTGTGGCCCCTAGAAGTCTGGCCGAATTGAGGATGACAGCAAGATCCTCCTCCCGTTGAAGTAGCGGCGGTGGTCGTCATGTTGGTGTGTGAGTGTGTGTTTATGTGTGTGTGTGTGTGTGTGTGTGTGTGTGCTCCCAGCTATCACCTCCTCCATATTAAGTTCCATTATTCATGTGAGGAGAATAATAACACTCACCAGGTCACCCTTTGCCGCTTCGGATATTACTGTTAACCCTTTAACGCGCACACACACACCAAAACACACACACAATGCTAAACAATGCTAAACACGACACCGATGTTTAACCCTTAACACACACACACACGTTTGTACGCTGTTTTGCCTCAGTAACACACGTGGAAATATAAAAACAGGCAAATGTGCACACCCATCTAAATTCTTCTAAACATACAGACCAAATTAACTTTTCTCCCAAGCCATCTCACCCTTCTGGTGTGACAGTAGACACCAGATATTAGACGGATCCGGCCTCAGGCTCGTCCAGATATGAGCCAGGGCTGCTCTGAACCATTAACCTGTGAGCAGGGGAGTGGATACAGGCCCGTTTGATTTCATATGGCTTTGTGTCAGAAGGCATCACAGGAGGTCTCAGTTAGACAGAGATGACAAGGAGGGCGGCTGAGGTGTGTACCTGTGTGTCGGCTACAATTTGTGCGTCCCCGCGTGAGAGAAACAGCAGGCAAGTGAGAGTGGATGGGCAACAATGCACAGTATGCATCTCCCTGTGTGTGTTTCTGTGTGTGTCTTTTATTAAAAGACCAGTGACTGTAATGGAAGAAAGAAAGAGAGATGACCCTTGGCTGGGCTCCAGGGGAGACATGAAAAAGAGAGAAGAGAGGAGCAGGAGGGAAGACGAAGGAAAGGGATGGAGAAGGAAGACCTAGGTGGCACAATTTCTTTTTTGAAACCTGAGAGACCTTCAATGGTTAGCTCAAGCCCCTCACTTCCCTTCTTCCTGTCTCTCTTCCTCTTCTCTCACTTTATTTTTCCACCCCTCCCGCTATCTCACTTTCTCTCCCTCTGTCTGTCTCTTTTTCCTCTCCCTTGGGGGCTGTAACTGCATTTAATATTGTTCCATAAAGAGAGTAATAAATATCGACTGCTGGCTAGCTCATATTCCCCTTGTTTTTTAAGGCACTCTACTGTAGGGTAAGACCAAAGTCATGCAGCAGGTATGACAGTGCTCACTGCCTGTACTGTAGAAGTGATTAAATATCTTGTGGTATCTGTAACCTCTGGAACTATTAAAGTGTCCTTTATACCATTTTAACTTACTGTTAAGTGCTACCTTTAAGTCACAATAAATATGGAAAGGCTCAAATGCCTGGGATAGCCGATTGTTCATATGTATTCCTGCTGTAAAAGCAGAATAACTCCTTCAATTCTTGTTAAGAATTGAAGTGGTGAGTCCGATTCAAGCTTTTTCCTCACTTTTTTGTCACATATTTGGCACAAACTGAAAAAAAAAACGAGCACAACACTCCCACTGATACGTGAATGGATTTTCCCACATCACCAGCGGGTAACTGCACAGTGAGTGTAGGCGTGTGCTCATGTGATCTAATGAACATGGATGTATATATTATCACATTACAACAGCAAACAGGGAGGTCTGCTGTTCCAATGTGACATCTGAGTGGAAATAGCTCAAATTCAGCCTCTGTATATGATACTCTAACCATTATTTTATTGGGCAAGTTGAAAAGGAACTTACAGCAATAACCTTCATTCATCCTGGGAAAATGTACTGAGTATAAATGCTGCATTTTGGCAACGCCGCAGACATACTGTGTAGCTCAGACAAAGCTCCATGCATTCAAAAAATGGAGCCTTCCCATTACAACCACGGTCTTCAAGTCTTGGCTACAGAGCCACTCTACTTGAGTGATTCTGACTCGTGCCAACAAACTGGGGGGATATATTATCCAACATGCTGGCAGTGCAGACACTAGGACTGCAGCTCGGGACTGTATATAGTGAAGAATGTTTTTTCTTTTTTTAAATATTTTAGTTTAAGTTTTACAGCTTTAAGTGATTTTTCATTGCCAAATTTTGTCATTGGTTTGGGCTCAAAACTGATGATTGTCTATGGACTCAAATGCATTCTATCCTCACATTTTCTTCTTTTTTTGCCAAGTTTGCAAGTTTTTGTTTGACTCTTCTCAAAAGTTTTTAGCATCCCTACCAAACTGCACGTGTTCCCAGAAAGCGTGTTGTTCATATACTGTAACATAATGAATGTCATTTTGAGGCAACTGGAAAATATTGCTGCAAATAAAGTTCTTCCTTGAAGTTTGTCCTCTGCCTCCTGTGTTCTACACTTGAATGGCGGTCACACCGAATGGTCTTCCTTCTATGTCTTTTTGCCTTTCTCCTTCCAGTCTTTGTAATTCTTCATCAGTCTTTCGACTCAGTGCCCTTGCTTCGTCTTGTAACCCATCCCATCCCTCCTCCTCTCCTATACAACCCTCCCACTCCCCCCTCTTCTCCACTCTCTGTGATTTAATTAAGTGGGCGCTTTATGAATAAAAATATTGCCCCCCTCTATTGATCATGGTAGACGGGAGGATGACAGCCCCGGCTGGCTGGGACGGGACTGGACAGGACAGCCACTCTCCTAACTCGCTCCATTACACTGCTCTAAGTGTGTGTGCATGTGCGTGCGGGTGGACAGGTGTGTGTTTACAAGCGACATTGTGTACGACTGCGCATGGGCGTGTGTGTGTACTCTACAGCCGTATGTCCGTGTGTGTGTGTGTTTGCCAGCGGAACAGCCATCAAGGCCAACAGGGAGCTGTAGCATCTAAATCAAACTAAGCGCTCTCAAAAGCTCTCATGGGCCCTTGCAAATCCTTCATTAGAGACACACACTCACGCACACCTAGGCCACATACACACACTTTTCTGAAACGCCTCCTTTGATACATACACTGCATCAGCATTATAAATGGACATTGTCTGCACTTTTTGTTTCTCTCTCTCTCTCTCTCTGCTGCTCTTTCCCCTCCTCTACCCATCGCTCTCCGTAAGGCTGTAAGTATCTATTATGTTTTGTCGATACTGTAATTAAATTGGACAGCTTAATGCAATTCTCTGTGATCCATAGGCCTTTATGGATATAAAAGCTTTTCTGGCCCTACGCCCGAAAGACGTCCAACAAATTTAGATGAGTTACCATTGGGGAAAAAAAAAAAAGTTGGAGAGGTTAAGGCAGCAGGGCGCACACATGGTCATTTGTAATTGGCTAATTCACTTTAATGTCCCCGACGCCATTTTGTTTTAATACATTTTCGTATTTGAATTGTCATCCGCGGGACTAAGCGATATTACTACTCTGCCTCTCTTTGCTTTTTTTTCTTGTTAGTTCTTCCTTTTCTTCTGGTGCTTCAGCTAAGCGATATTGCAGGCTCTTAGGGACATTTATGGAGCTAATAAAACTTCAGCAGCAAAGGATCAAGAGACGACATTAAGAATGGACGCAGGGAGGAGAGATAGATGGAGGGAGGGGAGGAAGGATTAACAGGCAGGCGAGAAAAGATAGAAACAGTCTATGGAGCGATTGATGGAGGGATGGGGGGAGAGATTGAAGACAGATATTTCTTTGTCTTCCCATTGGATTTTGTATCTCTCATATACATCTAAGAGATATGGTAACGCCACACTGTTACATTCACTCTTTGCCAAACCACAATTTGATTACTAGCTATTCCACCAAGTCCTATAAAACTAAACATAACTGTGAGCGCACTCAGGGTGCTTCACCAATAATGAGATAAATGCATGCTGGAGTAACATACAGGATAAAGTGTTCAACTCTGATGGATTTATCTGAAGGAAAAAGCTGCCATATTACTCCAAATGAAATAGCTGTAATAGCGTTCTCTTAAATTCATTACTGACATGTCAACAGCTGTTTGGTGAGAGATGATGTCACTGTTTTCAAGTGTTGTTTTTCTTGGCTTATCCACTCTATTCTGAGAGCCAATGAAGCAGAGGAATTTTCCTCGACTCACACAGGACGTTGTAATCCCTCAATTAAAAGCACAAAAAGTGTGTTTTACCAGAGAAGCAGGGATATCTTATCTGCTCTGTAACATCAAGGGGATGTAATATCCGCTACATACCAGGTGATTTCTTCATCTTTTAAAACAAGGTGAGAATAATAAATCACACTGGTAACAGGAGAAGGTTGTGTCTCTGCCAACAGCAGATAGCTGCACTCTATTGGCATGCAGTGACGAGTTGAGCCTATTACTTACAGTGACAGAGGAGCACAGATGACTTGTCTTTGGTAAAAGTACGAATACATAGATGCTACAGAAAGCTGCTGAACCTGCCAAATGAACATCTATATTTATTCTTATTGGAGCTGTCTTTGGGTCAGATGGGCAGATATTAAACTGATCAGACGTGCGCAGTGATCACAATCAATTTTCATTACAACTTTGATGCTCTTATTTTTCACAAAGAGAGGATGCATACTGACTTTTGATTGCATATGCATCCATTATTAACATCTACGTGGATAAGTGCAATGTATCACAATGCAATACATCTGTATCAGTCGAACAGAAGACAAACTTGATTCTCCAATGTGAAATGACTTGATCCACAGCAAGAAATGAATATGAGACATTTGAAGCATGATGCAGGATTTTGGGTTGAAGATTCTCATTTTGAAAATGGCCAAAGCTCCTTGACTAAATGGATTTGCTCTTTGGGAAATTGTTCAACAAAGATAAGGTTATTTGAGAGTCCCTTAGTCCAAAAACAGTGTCTAAACCTCTGATTTGACATGCCAATCCTACCTTATCAGTAAGCTAGATCACAGTCTTAGAATATATTCATAAAAGCACTGGATTTAGCGATATGAATTAATAAAGCAAATATTAAAAGTAGAAGCAATAAGAAAGAAAGAGCATCAGCAGGATAAGCACCGGCTAAATGATTAAACCCTTCATTGCATGTGGTAAATGGCTAGGCAAGCCTTTCAAGTAAATGGTGAAGCACGCTGATAAATGGTGGTGGTGTAGGAACAGAAGATGGGTGATGCATAGGCTTTGCCATTAGAGTGAGGATGAACCTAACGACCCTGGGTTCACTCTTTAGCGAATGGCTGAATTGCCGTCATGGAAGGAGAGATGGAAGCATTTTGAAGAAGACGAGTTATTAGAGAGACCACAATGAGGAAGGAGGCACGAGGAGAAGAAAAGACAACAGACGGCAGTCAACAGGAGGTGAGCAGAAGTAATGAGGAGGGGGTTGTGAAGCTGGCAGGTGATGGAGGGAAAAACGGGTGACAGGGGAAAGAAGCAAAAAGGATGCATGGAAGGATGGAAGGAAACACTGAAGGGAGTGGAGAAGGTGCGGAGGATGGACAGTCAGCCAATGGGTGTGGGGGAAAATGGAAAAAATAGAGGCAACGGCAGGTTTGCGTAAAGATCAAGGGATGAGAAGGGGAGTCATGGAGGTGTGGAACGAAGGATAGAGGAGGAGGTGTGAATAAAGAAGCTGACTGTGGCGTTTTGCCTTTATAAGCATCTGGGGAGCACCTCAGCACCCATAAATAATACACTGCAAATTAGCAGATTGGACAGAGGAAGAGGACTGCTGAAAGTGTGTGTGTGTGCTGCAGAGGGGGAGTGAATATGCACTACTGTAGATGTGTGTTTTGAGTGTGTGTCCATATTTAACACTATGCACTGCTTGTTCGGTACAGTGTGTGTCTTTCATCGTCTGTTCATGCCATGCCTTTGTGTGCATCCGTGTGTACGTTTTGTGTTTGTGTGCGTGTATATATAAAGCATCTCTCTGAGTTCTGATCTGTCTCTCAGCAGGTCAGCGTTGTCAAGGTTACTGCAGGCCATTTTGCCGGTGGGCCAATTAACTTTTAGCACAGAAACAGAACAGAACAGCGCAGGTGTCTCAACGGTGCCGGGGTTGGCGAGAGAGAGCGTGTGTGTGTGTGTGGTGTGTCTTTTCTAAGTGTAGAGTATTGAAAGAAACCGACAAGCAGAGAGAAGATGTGCGTGAGATAAAATGAGACAGTGTGTGTGTGTGTGTGTGTGTGTGTGTGTGTGTGTGAAAGAGTACGTGAGAGAGAAGAAGCACAGCAAGCCTTTGTTGTCTCAGTGTTTGGCAAATGGCTGCGTGGCCTTTCATGATGCTGAGAGAAGAATACAACTGAGGGTGAGATGCGGGCAAATGTGAGTCTGAGCACAGCGAGATATAAGGGAGTCAAGGCGTCTGTGTGCCCATGATGACATAATGTGCTCCCTCGCAAAGGTCGGCACAATCCCTTGTGTGCAAAGGAAGTTTATTGAGTCACTCAGGGCCAAAATCTCATGATGTAACGTATCTGACACTAAATATGTGATTATTAATAATATGTGATTATCATTATTAGGACCATAATGGTGGTCTGGCCTTAAAAAAAAAAGCAATTTATCCCTCTGAACTTTTTAGCTGTGTGTCCCATATATTGTTAACTTAAGTTCATCATTTGGAATTTTGGGGTTACTTTTTGTGACAGAGTTTCTGTTTGTGCTGCAAACATGGCAGACAACAATCAAGTACATTGCTTTTGAGACAAAACAAACCTAAATTTGATGTTCGGGAGGCAAAATATGATGATGAAATCTATGCTCCCTATGTAGATTAATTGATGTTTATCCCTAAATATGTTCAAATAACTAAATTCTGACCATGAGGAGCTGGGATGCAGTTTTTGATGCAAAAGGAAATAACTGGTTTGCTAAGGGTTAACTGTGAAGTAACTAATACCCTACAAAGGTGGACCATATTAGCTTAAATGCTGGCAACATTGTTTAGCTATAAAAACAGTCTGGCAACCAGCAAAACAAAATCACAACCCACTGAGCTTCAAAGAGGCTGAATCATGTGTGCAGGTGCGACTGAGTCAAGGAAACTGCAGATTTATATAATATGTTAAAGGACACAATTGGGAATTGACTTCACAGGCCTACAATTAGTAGCACTTAAATGGCATATTTTAAGAGCAGTTCAAAATTATAATCGTTACAATTATTGCCTTTTAAATGACGTGCTGCCAAACGCCTCATGTAACCCTCTCATGTCTGAAAAGCACTTTAAGGGAGAAATTTCTTCTTCTTTGGTGTTTCGTAATGCAGCCATAAAGCAAATGCAAAGAAAGAAAGCATTTACAGTCATTGTATCTGGGTACTTGGTGAAATAAAGTGATTGTGATGGCTAACAGAGCAGACTGTCATCCTCCCTTCCCATGCAGTGGTAGGCTAATTCCTCTGACAGACTGTCTTCCACAATGGCTACTGGCTGCTGCCTTCTTAGCCTGAGGGCCTGTCTGGTTTAGTGAGAGAGTATGTGTGTGTGTGTGTGTGTGAGGGAGAGGTATAGAAAGAGAGAGGAGAGAAAGAGAATGAGAGAAGTTGGAGAGATGGACAAAGAGAAAGGAATAAAAGAGACAACTAGGGAGAAAGAAAGCACTTTTGTGTACGACTGTGTGTATGTTAGTGTGAGTGTGTGTGTGGTTGCTATGCTGTGTCTAAGCCCTAATCTCTTTAGTAAGCCCCATGATCCAGTTAGAAACAGCAAGTGGCTAATGTCAGGGCTAACTGGAAGAGAGGGATCTATGTGAGTGTGTGTTTATAAATGTTTGTGTGTATGCCTCTGACTGAATCCATATCCTTGTTGAGACTGTCAGCATCTACCTGTAATACAACATGAGTGTTTGTGTACTGGGCGAGTAAATGTTATCGTGCCTGCAACCGCATCCACTTCCATGTACGTGTGCTCATAATTTTCTGCTCGTGCATGTGTATGTGTGTGTGTGTGTGTGTGTGTGTTGCAGGGTGTGTCTGAAAAGCAGCAGTGCCCATTAAGGCTAGGAGATTAGATTGAGTGGATCCAGATTCTGCTCCATTGTTCCTCTCCAGCAGGCTCTCTCTGTGGTTTGAGGAAAACAGGTGCAGGAAATGGATTTTTAGTTAATTTGCCTGGTCAAATCAGGGTTAAAAAAGAGAAGGAAAAAAAAAAAAGTTTATTGGATTTAATGTCAGGTCGCTATTGACTAAATGCAAAGTGATTCTCTGCGATCAGCAGAGTTAAGGAAGCAGCAAATACGGTTTCCTTCTAGGAAAACCGAGATGTAGTGTAAGTGAAATTATCCTGCTCCTTTTAATTTATTCACTGAAGAATTACATCTTATCACAGGTTTTTGGCCCAGTTTTCATGAAAACTGATGAAAGTAGATATGTCGCTGACTTTTATCACACTACTGTTTTGTGAGAATATGAATAAATAATACACAAATAAATTATAAATAACCTAAATTTGACGAATCATGTAACTTACACATTGTACAAGGAAAATCTTTTCTTGTCAAACTCAAAAACACTAGAATTAATCTGATCAAAAATGCCTCAGTTTGTTGATTTTTCTGCCCTCTTTCAAACCAATGTTTAGCTTTTCAAATTCAAACAACCTGTGTATTATCTTTGTACGTGATGCTATTTCATATGCGGTACATTCGGCGCCGCATGTAGATGAATGTTTTAAATGTGCCTGAAGCCGCCATAGTATGATTAAAATGGACGTGGTGATCAGCAGTTTTGTCACATAGGGTAAAAGTACAGCTAGCTCACCCGCTGCCATAATAAACGATAAGACGCTGACACAACGGGAATGATGAATGCTCTGAACTAATGGCTGCTTGCTCGCTCAACACGCATACATAAATATAGCCGACTCTTTTTTTCCTCTTCCACGTATCTCTCTTTTCCCAGGCAGTTATTGTACATGACAAAAAAAAAGAAAAGAAACGACCTGTCCTGCAAAAATTGTATTGCACCATTCCTTCATTCCAGAAAATTCTACTCCAAAACACCTTGTATAACAGCATGTGAGTGAATGTAGTCCGCCTCAAACGTTGTGATATGAAAATCATTCATGCCCTGAAGGAATATATGGAGAGGAATAAAGGATGGATGCAGACAGACAGAAATTGAACCAAATTCTGCCCTCCCACCCAATCACACTGCATCACAAATCACCAGCCCTGCCGCTAATTCAGGGGCGATGCGGTGCGCAGGCCTTGGCATGTGGCATATGCCGTGTGTGCGAGCATGTGTGTGTTTGTGTGTAGAAGTGTGCGTTTGCATATTATAGTTGGGAGATAAGAGAGAGAGAGAGAGAAGGAAAAGATGATTTAGGAGTAATGAGAGCCGGTAAAATCATGGTGCCCGGCGGCATTATGGGACTAAATCTAATCTGCTAATGGAGAGGGGGGCGTGGGCTGGTGGTGGGAGGGTGAGGGAGGGGGGAGGAAGGGCAGGAGTGGGAGGGAAAGAAGATGAGGAAGGGAAAGGCAATGGCAGGAATGAAGGTTGAGGAGAAAGGAATGGATGGAGGGCAGGAAGGACAGAAAAGAGGAAAGGAGGAAAGAGGAAGGAGGAGGAGGTGAAGAGGAAGGAAACAGTGGGAGAAATGACAAGGGAGAAGGTCTAAGACAGAGTAGAGCGCAGGGGAGGAAACATGGATGGGAGGGAAATAAATGAAGAAGAACCAACGGACAGTGACTAAAAAGAGGACGTAAAAGAAACCAAAGTGAGGGAATGAGGATGATGAGAATAGCAGAAGATTAGGGTGGAAAGGAGAAGCATAGAGATGAAGATGAGGAGAAGAGCACAATACTAAACAAAGGAGGGGAAATGTGACAATTAAAGAGAGAAAGCAAGAATCTGGAGGGAGAAAAAAGGTCAAGGACACAGTGGGAGGATGGAAGGTGAGTTTAGAGTGTTAGAGGAACAACCTGGGGTGGAGGCATTGGGAGGGCAGCGCCCAGGGGAGCACCATCAGCACATATTGCTATCACATGTGTACAAAACGCTCTTTCTAAATCAAACACATACACACACGCAGATGGACAAAGCCTGCACACAATCCTTACATGACGCGCTGTACGTGCAACAACACAAACAGGCGCACCACCCTCACACACAAACACAGACCCACACCCTCGGCAGAAGGCAGCCATTGAGAGGTAATTGCCCCAGACTGTTAATGTTTTCCAGGATAAAACTACACCACTCTTTACAAGGCCGGGCTAATTTCACGACTTCAAGTCTTTACCTCAGCGAAATGGCTGACAACCGCATTACAACCACTCCAAAGAGATACGTCAGAAAGAAATCAGAGGTAGATAATACTCTATATACTTCGCTATCCGGCGGTGCTGGGGGTGTGTGCATGATTTTTTTTTTTCCAAAATGGGAACCCTCATGTTGAAGATGTACAGCATGGGTGCATCCTGTAATGATTAGTTACTGAATCAAACTATTGTGATAGCTGTGTAGTAATTATTCAAGCAAAATGCCAAATATTTGTTGGTACCAGGTTCTTTCAAGAGTTTGCTGCTTATATGAATTTGAATATATTTGGGTTTTGGACTGTTGGATAGCGTGATGGGCATTTTTCACCATGTTTAATATACTTGGGAATGTGCTAGATTAGTCAACGAGACATTGCTTCCCTCACTAGTCAGCCCTGGAAATACTAGTCAGTGAAACTTATAACTTTATTAAAGTGCACATCTAAATGACAGGATAAGAGTAATAATCATAAAGTATGGTATAAAGTGTCACTTTTCAGCAGCATTGCAAGTATGATTTGGTTGTTGAAGAATGAAACTCTTCATTCACAATTCTGACTTTTTTTGAGTGCTTTCTCAATTTTCCACAAGTCGACTAGTCTAAGTTAAAATTTCCATTTAAATGTCAGGGAAATCAATTCTTAGGAACGTCCCTATTACATACCGAACGATTAATCGGCTAATTGAGAAAATAATAGAGGGATTAATCAGTGATGAAAATAGTGGTTAGTTGCAGACAGCAATGGTTCTTAATGGGCTGCAGAGGGAGCGAACGATGAGTCATCAGCAAAATCACTGCTGTCAATCTAGAGTATGAGTCATCTGTAAATCATATGCAGTCCCTTGGTAAAACTGATTTATTTTCACATGTCACATCCTCTTCATGTAGATCATGTGAGGCTGAAACTGTCCTGTGAAAACAAAGTACGCTCACCTCACTCTGGCTGGGTGGCCTGCGCTGCACTAAGGAAAGCGACTGTCAGACTGTCAGATCTTATTGTATTCCGCTCTATCATATCACATTGTTTCAAATCATTTTTATGACTCATGTGTCTGTGATCATTTTAGTTTATAAATACAATCTGTAGGCCCAGTTGGAAATTGAACCTTGGGCCACAGTGGTAAACTACAAGGGTTTGAAATCCAGACACCCTGTGAAACTGCACCAAAACCTCAACAATCTGCTATGAGCAACACAAACAGAGCAGAGCCACATGGCAACTCCATTATCTTGATAGTAAACAGGACCCCAGCTCTGCAAATTACAGTATCTAAGCTACGGCATCAACACACAACAACTAGCTAAGAGGTCCAAAACATACAATATAGTATGGTTGTACTGGTGCATTACTGTATTACTGTAAGACTGTCCACTAACTGCATTTCTTCACAGCCCTTAGCCTCAAAGAGACTTAACCTTAAGCACATTAAATGTAACTCTAACTCTTAAATTCCCCCTTTCACAGTCGATAACTATTAAAAAAAAAGACATTGCTTCCCCCCAAAAACACTTTCACAAAGGTCCTCAAGAGTGTAGAAAAATAAGTCCTGGTTCACTATAAATCAAAGCGAGACGAAAGCCAACCATTACGCTGGCACTGATGCTGAACAGCAGCGGGATACAGTGTCAAGCTATAACGTCTTGTGTTTAGCCGTTTGATTCACAGGTCGGGAAAAGAAAACACACATGCAACATTACACTGCAGCTTAGACAATTACGGAAAATTACGCTGAAACTCTGCAGTGGTTCGTGCCTTTATGAGGTAATGTACAGTTACAATACATGCGACTGTAACTTCCCTGACTCACTCAGGTCACAGGCATGCAGCTGCAATCAAATAGCCATTACAGTGCTGAATGATACTGCTGAGGGAAAGCAGACAAGGTAAGAGATAGGGTCAAAAGCACTGTTACTGAATAAATTACAACAAATAATCTCTATCTCTCTTATTTGAATGAGCAAGCTGACAAAAAACACACTTTCTGTAGATGAACAACATCTACTGTTGTACAATATTTAAATAGAATAGAGCAGAATACAACAGGCAGGGTAGAAAGCCGCCCAATGGAGCTCAAACCCCACCCAGCAGGTAGGCCGCCTCCATCAGAGCACCTTGCCTGCAGAGACCAGAAGGGTTTCCAGACAGTAGATGGCGCTGAAATGCTTCTCTGTGCTCCTTCTCAGCTCAATCAATGCATTCAAATCACTATCACACTCTGCCTCAGCATCAATACCTACAGATCACTGACGCTCTAGAGACAACACCATCAGATTCCCCCTGTATACATCATTTTTACTCGTGAGGAAAACTGACTAATCACCACGTCCCGCACTTGGTGAACTTCCAAAGCAGCACACACACCTTTTAAATGCATCTGCAAGAACAAGCATAATCTATATTCAGCATGGATGACAGAGATAAAGATTATTCCGCTTGCATAAATTAGGGCACAACAGAGAGAGTGAGCGAGCATAAACGAATCTTGTGTCTTTGCATTAAAACCTGTTGTCATTTATATTAGATGTGTCATTAGCCTGGGTACACTGAAAACAATTCAGATGTAGCGCTGCATAATTTCCCCACTAAATGCCCTCCAAATTTGTCACTGTCGGACATGAATCAAACTGACATGCTGTTCATTAAGCGGCCGGATGGAAGGCAGAGTTGGCTCAGAGAGGGGAAACAGGGGAAGAAAAGGGATTTCTGAATTTTTCTTTTTTTCTTTCCCCCCACACACACACCTGTTGTGTGTCCTTTCGGTCTCTCCTTCTTTTGCTTGGGTCTGTCCGTCCGTCCGCAGTCTCTGTCTTTCTTCTTTCTACAAAGAAGAAAGACAGACACTGGAGGGATCTGTGAATCATTATCCTCTGCTCACCTCGTGACACCGAGAAACTAATAGGCTCCCAGCAGGGAATACGAGTGTGTGTGTGTGTGTGTGTGTGTGTGTGTGTGAAAGCTTGTGTAGGGAAAATACATCTCTGAAGATATACTGTCATGTTTACATTTCTACTGTATGTTCAGTTGTATGTTTTTGTACTCTAATCATACATGTTCAAACATGTGCATCCATGTAGTGAGTGTGTGTGTGTGTGTGTGTGTGTGTGTGTGTGTGTGCGTAGACCCATGTGTATTTGCACAAATACTCAAGAGGGTGTTTCTGTGTGTGTAAGCGCGTGTGTGTGTTTCTCATTTCCTCCATGTAGAGATTAGGGCCGAAGAAGAGCAGCACTATCAGGCAGCTGGAAATTAGATCTCAGTAGGGGACTCGACTCCTCTGCCTTCCTTTTCATCCCTTCTTCCACTCCTCTTTCTAATCCTCCTCCTCTCCTGCTTCTCCTCTTTCACCTCCTTTTCTTATCCTCTCTTATATCTGTGCTTTCACCACTCTATATCCTTCACATCTGTCACTCCTTTAGCACTTTTGTTTATCACAGCTTTACCTGTCTCTACCTGGAGCTCTCTTTCCCTTCTCTTTTCTGTCCATTCATTTATTCCTCCATATACTCCTCTTCTCCCTCTCTCTGCTAAAAATTAGGTCCCTACCTCATTTTCTTTCTGATTTACGCTTTATCTCATTCCAGCCTCCTCCATCAATCTAGTCTATCCGTTTTCTGGTGCAGAGGAGATCCTCAATATCTGAAATGCATACAATCTTTAGTAACAGATACGTAATATATAAAATGTACATTGCTTAGCCAATAACAGCACGCAGGGTGTGTGGGCGGGACTCTTGAACATTGTTGCGACCAGGTGCCGCATCCAAAAGGAGCCATTGAGCCGGGGAGGAGAGGCCAACTTTGAATGTTGTGCTTACAAACCACACCTGCAAATCCTGCTCATTCTGCCTTTCACATCCAGATCCAGTTTACTGCTCATTTCAATCGAACTGTTGCTGAAATCATGAAATGTGTTACTTTCTGTGCTGCACACAGACTTTTCCAGGAAAGACTTCACACGTTTACAACATCCAGTCAACCGGGGACAGACTGAAGAGTTATTGTGTTGCTCCAGTTGGCCGTCAACTGGCACAAAAGACACATCTTGTTATATTATATTTATATGACAGTGTCTCATTTAATTACTTCAATATATCTGGACAGCCTTTAACTTTTCAGAATAAAAACTACAGTGCAATACATACGAGATAGCAAATTAGAAACAGACAAGTGCATGACAAGCAAACATGATAGTGAACAATGATCTCAGCAACAAAGGACCTCAAGCACAGTGATAGAAGCTGTTCAAGATACTGGAAGCTGCATCTGTTGGCACGAGGAGGTGGATACGGCCATGTCCCCGTGCCATACTTTTCATCTCGTCTCCCCTTCTTCTCGTCTGGCGATCCGACGTCACCGTGACAACAGCAAAACAAACACGGCACAAGCCACGGTTTTGCAGATCAACACTTCATTGTCGAGATCTGACGTCTCGTCATGGAAAAGTTATGAGAGAAATAAATCTATCTTGAACAATCTGTTGGACTTCGTGTTCAGTTCCACTGGAAGCACGCAGCATCACATCATTGTGGCTGCTGCATGCTGTTTGTGCATGTGTGTGTGTGTGTGTGTGATGTAGTTGATGTTAGAGCACGACATAAAGAAATGCAACATATCAGCTACAAATATAAAAAAGTGGCTCAATAAAAAACAGTGTATTAGAGTTAATCAGATAATTACAGAAGTGGCTCCACGAGGAGCTTGGATGTCTCTCAGCGGTGAAAATACATTGCACAATTATTGCATGTTTTTTTTTTAAACTAAGGCGAAAAACATTTCAAAAGAATCAGCACAGCATCCACAGAAGAGAAGGCGCTCCAAGATTAGAAACACCCACTAAAATATGCATATAATACTTTTATGAGGTTGAATGGTTTCGTATTGAAAGAGTCTTCAGCGTATATGTGTGTGTGTGCGTGTGCACGTGTGTCAGTGTAGAGTCTATTGGGTATTTCCAGGAAGTGGTAGCCAAACTAAGTTTATTATCTCTCTTCCTTAATCAAATCAGCGAGAGTGAAACATGTAGAACAGGACACCATTTCCTGTGAACTCACACTCTCTCTCTCTCTCACACACACACACACTCACACACACACGCACACACACACACAAAGCTGCTATCTTGACTCAAACATCTACCAAGTGTAACCGTTGTGCCAAAGAGAGGAAATCCCTTCACAACCCACACCTACTCGCGACGTATTACACTCTAGTTTGTGTGTGTGTCTGAGCTTCTGTGCGTGTGTGTGTGTGTGTGCTTGTTTAGTCTGCAGATGCTATCTGTGCCTCTCAATGACAGAAAGGAAGGAAATGAACAGTCAGTCACACTGACAGCCACACAGTCGCGACCGGACACAACTAACACTCTGTTCAGATAAATCTCTTCATCTCATATTTTGGGCATCACGCTGTTCAAACTGCTGACACACGATCTGTCAAGAAATCTGCAATTCAAAAGCAGACAGCAATTCCTCCTAGCGTTGCAGGTAAGTGCTTTTTTATAGTTTGCATGAGCAGAGCGACAAAACATTTTCCTCTCATTTTTTGCAAAAATGTTTTGACAATGCACAGCAGACTCCTGATTTCCTAATTAAAGAAAAATATGTTTTAACAGTGATATATTTTCATCAGGTGAGTTGAAATGTTTAGAAATGGGAAGTTCTTCAGGCACGAACACATAAACTCTACTTAAAGCTTGTCGAGCTGTCATGTTCCTGCCAATATAACATTTCCTGTCCATCAATCAACATGCTGTTCTTTTGTTTCCCTCCCTCTCATCATCCTTAT
Source organism: Chelmon rostratus (assembly GCF_017976325.1). NCBI lineage: Eukaryota > Metazoa > Chordata > Actinopteri > Chaetodontiformes > Chaetodontidae > Chelmon > Chelmon rostratus. The sequence goes on from NC_055666.1 coordinate 21,248,367, forward strand.
ACTCTTCATCTTGCCTGCTGAACACATACACTGTCAGTGTTTATGTTCTCCATCCTATTGTCCTTCCTATTCGTCTCTTTTCCTACCTATACCCCCCACCAACTGTCGTTTTACATTTACAGACATACAAGCCGAGCCACTCTCAGGTCTAGCAACTTAACCGCTGAGAGCACTTAGTGTGGTGGCTTGTATGCAGTTTTTCATATGTGTTGCTGTTTGTCAGTTTGTGAGCATGTGCATCTCCCTGTATTTATTTGTCTGAGCATGAGAGTAAATGTGAGGCGCTCTCCTCCTCGACAGGCTAAAGGTATAAAGCCACCGAGATTACATGTGGCGCCGTCGGCCATGTAGACACTAATCAAATATACGATCCCTGTGTCAAGTCTCAATGGGCCGGTAGAGAAAAAGAAAGATGGGGTGCAGCAGGAGAGAGTGATGCACAGATCTGGGCAGGCCAGCCTTGTTTGACCTGTTAGAGGAAATGTGGGAGGATGGAGAGAAAGTGGAAGAGATGGAAGGGGAGAGAGGGAGGCAAGATTATAAAATACACACACACCCACACACACAAAAGACATTCATAAATCACCCCATCTAAATGTTAATTGGTGGCAAATGGCACGTTTGAATAGGTTAAGTGGACCCTCTGAATTAGTGTACCTTACGTAGGTGGTTCAATAAAAGCCCATTTCTAAACCCATAATTCCCCAAATATCATTTGTGTCAAACAGCAGAGCACTCGATTGCATATCCTGAGACAGACTGTGTAGTTTCGGGGGACAAGTGAAGCACTGGATCATTTAATTCAATAAGAAACTGAAGTCTGACTCTTAAAGGGTCAGTTCACCAAATGTAGCATGTAGCTAGTGTACACAAGGCGCAAAAGGTGGCCCACCTGACCGCTAAGCACCACCAAGGGAGGAGTTGTGGAGCTTAAGCGGGCCAGTTGGAAGCATTTGACCATTTTGCCGAGTGGAAAATTAATTTCCATGCATTGCAGATACACTACTCCTTCTTTTTTTGAACTGCACGGACCACCAAGTATCCTCTGGGGCCGATTAAACTCTCAGTGTCACTTACAGAGAGGTTGGGAGGGTTAAGTGGACCGGCTGAGCACTAGACAGACAGAAGTAAATTACTACAATGACAAACTACTGCACTGCTTGTATGAGTCCCACTGCGCTCTGTGACATGGTGGCGTGTGTGTGCCAGCCCCCGTGTAGTAATCTGAATCGCTAAAAACACACACACACAAACACTGAGAAAAATGCTGCTTTAAGGGCGAGGAGGCCCAGGCAGCAAGCCTCCATCTGAGGTGACCTCAGTGATCATGACATCATGAGGTAGGCTTGATTTATATGCATGCTGTGCTGAGGAGCATATTCAAACACACAGGCCCCTGGGTGGAGCAGAGGGAGCCCTTCAGGAAGGAAAAGGAAGCAGCCAGGGAAGGAGGAGAGAGGAAGGGTTGTGGCAGTATAAAGAAAAGGAGGTGGAGATGGGAAACTAGGAAAGGAGGGGAGAGATAAAGAAAGGAGAGAAGAAAAAGGGGGGAAGTTAAAAGAGAAGGCAAGGTGAGGAGCGTAAAGAAGCACATATGCTCGAAGAAATAGATGAAGTGAGGAAAACATGGGGAGGAGAAGGAACGAGGAGAGGGAATAATGAAAGACGGATGAAAAGAGAGGAGAAGTCAGAAGGTAATAGTGTATGTTCGTAGAAAATGAATGAATGACCTCCACCCTGCTTGTGTCCTACAGCTGCCACGCACGCACACACACACACACACACACACACACACACGCGCGTTCACACAGCGTCCCGGAGCTGAGTGTGTGATTAACTGTAAGGTTATATGATCCATTTACATCATAACCAGGTGCATTGTACTGGATTATCAGCTGAGGTCACCCCTCCTCCCTTCCTCTCGCACTTCACCGCATGTGTGTGTGTTCGTGTGTGCGTATTTGAGATGACTCGAGGGTGCTGTGTCTTTGTGTGTGAGTGCACCTGAGGCAGCGGACAATAAGAAACGGAGATAGAGAGTATGGTTTTATTGAAGCTAAAATTATTCAAGGTTGGTGGTTGATTTGTGCACTAATTGGATTTGGTATTGAAAAGAGAATATATTGTATTATAGCGTTACCAAAGGTCAATGGAAAGCCTCAAACCGCTGAGCACACACGGCCAATGTGACATTTTGTTGATTAGAAGTTCTTTAAAGTTTGATTTCCTCTTGATTTTTATAGCTGTTGGCTCTATTGCCTGAGTGCAGCGTAATCACTATCGTTTAAATGCCCCAAACCATCCTTTCATCCACCCGTGCTATGCTCTAACCCACTTGTCCTACTCAGTATTGCCAGGTGCTTGTGTGGCGCACGCAGGTCGCCAGCAACACACATTCAGACAGAAGAACACATTCGGCCACATCTAGCGTATTTGTTATTTTAAATATGTCAATCTGATTTGTTGAGGCGATCAAAAATCTGCAAACATTTCCAACTGAGTCTGATGGATCACCAAACCAAGCTACCAGGGAGTCAAAGTAATTATTTTCGTAACTTCATTTGAGCCAGAGACAGCAGTAATGTTTCCTTAAAAACATTAGTCCACATAAATTTGGTCCAGGCAACCACTTCTCCACTCCTCATTTAACTCCTTTAACTTCTAAGAGCTGGACTGAAATTGACTTTAGGCTGTTTTTGAGATGCAACATTGACTTAAATTTAAGTCTTGAAATTTGGTCGCCGTTCTCTATTAAAGGCCTTTTTATTGTCTTTATAATAATTACTTTCCTGCTTTGCGTTGCAGTCTGATTTAAAAGTAAGTGGTGAAAGATTTCCTTCCATATTGCCAGTCAACTTGGCCATTCTCTTTGCAATAACTTAAATTTAGAGGAAACTGGAAAAATACTTATTGTGGACTGTATAAATCCTCACATATTCAGTTTTGTAAATGTTCATTATCCTGAAGTCATATTTTTACAAGTTTGGCAGGCATCACATCAAGAGTCAGTAACATGGCAATCAAAGCATAAATGCAGCTGGAGTGTTCCTGTAAACTCACAAACTCTTGTGCAGTGATATAATTTGATGTTTGAAGAGTTTGTGTGTGCGTACGCGCACGGATGCGCAGCTACTCATGCTGAGCTGTGTGGGCTTCAGGACACACATTCACACACACACACACACACACACGCACACACACACAAACACACATATGCAGACACAGCTACAGTAACTAACTCATTAAAACGGCTCATTTCACCCCAACCTCAGCCAACACACACACTGCTCTCTGATCCAAGGGCTACACACACACACACACACATACACACACACATATGGACCGCAGGCTTAGCCCCAGTTGCACACACACACATACGCACACACACATACAAGACTAACTGTGTCACTTCCGGATTTAATCATATTTAGCTTTTCTCTGCATCGTCTATCTTTATCTCTTCCTGTTGTTGAGGTGACGGGAAAAACATCAAAAGGCACAACAGCAAAAAAAAGTACAGTAATTATGAATGAAATGAGAGCTGGATGTTCAAAAATTGGAAAGCTTTGCAAAAACCTGAAATCAGAAGTCTAATTCTGAAGAATTACCTTAATTTGGTATCAAATTGCAAATAATTCTTGAAAGTACACGATTATCTTGTCTTGCTGCTGATTGTGAGTATTGAAAACTAATTGAAAATTGTACAAATAAGATCAAAAATCTAAAAATGAAAGTGAAAACAGGGTTCAAATGTAATATCCTGTTGCTGAGACATTATGCAGGTTCTCCATTTATTGATTTTCTCATTACTTACAGGGACGCTGCCAGATATTCTACCGTTCATGTTTTTCTCCACATTTGTCTTCATTTATTAAAATAATATTTTAAGTTGTCCTCAAATTTGAGAATAAAATGAATCTATTTTGACAGTACCATTTAAGTTTATTCCTTTGATTACAGAACAGTAAATCTTACAGACTGTCTCCACTATATTTTGTCTGCAGCAACATTTTAACTGTGTCCATGTGAAAAAAAACGTCCATAAAACATTTCTGGCTTGAAATAATACATAAATGTATTTATAAATTGAGAAGTAACGACAGAGTATTTTGATATCTCTGCTGCTGAGTGCTTCCACTACCCTGAAATGGTATTTTAATTTTATACACAAAAACCACTACCTCCCTGCCAACAAAAAACAAAAAAACAATTGTTTTCTCGTCCTACGTAGCAACGTATTTAGAGTATTTTGTATGAGCATTCTTGAACCTCATGGAGCTGTGTTATATCAATCAACAGCAGGTAGTGGAAAAATGGACATTTCTTATGAATGACATGGGAAGAGGGAACTGCCTGCACTTGAGAACAAGTAAGAGTAGAAAGCAAGTCAAAAACCTGAAGACAAAAAAGAGGCAGACGGACGTTTCAGAAAGAGACAGAAGATGAAAAAGAGAGAGCAGAAAGGCAGGGACACAAAGACAGAATCTCTCATCACCACTGACAAAAGCAGAGGTGATTTCCAGTCTTTGTCTCCCCGACGGTTTCCACTTCAGCCACAGAAGAGTTCGCTGGTGTCAAACTGAGCCAGCAGAGTTTCACTAAAGCTTTCACACAGAACAGTCAGTTCCACAAGAAAAAGCCTCGAGTTCTCCAAGCGTAAAACACTTTCTCTAACAGCTTAGTTATCATATATACAGTCTGTTTTTTTTTCCTAAAATAGATTTTATTGCCTTATGATAGGATTTATTTTAAGTACAGAGTACGTTTATTTTTTATAATTAGTGTGCAGACAGTTTAGGCTTGAAATATTGCCCTTTTTCTTCTGTTCTTTCTTACATAGAAAATCTAACGGGAGCGTTCTGTAGTGATGTGAGTTCTTGGGAGGCAGAAATTACATTTATTTTCGTTCAATGCATTTACTACCTTCATTGTCAGAATCTTCACAATTTAATGTTTTTAGGTCAGTGGGTTCTTGATTATGCAGGTATGTATTTAAAGTACTCGCTGCACTATATTCGACTGAAAACAAGCTAAAAAATGTAATTCAAACTATAAGTACTTTTTATATTATAGAATATCCCGTATGGCAATGTTCAAATAAAAAATCTGGAGCACTGCAGCACTCTTCAATCATTATATACACTTAAACACTAACGCCAAATAATAATACGCTAATACTGTACTTGGAAATCTGAAGATTAAACCCCTGCATGTTTATTGTCCTTGGCCAATAAAGTAATTCAACCTCTGAAAATATTTTCTTTTCTGCATTAGTTCATCCAACTCAGACTGATTGAAGGAAGGAGACTCTAAAGCTCACCCTCTGTCAGTCAACCTTAGGCCCTCAGCTAAAAAAAATATAACCACCCCCGATATTTTTTTTGTCCAGAAAACCTCAAAACCATGAAATCTCCCCCTTCTTTATCCAATTTTTCCTTCAGGACCCAGAAAAACATCCACCACCTCCTGGCCTCCCAGAAATCTGGTTCCAGTTTGGGGCAGCGCTGAGTTTGAGGGTGGGGGCGGCTCCGAGGCAGCTGACGCTTATAAATAAATAACTAGAAAGAACGCAACATATCCACAATCTCTCCACATCTTTATGATTTTTTAATGTGGCTTCTTTCCCCCTTTTTTATTCAGTATTTTCCGTCTGCCATTTCTTCAATTTCGTCATTCTATTCCTGCGTTTTACAAGAATACAGATAGACACGGTTGTTGTTTTCATGTTTCATGATGTAGCCGGGTAGTAATTTCAGTCTTTAGAGTCCGATAGTAAGGATTTCATGGATTGAGACGTTATACTAACGTGCCAAGTCTGCAGGCCTCCTGTTTATTCTCTGGTTTTGTGACTTTTTTATTTTCTCTATATACGTGCTCCCTCAGATCTCTGTGGCCTCGATGTAGCCTCTTGAGCTATTTTTGCTTGTTGCTTTTGTAGTTTTCTCTTCTCTCTCTCTCATCTCTGTCACACACACCTGATCTGTACGCAGTGCTTGTCCCTTCTGTTCTATCCATGCCAGGGGTGTGAGTGTGTGTGTGTGTGTGTGTGTGTGTGTGTGCGGGTCTGTGCCCTGAATCTTTTCTTAAACCCCTTCAACTTGGACTACAGGGGGGTTGCTATCACGAAATAACTGCAGGAGAAAAAACTCACTTTGATTGAGTGGCATAGGGGTACTTAAATGGAGCATAAACAACCATGCACGTGTTGCTTTATCAAGTATTTCTAAAGGGAAAACTAGTCTCACAGATAAAAGGCTTTCACAAATGTGATGTACAGAATACACAGAAGTGTCTGAAGTTAGGTTACCATGTGGTGCATTGGTCTTGACACCTTTATGGGACACATATGGCTACAGAGACATACCAGAGCAGAGGCGTAGCAGCACAAAAACCACGTCCAACAGCATCAACATAACCACTAATCACCTCAAGCCTTGTACACTTAACCTGCACCACCAAATATGCATGCACATGAAATACCGTACTGTAAACCAGTAAAGTAAAGGCACTACAAGATGTTGGAGCAGAAATAAAGCCATTTAAGACTGTAATATGATAAACTATCATATTTAGTGTAAGTTCATTCAGTGCCACGCAGTAATGCAGCTGAGTGCTGTAACATCAAGGATTCAAGGGTTGGATGTCAAGAAGCACTGCATCAATGAGCGATTAGCACACATGCAAGTTGTGAAAACAATGTTTTGATTTTTTTTTCTTCTTTTTTGCATTCATCCTTCAAATCTCAGATGTTCAAGCCTCTAAGAACTCATCAAAGGGCCAAGTCCTTTGACAAAAAAGTAAAAACGGCAAAATGTACACTATGATTGATTACCTTTCCAAAGCAATTTTTAGGTCTCTACAAATCCATTTTCATATCGTACTGAAAGAACTGAAGCCAGCAGCTGCCTGGGAGGTAAAAATCAAGGTAAAAACCTGAGTGCTTTTAAAAGTGGTCACAAGAAATGTCTCGTTTGTCACGTCATGGCTGGCCAGGAGTTTGGGGTGGCTTGATGGGTCAAGCACAGGACTTTAACCCAGGGGACTGGGGTGAACCCAAAAGTGAAGGTTGATTTTCTCCGTAGATGAAGTAATGTAATATATGTAACTTGGGTAATATGTATATGTATATGTAATATGTGTGCATCATACGTAACTAATGCACTTAGTTTAAGCCAAACTATGATCTTTTCCTAATCAAGTACTCTTTTTTGTATAAACCTAATCAAGGTTCGACTGTTTCACACAATTAACCACGTGTTTCTTATTGTTTTCAGCAAACTTTATTATGAAAATCTAACCAGACATTGCTAACCAGATGTTGCATATTTATTCTTGCTAACTTGACCGTGGAGCCTTACACATTGAAAATGACACTGTGACGCCAAGGTCTCCTGATCATGTGTCAATAAGTGACGAGTTGGGAGTGAGAATGCATTGAAGAAGAAGAACATTAGGTTGTAGGATTGCTGCAGTATACAATCTTCACCATGTGTATGACATGATTCTAAACAGGGCACCATTATCTGCCAGTTGGCAGCAACAGCGTACTGAAATTAAATTATTCAATGTGGCTTTGATACACACTTCAATGCACCTACATTTACTTCAGCTCTCTGATGGTTTCGCTCTCACGCTGCTACCCCACATATGTCTTCAACCGTGCGCCTGGCTAGCATGAATGACACCTGTGAGACATAAGGTACACAGCAGTAGTGAAGGTCAGGTTACCATGTGTTGTACGTTGGGCCTGACACCTTAGCAGGACCCACGCGGGGCTTGTATAGAGTCATATAGATTGGAGCTGAAGTACAGTAGTTTTCACAGCCAGCCCTGGCTCCCCATATGGAAGTCATATGGTCAGAACAATAGAAGTCGTTAAAATGGCGGGTGGGTTCGGGGGGGGGGGGGGGGGGGGGGGGGCTTTGCATGTGTGTGTACGTGCTAGGAGTGAGTGCATGCGTATCAGTTTGTACGTGTGAGAATGCCGGGGTGTGATCGAGCGTGTGTCTTGGTGTGTGTCTGGACGACAGGATGAAGCTACAAGTCTTTCATCTGCGAGTGGAGTTTAGGGGCAACGTGGCTAACAATTCAGGCAAGGAGATGACAGGACCTCATCCTTTTCTTTTTCAACCCTCACTCCCTCCCCCATAAGACACATTTTTTTCTTCTTTCCTCTTTTTCTCCATCTATCTTATTTTCTTTTCATCTTGCCTTCTCTTCTTCCTCTTCTACCCTTTTGACTCAGGTTTTCTTCCTATCACATGCAGTCTCTGCATCACTGCTTTTTTTCTATCATGCAAACTGCTGCTCTGCAACACATAGACAAGCTGTGCTGTAGTGTGTGTGTGTGTGGGTTTGAGTGTAATTCTGGGGGGTACCCCTCTGTCTGTGGTCTCTAAATGGTAGCCTGCCAATGGCTCCAAGATGTACTCCACTGATGATGCTGATCTCTCATCTCACTGCCACAAATTCTCCTGACAGACACTTCTGATCTCACCAAGACCACCATGTGTGTCTGCGTGTGTTTGTCTGTTTTGGGAGTTCAGTGTTTGTATATGAGAGAAAGACGTCGACTAGGAGGAAGCCAGAGGAGTGTTGTGTTGTTTGTGGTCGAACTCTGATAATGATTGTAAATGGTGGTTTGCCCAGATGGCACTTACTGTCTGCCACTATCAGTCTCTCTCTCGCTTTTACTCGCACTTCCTGCCCCTTTTTCCATTTCTACGTTAGGTGAAGAAGGTGAATGACAAAACGCTCATTGACATTGACATCGTCTGGCAGTCATTTCCAGGCCAGACTACAGTTTATCAACTCAGCAAGTGCCAGTTGAGGGAGTCCGTTGAGTTAAAAGGTGGAGTTATGTGCCTCCTAAAAAACCTGTGTATAACCTGAAGCATAAACATGTAATATAAATGAAAAGGTGATTTTTGGAGCAGATTGTTGTGATACCAAAGTTGCTTTGATCCAATCTGCTGTTCTACAGTAATACAACAAAGCCTTGGATATAATCAGAAAAGCCTCACACATGCTGTAGCTGGGTGATTTATGGCAAACAATCCCCATCTCATCAAATGCAGGTCGTAGGTTAACTGCTTTCCTCATTTACCAGTCTATCATGGAATATATCAACGCACTCCTTCATCCAATGGCACAAAATGGCAAGATGGCCTGTACAGAAAATCATACTCACGTGCCAGATTTGCACCACAAAGCAAAATGATCACATGAACTGTTTTGGGGCAAGTGGTAACATATGTTGAAGACATAAATGTTCTGCAAATACTGCACAAGGATTGTTTTTACTGGCTGCAGTGAAAACAAGGCTAATATGGAGCCACTGTAGGTGTTCCATGTTTTGTTCCTCGCTGAGCTGGAAGTCAGGTTTTGCTCTCTTTTCAGCCATGTGACGTTACAAAGAATGGTTTTGGTTGACATAGAGTGGTGCTGTGCAATATTCAAGGCTAAAACATCTGGTCTAATGCAGCAGATCAGAAGTCCAGAACGCATAAAGTGGGATTTTTCACAGCTAAGACAACTTAATGACAAGACTACAGAAAATACTACAGAGCATGGATCTCTTAAATATTGTGAGGTGATACTCATCATGCACAAACTGAGCAGGAGTTCAAGAACATAAAGTAGTTTATTCACTCTTCCCTGATTTTTGGGTCATTCTTTGCCCTTACCAATAACCATTCATTATTATAATTTTTCCTAAATTCCACTGTTATCCTATCATTGAAATAGCAGCCGATCATTAATCTGACCTGCAGCACACTGCTTCATCTTTTGGCTGAAGTTGCACAAAGTATCATCTCAAAAATGGGTAGAATCAGGGTCGAATGAGTGCCAAAAATCAAGAAGAAAATTCAAGAACATCTTTAGAGCTTATTTTAGAACTTTATATGGACTCAAAAAGGTTTGTCAGGCAGTGATGTCGGATCAGTGGCTGGCTTTCATCTTTGGTGACAGTTGACTGGTCTCAGATGCAGATGTGGACAAATTAGTTTCCAAGAGTATAGAGTTTAAAATAGATTAAGATTCTTTGATTGGCTTCTTTTGTCCGTCCAAGTCAGGCTCTTCTACGTTTCTGTTTATTGTCTCCATAACAGCTGGATGCATTTATGACCAGATTACATAGAAAAACACACACACACGCAGTAACATGCGCTTACACTCAAACAGTCTTTCTGTTGATAAAACTCAGAAGTGTTTCATGTTTGTCCAGTACGATCAAGTCTTCCCATTCCTCCACAAAATGTACCAAGAAATGTTTTGTTTCTGAGTCAGTGCTGCATGATTAACACATTATCGTCGCATAGAATAGAAACCATGCGATTTCAGAATTTTCATTTTTGGAACTAATAGCTTCTGTGGGTCTAATAGTATGCAGAAAATACGTGAGGACACAAAGCCAAACCGCTAAAAATCTATATATTAAAAAAAACACACTGACCAACACAAACATTAACCAGATTTCTGCAATTCTATATCATATGACTGCGGAGATGCACAAATGTGGTCTTATGTCATAGCACACAGGCTAATTTCTACAAATGAGAACTTTAACCCTTCAATACTTAAATTTAGTCAATGTGTTGAGGTGTTATCCATTTATATAACATTTCACTCGTGTTCTATTGTCATCCCAACAAAACTTAACAGATGAATTCATATTTTAAGTCTCACTATTCCGACCAAGCACTTGAAAATTAAATGTGTGCAGTTTTGTTACAGCGCGGGCAGTGATGTATGCTCGTTTCAAAACTGTCTCCAATAGCTGCAGAATGTTCTTGTCTCTGCAGTAATGAGGCGAAGGAGCAAAAATGTTTCTCAACTGCATGACTGTGACAAAGACGATTTCTTAAAGTTCAATTCAGTGTGAAGACAGTCTTTATCCTTTTTCTTCCGATGTTGCCTGCTTGTTTGAGAGCAACACAGAAAGTGTGAAAGGGGGAACAGCTGACGGCGGTGACGAGTGGTATTTGGAAGCCATCTTTAATCTCTGGAGTTCAGAGTCTGTCTCTGTTTTGTGTCGAGCTCTGCAGTTGCTGCTATGGATACATATTTGAAGAGGAAATCTGTGACACACATATGGTCATCTCATTGCTTCTTGCCAAAGCCTGAAAGACAGAAATGTCTATCAGTCAGCAGGTGTCCCTCCCCAACTCCCACCCCCGCCACCCCCAGCTGCATACACATACACACACTGATGCAGGCTCATGCACAAGCAAACACACAAATACACACAATCAACAGACCCTTTCAGACCCCCACTGTCCAGTTTCTGCAACCCATCCATCTTCCTCAACTGTCAGTCTACTGTCAACGACCTTTTGAAAACACTCAGTCACACGCACACACACTGGTCTGAATACCCTCACATACACAAACCCGGGCATTAAAACACATACATGTTCAAGAAACACTCACATGCATAAAAATATGCGCCGCCGAGCATACAGTCACACACATGCTAAAACCCCACCTCAGCAGTCCTGCCTGTGTGTGTGTGATCAACTGATGTCTGGCCAACCTCTGTAGGAGAAGGCAGCTCCAAAGTTGTGCATGGATGATAAACACTGCATGGTACACAGGCTTCATATGGGCACACAGAAAGTCACTGGGCAGTGTTTTCCGTCCCTCACTTTCTCTCTCTCTCCAATGTGTCTCTCCCCGTCTCTCTCTCATTTTCCCAACCAGGTGTTGAAAAGGAACATAAAACATTTCTGTTCCACTATGCCACTGCTTTCAAGTTGAGACTGCATGTGTGCATGGTGTTAATGACCCACAGCCTTCAGATGTTTTTGGTCTTTCCGTGCGTTTCTCAGTGTTTGCGACCACCTACAGTACGGCCGCCACGTAACGCTCCCTCTCCTGCAACCTCAGCTCACGGTAAACTCGAGCGCAGCCCTGCATCAATCATCTAACCAAGCCAGGGCAAATAATGAAAGTGGCAGTCCTCAGCATCTTGCTTTGGCGTTTTTGTACCACATTTCTTTGAGAACACGTGTCAATCAAACAGCGTGACGTCTTTCTCTTTATTTTTCTGTTAACGGGGTCTGCATTTTTAATAGCTTGAGCAGTTTGTGTCTCCCATTCCAGCTGCCCTGTTTTTCTTTGGGGTTTCAGCTGGGCACATTAAATGAAGCACCTCCTGTATGCCGGAGGATTTTTCTGGAAAAGTCCTACCTGACTCAACACAGGCCAGCCAGATGCTTAGATGATGAAAATGCACAAAAAAAAATGCTGTTTGAATCACAAAATGCAAACTGGCTTTGATATTCAGCCTCTGTTGCATCACATCAGACGTTGATGGTGAGTGGCAAAGCAGACATTTATTCTCACTACCATGTCGCAGATTATTACTTTCATGAGTTCTTCCAGCAACCACCAAAAATCCACTCAAGCTAGTTCCCGACCGCATAAAATTGGAATCAAACTTGTCTGCGAAACCAGTTAGAAAACACACTGGTAAGGGCTCTATCTCCTCTCAGAGCACGTTGAATTTGCAGCGGTCACTCCTGCTTCACACACAACACACAGACACACACTCTAATTTACTACTGTCATATCCATGCGGGACAGTCCCACGTACAGCACTTCTGCAACAGTCCCAGGAGCAATCCATCACTGTGTGCGCCTCTGCATGTGTGTGTGTGTGTGTATGTGTGACACTGCTAAATTATTGCTATGGCACATTGAGCCCTGGCTATTACTCTAGCAGGTGACACCCATTAAGAGAGGTGGTGACACTGACACACAGAGAGAGAGAGGGGGAGAGAGAGAGGGAGGCGGTAAATAAGAAGAAAGGCAGAAGGTTTGAGATAGGAAGGAAAGAAAGAGAAATGGGTTGTGAGAATAAAGAAAAAGAAAAGAATAAAGTAAACAACATTAGATAGCACGTTACAAAGATGTATATACTTGAGAATAACACATTTAACATGTGAAAGAAAGACTGAACAAGTAAAGAAGGGGATGAGGAAGGGATTGAAGAAGTGCTGCCAGAAAGTGGAAACATAGGAAACCACCCACTGTTCTCAAGTCTGAGCCAAGGAGGGTTCACACACACACACACACACACACACACACACACACACACACACACACACACACACACTCCCTCTCTCTCTCACACACACTCACACTCTACAAGCCAAGAAAGGTAAAAAGTTAGAGAGGATTCAGACCTGGCTGACCTCCAGAAGATGTTATCAGCCTCTCCATCTGAAACTAAAATTCTAGGCCAACAGCATAGACACACATTTTCCACACACGCACACACACACACACACACACACACACACACACACACACACACACACACACACACACACTCTCTTTCTCTCTCTCACACACACACACAGCCGAACTCCAAGCTGAGAAACAGCAGTATATATGAGGAGTGAAACACACACACACGCACAGAAAAAGGTAAAAGCAGAACACACATATTTTTTCACAATTCCTTTTTCACTGCAAGGGGGAAAAATGTATATGTGCATGCGTGTAGAAACTGATGCAGTAATAACTGTGCATAATGCAATAACTGCACCCTATAATGAAACAAAAAGTAGTAGACTCATAATACAATAACCTGTAATAAAAATGTTGAGCGTGTAACGTGATAACTTTTAGAGGATGATACGTTACTGTATTTTGTGCTCGTCATTAGTTTAAGAAGTGGTAACAATTTTTTCATTGACACACGTAATAACAGTAATTTCAGGTTTCATGGATACATCTTAAAACTGTGGTTCAAGTGTCCCATCACTGCATTGACCCTGGTTTACTTCTCAGGAGCAGCGCCTGCCATCTGGCCAGATATTCTAACCAACGCCACTGGGAGTGGTTGGTGGGTGGGAAGCCAGCGAGGGATCATGTCCGGACTTGTCTACTATTTCAAAATCAGCAGGGGGGACAGTTTAAGTCACTAAGAGTGGACTTCAGTTGGGACCAAACGCTGTTACTGAGCAATGCTTCCATCCGTCCATCCATCTTCTGCCACTTATCCAGGGCAGCAGGCTGAGCAAGGTAGCGAACATGTCCCTCTGGCCAGCAGGGTTTTCTAGCTCCTCCTGGGGGATCACGAGGCATTCCCCGGCCACATGAGATATAAAATCCCTTCAGAGAGCTCTGGGGCTCCTGCCCGTTGTATGTGCCCAAAAAACCTCAAAGAAAAGGCGCCCAGGAGCCACCTTCTGGCTCCTTTTGACAAGAAGCAGCATTGGCTTGACTCCAGAGTACCTGTCCTATCTCTCAGTCAGCCATGCTGAGAAGTTCATAGAGGAACTGACACACACAGGAACAAAATCTGCAGTCCAGGTCATCAGACCAAACACTGATTAAGCATGGAAGAATATCTGGCAGCCCTAATGTCTACTGTGTGTGTGTGTGTGTGTGTGGGAGAGAGAGGATAAACTTGAGAAAAGGTGTTTACATTCCAGGTGTCTGCTGTGGCTTTCCAGTTCTGCCATAGAGGCACCCTGGTGCGGACCCACACACACATACCTTTGCCTACACCCACACTTGAACTACAAAGAGAGGAGAAGTGTGCAGGGAATGGTCAAGCACACAAACACACACACACTTCTACTTCCACATGTACTGTATAAACAAACAGAGAGGGATGAATACGCATGCCATCAAACCATTTCACTGCAGCGTGTGTAACATCCCTCTACGAACACGCACACATGGACACACACGCGCTTGTTAGTGTAAACTCCCCAGAGCTCGTTAGCATAGCGGCCCACCTTAACGAGGAGAGGACACGTCTGGCTGAGCACACCTACGTCCTGATCAGCTAAGAGGGTCTCCGAGGGGCCGCGCCAGCGCTTCGGTACACTTCAACCTCCACACACACACACACACACGCACGCACACACACACACACATACACTCGTACGGAGGTTGAAGTTACGCTATATGAAGTGAATGGCGTGGTAGTAGACAGAGTGCACTGATGATTCATTTTTAAGCACTTCTTTTAAAAGTGTGTATGTGTGTGTGGGCGAGAGAGATAGGGAAAGAAGAGAGAGAGAGAGAGCTAGGCAGAGAAAGACAGACACAGAAAGAGAGAGAGAAATGAGTCGTGGAACAAAACACTAATTAAATCCAATCATCATTCAGCTTAATCCACAGAACTAATTAGTTGGCTGCATACCTGTCTTCACCCAGTACACACACACACACACACACACACACACACACACACACACACACACACAAAGTTTCCTCTTTTTTTGTTATTATTGCCTTTTTGTCAATTTTTCTGTCAATATATGTTCATTTTACGGGAACCTTTTCACAGCTTCTCATAGCAGGAAAAGTTCCAGCAAAACCCTGAGTCTGATAAAAACACCACATAGAGACATAAATTCACTCATCAATGAATCATTTATACCGGATGATGCCCCGAAATACCCTGAAGTACCAACGTTATAGGTGCTTTGAATCCTCTTGAATATATTATATTCACATAAAGGTTTTTGTTTCTTTTGTCCTGCCTTCTACAGTCTTTACTCATAGGTCCGTCTGTCTCTCTGCCCACACGTCTGTCTGTCTGTCTGTCTGTCTTTCATGCCTTGTCTGAGTCTGTGTTTGTGTTAATGTGGTGTTTTGTGTGGGGCACTTTCATCTGGCCTGGCACGACGTTCGCTCACAACGACTTTACGATGTGTGAGGTTCAAAACTCAAGTCATGTTTTTGAGGGACCTCAGCTGTGGCGATCGGGAGCATTACGACAGTGGGCGAGAGAGACTTCAACTGACAGAGAGAGCGAGAGAAAACAGAGAAATAAACATACTGAGAAACTGGATTTAACACCTTTCTCACTTTAATTGAGAAACCCTTTAATCATTCTCAGATCATTAAGTTCAAATCAAAATCCTGACAAGTGTTGAGTTTTAATTAGAGGAACTAGTTTCAATCAAATTTGCACTTTTAGGCTGAATGACGCTGTTTAAGTATGATTCCCCTCCTTGTTTTCGCTCATTCCTGCATCCCTCGTATTTCTCGCTTGCTTGCTTTTTGTTCATTAAATTTTGTTCCTCCCTCTCCTCCGTCACCCCTGGCCCTTCTCACTTTACTCACTTACTTACTCCCTGTGTATTACAGCTCAGAACTACCATTAAAGATCATGCTCCATTATTTTATTTATCTATTTTCTGTTAGCTCTCCTTAGAAATCTGATTATTTCTTGATGAAGGGTGTTTAATAGGTCTGACTGATGGCAGCAGTAACATCTAATGTGCTGTTTCAGAAGTCAGCAAAACAAAGAGGCATTTTGGAAGCAGACGCAGAACAGCTCTGTGAGAAAATATGTAACACCCAGACTTTTTAAAAAAGAGGGAAGGGATGGAGAAGAAAAGGAGGAATGGAGAAAAGAAGAGATGCACCGAGTTTAAAGCGACGAAGCGTTAACTATATTAAGGCAAAGTTTCCTCTGACAAACTGTGTCACGATGGAATGGAAACTGATGCAGAAGGCAAGAAAAGAAAGGAAAAAGAGATTATCTTGAGATATTTGTGTACAATCAGGGAAAGTCTCAATGCAAGACTTGAATGAATAAGAAAAGTATGAGTAAGAAGCGTAACAGAGAACAAGTCCAGAGCGGTTTTCCACTGACAAACAAAATTTACTGAAAAGAGAGCAAATGAGCAGAGGAGATGGAGCGGAAACGTACGGCGATCCAGCAGAGTTGTTGAAATGATTATCCCTTAAACCTACTAATTCATTAAATGGAAATATATGCAAAATAAGGCATCTTTCGGTTCTGCTCTCTTCATTACAGTAAGGACAGCTTAAAGCATCGCCTGCTTTGTATTGCATATCCTCATTTCATTGTGCATGTCTGTTACATAATTATGTTTTTAATAATCCATGAAAAAGACTGTGCTTCACTTCCACTTGATCTCTCAGCTGCTGTTTAAGGGGTTTTTTTTATGGTGGCCATTTTGCTGCAGCCATTAAATGGCCTTAGCACGGAAGCAAGTATTATTCCAAGTTGGGTATTTTTGTTTACTATTTCTGTTTTTCGGGAAGCAGTGTTTGACCACTTTGTCTGATTTCCAGGGGCTATTTTATTCTTTTCAGAAGCAATTTCATAGCACTGTGAAACATTGCATTTGCATTGCACAACAGTGTTTAAAAAGGAAAATTTGCATCAAGGATTTGATATTTTATATTGTGATGCACCTTATAAACCACAGGCAGGAAGCTTTAAAGAGAAGAAAATGGTCTGAAGAAAAGATCTGCTTGGTCTCTGATGCCAACTGGTCCATCATTGACTGTCACCTTATTCATTTATTTATTTTTTACAACACTGGTTGTGTGTGAAGATGTGCTGCCACTCCTTGATTCAGCATTTTTATAGCCTGAAGTTAAACATTTTGTTGCTTTCTGATCCTCAAAAGTCAATAACAGCGATACCACACATATCACCGTGTGACCGTGTGAATCTGACAGAACAAAACCAAGACATGTGATGAGGGGAACGCAAAGCAGACATAAGAAAGAGACATCATAATGAAAAACAAGCCTGAATGAAAAGGAAAGCCACCCTTACACAGATAAAACTGACCAAAAAAATCAGCATGATGTCTTGTCCCTCTGCCAGCAGTCGAGCACACGTCACCTTGATCCAATCATTTTTATTTAACTTCAAATCCCTCGTAGACGGCAGGAATCCGCACTGACTTCACTGGAAATCCCCAGCTCTTCTCCTCGCCTCTCTCCCCTTTGTCTTTTTATTCCTCCTTTTATCTTTTATGTCATTTCTCTCTTTCTGTGTCTCATTTCCTTCTGCTATAATTTAGAGGTGGTGTGGGGAAGCTATCACTCTCTGTCGCTCTGGCGGCCTGTCTACCAATTTGTCCATCTGTTCGAAGTCCTCTCCTCACTCACGGTTGCTGTTTGCCTGATCAGGAACTGATTTCTGTTGCTCCCATTAAACACCATCCGATGAAAGCACCCGGAAAACTCAAATCCTTGTTTTTACAAAGATGTGGAATTTTGCAGCATTTAAAAGTGCTTTTTATTTCTTTTCTGTGTTGCAAAAACAGATGATGAACTTGCCCGGATTTACAGTTCTGGGATTTTTATTGAGTGTCATCAATATGTTGTTTAATTGGTAACGAGAGGCAAGGCAACAGAGGAAGTGGGGAGGATTATAGAAGGAGGGCAAAAGAAGAAAGAAGGAGAAAAAAAGAAGTGAAAGAGACACAGATGGGGGTTCGGGAAGAAAAGGGCACAGGCCATTCTGCGTTCAGAGCTCATAATGTGCTTCAAAGATGTGTTCAGAAGAGAAGATAGACTTTACAACAGCATATACTGTCCAGCATAAAGATGTATTTTCACTGAGCTAACTCAATCGATTTCTTACACTCGCAGAGCTTTGGAAGAAAAATGCTGGCTTTGGGGTCTTGGTCTGTAAGATATTAAACAATTGAAACTTTCACAAATATTTCCATGAGTTCACGCAGCTACACACACACTAAAATACCTACACATGTTCAGACAGAAGGGAAGGTATGAAGAGAGACAAATCCCAGACATCCACACATTCAAACAATGCAAACACCAAAGGAATACGTCCCATTTCAATTAATGCCGGGCTTCTTTAAGGCTCACTGGAGTAAGGCATTAGTATAATTGTGTTTCATATTTACATGTGGATTACATGATGTAGCATTAACCAGGCTTATGGTGCCTTAGCTTGGCAAAGAGAGACAAAAGTGCCAGACAAAACAACACAGAGCAGCAGAGAAACAATAAAAAAATACTGAGAAAGAGCAAGACGGAGAGGGTTGTATGGTTTTCCATGCAGGCTTACTGAGCAGACCAACACTAAAGCTTCTGCATCTGTTCACAGTTTAGTTCTCCTCAGAGTTTCAGCCACCATCAACAACCTGGAGTCCCTTTAAAGGGAATGTGATTGACTGCGCTGAGTCTGCTATGTGCTTCGATCGCTTTCTATCGGCCGGGCTATGAGGTAGAGCAAAGCTAACACACCCTTACTGCTGCATCATCCCTGCTCCACCTGTACCCCCCACGTGAAAGAGGCTGGAAACACTACAGCACAGCGCCACCTGGTGGAGACAAGCATGAAACACAAGCACGACTTCAGGCAGTGATGCCACAACCTCCCCTCCCCCGTTCCCATCACAACAGACCCAGGAGCTGTGTATCTATAATCATGTGTTTTTGTGTGTTAACACTGCTAGTCTGGTTACACATGAACCTTAACACACACAAACACACACACAAATGCTGAAAACACAAATGCAGACGCACTTCTTTGAGGCAGGAAGTTGCCTGGTAGAACCACAGGCTGTCAGCTGCAGTTTGTGTTAATCAAGAGAAATAGCGAGGGACATTTTTAAAAGTATAACTTTTACTCAAAGTTCAACCTTTTGAGTGGGCTCATGAGTCAGTGCCAGAAGATAAAGTGTTTGACAACCATGACTTGGACTGGTTAGGTCATCAGTTTTTGGCTTGTGGCTCCTTAAATGAATAATTACACAGCTTTCAAATTGTGATTTGACCAACCTGAGCAGCCTTGTTGGGAAATTTAGATATTTTTAAAGAGACTTCAGCAAACAGTCCAACAGGCAATACCACGAAGTAATTATTCTTTTTTCTACATGTGGAATTTATACCGCTGAGTGTCCCACAATGACGATAAGAGACAAAAATATACTTCACATGGTGACTGACAGCATGACATGCTAGAGAATGATCCTCTAACAGAAAAATACAGAGGAGAAGAGATGAAACGAAAGCGTTCAGGCTAGAGAGTGATTAAAAGAAGAGCCAATTAAAAAAAGATGAGAGGAAGCTTTATTTTCATGTGTTTGTTGAGGCCTAATTCACTACCACAATCTGCTTTGACAAAGTTGACAATGTTTGCACAAATGATTGCCAAAGGCTAATGTTGACTTTTACTCTTTGCACACAAAGACTGGGAACTTTCATTTTTAAACAAAACAAATTATGAGAAGAGGGAGGGATGAAAAGGAGGAGGCTGGTCAAGCTTAAAAGTAGTGACACTTCTCCAGATGTGGCTTCAACGACTCTGCCACACACGTACACACAGATACACAGCAACCAGACAAAGGCCGCATGAAAACACACACAGCTTCTACACACTGCGACCTTGGCAACTCGGACGACTGTGTTTATCTGAAGCAGAGTCTGTTTCCTATCTCGCCTCACTGTCCCCGTGGATACTCTCTCTCATCATGACCCAGACTGACACAAACGCTCCCTAAAGACACCTCCAGACGGTGAGTGTGTGCAGATCATGTCATCGCCACGCAAACTTCTGAGCTCACCTCTCACCCGAAATTCAAGGTGAAACCCCTCCCATGAATTCTCTGCACAGATCACGTTCTGAATCCTGGCTCCGAATACACATTAGCAGGATTTATTTCATTAGTTTATTTTTTGCAAGACAAGCTTTTACATTGAAAATTCCCTATTAATCTGTTGACTGACATGTTAAGGAAACACATTGCGCTTTGAGACATTGTGACTATATAACTTTAAATAAAGAGCAACATACAGTACAGCACAGTGAATAACTCACCAGTACTTGTTGGACAGGCCTAATGACTGTCTCTATAACTAAGAATTCACCCAATGTGTGTCCCATTATTTAGAAGGTGTGCATTTGCCCCCCGCCAGTCAAAACATGACAGTAGCAGAGGACTTTTTGCTTGCCTGAAAGCCTTATATTGCATTATATTGGGAATTGTCACCAGGTACCTGAGTCATTTCCACCATAAATTCACGCAGAAAAGGCAGAAAACACAGTCACTCTCTCATTAACGGTCTCTGTGAGAAACAATAAGTCTAACAGCAGCTGCTCACTGCTGGTTAGTACTAGCTCTACACTGCTGCCCATGCTACACTGAGCAGTAGTGAATCAGTGACCCCCATGTCCCCTGACCCTCACACACTGCGTAGCCAAGGTCACACCTACTATGGTCGCCGCTCCTCATGCTTGCTGCGATCATCACAAAAGCATTTTTGAAATAATGTGAATTAGGTTAAGTGTGTTCGGAATAATAAAATAACAATACACCCTTGCAGGGGCAGACAAAAACACATGAAGTGTGTGTGCCAACCTGCTATGATTAAAGTAAGTGATTGTGCTAATATGCAAGTCCTGCTCTTTGTCAGGCTGGAACCAACTGATTAGACCGCCATGGTAGAGGTGAGAGGAGGGAGGCAGTGTGGCCGCCTGTTAACTATTCCAACAGCCATCAAACTGTCCCTATACAGACTTATCACACACACACACATACACATCCTTGCACACACACATAGAGAAGCACACAGGGAAACTGATGGGGTTCTGCTTTTCATCAAGATAAACCGCCTTTTCTCTGGGTCGATCCATCAGCACCAAGTGGTTTCTTTTCCTCTATCTCTGAGTTTTTCTGTTTTTCTCTTCACCTCACCGTCTGCCTCTATCTCTTTCAATCCTTCCCTTCATAATGTATTAAAATAGCTCCTTCATAACTCTGACGGGGGCCTTTTCTTTTATCGGATCAGACACTGCGATGGCAGCAAAAAATGTGTCCTGATTGGCAGAAACACCAGGAAGTAATCAAATCAAAGCCCCCATCATGCTCTACTGATTACACTGTCTGACAATGTAGCCTAGAATCATTTAATTTCAATTGTTCCCATTGGAAACCTTTATGCAGCTTGTCAGCGGGATCAGAGAGCTGAGGGGGAGCTGCGGTGGTGACACTGTAAATCCTCACACAATTAATACTGGGTTCCATATGGTGACTTTTCATGGCAGCCGCTCTGTGTGAGCTTTCAGTGCTCATTGTTCCAACGTGGACATACTGAGCTTTAATCACACCCAGGATGGAAACTGTACCTGAGAGATTAGCCAATACTTGTGAAGCTGCCACATCTTAAAGGTGGAAACTGTGATGCAAGCGTAAACAAAGGGGTCAAAATACTATCAGTTTCATACTGATGTACACGTCTAAACATCAACCCAACACTTAAACAACAAAAACTTCCTGTTTCATGCTGTTAAAGGTTTATTTACATCATTGATATCTTTAAACATTGCTGTAAAACTCTCCTGTAATAATCAGTTGAATCTGTTGAAGAAGACCCTAAATTTTCACCCTAAACTCAGAATTAAGCTCAGATTTATATGCTTTAGTAGTTTATTATGGGAAATGTATTTATAACACACGTATTTTGAAAGCCTGGTTATCAGTGGGCAATAATTTTTAACTTTTAAACACTGTATGCACTTATTTAGAGGCTGTTTTACATTGTTGGATCAAATTAAATTGCTTTTGTTGTTATTTTTATCCAGGGAGAGTAGCTGTTGATGCTGTGAGAGCTAATGGAAATCCAAATAAACAAAATAAACATACATTTTATGCTCAAATGTTGCATTTGTATGTACGTATGTCGACTGCTGTGCATGTGTGAGAGACAGCAAGCTGAGAAGAAAAAGATGGCTGAGTGTTTACATAACCATCAGCAGGTTGTGCGTGTCCACATCAAAGCACAAGGACATATAATGTGAGCAGGTAACTGTCTTTGCATGTATGTGTGTGTGAGTGCGTGTGTGATAGTGTGTGCTCATGTTCGAGTGTCAGGGTTGGCAGCGGACGTACCATCTGTTTGTCATTATAATGTTGACAGAACTGTTGCCCAGGTTAATTACCATGGTAACAGGTTAATTACACCAATTAAACAGGACTGGGTATACTGGGGACACTGGCTCCTCTCAACACACACACACACACACACACGCAATCACAGACCATGTGTAGCTGCAGGTATATGATGAAAGACACCAAAGGGGTAGAAAAAAGCATTATATCAGGAAGCTCCTATTAGAATGAATGGTAATGGTGATGAATGAATGGGATGTCTATGCGCAGAAGAAGGCCTCTGTGTTGCATCTGACAGAAACAGGAAGTGGACAGGAAGCTTCTGACGGCTGGAGGCGGGCTTTGGGGCTGACAGGCGGCTTGGTGGACGACCCACAGCGGACTGGCAGGGTAAGCGAGTGTCTGTGTGTGTGTCTGTGTGTGTGTGTGTGTGTGAGAGAGAAAGAGAGAGACAGACTCGTGGGGATAATCTCGAGCACGACCTCTTACCGCGTGGCTCGTGGAGGGACAGGGCAAAGGGCCAAGTCACACACACACACACACACACGTAAGACAGTCCAACTGGTATTCCAGACTTTTTCCTTCCTCCCCACTGGACCTTCACACACATGATTAACTATGTGTGGGAGTGTGTGTGCGTGTCTGTGCGTGTGTCTGACTCCCAGTGCAGGACTATCAATCTGCATCAGTTGAATGTGGAAAAGCTAAACCTGATGGATTTATCTTTCATTCCAGCATGTAGCGGCCAGACATGAGGTCAAATTCTGCTGATGCCATTCAGCGAGAAGTCAGATTGAATACGCTCCGTTGCAAAACACAACACAATCAGTCAGAGCAAGAAACACTTCCTAATCGCTTTGGTCGATGTTTTAAAACCACAGACAGTTTATCTTGCAACATTTTACAGGATATCTTCTTAAGGTGAAACATAGCTCTAAGGGGGAACCATAATCAGTGTTGTTCTAATGTGGAAAGATTCTTTTTGGGAAATGTTTACAATAAAACCCAGTGAAGATTTTGTTCCTTGAAAAGCCCAAACGATAGAGCTCAACGTCGTCCCTGTTCCAAAATGTGAGAGCAGCTTTCACGCTCGACTTAGAGAACGCAAGTCTGCACGGAGAAACTTGCTACTTGTCATTTGTCATCTAAAATTCCTAACATACAAATGACTGCAGCTCAGAAATGTCACAATTTAAGAGGTAAAGGTCTTAAAACACAGCAGCCACAAACACGCACTTCTCTTAATTGATTTATGATGTCAGATCATTTTATTTTCTTAAGAGTTGGCTAGACATCACTTCTTCTTTGGAAGTGGTGGTAATCTCATTTGAAGGTTACACTCAACATTTACTCTACAAAACTAATGCTGAAGCTTTCCAAACTGGCAAACACGCGACCACATGTACACTAAAATGTTATTACCCTCATTTTCAGTGCTTTCATCATCATGCTTTCATCATAAAATCCAAACAATTTAAGTAAATACAGCGCGTTGCCATGGATTCAGACTGCAAAACTTATTAAAAAGAAAATTTTAATATTTCAAATGTATCATTAAGCTTGTAGTTATTCCTTTTTCTTTTTCCTCAAAATCTGTTTTTCCTTTACTTTCACAGGCTGTTCCTTTCTTTCTCCTCTTTTATCCCTGAACTCTATACGAGTTCAGACGTAAAGACATCTAAATCAGACGACTCTTGTGAGTGATAGGACGCACTAACCCTAAATAAAATATTCGAAAATGAGAAGCTCAAAAGCAACGAATCACATGTCCCCTTGTTTACTTGTTTACTGTTGGCCAATAATGAACGCTATACAGTTCAATGTCCGTGTCATCAGATGAACATTGTGTACATGAAAAGCAAACTTGGCTATATGAGATGTAATGTGTTTCAGACCTGGTTTGAAAGGTAACTTCCCTCTGCTCTCCCTCCATCCCTCCCTCTTATCCCACAATCTTCCTACACCAAGTGGCAGCAGGTTTATCACTTCCTCTACTTTCTTTACTTTTCTTTTTTCCTCACACTTCAAAGCTTTCTTCCTCTCCACCACCTTGCCAATCCCACATAGCCAAACACCAACCACCCATAAAGTCCTGCTAACTTTAGCACCAAACAAACCGCCTGCCTCATTACGCACGCTAATTGTTAAGTTTCCACTCTTTTTTCTGTGCAGTGTTCTCTCTATCTTTCTTTTGTTCGTTTGAAACGCACCTTATTTTTGTCTTATACTTTAATGGCATTTTCACCTTAATTGGATTGCTGAGAAAGCAAAGTGCAGCAGGAAAGTTTGCTTGGGAGATTTGAGCTGAGTATATTTGTACTTCTAAATATTAGACCGTAGTCGTTTTTTAGTAGTAGTAGTGGTTTCTTGGCAAAACCCGAGAAATGACCCCATATCTCGGGTTTAGCTCCCCTTTTTCTTATCATTCTTCCTCATCTCTTTCTCTTTATGTCGATGATTAATTTAACAATATGTAAAACTGTATTGAATGTGAGAATCCATTAAAGATATATTGCTGTTATTGAACAATGATGGATAAGTACCATTAACACATTGAAGATATTTATTTAAAATGTAAATAATGTTGTACCATGGCTCATTGAAATTAGGCAGCTACGGTTAATCATGTTGGAGCACACAGGCGCCTGTAGAGAGACACGCATACGCTTGTTTTTGTTAAATGTGAGGACATTGTGTTCACTTTCAATCCTTCCTGGAGACTTTTGTTAACCCAACCGACAGAGCTTAAGAAATTAAAATGTTTAACCATAAAATAAATATGGGGGTCACCTTTTTGTCTTTGTTAGGTCTCCATAATGTGACTGTCAAACAGGTTTTGTCCCCAGAAAGTGATTAAGAAGCACATATGCACTCACAGACCAGTGGTATTATTATAGCAATTAAAAATTTCCACACAAACATTTCTCTCTCTTCCACCTTCTTACACACACACACACACAAACACACACACACACACACTGTAAATGGTAAATGTGATAAGTGGACAACCGCTCCACCTCCTGAGCCACAGCCACCCACCCTACTTCACTACTGTAAGTGAACTTATCCAGACATTACCCGGAGGAGCTGTGTGCGAGAACGCAAATGTTTGGATCAGCTGAACCGGACATTAAACAAACTTTATGCCAGCTCCCTTCTACAAAGTCTGTGTAACGTCAGATTGAGCCCATGTGTGAATAGAGCGGATCACTGCCGGGACAATTCCCAGCGAGCAAGCAGGCGTGCTGATGACGCTGCGTGTAGCTGCTTTGTACTCTTTTCTGCTTGCCTGAATATTCAACAAATACCGACGCTGCTTTGACACGCTCCTCTGCGTCTCATTCAGAAGCAGAAAGTACTGTTCAGCATCTGTGTGCGACGCTTAAAGTCTTCCTGACAGTTGACACTTGGTTAGGTATCAGAAAAGGTCATTGACTTTTTGGTTTCTCACGGGACACGAACCACGGTTTCCTGGGTGAAGGTGTCTGACCCACCACTATACTCCAACCTCCACCCTTGTATTGACTATTTCTACTGCTTCACCTTGCTCTAAGCATCTTATATTGCCCCACATCGCGTCTCATGCTGATGCAACATGCAACCTGCTGCATCTGCATGAGGTGAAAAAAAGGCGTGACAGAACGTTGGTATTTGACAGCCTTTTTCTAAGTTCGTAATAAGCTTTCCACTCTTTCATTGACATTGTAATGTACATCCAATTACATGCTGTACTGATATCAAGTCAAAAACAGTCATCAACAGGGATGAGTCCTCCTCCTGTACCCAGGCACCTCCCCTCACCTTTACCAAACGAACTGTTTCCAGCAGGTAAGAATGCGTCTGACGTGGGCGGTGTCATCTGTGTGTGAAAGGACTGGAGTGTCTGGAGTTGGTATGAAAAAACAGCTTAAGTCTCTTGTATTAAAGTAATATGATTTTTCTGCTGTGTGATGCCTATCAAAACTCATCATCAATTAATTAATTAGCATACTTCTTGATTCATAAATTGAACAGAAAATGTGGCAAAAGAGCATCACGCAAGAAAAAAAGAAAAATGAACTGGACTTAGAGATAAGAGCGAAATTCGGAGGGAGAAGAAAATAAATCGGCACTTCAAACTGTGCTGTTTTGGATCCTGTGGAGAGCAACAGATAAACAGAGGCAGCAGGTAACAAACAGACAAAGAAATAAAACAGACTGAGCAGAGTTTGCATGCGCAGAAAGTCAGGACGAGGAGAAACAGAGACATAGTGTGATGTCTATGGGGAGTAATTAGTACTGACAGTAATACTAATGGTCTGTCTGT
Source organism: Chelmon rostratus (assembly GCF_017976325.1). Taxonomy (NCBI): domain Eukaryota; kingdom Metazoa; phylum Chordata; class Actinopteri; order Chaetodontiformes; family Chaetodontidae; genus Chelmon; species Chelmon rostratus. The sequence continues at coordinate 21,275,334 of NC_055666.1, forward strand.
AGTTCGGCAGACTGGAACTCACTGAGAGGACTCCAGGGTTTGACTTTCTCTTTCTGTTGCTCTTTCTCTCTCTATCACTATGTTTCCATCCAAGAGTTAAGAAAACCTCTGAAACGCAAATTAGTTTGAATAGAATTAACTAGTTTGCTTAATCTCAGAAAAAAAAGAAATCCAGCCACACATTGAGGTGCTATCTTAATTAGTATTGAATAAGTTGTTCACACTGCAGCCAGCTTAGTTGGTGGGCCGCTTTATTCTGACGCACTGTGAAAGGCATCATCTATTTAGTTGTTTTATGTTTAGTATTGCCCTTGTTACCACAACACTGGACGCTATCCTCAAAGACTCATTTCGAACACATTTATGCTTGCAGTCTTTTATGTAAAAGCTGCAGAGAATTTCAAATGGGTGTAATCAGGTTTTTTGGCCATTTCACTGTTGCCCTGCTGACCTTATGTTCCCCAAATACGCAAAATTGAATCAATCGGGAGATGAGGAAGTGCAGTGGGCTGTGGGCATTTTATCTCAGATGATAAGCTATGTGAGCATCCTGGGGGAACAGTTAATATCATTTAACCATATTTCATGCTTATTAAACTGAAATTCTGGTATTTTTCAAACTGGGTATTGTTCTCATAATTGCGGCCTTCCTGCCCATGGGTGGAAACGTGGCTGTTTGCCCTGTAAGTAGATCTCTCTGCAGTTAGGTAGAATGGGTAATAGCTAATCCAAGGAGCTTTTTTCTGTTTTTGCTTTTGTTCAGACTCAAGAGTATAAAATTTTAATACACTGTGAAATAAAAAACACATTTTCCAAATTGTAATCCAGTGTCCTTGTGTCAGCTGCTCAGCTATGACAAATATATGGACAAACCATTTTAGAGTACGTTTATATGAAAAAAACCTCCCTTGGACTCATGCATATACATAAACGTATGCAAAATGTGATTTGAGCTAACTCCACCTATCAGATAATAATACTCTACTTGTGCCTGCATCATACTTGCTAGCAGACTGATATCAGGGGTCAGGGGTGTGTGTTTGAATATCACTCAGCAAACACTTTTTCCACATTTTTGAATTTATTCATCTCTCCTTCTCCTCCTCCTCTTGACCAAACAACGAGCGAGCTGTGGGTGGAAGCAGATCTCTACAGCTCCACATACTTTGCCTTTAATATGAAGACTAACAAAAAAGAGCAATCCTTACACCAATTAATTGCCAAAAACCACAATAGGCATGTTATAAATGGGACTGACAGCATGTGTGACATTTATGGGACAGAGTTACAGACAGACATTTTTTTATAGATTTCATAACATCCAACGCCACTTCTGAACCGTTGAATTGTTGTGCAATGAGACTGAACCAAGCCTCCGTTATTATTCATTCACACAATGGCACTTGATGTGTGATGTGTAAATGCACTGTTGAACAAAGTAACAGCCTCATAAAATACCACACAGCAATCATCAGTTATACACTATTCAGTGCATTCCTCTCACTGGACGACTTCTTCGTATTAAATCATGTAATACTTGAGCACATTATGAGCAATTTTGTTCTCTTTTTCAGCTGTCAGGAGATTAAAGGATTAATGATCTGGCCACCAACCATTTCAGAGGCTGAGTTTGACGTTAAAATATGTCTGTTCGGTCCAAGAATGCTATTTCAGGTGCTTTAACAGGCCGGAGATATAAAAAGTTGCAGTGACGGGCCTGTATCTCCTCCTGAAGATGAATAAGTGCAGTTTTCCATGAGGAGTGTTTTCATCACTACGTCTTTAACGTCTGATCTCACCTCTGGGCCGAAAGGAGCCAGCCATGTCAGACAAAAATGCACCACGTGTGTGTAAGTGTGTGTGAGTCTGACTATATGTTTTTATGCCATACGTATGTGTGTGTGTGTGCGCATTACGTGCATGTGCGTGCTTCATATGTTATCTTCGAGGGCGAGACCGTGTTGTTCCAGCAACCCAAAGGTCCCAGCTCCATAAATCACACCTATCATTCGAGTGTCTCTCTCTCTCTCTCTCTCTCTCTCTCTCTCTCTCTGTGTGTGTGTGTAAGTGTAATTTTGTGTGTGTTTTTGAATTCAGAGCCAACACCTGCTACTAATCACCATCAATGAACAACAGTGAGGGGAGTGCGGTGACGTGTTAATATTTTTACACGTTCATACGCAAGCACAGGCTCCGACGAGCACGCACGTGCACACACACACACACACACACACAAAGGTCAGGTTGAAAGGACGAGAACAAAGCAGCGATGATTGATACGTCAATGGTGATTAGGCTGACACTCCAAAGAAGACGACGGAGGTGAGAGAGTCGCAACAAAAGAAGTAGAGAGCAAGAAAGAAAGACAAAGAGACAGACCGACAGATACAACGCACAGAAAGAGGATGATGTTGATCTTATTGATGCTGATTTGGCAAAATTGCTCTTTGATTTCATGCCAGCGGAGCATAATTGAATTGAATTTAAAATTGAAAGCAAGGAGCGACAGAGACACACAGAAAGCGATGTGGCGAGTTAAGAATGCAGAAAATAATGAAGACCTGCCCTTTCATAAGCCTACAGAACTTATGTTTCACAACGGTGAAAATCTTTCCACAGCAAGGTAATGTGAGCGAGCGACGTCATCGTTCAACGTCTCATCTTCGGCTTGCATTTCTTCTCTCTATCATCCCTCGTCCCTGATACCCCTGCTCCTCTCCGTACGATATAAACCTTCACTTTCACCTTTGTCTTTGTCTCCTCCTCATCTCCGTCAACATGTGCTAGTCATCGTCCGCTTCTATTATCTTTGCTAAAAGCCAAGAAAAGTCAGATCTTACTACTTAATCACAGCTACTTTAATGGGAAACAGCTACATATTAAATCAGGGGATGGAGAAGAGGAAGGAGGAAATGTGGGAGCAGGAATAGATGGATTAAAGGGAAAAAAGCACACAGCTGATATGTGATTATTGGCGTATGGATTATGGAAAAAAGGATGGGCAGAAGACTGGTAGCACAGATAAAGGGGGGGAGAGAGACACAGAGGTTTCTACCTACTATTCTTTTAAAATCGCATTACGTGCTCCGATTTTTGCTCTACAAAACACATTTTAAGAGCAAGCAACTTTCATTTCTCAAACGCCCGGCTTCTTTTCTTGTGACATCTCTCAATTACAAATTGAATCTCAACATTTTAGACATAATAAATGTAAAACCGATGTTGTTTGCAAACAGCTTGCAGTGAAACCTCTCAAATATTCCACATGTTTCTGAAAAAAGAAATAGTTTGACTTTGACGATTAAATCTTCCCTCAGTCTCAATTCTTGGATGTCACAACGTTTAGCAGATAAAACAAAGTTTCTGAAGGATTCTTACTGAATCACGACTGGAAACGGTGAACAGAAATATGGATGTAGGAAGATAAAAAGAGCTTTGAACGCGTAGATCAATGTGTATCAGCAGGGAAACGTGAACCGATGTGAACGATATGACAGATGAAGAGTGGCCGAGCACACGCAGCAGTACAGCTGCGCGGCGCGTTTCATGGATGGAGGGATGATAAAGGAGTGAATGATTGAGAGGTAATGCACATCAACTGGGCAGTAGAATATGAATGGAAGAGGCAGGGGGATGAACAACTGGATGAAGGGATAGATGGATGAAGATGTGGAAGAATAAAGAGAAGCAATGGCCTGCATAGGCCCTTCATGGCGCTTTTATCAATATTTTGATAAATGGCTGGAAGGACGGATGAAGAGATGATGGATGGACAGAAAAATGGTAGGCGGATGGATGGATGAATGGATGGATGAAAGGATGGTTTAAAATACAGTCCCAGCTGTTGTCTATAGTACATGAAATAAGAACCTGATGGCCAATCGTAATATAACACACTCAGCCTTTACCTCCAAGCGCACAAATATTTGGATTATTACTGTCGCTCTTTTATTCTTTCCTTTGTAACACCCGCCTGTTTTCTCCTGGTGATGAATTACCTCAACACACAATCTCTCTCATCTCTGCCTGCATCCCACTTTCTCTCGGCCTTTCCGTTATTAACTCCTTGTCTTGGGGTCCTCTCCCTCTCTTTTCTCTCTGTCTACATCACAGCTCTTGTTCTGCTCTGCATTAGTTCTGCTGGTTTTGAAGCGATCAGCGTGCATGATCACTACCAGACCCGACCTGAGGAGAAAGTCAGGGGGGAAAGAGAGAGACAGATGAAGAAATAGTGAGCCAGAGAGAGATGAAGAGCAAAAGATGAAGATTATTTTGAGCACAGCGGCTCAGAAAAGAAAAAGAGATATAGAAAGAGCTGGTGGCTGATGGAGACAAAGTTTCACTTGCTTTTTAAATTATGTCTTTCATAAAGACAACAATGGAAGCACATATGTCAAAGAAATATAGATGTGTGCTTGGAATGATCCCTCAATGAATGATTCAAACTATTGTCTGTAAAATAACATTTGTTGACCGCCCTGATATATTCTACCTGCTCTCTCTGTCACTAGTTGTGGCTGTACGGCTATTGGCTGGTGAATTAGAATAACTACTGCCAAGTGCATTCCTCTGTTATTAAAATGAGAGCATGAAATTCGCCCATAACTAGCTAAACCTAAAGCATAATAATGGCATGTCCAGTACTAATCAAATCATGAAATGCTGTTTGTTTTTCTGACACTAATTTGCATCAACTTAGCCAAAAAAAATTAGCTTGACTTCTGAATGGGGATATATAGGAACATTTTATTTTATTTAGTATGTTGATGTTTCGATGTACCTGTGCATCATGCCTGGGCGATCGCACACTTTTTTCTTTCAGCAACTTTGACACAGCGTGAAAGTCTAATCCAGCCTGGAGTGGTTTTTAACTGCCCCCACAAAGCATCCATACTGAGCCATCTCATACTAGTCAATGTGCTCAGTATGTCAGTCAGACGTAGCGTGAAGCAGCTTAATTTAGACCGTATTGGTTTTTAACTGCCTACACAAAACAGATGGGTGTTGGGTTACATACGGCTCAATCAGTCAGATATAGACAGAAAATTGGGGGGAAAGACAGATGGAGAGGTGGAGAGACAGACGGGTTCGGCAGGTGGTCCGGTGGGCTAGTGGACGGGGAGATTGACCTGTAAAAGAGCGATGTGTCCTGCCGTATCATCCATGTGCAAAACGCTAAACTCCATCCTTACTGAGTGAAAACGACTGTGGCTAAAAGTGACTTAAAGGTAAATGGAACAGAGAGTGCAACTGTATATTAAATAAAAACACATGAGTTTTCAATATAATACAGGACCCTGAGTACAATTGTGAACAGCAATCACTATACTGAGTTTGAATGTTTCTGTATAAAGTGCAACTCATATTAACCCGGTGGAGTTTTTTCACCACTGATGACTGAGCAAGGTTTTGATGAGGGTGTCCTAATGTTGTTTGCATCTCATGCACTAATAGTGCACGCACAAGCATTTAGATGTACGCACACAAACTCATGATTGATTTTAGAAACCTTCCTGCTGACGGTTTCATGCTATGCCATTCGATGGGCCGAATATGCTCAGAAATGGTGCACAAGTCAGCGAAGAAGAGAACTGCTACAGCCGATGTAAACACGATTGTAAATGACGCAGGTTTAAAAAAAAGGAAATAAGTGGAATTGTCTGTTTAACGAGGAAAAAAAAAATGCATTCAAGTGGTTGTCGCGCCCCAGTTGCTCACCTGGCTGAGTACTTACTACCTGTGTTCGTGCTGACACTATCATAATAATAAAGCAAAAATGTCCCCCTCAAAATAAAAAAAAAAGATTAGGTCTCAAGGATACACTTAATGTAAACATAACTGTGTTTGCTCATAAAAAAAACTTCACAGGGTACCTTTACTGATTGTTTTGTGGATGCTAACATCACAGTTGAAATATTGATGCATTTTTCACTGCTGACAGCATGGTGCATTACCATCTGCACTTTTAGACATAAAAAAGCGCACTTCACTGTGCTTTAGATTAATTTATAGGCTGAGGTATATTTTCACATCAGGAGGAGAGGAATTATAGCCTTTTACAAATCAGCTTTCCAAACGGCGCCGCATTCCATCTGAGCTTCCACCACCTCGACGCTGGCTGTTTTCTCATCGCTTTGATTGATCAGGAGACGAGCCGAGAGGTCGGCAGGTCCACTGGTCAGCGGTGGTGGATGAGACCGGTCCCGATGTCCACCATCCGTAAAGACAACAAATGGGACTCAGACGTGACTCTGCAGAGGACATCTGGAGCACAGCTGTATACACTCTGTGTCTGTGTGTGTCATCAAAAGTTCCCCAGCCTGCCACACACCTCCGCTCATAGACACGCTGCGTGCACACACATACACTTGTGAACACATGTACCATATATGCTAAAGCACAACCGGGGACACACATGAGCCTGCTGCCTCGACCACCCCACTTTAAAGGGATATATAGAGAAAGAAAAAAGACAAGAAAGACAGAATTCAGAGAGAGATTTTCACTGTTAAGGTACTTTTTTATGACTATTTCCTCCTGAAACATAGAACAAAATGACATCAACCAATGGTAACATAAACGCCAGATAAGTTGTTGCACTCTCATATTAAATGAATGGATTCCAACAAGTAGTGGCCACAGTTACTTGTCCAAATATCCACCCCAGCCACACACACACACACACACACACACACAGAGCTAATAATAATAATGATGGTCAGCTTCTAAAAGCCAATACTATGACTCATAAAGAAACTCCTCCCAAAATATACTGTAATTACCTGTGCGCAGACAACCACACACACACACACACACACACACACACACACACACACACACATGTTTCTCCCTCTCTGTCTGTCTCTAAATCATAACATAATCTGTAATAGCTGAGCCATTAGGGAGTGGAGGGACACATTCAGCGAGAGCTCGATATCATCTGGTAATAGGACTCATGAGAGGCAGACGAGGAGAGATTTAAAAAAAAAAAAGCCTCTGCGACATGACAGAGAACAAGAGCGAAGTATTAGAGAGTGAGCGAGAGGGCAAGAGTGACTGACAGAAGAGAGAGAGAGAGAGAGAGCGAGGGAGAAAGGTTTAGTGTTTCAAGACGATTAACACTGGCCCGCTGTGTTTTAATAGGACGCTCCTATGGGTATTTTTAGTCAAACATTAGTGAAATGACACTAATGACAGAGTATAGAGGGAGTTTGACTGCAAAAACCTAATCAGACTTGCATCGCTGCGGGGCAGGGCTGCTGAAAGACGTCAACGCACACACACACACACACACACGCACAGGCACACACACCATGCAAAGATTACATTAACATGAGTCTGGGCTTTTGAGTCCCAGACAGGATGCAAGTTTAAGTCCAGAGCTCAACCACTAGACTGAGTCATGTAAATGTCATATATTTTGTCTCTTTTCTATCAAATAAAATGTATGCAGTTTTATGGTCGGGGTGTAGCACAGTAGGTGAAACATGTGCATTGTTTAGTCACGACAAACGGGACTGAAAGGGTAAACCACAATAGTCTTTTAACTTTGAGGGAATTCAGCTTCATTTGGCATGAAAAATAAATCTGTGTTCTTTTGGATTTCTCCATAAATCAAGCTCTTAATGAAGACAGAGCTGAGTGGAGACTGATGCGGCTCTGGTCACAGCTGCAGCAAGTTAAGAGGATCCGTCCATCAATAACACACACAGTCAAACTACCACAACACACGCAGACACACACTCGTCATCGTCCAGACGGCTCTATCAGTCTGTCGGGTCAGGCCATCAGTCGTAAAGTCACACATCTCCGTTTCCGTTTGATGTCTGCTGCTTAGCGAGGTGGATCGCGCTGGGGAGGGGCGTTCCACTTTTATAAGGAGAATTTAACGGGCCTCTGCCGGTAAACAACGGCCATGTGGAGCCGGGTCTGTACACATGACACACCTACTGAATCAGATCCGGCGAAGGTATAAAAAGAGCTTTGATAAGGGCAGGCAGTAAAGTGTGCTGTCGTGTGTTTGTGTGTATGTGTCATGGAAGGGGGGAGCACTTGATGCATTTAACAAGAACAAACATATTGTTTTGATTACTTGACACGATAATTAAATTGTTCTTGTCAGGAGAGAAAACACATCAAATCATTTCCTTTCCTTTCTGACAGTTTTCAGTAATTTCGAATACATGTTTATAATAACTTCAGAAACATGCGTGAGAAAGTACAGACGCTTTTCCTCACCGCTGAAAAATGCTGTTTTTATGTCTGATGAAGGCTGAATGTTGTTGCTGGCTATAGGGAGCTTTGGCAAGAACAAACATTGATGCAGGTTTCAAACTAGTTCGGTACCTTGAAGCTATCAAAGCAATGGCCAATTCCTTTCCTCTGATAAGAACAAAGTGCTATGTCAAGCTTAGGTTCATTTAATTTCAGAGTTTAAACAGGACTGTCATGGTGTGTTTCCACCCACCTGATTTATTTGCATTTTTTTGATTTTCTCCTAAAAAAATGAGCAGAAATGCAAACAACTTGGAGGAAAGAAGCTTAATTTTCACAAAACAAAGTTTACTGTGGTGGAAATGTTAGCATGTCAAAAAAGAGGAGATGCAACAAAGGCAGGTGGAACCAGATTTTCAAATAGACCTTGATGTTGGGGTACAAAGCGTTCTTGCAGTTCGATGAAACCGTGGCACCGGAAAGATTAACAAATAAAGGTGTCAGGGCTTTGTGAAACATTTACACCAGAGGTCAGATGAAACAGTTGTATCATGTCCTCTGTGGCTCTGAAGGAGATCTTCCAAGTCGAGGTCGAGGGTCTTGTGCATCATGGGAAACGTAGGACCCAGTGCTTTCGAGGGTTAACCAACACTACGCACCAAATTCAGGGATTCTCAGCCTCCGCTGCCTCAGTTTGGCACTCTCGTTCAAATGTGGCCCCGCAGCTTTAGGGATGTGTAGTAAATCACCACCACTAACCCAATACAACTTTTCATTGGGAACTACTAGAGAAACTTTTCTCTTGATTTCAGGAATATTCCACTCAAAATGAGTGTTTTTCCTTTGCTGACAGTGAAGCTAAATTAAATTCATCTTGCCTATAGCGGATCATCAGTCTACAAGAAGAGAGCATTGGCTCATGCCTGGTTTCGTTACTCTTAACTGTCTTAAAGTACCAATGATGGTTTGTGACAGATGAGCAGAGGTAGGCAGAGGTAGGACCTTGACACTCTGATCTCTCCCTCCCACTCTCTCTCCCTCTCATAGATCAAAGTGAATCCAGCTGGTAGTGATCCTAACCTCCATGCGGTGGGACGTGACCCACCGACCCTCCATCACACACACAGTGGCCGACAGCTAGACCTTCCTGCGAAATGCTGGAGGGTGTGTGTGTGTGTTAAAAGTGAGAGAGAGTTTGGGTGTATGTGAGAGTGTGTGTTTGTCTTGCTGAACCCTCCGGTACCTTTTCACCTTGAGGTCAGAGGTCAACGGAGCAATCAAAGCCAGCTTCCATCTGCTCCCCGCCTAGACATGTTCTGTGTGTGTCTGCCTGTTTATGTGTGTGTGCGCTTCCCCCTACAGCTATCCATTTCTAAGAGTGTCCATGACTCTGTGTGTGTGCTGGCGTGTATGTGACTGTTTAGATTTGTGCGCCTGCATGTGTGTGTGTGTGTGTTCCCCCCTCCAGCGATAGTTGCCCTGTAGTCCACAGGAATCCCTCATCAAAGAGCAGAGAATGTTAGAGGTGTCTGGATCGTCAAAACATGCCGGCAACTTCTGAAGCAACCGACAGTGTTTGGAAAGTAATACTAAAATTTGTGGCTCCTGAAGTTCTGAAACAGAGCCAAAAACCCACGCAGAGCCCGGTTCATAAATCTTTAACTTCCCTGTTTCACATTGCATTCATATAGTTGCCAGATATCTACTAAGTGGTGAAGTTTTTAGGTGGATGTTAATTGGATGTTCTTTTTTCAAAACACAGAACATTAGTTTTATAAAATATGTCCCATGAGGACGGTGCTGGCAGGTTGCTAAGTATGCTCACTTAAGTACTTAAGTACAATATTTGAGGCACTTGTACTTTCCCATTTTATGCTATTTTATACTATTTCTACTTCTACTCCACTACAGTTGCAGTTTTGGATTAATTTTACAAAATATAATCAACTAATAAATTAGCATCTATTATTATGGATAAAAGTAGAGTATTGGAGTGTTTCTACAATGTGGTATTGCTACTTTTACTTAAGTAAAAGATCTGAGTCCTTCTCCTACCACTGCATGAAAGTACGCTGAAGTGCCAGCTGTTGTCCTGCCTTTAACAGGACATACAGGCACCTAAACTACAGCCTTTCACTCACAGGCGGGTAAATATATAGGAAAATATACCTAAAACTATTTTTACACTGAAATATAGTGTTAGACTAATGCTTACTACTGACAGAACCACTGAGAAAGTGAGAGTTCACTTGCAGATTACCAAAAAAAATACAAACAAAATAATGTCTTCACGACACAAGACTCAGTGCAAGTGATTAAACGATTTCCTTCCAAAATTGAAGATGTCCCATTTGTTCATTGACATGGAACAGCACAGAGGTGTTATTGTCAGATCCATGGATTCCCCTGCACTGTATGAGGAACAGGTTTTGTAAAATGAACGTTAAAGTGTGAGCCTCTAAACTCGGGTCAGTGTTGTGCTCAAGAAGAGACTGCATCCAAACGTGCTGCAGGCCTGTGAACTGCCACACGGTCTGGGGTCATCATGACAACTGACAGCTCCTATAAGATGCCTCAAACCAGAGAAAAGGTTACTTTCAGGGCTCACTTGTAGCGTTTCTCCTTTCTTCTTTTCTCATCACATTTGAGGCACTGAATCCTGGTTTAAAACGTATCTGCACATTTTCCTTTTGTGTGTCGTCAAGCCCTTCTGGCTATCGGACTCACTGAGCATCGCCAGACTAAATCTGATTTATTACTGTATACATAACTACTGTAATCAGGGGCCTTTGGATATAAAATTTCCTTAGCTTAACTACATCATTGAGAATCATCTTTTATGACTGCACTGTTCGAGCTGAGTTTCATGGCTTTGGTTTTAAGCCTTTATTTCAACTACTTTCTCTGCAGGCTTTGTTGTCTTTGTCTGCTGCTCCTGTGAAGATATGGTTACCGTGCCATCAGTTCTACCGCAGTACACACAGGCTTGTGACAGCTCTGAAAATGAAACCTTGATTAGTTCGCAGAAGAAATGTTCAAACGCATGTCCTCACCCTCTCCCAGTGGAGAAGGTGGGATTGTTCATTGCCTTGCTCAAGGGAAGGAAGGGCAGAGTGTCACAGAAAGGTTTCAGTCAACACTGGAAGCCAATTAAAGCAGCCATAGTATCACCTTACGCAGTAGAATTAAGTGTGAAAGAAACCAAACAACTTTGGGTGGTCTTTGAAAACACACACACACACACACACACAGAGACACACGCACACACATACACAGGTTGGATTGCAAACACACATGCAGTTCATGCATACTGCACATGCTCATTCATGACAACACTACACTAATAATGATGCCCTCACAAGTAGAATAAAACCATGCACATACAGACAGACAGACACACACACACACACACACACACACACACACACACACACACACACACACACACCGTAGGAAAAGGTCCCTTATAATCTCCTTAGGTGTTAAGGTGATATTCATGTTAAAACGCAGCACATATATTAGCACCTCAACTCCTATTACTGCACACGTTATAGGTCTATAAAGCATGCCGTCACCGTGTGTGTCTGTGTGTGTGTGTGTGCATGTGTGTGATTGTGTATGCAAATGGCCATAAGTGTTTGATGCTGTAATATGCACAAAGTCAAATCTATTAAAATGTCTGTATGTATGAGAATATAGGCAGATGTTACATACTATAAACTACATATGTGTCGTGTGTGTGTGTGTTTGTGTGTGTCAAAGTATGTGAGTGTGGGTACGCATGTGTGGGTATAAGTCTGTGAGTGTGTGTTACTGCCTAAAGCCAACATTTGCGTTCTGAGGGGAGGCGGCGAGTTTCTCTACAGAGCCCATATGTTTCTCATTTTTCCATACACATTCATGAGGCATTTCTGCATTTTTACAGGAAAAAAAAATCGGAGAAAAAGAAGAAAGGAGGACAAAGAGAAGAGAGATAAAAAGAAAGAGTGTATTCCCCGTAGAGATGTCAGATCAGAGAGCTGGCTTGTTTCACAGCCAGCCGGGTTAGTGGGACTAATATGGAGGACCTCACAGAGTTTACCTCTCTCTGTATCTTGTTTTCTCGCTCGCATTCCCTCGATACGGAAAATATATTCCTTTCGCACACACGGCAAGACAATGTCTCACACTCGCGTAAACACAGACGCGCACACACGCTTGAAAACAGACCGCACACAAAAAAGTTTGGGCAGCTAGCATGCCCCAAGGACATAGGACAGAGGAGATGAAAACTAAAACCATACGCAGCGAGGGAGAGAAAGAGTGAGGGAGGGATAGAAAAGAGAGGTCGAAAGATGGAGGGAGAGGAAATGAGAGCAGCCATTATCCAGCAAAAAAGTCCCAGCAGCCTTTTTACCAAAACCAAAGTAAAGGAAATATGTGATTGGCTTTGACCAATTGTTGAGTGTGTGTGTGACCATATTGTTCTGTAAGCGTACAAACCTGAACAATATGCTGATGTGGGTTTGAGTGTGTATCAGGGCAAAACGCTTATAGGCGTGTGTCTGTCAGTGGGTGCATGCATGTGACTATGTGCATGTGACTATGTGCATGTGTGTGCATGTGTGTGCATGTGTGTGTGTGTGTGTGTGTGTGTGTGTGTGTACAGCAAAGAGAGCTGTCTCTGTTTTACACCCCAACAGGCAACAAATCAGCCAGCAGCCACATCTATATGCTCTGTATAACCTACCCTGTACTACATCAATCTGGGTATGCACACGTGCCTGTGTGTGTGTGAGAGAGAGAGAGAGAGTGTGTGTGTTTGTGTGCATGTGTGTGTGTGTTTGTGTGCATGTGTGTGCGCCTGTGAGGGCCATCGAAGATCAGAGTGTGAACAAGCAGCAGCTGGTGAAAAGTGAGGGAACGACAAGGTGTTTAGAGAGAGATAAAGACAGACAGACCTGGAGGAAGAAGAAAGGGAAACAAGAGAGACCTAGAGATGAATACGAGAGCAGACAAGGGAGACAGAGAGAGTGGGAGAGAGAGAGAGGGAGAGAAAATCAGATTTTATAAAGTAAAATGGAGAAAATGTGAATGAAAAAGGGTTAGAGAAAAAGATTAAGAAGATAGAAGAGAGAAGAAGGTAAGACAAGTGCGTAAGTAATGTAAGACAAGGTGTTTATGACTGGTGGTCCTACCTATCACACACACACACACACACACACACACACACACACACACACATTCACTGAAAAACATGGATGAAACAGTATACTACTGTGCCTCATGCCACCCAAGCACAAAAACAAAGGGAATTTCCTCATTCAGAGTCGGCTGAATCAAAAGCGCACACACACACACACACACACACACACACACACACACACACACACACACATTTCTCTGTTAACCAGTATGAACTTTGACGGACAGGTGGAATGTGCATATGTGTGACAGAGTGCGCCTGTATCATATTCACATTCTTTTGCACGGAAATATAATTATTAAAAAAATCCAAATTGTGTGTGTGTGTCTGCTTCTGCATCTGCACTGATGGATTTGTGTGTGTGCGTATGTGTGTGTGTGTGTGCGTGTGTACATATTTGTGTGAATTCAATATCCACATGGTGAAAGGCTGGTTATTAAACTGTTGAGAAGGCAGCGAGCACAGTGTAAAACTATGTGTTTACAGTCATGATTATAAACAGAGCGGATTGAGCAACAACTTTGTCGGTTTCTTCTCATATGTTGCACATTTACTGGACCGTGTGTGTGTGTGTGTGTGTGTGTGTGAGTGAGCGGATCCTTCTGTGATTTGATCTTTACATGTGTCTACATATGCAGTGATAGCTTTTCAGATTGCACTCTTCAGCAATTGAGCCTGCTGCCCCAAGTTCAACTCTTTTAATTAAAGATACAATGACACACAATGGTGGTTAATGAGTGTCTCTTTTATTGCTGTCTCCATCTCTGTCCATGTTTCTTTATTGGTTAAGACACTGGATGAGTGTTATTATCAAGCGGAAATTGTCCTGGGCATGAATGAAAGCACTACTCTATTAAAGCTCCCTCTCCCTCGCGCCTCCTTCCTCTCTTTCTCACATTCGACTAGATTGAGTGTGTGATGACAAACCGGCCGGAGTAATTACAGCAACAGTGTTAATCTGCGTCCATATTCGTGTCGCAGTGAAAGTGGATCTGTCTTCTCTGCCTACAGGAGCCTGTTAAAACACCAGTCAGGAGTTATTACAGCAAATAAAACAGGGCTGGATATTATTTTTCCTGTTAAAGACGTGGATCCTGGAGGGTTCAAAGGAGATATTAGTATATCCAGTCTACTACTACCGATGAATAACAGCTAACAACGGCTCAAAGAGGGCATAAAATTATCCTACACAAACAAACAGAGATGCCGACCAAAACTACAAAAATAAGACTTATTGAGTAATAAATAAAGTAAACCTGAGATAATGTTTTAAACTCATTTTTGTGGTCACATATTAATGCTGATTTTAGCTACTTTACTAATCCTTTTCTAATCCACATGCTAAAACTGTAAAATCAGTCATTGTCAACACTGAAAACATCATTAAGGCCTTTAAAATTGCTTTTACAGCACAAAGATTAATCCCGCTTTTTTATGGACGCTGTATGATCACATTTGCAGTCCTTCAATTTCACAGATTCCTGATATTTGGAATAGAAATGGTAATAAAAGAGGACTTGGACACATTTTTAAACTATTCTGATCCTCTTTAGACACGGAGGAGCTTCCTGAATGGCTCTGCCTCTTTATAATGGAGTAATAAAAAGTGGGCTGATGCAGAAGCAGGTGTATATTTAGGAACACAGGAAGAAAAACAGGAATTTAAACTTCTAAACTGATGAAGCTAATTAAAATGTAATTACAAAACTTAAGACCTTCGGACGTCCGGTTTAGTGCGTGTGTGTGAATGTGTGTGAGTGCCGCATATCTGCGATTCCACTAGCCAACCAGGTGCAAATCCTCTTCTAGGCACACTGAGAAGGGCAGGAAGAAGGAAAAAAAGCCGGAATAACAGAAGAAGAAATACAAAGCAGCGAGAGAAAGAACAAGAGAAGGGGATGCAAGGCCAGAAAGCAACATGACGGGGGTGAAAGTTTTCCAGTTGGGCCAGATGTCCCACAGCGACGTCTGTTCTGGTCATTATGGAAGTCTACCTGTCATTCTTTGCGTGTGTGTGTGTGTTTGTGTGTGTGTGTGTGCTGTTATTGCAGCCCTGAGGAATGTCAAGAATCCCTCTCCCTAAAAGTGTCACTACCACGTCAGGCACTTTTATCAACCGGCCTCATCTCCTCTTCAATTCTTCCTCCATGTCCTCTCTTTCTTTTTTCCCTGAAGCTGCGGGATCATAACAAAGGGGTCAGGGGTCAAACTATTTGTCATTATATAAAGAGAGAGGGGGCAGAAGCAGAGGAGGAGGAAATTCGAGAATATCATTGCCAGTATAAACTGAATAATGGGCTCCATTTGCATTTTACATCTTTTACATGTTGTTTATTTTCCAAAGTGGCTTATAATGAGGGAAAGGGCAGAGGGAGCTCCACTTCCGATATCACTGACAAGCAAGCGGTAGTAAGACAGAAAAGGGTCAAGACCAGCTCATAGAACGACGGAGGATGTTTTACAGAAATGAATGTTTGCATTGCAGCTCGGTGCAGAGGAAGTAAATGAGTGTTTATGTTGTCCTGAAGGAGCACAGAGTTGTTTGTTTTGGTGTTAGAGAACTGGCAACTTAAAGGGGCACTCCATTAATTTCATGCATCAAAGAGGACCGGGCAAAATGTGTTTAGCACAAAGCATGTGTAACACACTGGGGTGGTGGAGTTTGAAAGATCTATTGAGTTGCATGAAATGTAGGAACCAGTGTTCTTGGAGCTTGGGCAGCAAAATATTTTAGGCTCTGCTACTTCGGTTCTTTTGAATATGTCTCTTGCAAGTGCCCGACCTTATGGAGGTGCACACTACGTCCCTAACCCAAGCAGTAGATGCAGCAAGTTCAGCAATGACCATTTAGCACGAAACATACACCCAGAAAACCATCAGACCTTACCTTTCATGAAACTTGAAGAAATTATACATCTCTCTACTCAGCTCTGACATTCTTTACAACAACACTAATTGACTCGCAGGGCTGCAACAATTAAAGGGTAATAACAGACTGTTTAAAGTTGTCCTTTGGCAGTGGTGATATAATTAATGGGGATGGTGGTGAGATTTGTGGTCAAACATTTTGCCAGCATCGTTGTTTGCTTGAACCCTGCCTTTCAAACAGAGCGGCAGAGTGATACTATTAAACATGCTTGCCCATGAAAAGTGAGAAGCAGCGCAATACTCTGTGCTGCGCTGCGCAGCACAGAGTCATTTGTCATCCGCTGACAATCCACGCAACAGAAGCGAGCCAGGGCCAACGTCAACAGTGTCGTGCTGAGGGGAAGGAGGAAAAGTGAAATCTTACAAAGAGAAAGGCAGGAAAGAAGTGACAGAACCGAGAGGAGGGGAGGAAGGAAGGCGTGATGGGGGAAAATATTTGAGAAAGGAAGCTTAGAAATGCAGATAAGAGAAAGGAGAATGACCAAGACAGAGGAAATGTTAGAGGAAGAGAGGGAGGAAAAAGGAAAAAAAAAGATAGAAGGAGAGCACAGGAGAGACACAAAAATGTAGCCGAGTGATAAAGAGATGTGATTAAGAGGGACAAGAAAGAGGAGAGAATTTTATCTTGCTGAGAGAGTCCCTAAATCCTCCTAGTGACTGACATTTCCTCTTCCTTTAAATACCTTCATCTCAATTGCTTTTGTCTGTCTATCCTGCGTTTGTGTGTGCGCCTGTGAGTGTGTGTGTGTTGCAGTAATCTAAGGAGGCTTTGTGCTGCTATAGCCAGGTTAAGTCTCTCAGGCCAGTATTAAATCCACTTGTTGAACACAACGATGTTGCAAGCGGCTCCTGTGAATGCAACAGCCACGGTTCTCACAAAACAGTGGGAAAGGAAGGAAACTGTTCTCATTCATTCTCATTCGTTTTTGAATCACTGCTCTAGTTCCTAGTTCCTGCTGCTTGAGTCTGCCGCACACTCCTCTCCATGCTTCTTGACAGGACAATGAGCACTGTCTTAAAATGAAAAATATAAACCTTTCTCGTCTTACAGCAACAGAGCAACTGCCTAAACAAGAAAAATATCAACTTTATGTGACTTGACAATTGTTAGATTGCTGGTTTGTGCCTGTATCTTGATGCAGTTGAGATGAAATTGCAGGTTTTCACAAGGAAGGACAAAGTAAACGTGACAGGGCTTTTCCGAATCTGTCAAAAGGATGGAGGAGAGCAAAGGAAGCAAAACGAAAAACGCCGCAGGGCTTTGTGATGAGCAGGTTTTGTTTCTGCCCCAACAAACTGCTCAAGGACCACTTCCAGAGCAGGAAAAGACAAATTCTGTCCGCTTGATACCCACTTTAATGTCCCTCTCCACTTTTTTTTAATTCCTTTAATGTGAGGAAATCCATGATGATAATCACAAATGATACATTTATGGACAGATAAAGGTGTCTTCCTGGCAGTACATATACTATCAAATGAAAACCTTGAGAGAGAAAAATCAAATCGATTAATGGTGAAATTACTTCCAAACCTAGACACATAAGTAGTTATAGCCATGGCTGATAAGGACAGGATGAATCAAAAGTGACACTTCTAAAGACAGGAACACTGGTGAAGGTTACTCAACTCAAAACTGCTGATGTGATAACTTTTCTAGCAACATTTACTTAATGAATGGAAGTTATTTGAAATAGTAGATGAATTAAAATGATGATGAACAGCTTCCTACAGTGTGACATGGACCTTACAAAGTCACAATAATGCCTCAAAGAAGAAAAGACCTTAGCTGTCCTTCCTGGCAGTAGAACTGACTAAACGTGTCTTCCAGGAGGAGATAAAAGCAGTTTGAAAAGACAGATTGCACAGTTGACCCAATGCGTCAGCCGCACTGGAGTTCCAATGGCCCAATCAACCAATCATAAATTAGCTGCGGCAAGCTGTTATTAAGGGGTTCAAACATCCGCCCGGCAACGGAATCTCACTCTGAGCCGTGATTGGTGGGGGTGCCTGGGGCGCCTCGGTAACAACGGGTCAAAGCAGTGACATGGAGCTATGCTGGTGTCGACATCAGTTCAGCAGTGAGGGAGAGACCGCTCACACTCTGCACAGCCAGTGTGTGTGGTTTGTACATGTGTGTGCGTGTGTGTGTGTGTGTCACATTTTCATTAACTGAGAAGCTGATTTATTATTGGCTTAATTACACAGCAGTGGATGCCAATCAATTAGGACCATAACATACAACCTCCAACAGCAACCTTTCATGGGTTAAGGTGTGTGTCTATGTGTGTGCATGTGTGTGCGTGTGTTCCTTAAATCAGGAAGTGCACCAGACTAAATCTGATTCTGTTTCCAATAACGGAAGAAATCAGGACGGCTCTGCTTTGCCTAATGGACCATTTATTAAGTGGTATTACACTACACAAACAATAGTGAGGTGGTAAATGGAGCAATAAACCACTACATGTGCTGGGGTCACAGTAATCTGGTTAGAAATGTATAGAATTTGGAACATAATTTTATTAAAAAATCAACACTGACTTTTTCAAATGATCCTGTGCGTTACTAAGCAGATTACACGGACTGAATTAATGTTTATAGAATGCATGTTGATGGGATTACTGTAATCTCACTGAGATACAGTAATAAGGATTAAGAATTTTGTCATCTTTTCACCTTCATTAATAGGATTTTCTACTTTCTTACAAAACCATATTCAGTAATAATGTCCTTCTAACCTGCTGTACTGTATCATGCACTTTGTCTCCTATGTCTGTGGCATTCATACACATTAATCCTAAAGAAGAAGCCTTTAGAACAAGAACAAGAAGACAGAACTTTATTGATCCCCTGGGGGAAAACTGATTCTCCTCAAGGGGAAAATACAATTTCTCTCAGAACTGCGGTTGTTATATTGTCTATTAAAGTGTTCTCTGCAAAATGTTTTCCAAACACTAAACATTTGCCATTTCTTTCCTGTTGTTTAAAACCAGAATTCATTTGGGAATCTACACTCACTTGCCTCCAGAGGACTTTCCTTCTAAATGAAATTTTTTTGAAGATCTTTTTCACATCCTCAACCCTTGCACCATAACGTCTGCTTCAGCCTGACTCACTTTAGACATGTTTGTCTAATCCTCTCCCAACTAATTCCCTCAGCGAGGATTTGCACAACAGTTCAGATGAAATCTACGTTTCCGCACTGGCTGCAGTACACCGCCCACCATCCAATGGTAAGACCTTGACAGTCCTGGATTTGAGGGCCACAAATCACTACTAATCTAATGGGAGCAGGGCTGTCAGAGCAGTTAGGTGAGGATGTGTGTGTGTGTGTATGTGAAACAGAGCGAGAGGGGGGAAGGATCAAGCAGAAATGAGGGACTAGGTGAGAGAAATTGACACCTGTCACAGCTAACATGTGAATGTTCTGGATGTCAGGGTGTCGGCCTGCCACTTTCATCACCTTCATATCTGAATACATAACATCATGTAATGCATACCATAATGCCCCTTTGTGAGCTGAATATTTATTTCCTGGCTGTCAAAAAACTGAGCTTTGGACTGGAAGGTCACTGGTTCAGATCCCTAGACTGGCTTAGAGTCCTTCCCTCAACACCTACTGAGGGAAAGCCCTCAAGAAGACATATAACAGCCCCCCCAATACCCACACCCCCACCACCAACTCATCCAATAACTAACAGTCCGAGATGTAAATCTGCAAGGCAGCCTAGGTTAAATTAAGTCCCACAGCTATCGATTTAGTAATGCATTTATCTGATTCCCATACATCACCTTTGTGTGTGGGCTGCTAGTTAACAGATAATGAGCTATCTATATGCACACACTATTTTATATAGCCTGCACCACAGTTACAACATAAAGACAAATATGGTAAGAAAATGAGATAAGGATTGACAAAATGAAATGAGTGTGAAAATGAGGAGAGGCGGAGAAAGAGGGATGGGAAAAGGACAGACAAAGTCTAATGAAAAAGTTTAAGACGTGTGACAAAAAAATGAATTATGGGTGAGAGTGGGACAGAGTGGAAAAATAATTCAGCTTCTGGCATTAATACGGTCCAGTGTAATCACTGAAATGAATAAAGGTGTTAGACAAAACTAGCCAAGAAAGACCTATTCTGCATACAGTTTATACAGGGAACTATTAACTGGTTATGAAACAATCTCAATTTAACACTGATGCCTCTGTATGACCTACATGAGCAAACCATCAGCGGGACGACTGGTCATTTTTGTAGTTAAAATGTCCATCGTCAGGTTGTCTCCCAGCAAAATGAGAGGAAATGATATACGGCACTGATTTTCCTTTAGATGATCTTATTATTTGATGCTAGATTTTGTGGTTGTGGCTGATTCTGGGGCAGGATCAGGGGTTAAATTAGGCTGGGGAACTCGGACAGTCCCGGCATCCTTACAGTTATTAATCTTACATAATCACAAATAGATAGATTACCTCATCACTATGCACTCTGCAAACAGCTGTCTTTAAGATTTTTTTTTGCCTGCTTGCCTGTTGCATGTATGTGTTTTTGAAAAAAAACTAGAATGTTAATAACCTGAACTAGCTGACTGGGAAGTATCACTCTGCTCTATTTAAATCCCCAGCTTAGAGTGTATAATCCACAGGGAAACATGAGCAGTTCCTGTCAAAAACAAGAAATGGATGTTTTCTACTTAATTTATTAGTCTCACAAGGTGATTTGCAAACAGTGCAGGTAGAATTTAAATCCACCAGCACGGGCCTTTAACCTCGCCTCACATGACTCACTGAGACCCAGCAGTGACTTACAGACTCCTGCAGGGCCAAAGATATTGACTGAGCTCTACCACACACACATATGCACACAATTTTCTCTCAAAACATCTGATGAGCTTCCAGAAATCCTGTGTATTCATCATGCACACACACACACACACACACACACACACACACACACACACACACAGCTACAGTATGTCCAATAGTGTGTATAAACTAATTCACAGCTTCCCACAACCTCATGTATCCTCTGACCTGTTTTTTCTCTGACAGATATATATCAAAGTGCCTTTTGGGGTCACAAAGTACGTGAAAGTTAAACATAAAAGCATGCACACAATCGCACACAACAACACCTTCAGATTCTTGCACATGCACACACACACACACAAAGGCACAGACACACTCTGACAGAAGCAATTGAAGCGGAAAGCAAATACAATTCTCCTTTTGCTCATACAAGATGGAATGTGTGAAGCTATGGTGATGCACTAACACCTACACTATAGACAGATGGATAGCCGTGCGTGTTTGTGTGTACACTCCCACTTCCAATGCTGCGGTCATGCGCTGACACCTAGCCTGCAGAGATGAACAAATGCAGGTGGATTGTGGGATACATGAGGCATACAAAAGAGCCCACAGAGCAGCAGAATAAAAGAGTCCTTTTCCTCCCATTTCACCACGCAAGAGTGAAAAACATGATGCAGGCTTCTTTTGTGAGGAGACACCAGCTCAGAGGCTTCGCGGGGTGATGTGTCTGAGTCAAAATTCACTTTCACCGGGTTCAGATTTCATTCCCCACAAACCAGACCAGGATAAAGTGCTTGTTAGAAATGACTGGGCACATTAATGTCGCTTGGAGAATTCTTTGGGTTGGGTCCGAAGCATTAACTCAAATCAGATATGTTGTCAGTCACAGAAGAATATACAAAGTTGATTTTTCTGCACTGTGACTAACTTGCATTGCTAGAAACTGCACACTGTGTCACCGACCAGTCTGTTTTTCACTCTTTTTACTAACTGGAACAAATGTTTTGGTGCCCTTTCAAATCTGCCACAAAGCGTCTGACTGACTTAAGTAGGCCACAAGGAACAATAGCAACATTTACAGATGTGTTTTGTCAACAAATATAATGTGAAGAAGGTCAAATGCAAAACAGTGAACTTATTTTTGATATTAGCCTGGTATTCTGGCCTCAAGCTCTATTCTATTTCTACTTCTGCACGTTATGTACAGCATTCGCTGTAGATCTGCTATTTATTAGGTAATTTCTTTGAAATTACGGTTCAAGACAAGGACAATATAATGCAGTGTAGTGATGTGTATCTGTAAATACGCAGGTAGAGCATTAGTGTATTGCTTAAGTAGCAGGACCCATTATTGAAATTCTTGGAGTTGATGAGAATCGCTGCAAGTTTTGTGCCTTAATGACTCTTTTTCTTTGTTTTTCTCCTGTGGCACATTAGTACTGTCTTCGCTTTACTGTAGTAAAGTAATTTAAACAACTATCTCTCTAAGTCTAACCTTAAAATCTAATTAAAGTGTTGTTTCAAAAAGGTTCCTTCCATAAACAACCTTAGACTCCTCGTGGAGTATCTATATTAAACTGTGTTTGCAGTATCACATTCATCAAACAACCCACTAGATGCACATCACTCAGAACAATATGTGAATTCGACTCAGAGTCTGCAGCACAGGTTGTCATAAAAACAACGGTAAACAAACAAGAAATATCTTAATGTTGCCATTTTCTGAAAAGAGGACCATCAGGAATTCACAGTGCAGTGCCACTGTATGGCTCAAATTAAGTTTGCATTGCTTTTAAACCTCCTGCAGTTGAGAGTAAGACATGTTTTTAACAGGAGCTGCTAAATGACAAGTTTGTTCACTTGTCCAACATTTTCCAGAGGGGTCGAAGATTTGAGCCAGTGTCCAGCTGCCATCCCTGTTAATTTCACCTCTTTAGAAATTCGAAGGTGGGACATTTATCCCTCAAACATATCAAAACAAACAAACGACTTGCACAAACTGCTGGAAATAATCAAGTTGAAATGTTCTGCTGCTCTGGATTTTAACAGGCTCAAGAAAACACATGGCTTCAGCTGGAGCAAACAGATGCTTCATGACAAACTCATGATTGTCACTCATTGCATTGCCATGTTTGTCTGATGGAGCATACTTATTTTTTTATTTTTTTCTCAGAGGAATGCTCTCTGTTACTTCTATAGCTTGCTTCCTTTATTTCCCCCTTTCCTCTTCCCACCCTTCAGTTTAACTCTCTATTTCAGCCTTCTTCCTCTTTCCCCCTCCTCCCTCTCTCCTCTTTCTCCCTCCCCTCCCTCTCTGATGTATTAACTGAATTGGCGAGAGCAAGCAGATTCCATATATTATTAAGAGCTCTCTGACAGATCATACACATTATTCACACAAACACACCATGGTTAATTCATCAGTTTAACACCTCCAGAGTGATCAAGCTGATTTTTATAACAACAAGACAAACACTGAAAGACTCACAAGAGTTGATCAGAAGGGAAGAATGAGAGACGAAGAAGTAAGCTGGTGGCAATAAAAAGAAAAACAGAAACAAACTTGGTTAGTTAGAGTTAGAATAATGGACACTGTACAACAGAAATGGAAAGGCAGAGGAATGCTGTGAGACAATTTTCACATTTCTTCTGTGCTGTGTGTTTTCTCCAGATGTTTTTCTTTTTCCAGGCTTTTCAATAAACTGTAAATAACTTAAGTAAATTAGTAACGACAGAGGGTTGGATCAAACTCATTGCTCAACTGCACAAAACTAACACTGGACACCATGAAATGTCTTTTATAATATATAGCTTATCAGTGCTACATATCTATTAGGTGGTAATTTATTATGCTCACAAGTGTATTTTATTGTTTTTTATCCACAAATCAACACATGAAATATGGCCAAATGCATAAAACAAGAACAACAAACCCTAATCATTTCTCTTTCTGGTGGGTTTTTTTCTCATTTATTTATGACTTTTCCTCTTCTATGACATTTAGACATAATATATAGTATTTACTACCACTAAGTACATGAATAGCAACGCAATTCAAGCCTGTTCTGTTGAATGTTTCTCTCTGTTGCATGAAATTCACTTGACGGCTAAATGGAAATGTGGCTGCAGAGACAAAAAGAAAGACAGACAGAGACAGTGGACGAGGTCTGAGAGGGTAACATGATTGGCATTGCTGGGATTCCTTTCAAGGCTTTTGTTGTTGTGGGCATGCACGCAGGAGTGTGTATGTGTGTGTGTGTGTGCGTGTGTGCGTGCGTTTCCATGCATGTGTGTGATTGTGTGTGAGAGGAGGTCACAGTTGGAAATCTCTCACTCCGGGGGAAATTTAACAAGACTTACTTAACTTCGCTAACGACTTTAAGTTCCCAGTGGCAGACAGGCAGACAGACAGACAGACAGACAGACAGACAGACAAATACAAATGAGACAAAACAGAAAGAGATCAGCAGCTGGGCTCTAGTCCATTACTTTATTTTCAGCCACCCAGGCTAATAATCCTACATAAATAGCACAAAAACATCATCAAAGTCATTCTCTCAGGCTTTTATTCGTGCCGGCTCATATTGATTTGTATATGGTGCTGCTATTACTTTAAAGGTCACAGTTAAGAGTCAGGACCATTTTAGAATTCTTACTCGTCTGTTGCTTCCTTTACTTCCCCACAGACACACACATACATACACACCGTGAGATTGTCCGACAGACAGTGCAGTTATTGACAGTCGGCACCTGTTAACTCTCAATGAACAGACTGACAGACGGACCAGGGAACCACCAAAGGCAACGGAAATGATCAACACCCCCCTTCATTTGATTCATTCAGTTGTCCTGTATTTTCTTACCTGGGCTCCTCACTTATTCTTATTTTATTCTTTTCTCGTCTACATTTCAACTAAAGTTCTGCAGCTTTCTGAAGACATACGCTGCAACATAAAAAGAACTAGATGCACAATGTGCATTAGCTTCAAGTAACAGTGGTCTCACTTCATTCATGATGGTATCTGAGACTGAAAACAAAGAGCACTCTGTCATTCTTCTATCCTGCAAAGCACTAAATGTGTAGTGTCATTTCTTAAATCCACATAAATCACTGTACACAATAATTATTTATGTCCTACTTCTTCATAACGAAGCAAAGTCTTCAGTAATATTGATGAAATGCTGCACTTTTGAATCACAAAATCCCTTAAACTTTCTCTCTGTCTTTTACAGACCATGCCTTTGTCCACTATTCTCCCTCCCCCAGCTAAACCAGTAAGGAATGCAGTTGATGAGAATTTCCCAGTCCGTGTGTTCCTGCCCCCCGCCCCCGTTATGATGCAGAGTCACACACCTGCAGGGCACCTGAGGTCACGGGGTCACACGCACACACTCACACACTCTGCAGGACATGCGTGACTGGGCACCAACTACCTGTTGCTCTCTCTGTCTTTTTCCTCTACCTGCACTGTGCTTAGCTAAAAGAAGTTAAGAGCCCTCTCCTCTTCCACCTCCTTTTCAACTGTTGCAGAAAAACAGTCAAAAGTGAACAGACTGCATGCGAAGTACACCTTCAAGTGCGGTTGTGTGCCATGTTTTCTTCCTTTTTCTTCTCTCCTTGTTGATTTCTATCTTTCATCCTTTCTTTCTTTGAAGCCACCCAGAGTGCAACCAGTGAGAAAGTCATTAGCGATAGTAGTTTGTACTGGGATTAGGAAGCTAAGCTGGTAAATACAGCGAGGCTTTCAGCTGGCAGCCAGAAAACGGAAGGGAGAAGAGACAATGAAATTGGTAGGCAGAGAGGGTTAGACAGGGAGGGAGGGAGAGAGAGAGAGGGAGGTAAGGGAGGGAGAGACCGAGAGGTAGGTTGAAA
This sequence comes from Chelmon rostratus, assembly GCF_017976325.1. NCBI lineage: Eukaryota > Metazoa > Chordata > Actinopteri > Chaetodontiformes > Chaetodontidae > Chelmon > Chelmon rostratus. Next base: position 21,301,343 of record NC_055666.1, read on the forward strand.
GAAGGTAAAAGCAAGGAAGACAGACAGATCGAAAGCAAGACGCGATTAGGAGCGAGTGAGTGAAAAAGAAAGCAGCTTCCCTCGTTGCTCATTAAAAGTTGAGGGAACTCAAACAGAGCTGGTGGCAGCTTGCAGTCCTTCTGCTGAAAACCAAACAGAGCGATGGAGCGAATGGGAGGCAAAGAGAAAAGAAGAATGACGGAGAATGGAGGCACTTAGTTTTCCCAGTCGTTTAGCTGTCGTGTTGTTGTCAGTCTTTAGAGAAGCTTAGAGAGGACAGCCATTCACTCTGGGGCGGGCGGACACAGCTGCTACCCAGGCACACACATGGACACACACATGGACGGACACACACTCATACAGGGAGGCAAGCCAGTACAAAGACACACAGAGAAACACACACATCCTCAACTCGCTTCCAATCTTGTCGATTTTTCTTACAAAATTACGGCTTATTAAATCTGAAAAAGCTCAAATGTGAAGCTATGGCTAAATGGCTCAGGCTAAACTGAAAAAAAACTTTTTTATATACAAAATCAATAAAGAATTTTGTCAACAAAGATAACATGAAAAGAATAAAGTTATAGGCTTGACAGAAGTAGAAATCAATTGCACAACAGCTCAAAAATCGATATAGAGGTTCAAAAATTAAAAAGTAAAAACACAAATCTACCAAACTTCCCAGAAGCATTGTGTCTGCTGTCACTATAAAGTACAACACATCCAAAGCGGTTGTATGGTCTGTTTTCATGGATGAAAGTATGTAATATGACCAGCATGAGCTCTGATAGCAATAACAACTCGCACAATCAATGGCACATGTTGTTTTTGTGGCATTTAAAAACTCTAAAACTGTCTATAACTTAGGAATGTACATACTGTACACACTCTCTTATGAACACTACCAATCCCAACTTATTCACTGTTTCTATTGCACACACACGGCGACACACATACAGTCAGACATTGTTTGAGTCACCCACTTGTGAGTGTGGGACCAAAGCTCTTTGGTTAGTGACGAGCGAGGAGGCCTGGTGACAAAGGGCCATCTATGGACGGAGGGATGTGGGTTTGGAGGGTGTGAAAGAAAGAAAAAAAAACTAAAAGGAAGAGTCAAATGAAAACGAGTGTGTGTACACAGACATACAGAGGCCCTCCGGGCTAAATGAAATGGACTCTGTGTGAAGGGCTGAAAGCTCTTAAACAAACTGAAGGCCGAGACATTTCTAAGGAGGGCTGGACTCAATATCTAGAGAGAGAGAGAGAGACAGACTGATAAACAGACAGATATGTCCAAATAAAGATTTTCGAGAAAGAGGAAAAGCACAGGAGCAGTCAGAGGCTTTCGTTTCCCAGAAACTGAGTGGTTATTCAGAGGCTAACTTGCATCAGTTTGATCATTTAACTTGAAAAATAGCAGCAAAACAGGCATGATGACATGCAATTAAGCTTGATGTCAGAGACCTACCTGACAGAGCACAGCCAGGGCAAACAGTCCAAGCCGTTATGTGGAGTCAAAGATCTTTATGTGTGCAATTACGTTCAGGTACATTACCATTAGCCCTGGAAACAGCCAGGTTTAAAGGGACTATCTGAGGTTGTTATGCCAATTAGATGAAACTGAAAGCAAAGTTGATTTTACTCGGACTTAGTTTTCAAGCTTACTGCTCAAGGACTGCAGATTAGTGAAAAAGTCCACCTCTGCAAATGCCTGCTGTTTGGATGATTTTGAGACATGCTACGTTTCAGTTTTCAGTTTTTTATTTGAACAGCTTCAAAGAGAGGACCAAGCATTTGGTTCGCAATGCAAAAATGGCCCGAACTGCACAATAAAATATAGTCATTAAATGCTGCTGAAGCAGATAGTCAACTAAAAAAAGTCAATTTAGTCCAGGTTTCATCTCAACCACATCTTTTAACTTCATCAATCAATCACCAAACCACTGGGTGATGGTTTCCACTCCTGGTTTAATATCTTGATATGCTTCAATTTGCACTGCTCAGAGCCCAGTCACATCCATCTCTCAGCGTGTCCACCTACTTCCACTGAATTTGTTCAGCAGTATTTTTCATTTTTTCAGCTTGAACATGGGGCTTTGGTGCAGTATGAATATTTTTGCATCATTAATGTCCTCCACCAAAAGGGAAGCGCTGCTGCCGGATATGCCTCAAAATGTATTTTCTGTAAAGAATTACATCTGCTACATGGAAAATGTAGCATCTTATCTACAGACTATGAAAACTTAGATGCATAATTGCTCTTTTTTCCCAGTTGCTGGTGGTGTGTGTGTGTGTGTGTGTGTGTGTAATTTCAGTTTAGTAGACAGTAAAAAGAGGAAGCTGTGGGCGATCGGCTCTTCTCTGTACTCTCTATGTGGTTTGGGTCTGTGTGAGTGTATGTCTTGCTCTGATCATGGGTGAGTAGAAGGGCAAGCGTATGATGAGCCTGACTTTGTGTGTGCGCGTGTGTGTGTGTGTGTGCATCCACATTTCCTTTGCCTCCAGATCATATGAGCGTGGGAGGTTTAAAAATGCTACATCAAGCCAGCAGGGCAGGCCAAAATATGTGTATATGAGTGTGTGTGTGTGTGTGTGTGTGCATATAGATTTCCCAACCCGCCTATTTACAGCTAAAGGAAAACTGTGATTAGAGAGAAAGGAGAGAGAGCGAGAAAGAAAGAGACAGAGGGAGAGAGGGGGCAGACAGAAAACTCTCTCCATCTGGCCCAGTGGTGAGTCTGCCAGAACACACACACGCAGAGGCACAAACACACCGATGCAAACAGTGTTATTTTCTTGTTTTGTTCTATTCTCATTTCACAGTCATAAACAATACCTCACGAACCAACATCCTGCGCACACACACATGCATACAAAACACGTGTGAAAGTGTGAGACAGATATACTGAGTAACAGTGTGATAGACAAACAGACCAACAGGCAGGCAGGCAGGCAGGCAGACAGGCAGACAGACAGACAGGGTCTCCCCCTAAAACAACCACAGTGGCTTTTGAATTCAAGGCCTCCAACTAAGAACCCCCCTGACCACCATCAGAAAAAAGTAAAAAAGCAAAAACACAATGTTGGTGGGTTTAGGGATTGGGTAACACACACGCACACACACGCACACACACACACACACACACACACACACGTGCACACATGCTTCTATGGTCCCATTACACAGTTAACATCGACTTAAACACTGCAGAAGTTTCTAAACTCCTTTTCCTGGCCACAAAGAGTGTCGTCCTTTCCTCTAGTAAAGATGGCATCTCCTCTGCCCCGGTCACAAAGATGCTGGTGCTGCAAAGGGTCGATTCGTCAGTCTGCATCCTTTATTGAATTAATATGACATCTACCTGAGTGAAGGGAAAATGCCCCTTCCCCAAACCCTACAGTTCCCCAGGAAACTGTAACTTAAAACACTTGATCATGAAGGTGGAAACTCTTAATGAACTTGGAAAAGCTGCCTTGTTCTTATGAAACCAGGTCTTGGAAAAACCTGCAAGTTAGGAAGGGTTTAATGAGCACTGTTAATGTTTTGTTTCCAGCCATTGCTTTAATGTTGCACAGTAGCAGCTGAATAATGAAAAAATGGCATAACTTGAGGTACAGAATGGCATTTATTACTGTAATATTCTGTAAATGATTCAACATGCTTGAGAAATTATACCTTTTCATGTTACTGGACATAGATTCAGTTCTTGTATGTTTTTTCCAATCGCTGATGCCATATATTTCTCTGTGGGGTAAAACATACCTCACCACTACAATTCAGCAAGTCCAATTTCGTCTTACCGTGACTGGCCAAAGCAGTTGTTTATTTTTCCATATGTCACATGTGATATCTGAAATGCTGCTGACAGGATTTTACTGAAGCTTTGGAAAATATGGATCAAAACGATCAAACCGTTATTTTCCAGCGTTCTGAAAAATGCAATGATTACCCCACAGAGGCAGTACGGTTACAGCTGAAAACAAAAAGACTTTTGATAGCACTTGGCCCAGAGGAGGTCTGCCTGGTGTTTGACTTGTTTACTGTGGCCATGTTTCTTTTACAAATATGCAAAAGACTGTGTTCTAATAGCTGTGTGAAGTTAAGCCCCCCTGCATCTGAAACCACACAGATTGTACTGCACGATTCTGCTGATTGAGGATCGATTGCCAGCTAAATTTATTCTCCTTTGTGTTTTCTGCTCCATAATCCTGCCTCTTGATTTTCAAGAAAACCAAAGATGAGTGAACCGCCTGCTCTCCTAGGAAAAATAAGCTCAGGGAAACATTTCAATTTAACTTTTAATATGTTTGAAGGATTTAAAATAAAATCCTACCTAGACCAGGATTTTGACATTAGTCCACACGTCTGGTTTATTACTCAATCAACTGCATGCATATGCTAATACTGGTCCCTGTAAATTAGCTTACCAGACATGTTCTGTTCGAAGGGGCTGAGAGTCTCCTGCTGTGCTGTTAATGTACTGGTCAGCCACAGGGAAAAGTGCTCATTTCTCTCTAACGGTTTTAAATGACTTGAAGGAATGACAAATTAATCTCCGATGACAGGATCAAACCAGAGAGAAAACTAATAGAAAGGGGTTGTATTGCATTAAATACATGTAGACAGCACATGCACAGACACACAAACACGTGTCCACAAACACGCAAAGCAGACTCGAATGCGAACTTGAGCGCACACACGCAGACAGACACGTACACAGTGACCACAAATGCCGCTCTGTCAGGCACCGCAGAAATGAGAGAGGTCATCTGATGAAAGACTGGAGGATAATTGATGATATTTCTGTGCTGGAGCCTCTTCCACCGTAAAACAGATTCCACATCTGTTATGTCAATGAGCTTGGACAGTTGACTTGAGATTTGGGAGCAGGACCTAGTCCCCTAAAGGTGGTGGCAAGAGAAGCCACAACTCACTTGATAATGTCACCGGGATGCAAGCTGGAGCTGCTTCATGGAAAATGGGGGGGCAGAGTTGTTGCATAGTTTAAAACTAACCAGGGTTGTTTAGTCTCATTTTCTGGTTTAGAACAGTTCGCAAATATGTGAACTTTGGCTCATTTGGATTTTTTTTTAATTCTTTAAAAGGTCTGACATGTCATTACTGAAGTATCCTGTTAAAACTGTCGTAATATCCTTATTCTTCTATATATTATACCTCCTTGGCTGCAGTGCTGCAATGACAGCAACTTCTGCACATGTCCACTAATTCACCTCCGCGGAAAGGACAGAGAGGGAACGGACAGGGGCAGACAAAAAGAAAAGGGGAAATCAAAAGATAAAAGTAAAGGAAGGCGCCAAAGCCTCGCCCTTTACAGTTAATACTGAGGGCTCAGAGAGAGGTACAGGGAGAAAGTGAGGAACAACAACAGAGGGAACGAGAAGTTCTTCTAGGATGGAGGTCAGCTTCTGCTGAGTGAAATGAAAGTATTTCTTCAACTTTTGATTTGACAAGCTGCACGAAAGGAGCAAAAGTAAATAAAGCCCATCAGTATCACCAAGACAGTCAAAATGTGTATGTAAATGTTTTTTTGCTTTTTGTTTTTTTTTTTTGCATTCGCTGGACGCCGTTTTGGATTTTATCAAATACATAAGTTATTTGATAAAAAGAGATTAGTTGTTTGAAACTTTGAAATGTAACCAGCATAGGTTGACACAAGTCGGATTTATTAAACCTGATAGAAACATACAGCTAATCTGCGTTTTGGCTTTTTCTTTGGCATTTTAAGCCTTTGTGCCAAATTTACTTTATTGAAAGAAAGTGGGAGACAGACAGGTAGAGGGACAGACACAGCCAATAAGAAAGAAAGACAGTCGAGTTGGCGACAGAAAGCAGACAGAGGGGATATTCTCTTGTGGTCTGCTCCGGCATATGGGTTAATTCTTTTTATTGCAGGTCTGCAGAGTGGAAAAAGTAAGGATGACGCTTTGGATTGAAAGCAAATGTCAGGAGAAATGAGCTTCTGTCTGTGTGGAGTGGACGAGAGGAGAGAAAGGATAGAGAGTCTGAGGACGGAGAGAGAAGCAGCTCTATATACACAGTACAAAATACACATGTGACAACTTCGTAAAGTATTTGATTTGTCCTGTCAGACACTTCAAAGTGGTATTAGAAAGGGTTGTTGCTGCGTTTGTGAACGATACTTCCCGGAGAACACGCTCTCATAAAATCGTTAGAAAAGTGTTTGCCTGGAGTTGACTGGAAATATAAGGTATTTTAAGCATTAACAAGCAGTCAAACCTCTGCAGTGCAATATGGAGGCATCTGAAGAAGAGCACGACTAAAGGAAGAGCATGGCAGATGGAAAAGAAGGACAGCCGTTTCAGGGTTCAGAAATTATGCACTGACCCCCGTCTGGACGCACAGAGCTGTGAGTGCAGTTAAGTCTATTAGGGACTCAGGTGAACAAGTATGTGCACATGCATGTTAAAGGTAAACAGGCTGGAAGAGCACTTAGACAAAATGGTGAAAGAAAAACTTACAGCAGCCTTGACCCATCACGTACACACACACACACATACACACACACACACACACACGTCTGTGTTTCTCACCCTGTCAGGAACAAAGGCAGACACCACTTAATGGCTTTTTGGGTCAGCACTGACAGCAAAGCATCATGGGAGTCATATGTTACCCTTCTGCTGTCCGCACTGCTGCCTGCTTTTGACCTTTAACCCCACAACCATGACCAGCCTTCAACACCAGAGTCTTTGGGTGCTCTGACAGGTTGAGTCAGCGTCTCTGTACGATGCAGCGAGGGATCAGTGGAAGCTATCTTACACCGAAGGAAGTGTGTGAAGCAGTGAGACGGTCATTGTTATGACCTTTCCATGAGTGACGTATGACAGAATCACATCTGACAGAGCCATCTCACATAGAGCTCCACTGAGACACAGAATCCAAGGCTACTAGCAAAAAAACTCCAGTGCTGAACAGAAGTCTAGACAGGATTTTAAACTGAGGGAAAATGGCAGTACACCTGCACTGACCCGTTTATGGTTGACCTAACCCTTTAAAAGGAATGCAGCTCAAAAAGGACAACCCCAACCCCGAATGTCAGCTGAACTGTTTCGGAAGCTCTGGCAAAGTATTTTGAGTAAATCACAGTTTTGGTAAGGAAAACAGGGGGAAATGATTGGATTCTTTGATACTATACAATTAGTGGTGGAATCTGATTCTTTAATAATACACAACAACAAATACAGAAGAAACATAACGTGGGTGTTTAGACAAGAGAGAAACGCAAAGTTTTCTCAATTTTCAAACAAGTTCTCACGCATGTGAACAAATTTCTGCACATCAACATTTGATGTGATGTCACGCTGTTTTTCACATAAATACAAACAAACAAATAAAAAAGGAGCTAGGACCAAAAATTTACTGCGTTGTCATGGCGACTGTTTCCAAAGCAAAGGTTGTCAGAGTTGTGATTAGGCCAATTGGGCTGGAGGCTAATTATGGGATGTATTTAAAGCTGTGTTAATGAGTGGCTGCACTACCTAACTAACTTAAAAGTGCCACACACACACACACACACACACACACACACAGAGTGCAGAGTGAACAGGAAGCCTGTACTTCTCTTTGCATGGCTGCTGTTCACTGACCCATTGAAGACAGCACAGAACTCCCTCAGCACTGCAGTCAGGTGTGTGTCCACGTGCGTGTAGGTGTGTGTGTGTGTGTGTGCATGACAGAATGTATATTCTAATGAAAACCTGTGTGTTTGTTCTGTCTCCATCCGCATGCCTCCTCACCTACGAGCCTCTCGCTTCCGCTCGTGTGTACATATATGTATGCGTGTAAGTGTGTGTTTGTGTGTGTGTGTGTGTGTGTGTGTGTGTGTGTGTGTGCGTGTGTGTGTGTGTGTTTCCAGGTATAGTACCCTTCCTCCCAGTTCAGTTTTCACTCAGCAGATTTCATTAATGTGGCTCCTCCAGGAGTCTTTCATCTCTCGGCCTTTTCCGGAAAGGTAGAATGGTCTATTTACCAGCGGAGTGCCGCCAAAAAGCTGAAACTGCTATTATTACTACATCTACCTCCAGAATTAGACTGGTGATTAATAGAGGGTCTGTATGTGTGTGTATAATGTGTCTACAGTTTGTGTGTGTGCGGTGGAAGTGGCTTAAAGTAGTACAAAGAGGAGGAAACACTTTAGAGAGAGAGAGGGATTATCAGAGGGGAAAAGAGACGTTCCTTTTATTGCCCATTAAGTATTTTCAGCCTCAAAGTGAACCATTTAGTGCTGAGTCTCTCTTTGTATAAATCCTGAGATATTTTTTGAGCATTTGTTACTGCTCTTATCTCAGCACTTCAAACAGAAAGCATGATTTACAGTACACCTCAAGAATAAGCCCACTAATGGTCACATATAGAGGCTAAACAACTAAACAGAATCACAATATTCCCAAAGCGAAACATGAAAAATTGATGCTATTTTCTGATTATTTGGATTTAAGGAGTTTAATCAATTGCGTAGTATCTGTGTCTCACTGTATTTGCTCTAAGGATACATGAAAGAGCTGGTATTTGTGATAAGAGGTTATTTTCTATCTATGAGCCACTCTTTAGGAAATTATGAGAAAAACACTCCAATTTGCTAATTCAAAACCCTCTCACTGTGCTTATATTAGTCACAAATGCTCTCTCTGTACAAGTGGATGGTACTTAGCAGTGAGAGACACACTGTTTACAGTTAGGAGCTCATTAGCCAAGAGGAAAAGTGGTGGCAATATTCTGGTGAAACAAAAATATCTATGTTTTTTTGCTTGTTTTGTTTACTTCATTTATAAGCTCTCATAAGGATCATGAAGAGGGCTGCAGTGCCATTGGACACGGAGCGTCAACCTCTTGAACTGGCCAGACAGACAATGGCCTGGAGGGATCTTAAATTATCCCAAAAATCCCAGAGGAGGCAACTGAGAGGATTGTATCTCGGCTGGGTTTTGGAAAGAGTGCTGAAAAAAAAAGAGCTCTCAGAGACGTCGCCATTCTCTTGTTGTATGAATAGACGGAAGAGAAAATAAGATACAGCGGGGTAAAACAATACCCGCACATAATATTTCTCAAATCCAGACACGTCTTAGCAAAGAGAGGACACACATCACATGACAAATAATGTCTGTTTTAAGGTGATGGATTTCAAACCGCATGTTTTTGTGAGTGTGAGAGTGTTTCCAACATGATCTTTATCTTGTGAAATGTCAGGAGAAACACGGTGAATGAGGTGTGCCTCTCCAGGATGTCCACCCCTGGCAACGAATGTTTGTGGAGACAGAGCAGAGGAGAGGACAGGAGAAGAAGAAGAAGGAGAAGAAGAAGAAGAAGAAGAAGAAGAAGAAGAAGAAGAAGAAGAAGAAGAAGAAGAAGAAGAAGAAGAGCAGGACGTGATTTATGTTGGTGTTGATTGTTGACTTACTCTCTCTGTCTCTCACTCTCATTCCTCTCTTCCCTCTCCACATTCTGCCATTTATCTTTCAAACCTCTCTCTTCTCTTGCCTCTCATTGTCCACTGCTCTTTATTTTGGCTTTTCTCCTACGTGCGCACCCACAAACATCCCCCTGTGAATTAAGTTTGTCAGCATGCACAGACAAACTGCCACGAGGCCCTTAGATGGAAAAGAAAATAGGAAAAGGTTGCAGACAGTTTAAGAGGGCACAAATTAAATCTCCATTTGTTGTTCTTTCAATTTAACTTCCCAAGTCTCCACAATCAGGATTGCATTCACAAAACAAATAGCAACAGCAGACCCAAAGCTGAACGTCCACTAGCTTCATGTCTGCTGTTGATTTTAACCTCTGACCTCTCTGAGCCATAGGAGAATTTAAACACATCTAATGGTCAAAATTAATAAAACTGCTGGTGCCCAGCGTATATTTAAGTCCCGGCTCGTGTGTGGTCTCTGACATGTTAGTTGATCAACTTTGACATTGCAACTCTCCGAGAACCGAGAACCGAGCAGGCAGCACAAGCAGCACAGAGGAACATTCAGCTTAAGAGAAAATAAAAGCAACAACTAATAAGAAAAATAAACGTTGGTGATCGTGATGGTTGAGAAAATCATGGAAGATGACGACGACGATGACGGTTGTGTTGAAGCACGCTGTTGCCTTCTCTAAATTGGGTACTTAGACACTCCAATTGACTCCAGAAGATGTTTCTGGCCAACCGAAGGCCTGTAATTATACACACTGATATGTTTTAGATGACGAGAGTGGAACTCAGACACATACACACAAAACACGTTGTACACACGCAGACACACACTCTCTCACAAATACACACACACACACATGATGTCTGCCACTCTTGACTTGGCAAGGTTTTCAAAGAAAGCAGGCATAAGGGCCCCAAAGAGTGTGTGTGTGTATGTGTGTGTGTGCATGCGTGTGTGTGCGTTCAAAGCTTTATTCCCGTCATTTAAAACATAATCCATATATGTGTGTGGTAGGTCCACAGTGTTCCAGGAAGGAGTGTGTAACTGTGTGTGAGTGTGTGTGTTAACGAGACAGTGTTAATTAAAATCAGAACAGTCTCAGAGTGCAGCTATGTTTGCTATCCATGACATTATTGCTTGTCATCACACACACACACACACACACACACACACACACACACATACACACACACATATAAAATGTTAAATATGAGCAAAAGCAAGCACACGCAAACACAGACAACACAAAGCCACACAAAATAAACAGTAATGTATACACACATGCAGACACACACACATTAAATCTCTGGCATCTCTGTGGTCTTTTGAAGACAACAATGTTGAAGTCTCCTCGCCTCTATGCTTCCCACAATCCTTTGTGTTTGTGAGGCTGTGACGTTGGGAACGCCTCTTGACTTTCTGTCCTTCTCTGATTGTCTGATTGCTGGCGCCTATCAAACAACAACAGCAATCTGTGTTGAGCAGTCCTCCAATTTTATCATTTGACTGCATTGCTTAAGGTGACGGTGAAGCAGCGACGTGAGCCTGACAGGACAGTTTAAGCAACAAGTCTAAAGCTGCGTTCATGTCGAGTTTGACGGCTCGGTCAAAGATCCATTTCGCAGCTGCTTCAGAGCTTTTGATCTTATCAAAAGGCACTCATCAGTAGATCGATTCTGCCAAGTTGCAATGGAAATGGAGATGTCCAAATTTCCAGATTGGCTGAAGCTAATGTGGATAACAAACTTGAACAAGAATTTTGGTATGTCCAAACTAAATGGAAAAATGGACCACAACTCTGAGACAACTGATGAATATTGTTTTTTGTCAGCTGCATTTATGTCATTTTGAAAGAGAAACCTGAAAGAAACAGGTGAAGTGGTTTTACTGCGAACTTGGAGCTGTTTAGTCCTTAAGGTGTGCACATTCAAAATCATTTATAATTATGAAAGTCAGCAACTGTTTCCCTCACTTACAAACTGTAGCGTCGTAACTCCCAAAGGAACCCCTCCTTCAACCGCCAACAAAGGACATTTTTAAGTCTCATCACATGATGCTGAGATCCTTAAACTGAGTTACCTCTTTGTGCGGTTTAGGCCTCCAACATTTCAAATGTCGCTTGTACCCAAAATTCCTCTGGTTAGTTAAATAGGTCGTCACTTTTCATTCAGGAATGCCCTTGAGTTTTTTGTTGTTTTTTTTTTTGTTCTGGCATAATGCTGTCAACAGTGAGCTTGCAGCAAAATTACATGTGTTTAGTCTAATGTTTGCTGCTTACTCATTGGGGATAAAATGACTCCTCACAGATCTACCACATACACACACAAAACGTTTATCCCCTACAACAGTGCCTGGACACCTTTCATTAAACAATCTGACCACATGCGCTGCAGATTCCTGAGGATGTGCATCCATATGTTCCCCAGTCTGTGCATTTGTTTGCATTGGTTCATCTAAATAACACTGCAGGGACAGTCTAATGAAAGCCACATGTCTGTGTGACTCAGACTTGATTCACTCACAGCAAATATGGAAGAAATGCCAAATATGCCAGAGAGAGGGCAAGAATGAGAGAGGAGACAGAGAGTGAGAGGGGGTGAGGAAGAAAAAGGAGAGGGACACAAAAGCAAGAGTTACAATACTGAAACAAGTGGTACAAAAGTGTTGAACCTAACACAGCAGAAAATCACACCAAAGAACAAGAGTGTTCCAACTCTCATTTCCATTAAACAGGGGGCATTTATTTAATAGATTTGGCTTCAGAGTACTTTTTGAAGTTTGTGGAGTGATTTCATTGACTATGAATGCATGTGCAGTCTAGCAGACAAACTGACATGCATGTCTGATCTGCTTGTGGCTGGCACAAGGCACTGCGAAAAACACTCACACACACACACATACATGCATGAAGGCAGGATCATTGAGCACCTTGTCAGTGGGGTGACATAAATGTGTTTATATGCATGTGTATATTTGTGTGCATGTGTGTGCATGTAGACATGTTCATGCTCTTGTCAGGCAACAGCTCCTCAGCAGTGTGTCCAACACCTTGTAAAGAACAGACGCTGTCTGCTCAGAGAGACGCGGGCAGATTTCTTTTCCCAGAAAATTGTCTTTGCTTCCTGAACGGTGTCATAAAACTGTGACATGACTGACAGTTTGATCACCAACAGTTGTGGCAGTGGGTTTAACTCCTTTCATTTCCCTCTAGACTATCACTGAACTATCACAGTTACGTCACGTGCTTCGATGGATGCGTGTAATGAATACCTCCATTCCCAGAAAAAAGAGAGGACAAAACTGAATCTCTTGAGCCTTGTAATTCAAAAAGAAATCGCCTGCCATGGTCGTGTGTTTATGGTAAATAAAGTATCATGTTAATGACTTACTGATGCTAAAATGCTACATGTAGCCCCTTTAAGTGGTACTAGATCCCTTTGGTTGGACAAATCTGGTGCGAATCAACCCGTTAATCCTCGCACAGAGCAGGGAGCAGAAGCGGTGGCAGCAGGGCAGAAGAAATGCAGCCAAGGAGCGGCCACTGACATCATCGCTTAAGTGGCCACATGAAAGTGGCCACCAGGCAGTGGGTGGCGTGGACTCCAGTAGCGCTCGGCACCACTTGACGCCTGTGGCCGTTTATTTAGCTTGGTCTCTCGCTGATACTAACTGGTGCCGGCATTTATTTGCTCTCCAGTTCTTGATCTTCTCTCTCTCTCTCTCACCCTCTCCATGTCTCACAAGCTCGCTCTGTCGTTTCCTCCATGGCTTACTACACAATGTGTCCCTCCTAGACCTTCTCCATCTCACTATCAACAACATGATTAGCCGTTCTGGTCTGTGTGTTTTTAGCTTTTGCACGCTCCCATTCTCTGTATCTCTTTCTGCCTCTCTGTCTGATTCTTTTCTCCACAGACTCGCTTCTTCTTTTTCTTTTTGCTGTGTCTCTTTATCTATGAGTGCATTTACACGGACTAACCTGGATTTTCTGAAGTCCGAAGTGATCTGATTTCTATAATGTTACGTAGACAAGAATATCTGATTTTCATAATGGAGGTGGGGGATTGTAGAAACCAGATTTCTCCAGCTAGATTTCTCCTGGTGAAAGCCAATTTCTTGGCAAATGTACATGCGTAACCAGGTCTCTAATCAGCCTTTTACATGTATGCATGTGTATGACAAATACTGCAGCCACTGAAGGTATCTACGACAACGGAGAGGAAAGGAAAGATCGTTATATATAATATTCAAATGGTCCAACTCCAGGAAAAAATAAAAAGAGACATTGTCTTATATCTGGAAGCAACCTCCTCTATCAATAAGGCACTGAGAATCTGTGAGTCATGGTTACAAGATTAGGTTTGGATAGGGGAGAAATCCGATCACTGACCTGTGGTATGCAAACTGATTTCCTGCATAACCTAAACTGGTTTCTTACTCTCATCCTCACTATCTTTTTACTTTCATCTCTTGTCTTTGTCTTCGCCCCTCAATTTCTGCCCCTCTCGTCCTCTCTCTCTTTGTATCTGCTGTGATCATTTTCCCCCTCTTTCTCCCTCTCTCGGTATGCGTTTGTCTATCTCCACAGTTTATTTCTCTTTTGTCAGTGTTGGTAACTGCAGCCAGCTGTTTATTGACGTTCAGCGGTGGAGACAAACTTTTCCACACATCAAACATTCTCCCGCCATAATCATCATCTCCTGCTGGCACTTGAGATTTGTTTTTCTTTCTCTCCTTCACTGATTCTGCCTCCTTTTGTTTTTTGGGCCAACTACCTAGAAATGGCCATTTACTGTAACCAGAGTGAATATCATGAATACAGTCAACCAGCAACATAGAATACTCCTGAACCTGATTGATCATAAGGTGCATGTTATTCATTTATTCATTTAAATATTTGTGTGAGTGTTATTTTCACATATCAGGGCTTCAACACAGAGGCCTCATCAACTTCCTAAATTGCTATGCAAAACCATACACACATAGATTACTACTTATTTTGGCTGCGACAAGGTTGCAGTTTCTACCACTTAATGGAGCAGTAAATTAGTGTTTTCAAGTTAGCGCCAACACAAGGTTTCTATTTAATCCAAAATATAATGAACAATCTGGTATGTGGTCGCGGTATAAACAGAATAACCGACTTTGAGCTGAAAATAAAACCCGCTCTGGAGTCTCCCAGATGAGATTTTTTTTCTAGCACATATTTGGTCATTGTTTCATCCATCCATCTCTCCACCGTGTACAGTATCTAAGACACCAACGTCTGGATGTTGGCAAAACTTGGAATAATGATACATCTCACCACAGCGGTGTAGCATTTCCAAAATTACACAAATTACCCCGAGGGAGATGCCATTATTATAGCTAAAAACAAGCTGACAGATTTGTTTATAGCATGAGCCTTGGAGAACAGGTTTTAGTGGAGAGTTTTAGTTTCACACTGTGCTAATGTAGGATTATAGGCTCAAGGTTTCAGTCCCAACATTCATTTTTCCAAAAAATTATGTCACACTGGAGCAACTTTGCAGCAGCAGTGCAAAAGTCAAGTTGTCCACAGCTGTAGCAGTTCCATTGTGTTATACTGGAGAGGCTGTGGTGACTTGGTGGCCTTATAAAGCTAAGCTACGAATTAGCGGGCAGGCCACTGGAGCCTATTGTCTTTGATTGAAACAGAAACCTATCACAGGCATGCTGAGGCACACACAAGGCCATGAGGTTATACCACGAGCGTGACGCTGCGCTTGTAAAAGTGACCAAAATTCAGGATGACAAGTTTGCAAAAAACAATGTGTGTGGCTGAGCGCACGCACACACACATACACTCTCTTTCTTTGCCTCTGAACAGAGTGTGTTTCTCGGTCGTTACTCTCATTTCTAAATATGCACTTCACCTCTTTTATCTCTCAACTACATACTTGACATTTATCGCTTGTGTTACTTATCTAAGAGTTTTTTTAGGTCAGGTCACATTTAGCTTCTTTACAGGGATGGACACACACACAAAAAGAAGACAAGGATATTCAAATGTGTCAAGGGCGCATCTGACTGCTGTTTTGCTCCTGATGGTTAGAGCAGCACACTGACACATACTCACTCAAGGCATGCCCATACATAAACTCAGTCAGCTCAGAGTGCAAAAGCAGACGCTCCTACCCAATAAACACCACAAATATATGCACACACACTCACATGAGGAAAAAAGTAGTAGAGATAAGAGAAAAAGAGAGGGAAAAGAGGCAGAGAATAGAGTTTTTTTTTCCATATTTCTTTGTTTAAAGACAAAAATGCACATTCCTGTTTTGCTTGTTTAGTTCACACGAGCACAAACACAAAAGCTAACGCTATGTCTGTCTCACAACACGCACAGTGACGTCTGCACACATTTCCAGCCGTGAGAAGAACTCTCAACCCAAACAAGATAAACCCCCGTGTTTGGAACTTGATTTGAACAACATACACAAACTGTCATGGCTTTTTTGGATCTTTAATTATCTTTCTCAACCTCAAAATAACTGTCTCCCACTTGCTCCCACTCAGTTATCTTTTCATTCATTTTTCCACTGCAGTTTGGGTAGGTACAGACTCAACTCCCTTCACATGCAGCATCGCTGAGCTTAAGACACTGAGCTCCAGTTGTGACATTTGTTTTGTACCTGAAACAACACTTTCTAGTTTGTTTTTGTGCAAATACAATTTTATTTAAAGCATGGTGTTTGAGTTCAACAGGTGGAGCCCCAACTGTTACATAATGACATCAGAAGGTCTCCAGTCAGAGGAGACTGACTGGGGGTTGACTGGGGTTTTCTCTGTGTGTGTGTGTGTGTGTTTGCGTGTTTCTATTTTAAAGACAGAGAGAGATAGAGAGAGGTAAAAAGAAACAGGAAAACTGCACATACTGTCGGTGTGTTTTCAAGTCTCTGTGTGTGTTTGTGTGCATTTGTGTGTGATGTATAAATATATCTCTACAGGTTTTAAAGTGGCTTTGCGGTGCTCTGTATTTAGAGGAGGCCTGGTTAAAGCTCCTCTCACCCCATTCATGTGGCTGACTCTCTCTCTCTCTCGCTCTGCTTCTGCTGAGTCTTTCATTTCCTCTATCTTCATTCTCCTCACCCCTCGTCCCACCATCAAACTGCTACGAACTCTGTCTCCCCGTCTCTCTCTCGCTATCACACACCCTGTATGCTGTAAATCCTCGTTTTTCCCAAGTCTGCACCGAATCTACATACAATGCTTCAAGACAAGTGGGTTTGTTGGCCTTTAAAGTGATTTACAGTCATTTTCTCCCTGTGTGATACTCTTGTCTTTCATGAGAAACATCATTACCAGTATATCACTGTCAGCATCACTTTCAGGATCTCTCAAAATACATTTTATTCTTTCTTGCACTCACTATAAACATTGAATGAAAGGGTGACAAATTGAAAGAAAAACCAACACGAATTCCAAGTTTCAGCGCTCCTTGGCATAGATTCCCAAAGTCTCGACATTCTGTTGTTATTTGTGTGTTTTGATGATGGCGGTCAAAGCACAACACATCGGCAGCATGACAGAGATGCTCGTCTATTGATGACAGATCAAGTACTTAATACAGAAAGAGGTAGTTAAGGCACTTTAGCTGGAATGTGCTAGTCACAGGAGCGAATGGGATTAAACTGCTCAGTGGGAAATGTTCACGTGACGAGACACCGCCAGTGGGCCGGCCGACACAGAAAACAATGGACGTGGGTGTTTTGACATATGTTGCACACCACCTAAATGTGCTTCACTTAACATGGTGGTCCAAAATCTCAGCTGGGTTGGGCTGTGGTTGCTGCAAACACCATAGCTTTCACAAAAAGATTCACATCTTTTTCATACACCAAACAATTCAGTGATCCCTCCTGCCTTTTATGCTACAATCTACAACCCTGATTCAAAAAACTGTGGCTGTGGAAAGCATAAATAAAATGGCATTAAGACGTGTTCCTGAGCCCATGCAGTAATATCCTTCATGCAAGCATGTGTTCACAAGACGTGGAACCTCGCTCCATCCTTGCTTGTGAATCACTGAGCCTTTCAAGGATGCTCCTTTCATACCCAATCATGATACTATCACCTGTTACCAATGAGCCTGTTTACCTGTGGAATGATCCAAACAGGTGTTTTTGGAGCATTCCACAACTTTCCCAGTCTTTGTTGCTCATCCTGCATCAATGGAAATGCATTATTGGCAATGTTTTCTAAAGTAAAGACCACATTTAACTTTAGTCTGAATGCTTACATTCTCCTCTGCTCAAAGGTTTTCTCTTAAAAGAATAATCTGGCTAGAAGTGATTTATCAAATGTCCTTAACTCACTCTTTTATCTTCCACTGAAATCTGAAACTTTGAAAACATCAGCTTCATTTACTTTGCTTTAGAAGAACAGCAGCACTCCCCTCTAGAATTTGTACTGTAAAGAAATCCAGCAGATTTCCAGCCACATGGACAAGGAGGCACACAATGTTAAATTCCGTTTAGAGACTGTGTTGATGCTGCCAATCTTCTTTGTGGTGGGCTTGTTTTATGTGCAGTGTTTATTCTAATATTTCAGCACCAATGTGGACATGATTTACTGATGTTAAAATGTTGCATGTAGCAGCTCATGTTTGTTATTTTTGCTGTTGACTCATCTGCAGTGCATGGATGATGTAAAAGCTTCCAGCTTTTAGACTTAGTTAGTCAGGTCTTTATAGCCAGCATGTTACACCATAGTAACGTAATGACAAACAGACAAACTTTGATTCAGTCACACTATGCAGTTCACTGCAGGAAGAATTTATTTCCAAAATGGTTTGTGTTTTAGGTAAGAACTGAGCATTTATCCTCAATAAAAGCTGCAATAAAAGATGTTCAAATTACTCAGGACAGGAAAATTTCACAGTCAGCTACAGGGCAAATACTGATGTTCCTTTCATGTATTCATTCATGCCTGAGAGGAGGTTCATCATCCTTGGTTTATTTAGAT
Source organism: Chelmon rostratus (assembly GCF_017976325.1). Lineage (NCBI taxonomy): Eukaryota > Metazoa > Chordata > Actinopteri > Chaetodontiformes > Chaetodontidae > Chelmon > Chelmon rostratus. Next base: position 21,319,790 of record NC_055666.1, read on the forward strand.
TGATTTAAATGTAGTTTTGGTTTCAGGTGTTTCAGGGGGGATTCACACCCCAAAAGAGATATCTGGAAAAGACAAAAGGAAATATTCCAGCTACTTGTTTCTTAAATCAGTCAAGAAATAGCTGTAACATATGCAAGAACCCGACCTTTGCATGAATGTGTTTGTGTGACAGCAAGACAGATGAGGGAGGGAAAGAGTGACAGAACCGGTTAGTGTTTGTTTGTGTGTCTCCACAGTGCGTGGGTTGATATGTATATCTGCACTGCTTCTGCTGTTATGCACGTGTGTGACAGTTAGATATAGAGAGTGTTTGTGGGTTATTCGGTGTGTGCGTGACAGTGCATGACTCTGATTACGCCAGAGCAATATCAACAGTTTCAGAGTTCATTTGTAACAATCAGACTTTACTTAAACAGCATCAATCAGAAGTCGAACTTCAGACACACACATATTCACGCACACCTTCACTTGTCGGCCCAAACACAGAAAGTATGACTCTCTGGACACCTCCATGTGTCTGCCCATGTGTGTGCATGTGTGTGACATTAGCCAGTTCCAACCATGTACTCTGTAGCCATAATAATGGTCAACAATGAAAGCAGTCGCTATGAAGACCTCCCACAAAGTGAAAATATTTGTACGTACAAGTTCACGCACATGCACACATCCATTGATTTCCATTCACTTAATCCAAGAGAAAGTACCCCAAATAACAGAAAACTGCATCACCAGATCAGAATGTCAATATTGGATGATGCTGCACCCTGAACCCCAGATGATGCTCAAAGACATTTATTTTTATATTAAATGGTCACATTTTTTAGATTCTTGCTTTTATTGGCATTATGATTCATAAGAGTAGACAAGCTATCTCTGGCATGAAAGTCATGTAAATTGTGAGGTGCAGAATTGTCAAATATAGACATAATTCCTGGGGATACTTGGCTGTTCAGGACATGTGGGTCATTCTTGCAGTTTCCCATGACTTTCACATTAGCACAGAGCTGCATTAAGGAATACTAGCCCATATGGGAGTCCTGTACAACATGCAACTTGACACACAGAGAGGTTTCAGCACTTTTGTGACCCCACACTGAGCTGCAGCTTGAATTTATTCTGACTGCACGCCTACATGTCACTTCACAGTAAATAACCTGGAAACACAGTTTCCAAGAATTCAGGAGGAGACTGAAGACAGACACCTTAGACGACGTCGCCGTAACTCTGCAGCAGCAGTTAGACTGTTAATAGGTCAGCTTCCAACTGCTACAGAGTTGAGGAGATTTATTTTAAAATCTGATAGCTACCAGTTGAAAAATGAGACGTTCTTACAACATGATTAATAGCGTGAAATTAAATCAAACTGTGATAACTTTAAAAAACAAGGTGACTTACAACAAAAAATTAACAATTTACCCCTGATTGTGGGGAAAATAAAGGAACATTTTAGGTAGCTTGACTATTGCTGCAATTTTTCTTTCCTCTGTGGTGATCATCGCTGAATTTCACTTTGACCTTTGCATTACGAGGCCTTTTTTCTACCCACTAATTCATTGTGCTGCCAGGAGACTATAAAAAAATAGTTTGAAACATGCAGTCTGGAGTTTCACTGTAAAAAGTGCAACAGTGACATAAAACTGAAAGCTTTGTTGAGGAAAGAATCTGTCTTTTCTTTCATCTTATACACATGTATGAACGTAATTATAGGGGACATTACATTTGCTTTGTGGTTGGACTTTAGTCAGTGATGGAGTGTAAACGACTCCACTGAGCTTTTACTACTGAAACTCATCAGCACACACAAATACACACAAAAGCAGGCCAGATGCCAGTTTTAAAGCATCCTTTCGGGAAAATAAAGCATCTCAAATCAGAGAAAGATCATTAGTCTGGCCTGTAAGAAGGAAAAAAAACAATCAACAATCAACAAAGGCTTCTATTCTCTTAAAGCTCCTACTCACAGAGAGTATCTGTAACCCTATTTTCTCCTCCAGCCTCCCCTCAAGTCCCATTTCTCATTTCTTTCTTTCTTTTCCTCTCCCTCCTTCTCCTGTCCTCACCTGTCACCCAGGCTTCTTTTCTCTCCTCTCTTCCTTCTCACATGTTCCCATTCCCCTTATGCCTCCCCGTTCATCTCCTCCTCTCCCTCACTTCTCTCTTCCATCCCTCTCTCCCTCTCCTCCACCTCCTCCTCCCCCAGCTTTCCAGGGAGCCGAGGCTGGTTTTGATTAGCGTTCTCATGTAAACCTAAATTGTGATTAAACAAACACTGTGTGAGTGTGTTTGGCCCCATATCAAGTTTGCCTCTCTTAAATGTATGTACACACACAAACACAAACACACACACACACACACACACACACAAGCAAAGCCAGGGACAAGCATATAAGTAGACATGTACAAACAAATGCAAAACGTATACAAACATATCAGCAAATATGCAGACGCAAGCAGAGACACAAATTACTAAACTATGTATATACATTTAGCATGCATAAAAGACTGTGTCTGAGAACACACACACACAGACTATACACACAAACACACACTACATACTGTATATTAATACGCATACGGTACATAACATAATTGCACACATTAAGACATGCAACCTAAATAAAGCACACATACCTGGTTATGCAGTATTTGCCTTCACACATGCCCATAGCCTGTTAGAGTAAACAGGTCTAAAGTTGGTGAGTTTCAACTATGTGTACTAGCAGCTCTGTTGCTACTTCCCCCATCCAGATCACCTTTACTTGCAAGGTTAAATTACTACCACATGCAGCCTCTGTGCTATTTCAGTGCAAGCATATAAAAATTCTTTGCCATAACAAAAAATATCTACAGGCCCCCAACCTCCCACGAACATTTCATAGGTTCTGACCCTGTGGCGAGCTAGCTAGCTGGCTAGCTGCTACAGTAGGCAGCTGAAAGGGAAAGGTGTTGCTGCCGTGAACTTTAAGACTGCCGGGCTGTTGAATTCACCCTGCAAAGAAGCTTGTTTTATTGACACGTGCACATAGGAGGACACACACAGGCCTTCATACACACACACAAACTTCATAACTTTTTGGCCTCTTGACTGCTTTCAGAGAACCAAACTTAACTTACGTGATCTCATTCACAAACTTTGCAAAGAATTGAGACTAAATATACACACAAATATTTGTACAATAGCAATGAAACACATAAATACACACACATGCACACAAAACTAAGCTTGGACAGCGTTCAAAGTCTTTTTAACAGCAGGATGTTCAATATAAGTGAAGCTTCGGAATAGAACCAATTTGATTCATGTGTTCCTGCTGTAAAAAGAACATCAGTGAAGCAGGAAGTGTGGATGTGAGTGACAGATACCAGTCTCCCATGTGTAATGATCTTTTCTGCACATCCACACATGTAAAAAGCCAATTACAGATCCAGTTATGTGTATAGGGGGCCAAGACATTGACTTTCTAAAGAAGACATCTCACTGGGGAAACCACATTTCTTTAATCCTATGGACTATGGAAACCAGGATTCTTGTTTGGATGAAGTTGTAAAAATCAGGTTATTGCAGAAATCCAGCAGTAACCTGTTTAATTAGATGTACTGTACATGAACAAGATATTTTCTACTTTAATGTTAGAAAGTATTTTAAGGAGAGAACGAAAGAATGTATGAACCCTCTGGAATGAAACTTTTCCAGATCTCGCACATTATCTTGATATTATTTGCTCTCTCACTCTCCCTCTGTCTCTCTCTCTTTTGGTTTTCGGTATCTCTGCACTGTGTATTTATCTAAATATGTCTTGAGACAAAAATCGCACTGCCGTCTGGGCTGTGGGAAACACACACACACACACATATACAAACACACACAAGCCGCTAAGAGCAGCCTTGTTTTAGAGGAGGAGCTCTGGTCAGGTTCCCTCTGTAAAAGTCTTCCCTTCCCTGAATACGAGTGACTCTTGGTGTGGGTCCTGTGGTGCAGCTCCATCCTTGAGTCTATGGGCCTCCTGGTGCAGCTTCATGCCAGAACACCCGTTGCCCGTAAACCAGCTGGCATGTTTTCCCTTGTTTTAGCAATTACGCCAAGCAAAATTGAATGTAAGTAAGATTGATAAACTTGATAGAAATGCACACATAGTGTATTGCTGTGCACGGGCCCTGTGGTGCAGCTTGTGTGTCAGGTCCTACAAGCCTTGTGGTGCAGCTGCATACCATGGTTTGTACTTCTGAGTCATGTTTAATTATTAGGAAGTTCTGTCGTGGGTGTGTGGTTTAGTATAAAGTCTGCCATGCACCAACACACACACACATCGACCCACACACACGCAGACCCACAATTCTGCATCCAGCGCCTGTGGTGTTAAATCAGCGGGAGAGGTGGCGTGAGAGAGAGAAATGTACTTGTGTGTGCTTCTGTGTGTGTGTGTTTGTGACTTATTTGTTTCTCGCCAGCACCCAGTGGCGTGAAAACCAAACAAAGGGCCTGGAGCCTAGTGACAAGAAAACAATCTTACAATTCCTGACAGCAATGCAAACACCAACGCTGTTTGTTCTGTTTGCGTGTGGGTGTGTGTAACAGAAAGAGAGTCCACATGAGAAAAGAGAAAATGGGAAAGAAAGTAAATCAGTGAACCAGCCCATGATGAGAAAGAAGAGACACACACGGCAGTTTACGTTCACCCCTCACCCGTCCAGACCCTTCCCACCAATCGCCACTGAGGCACCGTCTGTCGCAGCCAATCACTGGACACACAGAGTACACCCACTTCCTGTAACACTAACCATAACATTCCAGCAGGTAAACTATGGCAGTCGCCTCTAAATGGACAATTAGTGAAGATTAAAGGCAACCTCCTCGTCTTTCTCCATTAACTTAATTAGGAGGAAAAGACATCTCAAATGACCCCCAGCTCCCTTTAGCCTTCCCTCCCTCTCTCATTCCTCTCTCTCTCCGTCCAGCCTCTTTTCCACTGACTTAACCAGTAAAAGTTATATTTACAGTAACCGGGGAGGGTGACGTCCACACTTTCACATCTGGGAGCTCCACTGAAGCATTTGGAGGTTAAGTGCCTTGCTCAAGGGGTAACCCAATGGGGCTGAGGAGCATGTCTCATTACCGTCCATTCATCAGTGCAGAGATTTAGACTGGCAACTTTCCAGATGATGATTTGTTAACGATTAGACACTTGCTGGTCATTTTCCTTCCTCCACATACATCCCTCTTGTACTCCAGTTTCATCCAGCTTCACTTCCCCCCAGCTATCTCTTTTTTCCTAGCCTTTAAGACACCTAATCTATCTATCTAATGCTGTTATTCTCACTGGCCCACAGTGGGTGTACATTTAGGGGCAAAGCATCATTCTCAAGGACACTTTGACTGAAATAAGTCCTTCACCAGCCTCCCTCTAGACAGAAACTTACTTCTCTTTCCATTAAGCCTCCAAAAAACCCTTTTAGGCTTAATGTTTGGCTGCTGGTATCTGTGCTGTGATGCATTTTATATGGTGCTCTGAGGACGCTAGGGGACCGTGGCAGTGTTGAAGAATAGGAAGAAGCTGTAAACTAAAAAACAACACAGGAGCCTCCAAGATTTACTCCACTAGAGCATGTTATCAAACTAAACTGGCTAGGTTATTATGTAAAAATTAGCAAAAAGCTCCTTTTGTCAGTTTTGTATTGTTTACATTAGCTTTTTAATTGCAGATACAATAAATCTGATTTATAAATGAAATTCTTTGGTAGAATATCTTACTTACCTTACTGTTTATGGAAATCAGTGATTTAATTAAAGCAACTGCAACTTTTGCTGAACGGTAGCATAGTAGTAGCCATTATGGGATAATGGTAAATGCTAATACATTGTGTAGAAGTATCATCATTGCAGAAGAGTCCGAAAGTTAGCCAATGGACTCAGTAATGTCCAGTTTGCTACCATTAGCTACCATTAGCAAATTATAGCTGGATTTCCGACGGTCCTTGAACGAATTGTGTGCTACGAACACGTCCCTCTGGAAATATAACCAAATCTAACCTTAAAACAGTGATATTTCATCCAGACCACTTTATCCTACATGCTGCATTTAACATTTCACCAAAAATAAATTGTTGAGTTCAGTACGTTGGTTGAAGCATGGACTGTATTTACAGCATGACAGCCCTTTTAAAAGAAAACGAATCACCTCCTACATTATGTAATACTCAGCATGAGGCCCCTTGATGAAGGAAAACAGGAAATGTCTCCCGTGTCTGACGTTGCTCTCATTTTTCGTCTCCACCGCATCCCTCCACTCTCATGCAAACCAATCAGCTGTAACCCGAGCTGCTTTAATGGGGCAGAATGATGCTGCTTCATGAGTATCACTGGAAGCAAACCAGCGCTGGCTCAAATACAGGAGGTCCTGCACGCAACATATGCTCACACACTGTTACAGGCATGCGTACATAAAAGATGCACACGCAAGCTACCAGAGCAGAAAGTGAAGATAACACGATGGAGCTCAGTCTGGGTCAGTGTTATTAGACAGGAGACTAACAGCCATCAAGTCACTTAGCAAAGTAAACCTCCCTGACTCACTGTGATGTGCACTGATGCACAAAAGTCCTCCAACCAACGGCTTGCATTTTTCCACCCGAGCCATCATGATTGTTGCTTTTCAAACCAGATACCCATTGCCTTTCTAGCAAATGTATTCTACTCAGTGCTTGATCTTAGTGTGTGTGTGTGTGTGTTAGGATGTGTCTGGGTGCATGTGCTGCGAGACCACAGTCTCTGCAAACTGTGGGGGGAAACAACCACAGACTGCACACACTGAAACCCACAGACTCCAGTCCACAATCCATCTATCTCACCATCCCTATCTTTGTTTTCTCTCCCCCCTACCAAGCACCTAGCGGGGTCACAGACTCCAACTCCTCCATCCATCTACCCGGTCCCTTCATCCTTCACCAGCATCCTTTCATCCGTCCATCTCCCTCCTTCACATGACCTCCCCAATACCTATCGTCCATCTGTCTTTGTCAGACACTCACCATCTGCACTTACTGCTCAATTAGAACATTTTCCAATAAGACACAAAGCCAACCTCTTCAATTCTTACGCTTCGTTCAGCTTGGCAGTATCCAAGACTCTGGTAAAAACTATTATCCAGCCTGATACCTCTTGCCCTTGCCTCCCACCCTCCTCAAGAGCAGAACCTCCAACCCATGCCTATTTTCCCTTAATGCTAGTCCAGCTCCTTCCCTCTCCTCCCGTCTCCAAACCTCAGACCACAGGGCTTTAATAGGAGGGTTAAGAGGTAATTCCTATCACACTGCCATCATTTAATATCTAACCGAGTCTGACAGAGAGGAAGGTTACGAACCCAAACCAGAAAGCCACCAGCAAACCTCCCTGTCTCCTCCTTCTTATTCCTACTGTTATTCTCCCTTTCAGACTCCCTCTCTCCTACTTTTGCTCTTTCCTTGCTCTTATTCTACCTCAATTTCTTCCTCTTCTGTCTTTCACTCGGATGCTCTCTCTTATCTAAACACCTTGCTTGTTGCATTACCGCCACTTCCTTAATTTGCAGAAAAACAAAGCCTTGACAGGATTAAAAGCAGAGAAAAATGGAAGAGAAAAGTGGAAAGGAGAAAAAAATACGGAGCAGGAGGAAACTCCAGACACTGTAATTTAGATTGTGCTGATGGCAAAGTAGGGATATAAAGAACATGAGATTTATAATGTTAAGTTTGGAACATGTTCACCGTTTCCACTCTCTTACTGAGTTGTCTGAGAGCTCTACAGGGATCCATATTCGACCAGTGATAAATAAGAGCTATCGAGACCAATTAGAGGTTTTATAGAATAGTAAGCCAGGCGGTCGAGGAAATAAGACTGTCACTCATGAAGAATAAGAGAAAGAATTGGAAATAAGAGGTAAACACAGTGCGAGTGTGTTAAACGTGTGTGTGTGAATGACGGAGTATGTGCGTTGGTATGTGTTTGTATGTGTGTGTGTGTGTGTGTGTGTGTGTGTGTCCCTGACGTTCACATGAGGGGTTTTGACTGTGTGTGATCCTGGAAGCCGCAGTTGACGTAAATGACAATTTGCTTTCAGCCATAACAGTCTACTTTGCTGTCTTCAGCAATACATCACGCATCACCACAAATACACGAAACACACGATCTGCCTGTCCAGCGTTTTAAATAGAGGTTTCACAGTGCACACCCCACTGAGAAGATTTCATCTTTCTGCGGCTTTTCTGCCAACACAAGAGATCATATTGAGAAAGAGCTACAGAAACTCCAACTTAATTTATTGTTATCACCATAAACCACCATTATTTTTACTCTATTTGTTTTGGGTATTTTTTGTTTTTGCCTTTTTTTATTGTGATGACTGATGGTTTTGATCAGTTCAGAGTTTCTTCTCTTTCGCTTCTAGATTTTCAATACATTGCACTGTGACTGTTTTATTGTATTGTAACTGTCCATTTGAGATGGACTTCAACATGTCAACTTTTCATGATAACAGAAAAACAATGCAATTTTTTGACAATTCGATTGGAGAGGTTTTCTTTTCACCTAAGACATAGAGGAACTACCTGAACCCCAAAAAAAGAGCATTTCATCCTTCAGTTTATCTGAGAACCTAAAAATAGCAAAATATGCAGATACACGGTTTTCTCTGGACAGAAATGATCTATCTATCTAATAAATAGGTATACTGCAGACAGAAGAGGTGATATACAACCGAAGCAGACTGTGAGTCAGCATTCAGTCTAAATTTCCTCAAAGAGCTGTCACTTTAAGAAATCAATCTTTTGAGTCTCTTTCGATAGGCTTGAAAGTTGGCTGTGAATGACAGTGAGCTTGGACATAGAATGGATTTCGATGGCAAAAGCAAAACAACACATCAAAACACTCCCGCAGAATTATCCACCACCAGCCCAAGTGATTAGCATGTTCCCAGCGATCCTGGTCCACCAATAAACCACTAAATCTGTCACTTCCTGCAAAGCTTCAGTTTTTAAAGTATGAGGAGTTGATAATGCAACTCAATATACAGCAGTCACTGACGTTTCTGACCCTCAAATATTCAGTGGTGTATTCTTTTAAATGATTGCTGCTTTAATTCACTTTTTGATCAACTAAAAGACCTAAAACATAAAAAATGTCAAAAAATGGAAAGACCAATAGAATATACTTTTTCAACTAAGTACAGTTACAGTAGCTTCCAAGGCCGTTCTGCCTCATGGAAACATTATAAAACAGAGTGAGAGAAGTGAGAAGTTTAATGTCCCAGTGTTGGTATTCCCTATCCCAACACCTTGCAACGCACACACACACAAAGATATGAAGAGAGCGTACGTGCACGTATGTGTAAGTGTGTGCATACATGATGTATAAGATCAAAAATGCAGGCAATAATAACTGTAGTCACATACAATCAAATGCATGCATGCAGAAGACACACACACACACACGCACACCCACACACACACACACAGACACACACACAGACACACACACACACGTACACACACACACAGACAAGGTCTACCTCTAGCTTTACTTGAAGGCAGCCCAATACAAATAGCTATAAAGTTTAGAAGGTGTTTCAACCTTCAACCGAGGCTGACAGAGACTCTCTGAGGATAAGATAAATAGAAAACCTGACTGGAAAGAAGGAGTGCAGACGGAGGGAGCACAGGGGGAGAAAAGGAGACAGGGTGGGTGCACCAATGGGACTGAAAGAGAGAGAGAAAGAGAGAGAGAGAGTATGTCTGGGAATGTGAGATGAAAAAGAGAAAGAAGGAGGGCAAGTGGGAGGCTTCTCCGAATCAGTATGACCTGCTCTTACACTCTGAATACTCTGGGAAAACTCCATATTCCCGAATAAAAATTCCTCATAGGTCCAAGCAAAACATTCGCTCCAGGAACACTTTCACCTCTTAAAATCATGCACACACACACACATCTGACACACACACTCTTTTTCTCCTCTCAACAGGAGCACAGAGCGCCACTGTGTCACCTGGCGCGGGACTTGAACCCTCAACCCGGATAAAAGTTCTGACAGTGCGCCGTGGCCGTGTTTTCAAATGGATCACGTAACACATCAAAAGAGACAGAAAAGGGCAGCGGGAGAGTCAGAGGCAGATGAGAGAGCTGAGGAAAGTAGGATCACTGGATGGAGAGATGGAAAAACAAGAAAGGTGTACTCACAGCCGTCCTAGTTTGGGGTTGGACTGGAAGAGAAGCTCTGGGAGAAACTGGAGTTTGTTTCTGTTCAGACGACTGTGGAGAGAAAAGGAAGGAGTAAAGGAAAGGAAACACATCCAAAGTTAAATTGTAAAACTCATCTCAGCGGGAACAGGAAAGGGCAAAAACCCACACTCATACATCACTCAGATTCATGCTTTTGTGTTGACTGAACTATCACCAAGCGGGCGACTGCATCGCCTTGTAGGTCAGCAGGTTCATGGTTCAAAGGTCAAACTCATGGGAAAGTCTGTCTGGTTTCCTGTGATTGTGACCTACGGGTTATCGTGTTGTGTTTTGTGAGCGTATGTTGGTTACAGGTTATCGTGCTGTAAGCTCTTTAAAGAAAGTTACTGCAATCGTCTCTGTATGTGCTTTGACCTGGGAGTGAAAAGGGGAACAAGTTTGGGCTCCTGGCGTCTTCCAGTTATCTCCACTGAGAGATGTTTTCAGTAAAGATCCTCAATTCTCAGTAAAAACTGTTTTCTCAGTGTAATTCACAACTGTTGTATTTTTGGTAAGTATCTAAACTGTTTTGTCACTTTATGGGAGGAAAATTAGGGGTATATAAGAGCGCCAAGTAAATCCAAATGGCCAAAATAAACTTAATCTCAGTAGAGTACTTTATATGATAGGACAAAAACGCACAAAATGCAATAGCTTTGTCCAAGAATTTAAATTTATTCTATTTTGCTCATTAATAAAACTGATAGCTTATCTCTCCTCCATTACTTCACTAATATTAGTCATGACAAACAAGTGAGAGGTTTTTTGGCGCTCTGGAAATGAGACTGTCAGGTGCGTGTAGCCAACATAAACAGTCCCATATCATTTAAAAAATGCCTGCACACTGACCAAAAAACTACTTTATATGCAAAAAGTGTTGATTTACTACACATGCAAAAGGTGTTAAAAAATGTGAAATGTGAAAAACGTGACAAAAAAATCAACATTAGCTCAAACTGGATACCATGTAATTTTTAAACAGGCTATTAGAAAAACAATAATGGCCAGTCAGGAGAAAGGTGGTGCGAGCCAAGGATACCAGAACAAATACATAGACAATATATGCTTATGTGTGCATCCACCCGTGAGTATTTATCTCTTTATGCACTCATTAATTACTAGGTAAGAGTAAATGACTGCAAAAAACATGTTAAAGACAACTTTTAATTACAACCTTCTGGATCTAGTGTTCATCAGTCTAATAATTTTCGTTCGATCACTTTTATGTGGTTTTGTAATCTTGGTCATATTTCAAAGGTTCCAACATTTCTGGGTCATTTCTTCCCATGATATGGGACTGTTTCAGATAAATGTGAAAAGAAAACAACAGAACAGCTTCTCATGCCAAATCCCTTCCTATATCTCACATGTAAAATCCCATTCCTTCTTCAAACAAGTTGAACTGGGCATGAAATGGACACATGGCAGTTATTTGCAAAGGAATGAGAGGCAGAGGAAGATGGAGAGAGTGCAAGGCTGGTGTTGACCAACGAGTAGACATGTGAGTGAGGGTAAAGTGGGAGATAGAGTAAGGGTGAAAAATGTGTGTGTGTGTGTGTGTGTGCATGTGTGTGTGTGTGCAGCAGGAGGGTGGGGTTGGCTGCAGCAGAGATAGATGAGGACAGTGTGACGAGAGGGAGTGAAAGTGTTATCAAGCTACCAAAGCGCTTGGCTGAGAAACGAGGCGTGGAGGGGAAAAAGAAAAGAAAAGGACGGTGGAGGGTCACAGGTCACAAAGTAGAATCTGCTCTGGAGAAGACACAGACTCCAACCTTTTGACCCCTGTGATAATGATAATAAGACCCTGACTTTCACTCCTGTGTGTACCAATGGAAAGAGAGCCCCAGTCCAACAACAGATATCCGCCATTTGAAATAATTGACCCCTGCTCCTAGAAAATAACTGCTGGTACAAAAGTAAAGCTCACGATCGGCTACTATTACAGTTATGAGTCATTTTAAGATGTTCGCTCACCAAACAGTTATGGTTTTTAGGACAAGAATCCTTTGTGTGTTTTGAAATAATAATGACAAGTTTATTCTACTTGGAACCTTTGAAATATTACCAGACCACAAGTCCATGGGCATTATATTTTAAAATTTGGAAAATTATCCCTGTTAGTCAGAATCTCAATGAAGTCCAGCAGAAATGGTTTGGACATGAGAGAGAACTAATCTCACAGGGCCTGTACCTCAAAATCTAAAACTTTGTAGTATTTTTGTAAGGAAAATGAAAGAAAAAATCCCATTTCTTTAAAAATCCCTGATTCTTTTTGCAAGACATCCAGGGATTAGAAGCTTATACAGCAATGCACATCAAATAATCATTACTTTTTGCCATTTCAGAGCCAGCTCTGCATCTCTAAATTATAAAATAGCCATACCCGTGACTTCACAATTCATGTGCTGACATGCATGAATGTCCTCGCCCAAGGAGATAACTACACCATAAGCTCCATGTTTTTCACATTGTGACGCCATAAATCACACAGACTCAGCACCACGACCTCTCACCCCTAAACTTTCACCCTGACAGGCAGAACATCAGAGAACCTGTCAACAAAGCATGTTAAAAAGCATTTCACTATCACTGAAGTAAATCAGGACCCTCATTATTTTCATCACTACAGCAGAGTGTCATTTTTTCCTTAGATCGATTTTAGGTCAAATACAAAGTGTCATCTGTACACGATGTGATGTACATAATATGACATAAATATACTTGACCTGCAACTAAATACTTTATCATTGCACGAACACATATTTTCAAATAGATGAACAAAATGCATTTGCCTCCTGTTCCCCATGCACCCACCCACCCCGAACCTCTGACCCTTCCTGACACACCACATTAAAGAGCCTTTGGACACTAAAGCAGCCCATCGCCTCTCGCTTTGACTACTGGATGTGTGATCTCCATTTAGAAAGATGCACATGTCGCTGCCACTCAACGTCTCCTCTGACCAATGTCAGGTGAGTTTGCTGTCACCTGAACTGACTTAAGTGTCCCTCTACATGTCTGCATCGCATTGCCGTGACAACACCTCCCTGTTATTCTTGCTCTTGTAAAACTCACTTCACTGGACACAAAATCTTTAAATCAATATGGTCTCCGGTGGAAGTGGACAAACCCATCCCCAATGAGACTGTGAAGACAAATTAATTGGCATACTGTGCTTAAATAGCTAATAAATGGACATTAACAGAGAAATCATTTGAACAGATATATCAGTGAAGAAATTCTCAGGTCCTATCCAAGCCCACCACTGTGAAGCCAACACTGTTCAGACAGCCATTTCATAAGTTCTCATCACTTGAAGTTCTCTAATATGGCAGCTAGAAGGTATGTTACATAATCTGAAAGCTAAAGAAAATAAAGTAGATTTTTTAGGAGATAATGTGTCACGGTATGCAGTGTGTTTCTCTCTTTTTTCATTTCATGGTACGTCGTCGTGAACACTCCATAAAGCAGAAACATGGAAGCACCTCTTCCTGCAAAGCTGTCTGCCTGTCATCCCTCCAACACAGAGTCATAAACATGCAGGTGTGTGTGTGGGAAGTGTTGTGTTGTGCACTCACACCTTGATTCTATTGACTCGAGCCCTGGTGTGAGCTGACAGACACACACACACACAGAGACAAACACAGTGAACAAGGCAATATCTATGAGAGATTCCAAGGATGCGTGTGAAGTGCAAGGATTTGGGCATCCTCCAGGTACACTCTTTGTGTCTTTGTGTGTGTGTGTATGTGTGCCTTGCAGAGTGGACAACAGCAAGGCTGAAGGTGTGTGTGTGTGTGTGTGTGTGTGTGTGTGTGTGTGTGTGTGTGTGTGTGTGTGTGTGTGCATGTTTGACGCAATGGAAAAGCTGCAGTAATAAGTCAAATATTTGCTTGTGTGTGAATTGGTGTTTGCAGGTGTCTGTATATTTTGGGATGTTTATGTGTGTGCATTTTGGTAGCCTTGCAGGCTTTTTACACGCTTAAAATACACATAAGTTAAGATTGCATCAGCGGTTTAGCTTGAACTGCTGTCATTTCTCAGTCACACAAAACAGGCAACAGGATAAGATGGTGTACTTACAGTCTCTCCAGCAGTCTGAGGTCTTGAAAGGCTCCTCTCTCGACAACACTGATCTGGTTGTCCTCCAGATGACTACAGAGATGGACATTAAGAACAACAGTTGTCAGTGTTGTCAATTCAGAAGCAGTAACAGAATGACTGTCAAGGAGGCAATAGGAATTATCAGTAACATTACACAGTTGCAGTAGTTATTTCTTGAGAAGGTCTTAATTTTATTGTCAAACTGAGGGACAGCCATGTAGCTGGGAATACCTAGCAGCCAGCTTTCCAGGCTGACCTAGAGGTTCAAGCCAAAGGAAGAAACACCAGATAAATTTAATTTTCTGGACAGTACGCACACAGAGAAACCAGCTGCTTGCCAGAGAGAAATAAAGATTTCAAACATTGAGAGACACTTGCACTTTGTAAAAGTTGGTTGTATAAACAAGTAACATTTAGAAATTTTAAGACATGTAGCATTTCACAAATGTCATGATCAAGTGAGCCAAAAACAATTAAAAACCCATCCCTCTTCAACCCCTCAGTGGATAAATCCTCCACTTCTCATCTATCTTTCCAGTTGCGCTCCCAGTGTAATGCATATTTTTTTCTTCCCTGCTCTGTGTGTGTGTGTCATGTTTTTGGGGTGACTTAAGGTTTTCCAGATGGGAAAGAGTACAGATATGTGTGTTTATATTTTCTGTCTGAGGACGTTAAGAGTGACATCTCCTGAGAGACAGAAGGGGAGGGGGAGATCGAAGGAAAAAAGAGGCTGATGTGAGAGGCAGTGGAGGAGAGGAGGGAAGAAGTGAAGGCAGGGGAAAGAAAGGAGGAGGCAGAGAGAGGAGACAGAGATTAAGAGACCCAGAATGACAAGATAGATTGAGTGAGAGAGATATTAAAAAAAGACAGCAAGAGCAAAGGAAGACTAAAGAAGCTGTATCAAAAGAGACAATGTCTGGCCTGCCATGTGGACTTTAAATTGTTTTGGCATGATGACCTTCCTTTAAATATGCATTCAAAGAAAATGTTTAGACAAGCAGCTGTATTACAGCCATTAATTTGTGGTCTGTCATACCGGCTCTGTACGTAAACACACAAGCACAGAGACAATCTGTTGGACTGAAACATGCAAGGAACAATAACATGCACACAAGCATGCATTCATGCACATTTTACTAGTGTTTATTTTGAAACATTTTAGCTATCAACAACATAAACTTCTGGGCAAAATGCAACAGCAGTTCAGAAGTATAACTACTCCTACTTTTTTTAGTAATTAGTTTACATATTCTCTCCATTTTTCTCTTTGGTTTTCATTTATGGGCTATGTTCTTTGCATCTTCTACTACATCAGCTTTTGGCTGCAAACTTCCAGGCAGAAATTAGTTTAAACCAATCATATCTTTTACAAAAATAAAAATGATAAGCTGTGCTTCATACAGCATGCTTAAATCAGTTACAGTCACACAAATGCAAACAAAGAAAAGTAAAGACGGTTGGAGAAAAAAATTTGAACTGTTTGCTAACAAAGGCAAACAGACACCGACAGGCACAACTACACAGAAGATGCGTAGACATAGACAGGGCCAGCCTACTAATGAGCAATGTCAGATATGCATGTAAACATGTAGAGAATAAACATAGGTATAGTTATGCACTGGTAGCAAGAATAGCCAATCACATATGTAAACATAAGCTCAGGCCTGAATCCAGTCCTCTAGTCGTAACTGAGAGTCCAGCCAGCATTAAAGCAGCATGTTTATTCTAGTCTAGCTGCATTTTCTTTGCCTTGATAAGAAAGCATATCTCATAAACTCCAGAGAAAGCTGCATCAAGACATAACTTCGAGTAACTACGATTTTATTTGTCCAAATGAGGGATCAGCCGCATGCTGATTTATTGAATGAAGTTTAGAAAGGCAGGGGATCTTAAGCCAAACACATGGTGTGGGGAGTCGATGCTGGCATATTGTTCAGATGAGGTATTGTTTTTATATTGGTCTGTATCAGGCATTACTCATCGACAGGGAGATGGAGAAAGATGGAGAAAAGAGAGAGAAAACATGTATTGATTTCATGTGTGTGGGGCCTGGTGTGTCTAATAACTCTTTCATTCAACCATATTAGACAATCTTAGCAACCATTATAAAAAGCACAATGATGTCACGCTACCTTATGGCAAACTCAGAGCACTTGGCCTCTGCAGGAAAAAAGGAAATACTTCAGGGCATATTAACTTCACTTGTTGTTTACACACAATGGGTGAAACCACATTAACTTTCCCGAGCCAAATGTTCAATATCAAGCACAAGTTTTCACCTACATCTGAATTTGTTTGGAATTACTCAATTTCGCCACAATCTGGAAGAAATCTTGTGATGTAAGGCTGCCAAAGATATTACGCTAAGTGTTGCACATTTAGTATGCATGCAAAGACAAGCTGGGTCTGTGATTACGGCAAGAGGGTCTGACCTCCCAGATTAAAGAACACTAGACTGCTGGATTTGTTTTCAGTGGATGAACAGAAACTTCTGTTAAATGTTTAATCATTTTACAGCTGGCAATCTGAATAATGTGCTTTAATGAGGCCAGATACTGAGTTGGAAATGTAAAATACCAACAAACTAGTCCAATTAACATACTTTTATTCCAGTGTTGTATGATTATTGAGGTGTTAATGGATAAGCAGATACGTTAGCAGTTGAAAAAACACCTGATATGACATAGGTATGCTGCATATACAGTACACAGTACAGTAGGTTTGTTTGGTTGAGGTGTTCAACAGAAGTCGGATATGTAATGGGAGTCAAGTATTTTCACAGGTCTAATTAGCAATAATTACTAGCCTGCCTGTATATATCTAAGCATTGGCATTGAGGAACAACTTTTTCCTGCAGCCATTAGTTTTCCCTGGGAAGAATGCTTGAAATGTTAAACTACATGCAAACCTTTCCCATGGGATGTATGTAAGGCTTCAGTGAGAAGGAATCCCAGAATTAGGCTTTCGTGTGTGTGTGTGTGTGTGTGTGTGTGTGTGTGTGTGTGCGCGCACGCATGCACGTAAAGGTCTGGTAAGTAACAGTAATACCTATTTGACTACTGATAAGGAGAAAGGCTGCACCCTGTGCGACCATGTATGCCTTTGTTCATCCCTTGGTATCATGCAACAATGTGTGTGTGTGTGTTTGTGTGTGTGTGTGTGTGCATGCCCATGTGCACTAGTGTGTGTGGGCATGCATGTGTGCATGCTTGAGTTTCAGTGTGTACTTTCTCAGACTATCTTCTCTTTCCCAAGCCATCTCCTCCCCGTTTCTTTAAGAGATTTAGAGTGGGGAAATGTCACAGCAGTTTATCACCAACCACATGAAACAAGCTGCTGGCCCACCACACGCAAACACACACACACACTCTCTCGCTCACATACACACACACACAGCCTCTTTTCCATGGTCCTTCTCACTCTGTCTAGGATGCAAACAAATAAAGATCTCTCTCTCTTTCTGTGTTTTGCTACACATACACACATTGATAAAACCTAAAACATTCTGACGTCAGTTCCAAAATCCACCCGGGTCCTCACAAGTATGGTTATAGTTAAACAAATGGGCTTACCAATGCAAACACACACATGCATAAACATATTTCCACTCCTCAGCGTAGTTTGTGCTGGGAGTGTATTTTTATCTGCCGGTCTGGTTAAGAGAGAGTGAGGAGGGAAGCTGCATGCAGCCAACGGTGATTATAGTTATTATAGGCCTAACACACACACACACACACACACACACACACACACACACACATTTGAGCCACACATTTGAGCCACTTGAGCCAGAGGAGTGAGAGAGCACTCAAGTCAATTAGGACAGCTGAGAGGAGAAGAGGAGTTACACTCTGTTTAGATATGTTGACTTAGACAAGCAAGAGTAACATAGCAATAGCTATCAGCAATATTGTCACTGGATTTTTTACGCAGGCATAAATGCACAAGGCAGAAGATAGACAGTTAATGGTTTGGAAAAAATGCTCATTCTAGATGTTTACTGACAGCTACAGGTTTCATCTATTGTCAGTCAATCGCCTTTGGAAGTCATTTTGTGTTGAATTGGACCGGTGGTCAGCAGACCGGTCAACCCTCCTGTTTTTCCCAGTATTCTCAGTTTAAATCTGCTCCAGTAAATCTCCCAGATTTGAAATTATGGCCGTAAAGTAATGAATGCTGAACGCTGCTAGTAGTCTCTCTCAAAGTCCCAACTATGTGCTGAATTTATATGCCCTCTTGTGTTTTCATTTGTCTAATGCAGCATTTCACTTTCAACCAGGTAGCATCTGATTCTGACCACCTAACTGTAGTGATTTCCTTAATGTAGGAACTAGTAAAAGCAATCCTTGTTGCTCTGATATTTCAAAGCAAGTGTGTGCCTTGTTAGGATTCACTGTGTGAACTGTGTCTAAATATAAGAGGTATGGTGGTCAGTCTGGCTCTGCTGTTTCAGCCCCCTTTTGAGGCCCCTAAAACAAAACAATTACTCAACAGAGAGTATAACAGAATGGTTAAAGTTACCAGGTATGACACATCAAGTTAGTTCAGGCTGGACATGCATCACGCACCTTTCAGTGTACATATGTGCATGTGATAGGCTTTAAGCTCTTCATCATCTAATTCGACAAAACACCTGCTGCATCCGTTTAATGCTTGACAGCAGTAATTCTCCACATGCTGTGCATTCGGTTCTTAGCACTTATTTAAATCAGTTGATGTTGGCACCTCTGTGTGGAATTGAAAAGTAATTATTTTGTTATTATAGAAATGGTGTGATCAGCTCGTGATTTTGTGGTTTAATTACATGGGCGCAAATTTATATAAATCCCTTTTGTACATGTTTAAAGATTCAAACGTTTGCTGCTTATTTCTAATTTTCAAAGGCATTCTGGTATCTCTGGATGTCCCAGTATTGCAAAACAAAAGTTCAACATTCCTTACTATTATTCAGAGAGACAAGGGAGACAACAGTGAATTCTGAGTCACATTATCTCTTCTTTCACGGTTTCATATGAACGGTGACTCAGAATTTCTCAGTCGTCCAGAAATTGCAACATTTTTTCAGCTGTTTAATCTCTGTGTATCATAATAACTGCACCAGTTTAACATCTTGTTGGCCTGTTGCTTATTTAACAAATAGGAGTCTTACTGCTTGTTACCCGCATGTCAACACTTGATTACTCTATTATTCAACCTCGTAAATATTCAGTAATTACAAAATCGACTCCTTGGATGGGACACTTGCATTCTCCCCTGCCATGAAACCCCTCATTAGGATGGGAAACTCTGTTTTATAGAGCCTCGGTTCCTCTATATCCATATACAGGCCTATTAGGTAAATATAGCATTTGCCTAATTACTCCAGCATGGAAGTTTTTTTTCTTAATGGGATTCCTTGTAAAGAAACAAACACTGGTCACATCAAGGGAAAAAAAAAGAGGTCGTAAGTACATAGTAGATTCAACATCCAGTCCTCATACCCAGATGACTAAGTAGGTCACTTGATAGCATCTTACAAATAAATAACTTGTGATAGTCGTCTGATCTGCAAGTTGTGTTGAGGTACGTTTACACAATTAAAGCTATTAGGCTGAGCTAAGGGAATGACCTTGTTTATGGTTAAAAAAAAAACCAATACTAGCTTTGTATGCCCAAACATTGACCTAGATTTTTTTGTGGCAATGACACACAGAAAAGCCATAGGATAAAAGAGACCACGTTGCTTTAGATTACATGCCTTCTTTAAGCAAGCTTATTAGTTTTTTAAACTAATAGTAAAGCTATCAAAAATTTTGCTTTCAGTCATGCTTCAGGCATTTCAAAGGTGATCGACGATAACTTCAGCATGTTTCAATCCTGCAGGAGCTCTATTTGCAGTTGTTTTGTGAGGCGCTTCGTGTTCAATAACAATAAGTTACACAGATAAAGTCACTGGGCCTCGTGCAACATTTGTTCTTAAGGGGCACATGCAACGGATTAAGAGAATGCATTCTCCAATTTTCTTTCACCTTTTTCTCGTACTTTATTTTCTCTGACTTGAAACGCTCATACAAGAAAACCCTACAGACAAAAGAAAGCGCGGTTCAGGATGAGAATACGACAATGTTTGTGAGGCCCGTTATCTTTGGACATGAACTCAGTCTGAACTTGCTGAGCAAGCTGGCCTAACAACCCCTGAGTAATTTCAGCAGCACTCAATGGTTTATCACCACAAAATGTTGAAAGAAACAAACTTACAGAATCCTGAGGTTCTTGATGCCAGAGAAGTCCACTTTGGTGATTCTGGTGATGTTGTTTCTGTTCAAATCCCTGCAGAGACAAACGAAGAGGTTACAAATCTGATTGTTATGAAAATGTAGCTAAATTAACAGTATGAACTTAATATAGTAGAGAGTATCTTGACAGATGGCGCCTTCATTACCAAAAAATGCTAAAAAGCAAGTGAGGTTCAGTGAAGACCCACTGGGTGCATGTGTGTGTCTGCGTTTGTGTGTGATCTCGCTCCATCAAATTAGCGAATGTGTCGGCAGGACACACCGTGAGAATGCCCCACAGCATATGAGCCCACACACATACACACAAACAAACACACACACACACACACAACATACAAACAAACAGACACCAAAACATGCAAACGCTCCTTCCATACAGCCACCAAGAGAATAATGCACGCACAGTCACATGTCTACACACACACACACTCCTGCTGCTCTGAATTATTGAGAAGCAAATTTTCCAGCAAAAAAAGAAAAAAAGAAAAGCGGGATGAAATTATTTTCTCTTTCCATCATCAGAGTTTAAAAGCTTATCGTGTTTCCTGGCTGTCATTCAATCTGTTTTAACTACGGGTGCACAATGTATGCATACTGCAATACGAACTGGCTGTCTGAGTGTGTGTGTGTATAGACTGGTTCCCTTTATACGGATATGCTGTTTATTGAAACGCTGTCGTACTGGAGGAATTAGAGCGAGGGAAAAAAAACACACAAGAGAGCGCAGACAAACAACACACACGATTTTCTCTCTTATTTCACACACACGAGTCTCTTTCCCTCGCTTTGTGAGCTTTCACTCGCCCTCTCTCACTCACAGACACACACACTCACACATACACATAAACAAAGTCTGGTTTTGCCAAGGAGGCCTGCGTGTGTGTTTTTCATAATACACCTAAACATTTATAAATCTGATTTAAGACCATATTAGGTTTCAAAAGGCTTCCCCAAGCAGCCATGGCAAGGACCACTAATAAGAGCCATACCCCGGCTTGAGACAGGGAGGGCTGGTGTGGGCGAGGGCAGCACTTCCCAAAGCCCAAAATGTGGTCCAGCGGGGGTCTTTGAAAGGACTCCAAGATAATGAATAGTTTCAATATCACATCTGATACAATGGGAGGCCACATAAAATGATCAAACACTCCCACCCACTACAGTACAGACAGTTATCTAAATAATAAAATGCAACAAGTAAGTTCTCAGAATGAGGTCGCAGTCAAGTGAGGCTTCTATCTGAGGATTCTTGACATAGGAAAGAAAAGAAGATAACATAAAAACCTCCACACAAAAGCCCTAAAGCACAGCAAACCAGCACTAACCAATATTTTTATATTCACAATAGATCAAATGACCGTGTAATGTGAAGGCGATCATTCATTGTGACGAATCCAGAGCGAATGATCACCTTTTGACTTTTAGCATCTTTCAGCTCATTGTTTCGGTCTTACAGCTGGCGACTTCGTGATTTTGGCTCACTTGCCCTGAAAAAGCACTGATACACCTACAGAACAGCAACCGCCCATCACCAAATAACAGACACACAAAGTTAGTGACTATCTGGAGAACATAGTGGAGCGTGCAGCAGCTAAACATTTCCCTCAGAAGACGGTGGAGACCAAAACAGAGCTAAAAGGAGTTTGAATATTACTTGCCCTATTACATTAATACATTCTCATAAAGCAAACCACCTTTCCAACATTCATATATTTTTTACAATAAAATGTAAGTTTTACAGTCTGTCTCCTCGAGCCCAGCAAGGAAGCTCTGTTGCATTCCCCATTTGCTGTTTAAAATCTAATAAAGCATAAAATGCCAAAATATATTTTTTTAAGTTCTGCAATCTGTCAATAAACTGACAGATTCTGAAATGGCTGGAACATAAACATAAACAATAAAAACATATCTGGTTGAATTTCAAAGGAACGTTTTGAGGTGTGGTGATGTTGTATTTATTATAATCAAAGACAAGATCACATCACCAAGTGATCCAAACATTTGGAAGCAGCAATCATATAAAAAAAATGCAAAAACCAGAAAGGAAATTCATGATGACTTTGAGTCTCATCCATCTTGCCAATGCATTCAAGAGAGCAGATAAGTTTTTGACAGCGAGCCACTCCACCATCATCCAGACTAGATGGTTGCTGGTTCTTGTCACAGGGTTTCAGTGTGTGTGTAATTGCCAGTTCCTTGGAAAGCGAGGCAGCTTGATAAGCCCTCTTGGACGCGGTGAAAAATTCAATACAGCATTGATTTATCATTTTCAGCTTGAGGAAAGAGCCGCATCCATGATGAAAGAAAGTCCTTGTTGATTTGTAATTTCAAGTATCCACTCACTTTTGAGTGACTCTGAGGCAGAATCCAATCTGAAAACTTCTGTTCCTCATCAATTCACCTCTATCCACCTTCTCCTCCCCCCTGCTATCTATCTCTCCTTATCTGTTCACATTTGGCGACAATCTTTCTGTTTTTCTTTATTTCCTCCCTCCTTCCCTGCATCTGAGTCAAATCTCTCTGTTCCCCAGTCACTGCTCTTTAATGTCAATCTGTCAGTCCTTCACAGCCATCTTTAACCTCGTGTTCCCATCGTCCTCTCCGCTTTTTCTTTCTCTCCCTAATCTCCCCATTTTACAGTGTCTCCCCCTCTCTCAATCTCTCTTGTCTTATCTTTCACCGCTTCACAGTTGACTAAACACTTTTTCTTCGCCTTCCTCTGTTTTTCTCTTTCCCCATAATCTCTCCTCTTTTATCTCAATCTTTCACTCTTTTACAGTTGGCTACATTTTTCCTACCCTTTTCTTTTTTTTCTCTGCCGTCTCGGCTAATCTCTCCATCCTTATCTCCATCTTTCTCTTGTTCACAGTGGAAACTTCTGCTCTCACCAGGGAGACCGCTCTGGAGACAAACAAACAGCGACGATACAGGGCCAGGTGGAGAGCCATGGCATCACCTTATCCAACATCACCACCTAAAAACTGAGAAAGTCTAGGCCATTGCCAGAGCGAAACGAGACGTGGTATGAAATAAAATGTCATGCATTCAAAAAACAAAAAGGTAATTTGCCCTCTCAGACAACTTGCACATGGAGTTTTTACTAATATGCCATGCCATGACTACAGTGGCCTAATATCCAGTGAAGGATTTAATGCCAAACTGTCTTGTTTTCACACTCAAAATCTAATAATGTTGTAAAAGAACCAATTTGAATTCATCTCCACCTCATGGATAAATACTACTGTACTTTCCTTATTCTTAAAATTTCCTGTACTATTGGGCTGATGTAAAGGTTGTGTGGGTTATTAATGCATAAGCGTAAATACGCACAATGCAGCAAAGAAACATATACAAAGAGTGAGTAGCAGCTGTTAACACCTTTACACATCTTTAAAGGCATAACTTTCAGTCAGAGACACTTGCATCGAGGAACTGACCATTTATAACCATGTTACCTGTCAGTGTGCTGACTTCTAGATAGACTTCTAAATAGATGACTTCTTCTCCGAATCATAGATGAATCATTTCTTTAGAGTGTAATATATAATATGAATAAAACTCAAGTTCATTGAGTGTGCCAACGACTGTAAAGCATGAATGAAGCTGCTAAAGCCAATCAGCCAAAATGGAAGCATAAAATCAGTAGCTGCAAAACTGATGCATTCACCTTAATACAGAAAGGTAAAGTTTCTCAAAAGGATGTGCAAAGCATGCACAGCCTACATTACTTTTAGTAGATCCTCTTTCACTACTCTGGAAGGTGTAAGCCTGTTGTGTATTCACACAAGGGCTCAGATAATCCCATATTATAAAACCTCTGTCTCACAATGGAATTCTGGATAAGTTCAAGAAAAGTTTGAAAAAGAGTTGAGAAATAATGGGCTGCAATTATACTTCTAACCAATATATACGCTGTACAGAACACTTTTGCACGCAACCTAAAATGATGAAAACTCTCAGCCAAGGAAAAAGGCTGCAGAGGATCTGAATGACCTAAAGCTAGCGAGGCAGCCATTTTTATGCACCTGGTCTGGTGAAGTGTGGGTGTCCACCCCACCCAGCAGTAAAGCTTAACTTAGCTTTGAATTTAACTGACCAGCTGGCAGTCAGAAAACTAACAAGAGGCTTTAGTACAAAAGCTCTAACCACTATTTGTTTCCATTACAGGCAGAGGTAAGGCACACATGTGTGTGTGTTTGCGAGGGATAAGACAAGAATGCAAACAGCAGGTGTTCAGGGAATTAATATACCATACAACACCCACACACACTCAAGCACACACACGTGCGTGCGCACACACACAAACACACATAAAGGCACAGACAGCTCCCCACCACATCTCACCCCAGACCACTGAAACCAGTGAACCTTACAGTCTGGCTGCCTTTGGCCGGCATACTGGTTGACTTTACACACACAGATTTGGTGTATGTGGGGGGCTGATTCATTTACAGCACAGCTTTATTGGTTGGCTACACCACAGAGACTGAGAAAAAACAGAGAAATAACTATTAGAGAGGAATGTTAAACAAATGACAGATCAGGTGACAAAGACTCCCAAGAGCTCAATGGAATGAAAAGCTGGACCGTGGTAAACCGTGAAAAATTAAGAGAATACATGAGTTAAAATGTTTGACATGCCGGGTTGTTGGCCGGTCAGCCGTGTTTCTCTTTCTGTCTTTATCTCAATCTGTCCTGCTTTTGTTTTCTTGACCTTTGCCCTTTTTTCCAATCTCGTCCAACAATGAGGAATAACTACCGTAAACAGTTTCTTCTCTGCGTTCTGTCTCTTTCTCTAACACTGTGACATTTCCTTGTTCTACTGTTTCTCTCACTCTATCAGGCACTGCATCCTTATCTCTCCATCCCTCCATCCTTTCCCTTTCATCCTTTGTTGTTCTGCGTCCAACGCTTCGTTTCCGAATGCGTTCGCTTCCTGTCCTAATCTCCTGTTATTTTCCACAAAGCTCTTGTAGTCCTTCACTTTCTCATTTCTCCTTTCTTGTTTTTCATTCCTCTCTCTCTCTCTCTCTCTCAGATAGGTATGCTCAATTTCGCTCTCTAAATCTCCCAGTTACGTGAGGAATCCTAATTGCCTTCTTCCTTTTCCTGTGAGCTCCACGGTCTACAGTGCATCTGTCACCAGAGGCAGGGGGCAGCCGTCAAGCTGCTTCAAAATTAGCCTTCATCACAGCTGCAATCCAGCCACTTCAAATCTTTGGATACGATATTTAACACCTGCTCAGACCTCACTTAATATGAAGTGCCTTTTTAGAAGGACCAGAATAAAGTTACAGCAAAACCTTTTGTCCAATCAGGACTGAAGCAGAAGACAGCTCGCCAGAGGCCTCGCCAGTCAGAACATCATATCTTTCTGCTAAATAACTGATTATTGTTGAAAATTGGAGATTAGACATATCCTTCTTCTCTCACTTTGCATGTAGGTGCACATCTATGCAGCAAGTTAAACAACTTCGCAACAAGAAGGGCATCTCCACCAAGACCAATAATCCGCTCTTCTATGATATGCAAATCTGCAAGCTAAAATCACTGTATGCGTCTGGATACATTTCCAAAACTACTACAATTTCACAGTTAGATTTGAGTAAGTGTATAATTAGATGTATGATATGTGTGTATTTATTTTGAGAAGAAAGTGTTGTAAAAGTTGTGGTGTTGTTACAGTTGTACTGCTTTCTTTATGAAGTTTGAGGAACTACATGTGTGGGCTACCACAGAGGATTACTGCTTCCTGTGAATGTGAACTGTATTGGGGAGTCATTGTATTTCTACAATTGGCTATGATTTGTCACTATTGAACTTTTCTACCATCTATTGGATTTTAAGATGTAGCATGGCTTTTATTCCGCCAAGGCCAAACGCCCTATCTCGCAATGTTGACAAAAGTGGAAAATAAGTCCATGTAAACGCCCCATGATTCAGATCAGCCCAAACATTTAATAGGTTCTTCCCTGGTCAATGTTAGAGCCTTTCAAGTTTCATCAAAATGGGGCGAGTAGTTTTTTCCGTAATCCTGCTGACACAACAGACAAACAGACGCACAAACTAAGATGAAAACATAAGCTCCTTGGCGGAGGAAATAAAGGTTGAAGACAAGGAGTTGGCAGAAATGGACAACAAATTCAATTACCGTTTGTTTTTTTGGGTATTTTTTCATCAATGATTTCAGTGATTACAAATCAGAAAAGGATGAGATACCATAAACAAGAGCTAGACCAAAAGGGTTATATAAATGAAAATGAATTTGTATGGTAATAAGGAAACTGGGTTTACAAACGTAGAGACTAATCGTCAAATTAGATGCCCTGTCCTCTGCATTATCAGTGAAAAATCAACATTAAATTCCCATCAGAAGTACAACACAGTACTTAAACTAGTAAATGTGTACATAAAGTCTACAAGAGTACAAGTAAAACGAGTGAAATATGCAACAATTAGCCAACAGTAATTAACATGAACTTGGAATGTTGCATTAGAAACACATTAGCTACAGAGAGACGGTATAATGGCTAGCTTGGTTAACAGTGCACTGATTAGAAAAATATAAATGAACAAATCAACAACCACAAAATATATATCTAATATTCAACCTGGATGTAAACTTTTAAGCTGCAGTTTACGTTTTTAAGTAATAACTTATGATGAAGAACTCATGTTTACAAGAAGAAACCTTGACTGAGTCAAATATAAAACTCAATTGCATGTTCCTAGCTACTCTATAAATGATTATATGTCACATAAATTCTAAAATCCAAAGATGTAATCATGGCATGCATTCAAAAGAATGATATGTTCAGCCCCTGTCTCTGTTTGCAGTCCATGTATGTCAACAAGAGTCTACAAGTTTCGGAAAATTTGTGGGTTCTGTAGAACATTTGGTCTCCTGTGCAACCGTTTACTGCTGTTTTGAATCTCTGTCACAGTGATAGTAATAGGTAATGAACACTCTTGTATCCCAGAACTGCTCTCTGGGATACAGAGCAATCATCACTAGGAAGTTTTGGGCACTCACATCACAGACACACTCACACAACAAAGGGCATGTGAGCAAGTGTGTACGCACAAAAGTTCAGACCAATGTTATTTAGAGTCAGTGTGCTTGAATATGATATTGTTCAGGCCAAACAACAGTAAATAAAGGATTCAGTGTGTCACCAACAGATTTATTCAATCCAACAAAGGCTTTGCAACATCATTTAGACTAAGGAAATTGTGGAGCATTTAACTGAAACATACTATTTCGAAAAGTTTTTTCATGACTTGAGTTTCTGCAATTTCTAAAATCCTGAAGAGGACATGTGGACAAACGAGCAAGTGAAAAAAGATAGATGCAAACATCCCTGCAAACACCTGTGTGGGATTTTTGTATAGCTCTAAACAAGATATCTTTCTATCTGTAGCTTTCATGGTATCTTTCAACGACTCCACTTTTCTCCCATTCATTTTCTCCAGTGCAACATTTCTCAAGTCTTCTGCCTTCAACGTTAGATCATATGCCAGATTTTGCTCCCTTCATTTGTCCCACTGATGGATAAAATTGCAAGGACCATCATAACGACACCTGACTCTGAGAAATCATGATCCTTCTTGAAATCATACGTCTGTCAGTGCCACTGCCCTTAACACCCACAGTCTTTACATCAACTGTCTGCTGTGTGGTTGTACACACATGAGGGTATAAACAGCCTTATTAAACTCAACATCTAGCTTCCTACCACCTGTATATAAAAGCATGTAGCATGTTCACAGACAGCCATCAAATTCAGCCACAGTAGAATTTACACAGCAAGAGCAAACATTTGCGAACACCACTAAGGGAAATCTTTGCCTGGGTTTACAGCCGCGGCAGCAAGTCGCTTCCCACTGTTGGAGATTGTTTTTCATGTAGGCTCTGAATGCGTCTCAGAAACATTCTGACACTTGACATTTAACATTTTATCTGGCCAAAGTTCTTTTCCACTCAGTTGTCACAATGGGTAAGAATCTTGGCTTATTCGAGGCATTTGCGACGTCCAGAATGCTAACAATGCTAAGAGAAACTAAACAAAAGGCAGGCGGCCTTCTTTCCCCGAAAAAATAGAGGGACGACAAGAGGAGAGGAGCGGGGGAAGAGGAACAGAGACACTGATGATAAAGGAGCCATTAGTCAGTAAAATATTTTTCCGACAACAGACTGGACATTCACTCCATAAAGGGGAATCTTGTCTCAGTGGCGTGCAAAACAGCTCCCTCCATCTCATCTGTACTTTAATTCTTGAGTCTGTGTTGATCTGGCTCAATTTTATTGTCATGTTAGTGTTTGATACCTCAGTTTTTCAGCTTCACATCCATCGTCATCATCCTCCTCTGTCCTTCTCCTGCTTACATCTCTGTCTTTAAATTACTTCTTAAGGCATCTTTTGCATTAAATATCCCAGACTGATCGGATTTTGTTGAAATCTGGGGGCGTAACGTGTCTCTCCTCTGTGTCTCATCAGCTGTTTCTTTGTTTTCTGTCGGTCACAATTTATTCCTCTCTCCCTCATAGTCTCTATTCGATGTTAATGCCACTCAACCTCAGGAAATTCATAGTTTGGTGTCGCTGTTAACCACGCAGGCTTGACCACATTAGGGAGTCGCCTGCAAGCATCCCTTTCTTTTAGAGCCACGAGCCAAAAGGGCTGTAAACCAGCGCTGTATTTGGTTAGCTCTTTTCTTTTCTGGAGTTTATAGGGCCGCATTGCTTTTGTCTAGATTTACTACTGCTGTACTGTAAGTGAATGGGGTGCGGTGGGGGTGGAGGGGTAATTTGGCCGCTGAGAGGCCACTTGACAAGAACAAGGACTTCTGCTTCCTCAACAGGCAGCCAAGCCAGAAAAAAAAAATGAAACTGAGCGAGCGAGAGGATAAGAGAAAGAGAGAGGTTAAGATGAATGAGAGAGAAAGTGAATGATAGAGACAAAGCTTGAGAGAGACAGAGAGATGGAGAAACACACATATGCTCAGTGCACTGACCAGTTTCTCAAGCCTAACATAAACAGCCTGTCACTTTGAGCTGAGCTGAACATCGGACCGAAAAGGGAAAATTATGGTGTAAGTCGCACTCTCATACTGTACACACATGTTGCATGCGCTGCCACATGCACACAAATGATGTATGCACACACATGCAGTGGAGGGGGAGACACAAAGAAACACATGCTGAGAAAAACATCCCTACAGAAGGGATATGATGTGTTGCTTTGGTGACAGTGGCCTAACAAAACATTGGCATAGCTTGTTAACATCAAACGACTCCAAGCGGACTGCACACACTCACACACACAAACTCAGACTGGTGTTATGACACACACTCTGAAGTCCTCCGGGCTGAGGACTTCTGTTGCAGCAGAAAGTCACAGAAGGTCATTCGTGACTCGGGGTAGTTTCTATGTGACAGTCTCTCTCTCGCTCGTTATATGTCAAAGTTTCCAACTACAACCAATTGCATCTTTAATCCGGTGAAAGCTTGAGAGTGTACTGTGAGTGTGTGTGCCTGTGTGTGTGTGTGTATTTGTGCCTGCACTTGCCTAATGATGAGCATGTACTCTATGTGTGTGGCCGCATCCATAAATTCACTTACGTGCTTAATACAGTCATGGTTATGTATTTCAATTTGCAATCTAAATATAATTTGTATAATTTATCAAGTGTGCATGTGTCTGTGTGTACTGTCACTTTCGGGATTCTTGAGTTCATTTTCAGACCTTGAGAGTGAGGACATTTTTGGAGAGTGAGGACATTTTGACTGGTCCTCGCTACTTCAAAGGGTTGTTTGAGGATTGAAAGAAAATTTTCGTTTCATACAACCTGGGTCTTATTTTAGTACTATTGGCTATCAAACCATTATTCTTATCTGTAATAATATCACTCTACACACCAAGTTAATTGCTGAGATCTTGTAACATAGGAGCACTGTTTAAAATAAGCAAAGACTAAAATCCGTCAGACAATCATACAGGTCTGTTTTAAATCAACCCCCAGGTTAGCAAAACTTTCTTTGAAGAGGAAATGAGGGCAAACTGTGAAATAATCACCCAAATTGTTGGCTGCAAACATCCATCACAGTTGAGAGGACTTCTTTGTGGTCCAACCTGCCGTATTTTTAGCTGTGCACACACACACACACACACACAGTCAGTTTTTCTATGCATGCGCTCACTCCCAGCTTATCCTCCAAAAAAAGTGGTTTAGATCATCTGGTTAACTGTTGGCTTGTTTACAACCTGTTTGATCATCTGACGCCTCATTTCTGAAGCTTCCTGGCAGGAATGTTCCCGGATCTCAGCCATTGCTTCAGCACAATGTGAGGTGATATAAAATGTAATGAGCACAATAGATAGAAACGATGTCCAAAACTACATAAATAAGACCAAAGCTGAAATAAGCTCTAATTGTCCTTTAAGGGTTCAGTTCAGAATTAGGCTGGGTTGGTGTTTGGCATAGTTATAGGGCCTAGGCATGCAGAATGTCAGCAAGGGTCCTCACAAATGCAGTACAATGATGTGTACATTCATGCATACCTTTAACCCTCATTGTCCATACATGTGCCAGTGTGTGTGTGCACCTCTCTGCCTGCTTGTGTGTATTCTGTTTATGTGTACAGTACATGTGAATACCGTGTATATGTGCATGTTCTAATTCTGCCAGCTTGCTCTGTTTCCCAGAAGGGCAGAGCCCACTGTCAGTGCCAGCTGGCTGCCTCCTTGGCAGACTGAAAGTAATTATAAAGAAAGGTCAACTGCCCGCACACTGGAGAAGCTTGGGGAAGAGAATATCACCCACTGACCTAGAACTGGAGCCTAAATATTGGTTACCCTCACTTGTGCCATTTGGCATACCATTACTGAATCAAACATACTTGTTGCTGGAAGGGGACAAAATGGTTACCACGAGATGGCCGCAGATGATAGGCGTGACATTAAGAGGCTGTTTGAGAACAGCAAGCTCATTGTGGTTTTTACTTCTTAGTTTAGACTTGTCTGCTATAGCAATAACACTCGGCTGCTCCTCAGATGTATTACATCACCATAATACCCACGATAACTGTAAAGAACACTCTTCACTGAAAGATGGCTTTTATTCAACAGTTACCAAAGCATGTGTGCTGACTGAAGCTTCCCTCAGAGTCGCAGACATATACTGAAATTCAGTACAAACAAAATATTTCATCAAGAAGCTCCCTGGTTTCTGCAAAAGTTGGCAAAGCACCAGCACAGCATGGTTCGTGGAAATTATCAAAACAGTTGGAATGCTTCTTTGACCTATAAGACTTCTTGGCTGTGGCCAGCAGTTGTACACAACACAATATTATTTGCAGTGACTTCAGGCAAATGCTGCGGGCCACAACTGAAAGCAGCTGGAACGACCAGCACAGCATTTCAGTGATTACAGACTGTTCATGATCCAATCAAATTATTCCAAATTTTGGGGACGGGACCTGTGTCAGCACAAATTAGCTGGACTGCAACATGCACAGGTTAGCACCAAAGATCACACACACATGCATGCACACAAACACACACACACACACAGAGAGATTCCAGTCCCACCATGGAATGCTGTTTCATAGCTGAGGGTGTGGTGGTTACAGCGTCCACTGACCAATCAACACCAAGCTTTGATAAGAGCCAGAAGCAGAAGCTGGAACTGCGTGTGTGTGTATGTGTCCATTCTACACTCACACACACACACACACACACACACACACACACACAGCAGGATTGTATTGTTGTGTGCTCCGTGGTAGGTTGGCACGCTGAGGGGAAATGGGAGCTGTGAAAACTCTACTGGAGAGATGCTGCTGGCAAACCGAAGGTGTATGTGAGTGTGTGTTGGAGGAGGAGGTGGAGGTCAGAGACAGACTGGTGAAGAGAGGCAGGGAGGAGGCACGGGAGAGGAAAAGATGGTGGAGTGAGGCAAAGGTGAGAAAAAGGAAACAAAGCAAAGTAACACAAAGAAGAAGGCAAGGAAAGGTAGAGGGATGGGGGAAAAGAGATGTAGGAAAGAGAAACAAAGTCGGGGTAAGGATGAGGAGCTGGGAAGGGAAATAAAAAGAAGGACGGAGAGAAAGCGCCAGACGAGGCTAGAGAAAGTAGAGAAGGTGTTGCTCGTAAAAACCTTGCCAAAACTTCCTCAAAGTGCCGTTTAGAGAGGGAACAGAAAAATAGGCAGTTAAAATCAGAATTAGTTTATGTAAAGTTGGCTCAGGCCGCTTGCCGCTTCCAGCAGTGAACTCATTCAACTGAAAACATCAACACACACATACTCAGTTTGACATCATGCAGTACATCCATATATATATATATATCCATATATATATATCCATATATATATAAATATGGGTGTGATCATACATGCTACACACAAGTACAGACGTATAATCACACGCATACGTACATCAACACACACACTTTAACACAAAAATGTCCTGATTGCAGCAATCAATAGAAGGCCCCCTCTGGAGTTTCCGCCATTCAAATTCCCCATGTTTCACAGCAGTTGGGGCAACAGTTTGGAATTTGCAGCTCTAAAAATCAACACTCCAGGGTGTGTGTGTGTGTGTGTGTGTGTGTGTGTGTGTGTGTGTGTGTGTGTGTGTCTATGCAGTCCCTGTAGGGCAGGTGTGAATTGGACACGGGAGAGAAAAGCCGTCCCTGTTTTCCAATTCATTTTACCCAGCATCGTTAAGCCTGTTAAGCCTCCCCCCAAAACCCTCCACTCAAATTAGATGCAAATGAGGTCTCAAGTGGCTTCCCAAGGAGGACATTACGGAATTGACTGGCCTGAGGTAATCTGCAAGGCTGCCTGTTAGTGCATGTGTGTGTGTGTGTTAAGTGAACAGATGAGGCCACCACTGTTTCTCTCTCGTTAACCTTTCCAAATGCTCTGTTTACAATAGTGAAGAAAACCAGGCTTATAAAGAGATTCATTCCGTGGTTATGACAGGTGGACTCTGGCTCTGGATACTACTCTGAGCCTTTACGTGTGGAGGTGTCGGAAGTGAACTGGTTTCCAAGTTATATACTGTGTGTAATAAAGAGAGTAAGTGGGGACTAACTCTAAAGCTTAAAGGACCACACTGGTGATTTTGAACATTTTTACAGTGCCAGCCATTTTCCATTTTGATTGATTTCCTCCCTCCTAGGCAGCCTTGGTCATTCAAAAAAACATTTTGCCAATGTGCAATTCTTCAGTGTTATACATCAGTGTATCCTTAAGCTATTTCACCATGTACTTTTTTCTTGTGCCGGATTTCCCCCAATATGTGTCATGTTCTTCTTCGCTTTACAAGTGATTTTCTACATTTGTTTTCAGTAACCTCCACAGAGTCTGTCTGAATTTGTTTGATTCGGTACATGTGGCCCGAGAGAGCGATAAAAGGAGCAGTCAACTAGTAGCCGAAAAAGATTTTCCACTGAAGATAAGGCGAGAGTCATGTCTCTTACTCCAGCACCACATGGTCTTGTGGTTTCGTTGCATAGTATTCTGGTGTGGTGAGACTACTATTGGTGGAGAAAACTGTACCTCCTCTTCTCTACCAATGACTCTATGTAATTATTTGAATTTATCTGCAAAACGGTGATTCTCTGAAGAAATGTTTGCCATTTTTGTTTGTGGATCAACCAACGCTTCTGCATCAGACACAACCAAATGACAAAATCAGATGGATGGAGCACAATGAGAATTTTTAACAGGGTTAAATGTCTGGCTTTACTTATAAGAGCTACAAACGCATGTGTCCTGATGTGATCCTGTATTCCATTCACAATCAACATAGTCTACATGTAGGAATACATGTACGTGTACTTCAACCTCCGTGAAGGAGCAAGTTACAAACAGGTTTTTTTTACTGGAGTATTCCTTTAAACCCATGTGTCCTAGTGCACCAGTCCGCCTGCCAAATTAATGCATACCGGTGTCCGGCCAGTTACCTCAACACTATGACACTGCAGCTTTGACCAAATGGAACATCTTGCTGCCAGGAAACTTCTGAAATAACAGATTCATTGAATTTAAATATATCTGTGAGGCCTTTGTTAATCTTGATGTTGACTGCCAGTTCTCGTTGCCATAAAAACTGCTCCTTCATATCATAATATTGACCTTGCTACAGTGAAGGTCATATATTCCTTTAGAATAAATTTAGAACTTATCAGTGGTAACGAAGTGACGAGTTCATGAATGTTTCGAAACAAAATTGTGCTTTACATCTGTCTTTTCTCCCTTCAGCCACAAGGGAGGGAAAGGGGGGAAAAATCTTACAAAATCACTAATCTATAACATGATCATTTTAAAAGACATTTCTAAACTACTGAACGGTTAAGTTAAGGAAATATGAAAAATCAGCTAGAGAATTTCAGAAACTTTGTTGCAAATGAGGCATTTTTACTCATAACTTAACAAACTTGGCACTTTCGTTACTAGACCCCGCTGTCCACATGGACGTCTTCCCAGTTGTCAAACCCAAATCTCCGCTCAGGGCAATAATGCTCATCTCTTGCTCTCTTTTCTAAAAAATTTCCCCATCTGCCATAACCTTTAGAACTGGAATCTCATCCATTTTAATGTCTCCCATCTCAGACTCCCTAAAATATATCTGCAGAGAGAGAAAAGGAAGAAGGCAGGCAGACAGGGAGGAGAGAAGGATGGAGGAAAAGAGCAACTCTGGGCCAAAGTCACAGCTGAAACACTGACCTGGATAAATCAGGGAAACATAAACACATAGTTTCTGGAGTGAAAGAGGAGGGAGGGGGCGCTGCTACCCCAAATATTCCACCCGGGGGACCCCAGCGAGAGGCAGGGGACCCCCTTATCCCACCTTCCCATCACAGCCCGCTCTAATTATTTATTTTCCTAGGGTGTAAATGTCTTCGGGGGATTGCTGTGTAAAAGCCAACAGGTCCTGGGAGGTCACAACAGCCCTGTGGGATGGAAGAGGTATGGGTTTCCTTGTTCACACTCACACATATGGACGCAAGAAACACAGTCACACGAGCCAGTGCAAACATGCAGACACAAATACACAAATATATACATCTAAACACACTTATGTACGAGTAGAAATGCACACACAAATGCTAATCATGTCGTCATATCAGCAGTAACCCCCCACACACACATCCACAAACGCAGCCCCCCATTTCACTCTGCAGCCTACTGATTGTGTTTGTTGTCTCAGGGTTAGGTCTGTTGTTGATCCCCTGCGGAGCTTTTGGCTGCTTCGTTATCATGCATAATCGCTTCCATACCTTAACAGCATAGGTGCGTGTTTGTGAGGGGGCATGTGTGTGGCTGCTGGGGTGCATACGTGTCAAGATCAGGCTAGAGGTGGCAGCGGCGTCTGACAGAGGTCCGCCACTGCCTTAGGAATGAATATCATTTGAAACTAACTGTCATCAGGTTGGGAATAAAAGCACTGAAAGTGATTCTTCTTTAAGAGTAAAGGCATTGTTTAGGATTTTACACAAATCACTGAGGACCCAGGCCAACTTTAGGAACCTGTGAAAAGCTTTGGAAAGTCTTACTGCAGAAGGAGCGCGGCAGAATATAAAAAGGTTTAAGGAGCTCATTGCTTCTTCTCACCTTTCGTTTTGACCTGTTTAAAAACTTAAATGCTCACTCTAAAAGCTGGACTTCAGGACTGTTTTCTTTGCTGCCTCCATTCACTGGGGTCACTGGTGAATTTTAGGGCAGTTTCATGTGCACCACCAAGTGTATAACCAAAGTGGCTGCAGTATATTCTTTAAGCGAGGTATACTTGTAACTTTTCCTAGGAAACTACCCCTTGTTGCATAAGTATATAGGTAACAGTATAGTATTAGTCTCATTAATCACCCATATTGACCTTAAATACCTCTAAAAGTTTGAAAAGCCAGCACCCACCTGAATTCACTTTATCCCAAATTCAATTCACTTTTTGTGAGTTTTTTTTCTAATTCATGGCAACAACATGATAAAGTTACTCATCTACATGACCTGATATCAGCCTTACTTAACCAGTCAGCCAGAGTCTTTTAATGCAAAGTAAATGAGCGCTGCTCTGGGCATAACATTTATCGTTCGCCCTACAATGATCATTTACTGCAGGTCAGAGTTTAAATGCGTTTCAACTGAAAGGATCACTCAGTAGTTGCCCCGATGAACATTGATGCATGCATGTATCGATTCACTGATTGGCAGGTTGGCTTTAAAAACGCACGTTTCACAAGTGTTTTTAGGTTTTAAGATCTCTCCATCGCCTCTGACAACTCAATCCTACAAGATATGTGAAGTTTTCTGTACACTTCAGCATGCTGCACAAGTTTCACTGTTATCCCTCCGGAAATATTGCAGGATTATAAGAGAAAAGCCACAGGAGAGAAGCGCATCACAGGGCCACGGGGCACGCTGTGGTGACATTTTAGACAGGACAAAACGATTTGCTTCAGCTGTCAATAAGACTTAACTTACAGGCGCTCGGCATTCCTCGGTATTCCTTTTGGCACAGTCTTCAAACCCAGACCCTGGCAGTCCACATGCGACCCGGAGCAGCTGCACTTGTGTGGGCATCCAGTCACCGAAGCAGCGCACACCAGGAGCGCAAAAGCCAGAGCCGAAACCCGGCAAAGCGCAGCCTGCTTCTCCGGCCCGATCGGAGGCATGGTATCCACTCAAATTACTTCCAAACCGAAGTTAATTGAAAATCCGCGGGGGGAGAAGTAGTCGTAGCGGACGTAAGGATCCCGAAAAAGGTCAAGAGGGGCCGTTCGATTGTGCGGTAGAATTAAAAAAAAGAAGTGATGGGAGCCGAAATCAAGTTCGCTTAAGTTCACCAAAGTTTCTCTCAAGAGACTCGATCAGTCAGACTCTCCTTAAAACGCTCCTTTGCCATTGAAGAAAAGGGAGAACATGAGGATTTGGTTGCGACACTTGCAGAGAACAAGTTTTCTTTTAAAACATCTCGCCGTGCGTCACTCAAGTCGATGCGTAAAAGTCTCCCCAAATGCTCCCCATTCACAAAGTCTCCGCGGCGAAGTTATCAGCCTTACTCCTAAACTTTCCAAGGTGAAAATGTTCAGCTCGGGTGTAACCTCCTTCCACAGAACATCCCTCCGCTGCCAGACGCGCAAAGTGAGAGTTGGAGAGGAGTTGTAATCAGAAAAAAAAAAGTTGAGAGAGCGAGGGCGCAACACAGACTGGTACGCCTAGAGGTTGTGAGAGTGAGAGAGGCAGACAGATTTGTACTTAGGTTTCCCCCAAAATCCTCTCTCTCTTCTCTCTCTCCCTCTCTCTCTCTCTCTCTCTCTCTCCCTCTCTCTATGTTGATGTCACCAGAAAAGAGTGAGAGCTCTACCAACTTTCACTCGTCCCTTATCTTCCCCGCAGAAACAATGTACAAACTCGTATACTTTCCCACACAGAGCAATAAAACTCCAAAACTCTCAGTCCATGGCAGCAGTGATATATTACAGAACACATTTTAGCTAATTTCCCAGCAGCTCGTCCCCTTTCAGTAGTGGCCCATAAATCATCTTAATGATTTACTTTGTGATCATATGTTGGTTTTGAAGTCATGTCTTTTATGAGCCATCTCTCCAGATAGTCCTATGCATCATGCTTTGTGTGTTAACTTCACTGATTAATGCTTCAACAGCAGCTCACACAAAAAGACTCTGATAGATCAGAGTTTGTCAAAAAATGGTCCACTATGAGTTGAAACAAAAGCAATATTTGGATTAAGACTTTTCTGATTGAGTTTTAATTGATTAAAGCAAAGATTTAATGTGACTGATAAAGATTGTATGACCACTCTCAAACATTTGGCTTAAACTTGGATTTCAGGTGAATCTTGCAGATTATTTGGTAATAAGCACAGCTAAAGTCCCTGCTCATCCTGTAACTATTCTCAATTACACTGACATCCACACATTTCTCTCCTCTGGGACAGACAGTGCAGCAGTGAAGTGGGAAGACTGTTAAAGGAGTGGATGCCCTTCTGTAAGTTGCAGTAGTGCTGCTGCCCTCTATTGGCAGAAAGGAGAACTTCTAAAAACTAAGAGAGGAGACTCATCAATTTGCAGTTACAGCAATAAAATAATTTCACTTCTCATTAAATCAGTGTCCTGTAAAATTAATTCAATTCGTTTGAGGAATTTTGGTGCAGATGTCAAAAAAAATGAACAGCTTTTTCCTCAGCAGGCTCTAATATAGTGGAAAGTTCATAAATATTGTAATGCCTGGAACCCAAACGGACTAATTCAGTGTCTCATTCTGGGGCTCAAGTTAATTAAAATAGCAGTTTTCCTATCAGTTGGAAACCCACCGGAGGTAGACTTTTGTTCAGTTTGATATGTGATTATTCTAAACCTCTTGTAAACAAATGTATGGTAATGTTAGATATAAATTCTGCAAAGCTTTTAGATAAACCATCCTTTGTCTAATTTGTAATATGTTTTAATGGTGTGTCTCACTATCTCTTTTCATGCAAGAGGTGTCTGCTGAGCACATAGGCTCATTTTCAGGTACGACTGACCAGGAATCAATTCATAGTCACTCCGTCATGCATATTCATACCTCACAGATGCCAGTCTTCCAGTGCTAGTGTCTGTGTCTTGCTGAAGAGCACACTGAGAGCTGAGGAGGGGAAAAACATAATTAATTAATTATTCGAGTGTGAGGTTTGCTGTCTATTTTTTCCCAGTAAAACTCTAGATCAGGTCTTGAGAAACTGAACCATCTTCCATCAGTTGTTAACATTTTACATTCTCAATCACATTGTAAAATTAGGCGTTCGTTGAACATACAGGCACATAGAGAGGATGAGCAGTGTCTAATTTAGCCATGTGTGTGAGTGACAGTGTGTCATATGCCCAAAGACAGCTTCAGAGAAATGTATGAGCCATTTCTTAATTCAGTATCTACTTTTTAAATATTCTCTCCATCCTCCCATTTTCATCTCATTTTCTTTTTTTTAGGAAATTCATCAGAAGTGGAGTAATTGAAAATCTCCCTCACAGTCTCCTTCACTATTGAAGGAAGAAAATTAAGCTGCTTTGAAACTGTTTTCAGTGTCAGATCAATGGTTGCAGCAGGGCAAGCAGAGCAGCACAGTCTTTTACCAAAGCAACTCACTCCAGCTCCTCCTGGGGGATTCCCAGGCTCCCCGTGGCATACAGGGAAATTAAATCCCTCTTGAGTTTCCTGGGTCTGCCCCGAGGTTTCCTCCCTGCTGGCCATGCTCAGGGAGGCGCAGGAGTGAGCAGCCTGTCAGGGAGAATAAGTCTGGCCTCTCTGTGGAGAAAACCCATTT
Organism: Chelmon rostratus; assembly: GCF_017976325.1. Lineage (NCBI taxonomy): Eukaryota > Metazoa > Chordata > Actinopteri > Chaetodontiformes > Chaetodontidae > Chelmon > Chelmon rostratus. Next base: position 21,359,742 of record NC_055666.1, read on the forward strand.
CAGACGCCTACACCTGGATCTGGCTGTTATCACCACCAAGCGCTAAAATGCAGGGGTGTAGCAGTGGGAAACAGTACCCAGACAAGCACATCCCTAATTCAAAGCATTAACATTTGGGAGTATCCAGATATCACTGAGTAGATACCACAACATACAGTACATTCAAATGTCTTCAGGGAAATATTGGTGCCAAAAGTACAAGTTTATAAAACACAAATTAATGCTAACAATACTCATTTTCAATGTGCCTGTTACATCTTTTGCACACACATAGATGTTGCAAAGTTGCTAACATGACAGATTTAGCACCCACAGGACAAACACTGAAAACTCAAAAAAGGATTAAAATGGGATACTGGCTGCTCTCAGGCCCATTAAATATTACTAATATATTAAACAAGATGTCCCAGTTATTATTTTTGTTGAAAGATGATAGTTGCATCCTGTTGCTGGGCTAACAACCCCAAGGCTCGCTAAGCTAACGTAAACATAAAGCTAAAGTAGCACATTCAATGATTGCCTCGACATTTCAGCAATGGACTTTGTGTTTATTTAACACAATATTAAGCTTTTAGCTTAGATAAGGATGTTAACCAAAATAGTTGTGTCCTATTATATTTGTACATATGTTGTAATGTGGAACAATTAACTGATTTTTTCACTTTGAGTGAGTGTTAGCTAGACGTTAGCTGGCTGACAGTAGGCTAACTAGCCTGTCAAAACAAGCTAACTACCAAGGCTTTCAAAATGACATTAATGGAGAAGCAGCCAACACAAGTGTCATTAAATGACAAAATTTAGTAAAACGCTGCTAAATTTTCAAAGTAAAAAGAAAACTAGAGTAAGGTTTGTGGTGTAGTCTGTTCTTTTACCTCTGTACTCCTCCTCTATACCTCTGTTTTACAGTCAAAGCAGTGCCTCATTTCTGTCACTGAATTTTTCTAAGTGCAAAGTTTTCAAATGGAAAAATGAGAAATGTTCTTACCTGTCTGCTGCGCTGCTACTTGTCAAAATGAGTGAATTCATTTGACATGTGAACCACTGACTGCAGTCTCTCTCTGTTTCGCTCTCACACACATTTGAGGAGAACCAAGATTGAGCCTGAACGCTTGTGATAAATAAAAGGGGACGAATTATTTATGAAATTGTTGGGAGTGGCAGGTCTCCCTGTCTCCCCATAAAGTTACACCTATGGCAACATGCCTGTTAATCAATTTCACATGTGTTCAGCTGACTCTGGTTGTTCATGCCCCTGCATACTACTCCTCTATGGTTATAAAAAAAGAGGGGCTGGTAACCATGATGCCATGGGGATCACGTCACGTACAGTAAAGCTACATTGGATTTGGAGGTCATGACCCCGTGAGTCACCCAAACAGCATTTAACTCCAGGATAAAATGTGAAAGAATTAATGAGCTTGAGCAGAGAATAACCACAATGACAGGAGAGCACATCTAAATCCACACAAAAACAGAAAAAAATAATGGTTTTGTGGAAACATCTGGTGTTGCTTTGTCTCCATGTGTTGCAAATCCATTGAATGAAGAAAGGAGACACAGCATACAGCCCATACTGTATAGGACATAAACAGAGGGGCGGACACAGTGAAACAAAAGGAAGATACTGCTGAGGAGACAGAGCCACACACTTGAGTCAGAATGATCTGATTTTCATAAGTCTAAACAAAATGTGGTAACAGTTTTTTTCTTTTGCCATTTTACTGTTCCTCTCCTTAGTGGTTCAATGTTGTGACAAATGTCTTCTGGTAAACATGGATGATTATATATCTACATTTTCATCAGTCAATCGGTAAATTAAACAGAAAAATCAATGTCCCAGAAATGTTGTGTTTAAGTAACTCTTCTTGACGTATAGACCACAGATGGGTACCGCAGTCCAAGATGGCGCCCCAGTGCTCAGTGGGCACATATGCTGAAAAAGCCACTGCAGGTTTACCCTTGCTCCTACATTTTTGGGCCCATACAGCATGTGCGCTGGAGTCGGTGTCTTGTAGAACCAGATGACTTCCTTCTGGCCCCAGTCACATATAAATGGGATAAAATAATCATACCGGACTTCTACATTTTCAAATTTTTTGTCATTCTGGGGTATTTTTGGCGCCACATTGAATTAACTCGCCGTATTATCGTTGCTCCTCATCTAATGATTGTGTATGGGAAAACTGCTTTTTGGGCCAGTACCGCGCCTTTCTTGGATCTGCATATGTACATCTTTCTCTTTGGATTTTAATCCCAATTGACACATTCGCTGGAAGAGTCTGCTCTATTAGCCAGTTATCCAAGCTTCCATTTAAATACATACTGTCAGTTGTTTTGGCAAAAACAAGTACATGTCAATCCTACTGATGTCTGAAGAATTCCAGTTTCCATCAGTGGGATAATTTAAAAAGTCTAATCTGAAAATCTGAAAAAAAAAAAAAAAAAAAACATGAATGCATCCATGTCAGTTTTATATCTTTGGGTGATTCAAGGTTTGCTAATTGGCTAATCTGGAGAAAATGGACCAGTGACTAACGATTTCTTCAATGAGGTTAAGAGACATGTTTGAAAAAAAAAAATAGCGGCCATTTGGAAAAGTTCTGTCTCTGACAACAATGAGAGTTTGGGCAAACAAATAATGAAAAAAACAATTCACCACCACAAAAACAACACACTGAAACACTCAAACTGAAGGGGTGATCATCCTTTTTCCTTACGCAAACCACCGCTTGTGAGCGAATGAAACCGCTCTCTGACGGCTTTGTTTGGGCTCATTGGGGTAAGATGTATGTCATTAACTTTTGAGGTTGAGGGTTTGAAATTTTGCTCGGGATCTTTGAATCCTCATCCCTTCTTGTGCATTTTCTGCCGCAGTCTCAACTGTATGTTAGTGAATTAGGCGTAAAAAAACCAAAAACATGCAGTGTGCTTTACAAAATGAGACATTAAGCATTTGTGAAGTGAACAGAGCTGGCTAATGCAGAACTTCTCACACCACATAACTACTGCCACTCTTTCCCCCTGTTTTTCCGTCTTTCCTCACTCCTTCTCCTGCCATCCCTCGGGTGCCCTTTTCAACCCTCCATCTCATTCTCTCTGCTTTTAAACCTCTCAAACTTCCTCCCTCTCTCTTCCTGTCATTCTGCCTCTCGTCGGCACATTCTCCTTTTATTTCCCTCTTCCTTCCCATTATCCCATCATCCTTCTCTCTGTGCAACCCTCCCCTTTATTTCTCTTGTCCCAGTCGCCGTACTTTTATGAGCTGAGAGACAGTGTGCTACTAATTACCATCTTTCTGTGGCCGAGTGACCGGAGTTACAGCTTCACGCTTCGCTGCTCACACACATTCATGCGCACGCACACACACGCAGGCAAACACGGCACGCATTAATATCATGCTGTCACATGGAATTTCCTCTCTGTTGACCAAGCCTCTCTCACAGATGCATAAGACAAAAACATGCTCCAGCCCAGTCTCCCTAGGAGCTACATTTGTATTGGATAATAACGGAGGACAAGTATTACATCCAATGCTAACGTTTGGTGCCAGCGCAGGATGTTATGTGCTCGTTCTCTAGAAATGTTGAACAATTACGTATAATTGCTGGCTTTTTAGAGTGTTTAACCATGATGCCGTAGTTTTCTTAACCTTAAACCTGCAATAACTGTGTGTTTGGCCACTAGGATGGCAGCAGAAACAATTTGTGAGCACAGCATTGATCTGTCATTGCCTTTTAAGCGATATAGTGAACTTGTCTGTGAACTAGTCCGCTGTTGTTCTCTCCACAACACAAACTAGCGAACAACGCTAAAATGGTAATCATGATACCAAACAATCAGAGAAATAAAGCAAGGAAGCAATTTGGATTTGACATCCAAATTGGGATAAAGAAGGAAGTCGATCTTATAAAAAGCATTTGCGCTGCAGTAATGTTAGCTTAGCAGTGAAATGTTAATTCCACAACATATTTTATGACTTTTCCCAGGGGTCGAGTTCCATATAATTCAAACACATTAATTGTAATTTGATTGTGGCTTTGAATTTGAGTGACCTATTGTTTCCTCCATTTTTGTTTCTCCAGTTGCCTCCGTTCACGCAGGGCAGCTCTGTCAAGATGACATGAATTCACATGTCAGTTCGCCAAAACCAAACTTTGCACAAAGCACCATAGAAAGCAACTCTGGTTTTGAGATCAAATCCACTAATTGCAATCATTCTACTGAAATCAGTTTCATATGGTGTAATATTTCACAGTGTTGGTGTTGCAAGCAAGGTTTCCGTCCAGACATAGCTCAAATTTTTAACTGAATTTTGACAAAATCTGCAAAAGAAAAAGCTAATTAATGCACTTTTCTATCCACTAGCATGAGATTGTTTGGAGTTGGTTCAGTGTGATAAACAGCTGGTGTTGCTAACAGTCCAGTCGGATGCCATTATACCACTCAGGATGAAAAAAAAGGAGAAAACACAATGGACATATGGCATTTGTGTTTGTTTCATGTACTAGTTTGCAAAACACCTCATCACCCTACCTGACGTTTTATTGTGCTGACAGTTTTAGTCTCTTCAGTGGACGTTTAAGTCACATGTTTCATGTACATGGATTTATACTACTACTTATTTGAAAAGCCTGGTGTGTCTCATACAGATGCTAAACGGTACCCTGTGTATCTGTTTGAGATGGTGAGGGGTGTGACAAAGCGGCAGTATTTGACGCTTTTTCTTTCCTTCCTCTCTTCTTCTCTCTGTCCTTTCTCCTCTTCCACTTCTCCTCTCTCCCACCATCCCAGCAATGGACAGATTGGAGAATAATTGGTGGAAAGTTTGGACTTCTCTTCACACTGGCCTGATATCTGATGGCACATTAATGGTTCATGCTATACAGCTGACTGTGTATGCTGGCAACTGTGTGTGTTACTCACATCATGGCGACATAAATATGTTTACACAGTTACAGTGTGGGGACTCGTCTTCCTTATGGGGAATATGCAAGTCCACATAACATAAATCATTAAAGTTTAGGGTGGAGACTTTGGCTTATTAGGGTTAAGACTAGGGGCAATTTAGGTTTAGGCTACATTAGGTTAGGTTAGGCTATGGTTAGGGTAAGTCTCCAGGAAATGAATGTAAGTCTATGATATGTCCCCAAAAGTGATGGAAACATGACTGTGTGTGTGTGTGTGTGTGTGTGTGTGTGTGTGTGTGTGTGTGTGTGTGCATTTGTGTGTGTTCTTAAGGCTTTGTACTGGTATTAGTGTAGGTGTCTAATTCTGCACTTTTTGTCTGTCTGTGATCAAGTGTGTTGTCGTGTGTGTGTGTGTGTGTGCGCGTGCGTGTGTGTATGAGGTTTAATGGATCTTTTAGCCAGACAGATCTTTGGCTAAGCTCTACTGTGGCCCCTGCAAAGCTATTATCTCCCCATACACTGTGTACACACTGCCTCCGTGTGTGTGTGTGTGTGTGTGTGTGTGTGTGTGTGTGTGAGTATGAGAGAGAGACACAGAGACTCAGTGAGGGACGAGAACGCCAACTTCTAAAGTGGGCTATCATAACATCCCTGTGTCGCTTTGAACACACACACAGACTCAAAGACACACACATAATTATGCCTATGTGTAATGACAACAGACCACATTTGAAGCAAATTCTGGGGGGAAAACCCTGACCAGTACGTCCCTTTCTTTGTCCTCCTTCTCATCTAACTACTCAAACTTTAGTCCTTGCTTAAGCTCTCATCCTAGGCACACTAATTTCACTAATTGGAGTCATCTTTCAAGCCTTCATTCTACGATAGTTACACATTGAAGTCCTGAATTTTCCTGTCGTTGTAGTCCACCAGGTGTAACTCCTTAGGTTTAATTATGGACTAAGTGTTCTGAGCAGGCGCTCACACTGATCCGCTCTTTTCCAACGTATCCCAGGCAGACTGTCAAACTTTTGAGGCTTTCTGCTCACATAAAAAACACCAGGAAATTTAAAAATCATTGCAAGACAGGAGCATGTGCCAGACACGCTGTACAACAGGAAAACTGTTCCCCAGTGATCGTTCTAGCTCTTGTCCTACCTTTAACCTTGACTTCAATCCAACCAATCCTCCTCTCCTCCTTCACTGTAGTCCTGCTAGTTTAACTCACAAAAACTGAACCTTAATCCCACCAGACCAACTTTACTCCTGATTTAAACTCTTTGGTCCAACTTGCCCAATTTGAGTGAGAAGTAGCTCAAACCATTTTACTGATTGGACTCTTTACATCATGATGGCAGGTCAAAAAAGCCCTCAGGTCTCTAATAAAACCCTGTCCCCTGAAAGTACACAACCAAGAGTTAGATAATTCTTTTTTCAAGCACAGTAACACCAGTGCACACACACACACACACACACACACACACACACACACACTTGTGTTTCTGAATGGGCAGTTAAATAATGCCATATGTTGCTCCAGCGCCTTTGTTTCATTGCAAGGACTTTTTTTTTTTCCTTGCCGCTTCCCATGTTGTGTTTGATTGATGGTCTCATTTACTAGAATATCACACTGACACACACGCGCACATAAAGTCACACACACACACACACACCACCAAACCAACAGCCTGGTGGTGTGTCATAGGAGGCTTGTTTTGTCCAGGCAGATCCAAATGTCTGTGGACAGGCTCAGTTAGTGATACTCTTAAAGTGTGTCGACTCTTTCAAAAAACCTACTAAAATGATCTTTTACCGGTCGATCTGAGTTACACAGATCTTTCTTTTTTCTTCCTTTCTCAGTTACTCAGGATAATCTCGAGATCTTGATGTGGACAATTTTCGCATTTCTTTTACTCAAAATGTCATTTGAGCGTAACAAATGAAATTCTGATCACCCTCATTGTATTGGGGTTGCAACAGAAGTCTCAGCCCTGAATGTCTGAAAACCTTCACTCAAACCTTGAAACCCGCATGTGCCACATGTGGTTTGTGTGAACTGACCCTTTTACATCTCTCCATTGTCCAGTTTTACAAACACACAGCTTTAATGACCAGGAAACAGTTCAGAAAGCCATGTAATGCAGCTCTGTAAAGCTCTTTGTGACTTGCTGCAGGACTTGAACACATACTGTACACACTGCGTATAAATGGCTGCACAGCCATGTGTTTGTGTGATTTAGGGTTGAGTAATAATAACTCATTAAACTCTAACCTCTGTGATTAAACTACTGATTGGGCAGCAGCACATGTGCACAGCTGACCCTTTGTGTGTGTGTGTGAGTGAGTGTTTTAATGCTTGTGTTGTACCACAGCTCAAAGCTATTTACTGACAGACCCAACAGCATTTATCTACAGACAGTAAGACATAAAACAGGTGTGTGTGTGTGTGTGTGTGTGTGCGTGCGTGTGTGTGTGTGTGTGTGTGTGTGTGTGTGTGTGTGCGTGTTTGTGTGTCAAGGCCAGTTCAAAACATTTTCTGGGTACTTTCTTTAATTTCCTCACAGCACAAATACAGAAACGAAATGCTGCCAAATGATTTACATATAACTTGTTTCTCTTAATTTTTTTGGCCGGTTTGTTGATGTTTTGACGGTTTCAATCAACAAAATATCTTTGGATGCAGTTTCAGTGAGTACTTCAGAGTTTGAGCGAGATGAATGACACATAGAGACAATGAGAAAGTGAGCGAGAGATATTTTAAGGTTGTTCCGAATGGCAGATACCCAAGTAAAATATTTCTGTTCAAACTGGCAGCAGTAGCCCCCAGAGGCTAGAAAAACCTGCTAAACACACACACAAAGTTCCCAATAACTGCGTTTACAATCCTTTGTCTGACAGGAAAGAAACAGAGCTGAGTAAACGAAAGAGTGGGTGTCCAAAAGGACGAGAAATACTTAGAATATGCTGGTTACACTCTATTTAAAACAATAGTGTGTGTGTGTATGTGTGTATCACTTCCTTTAAAGCCTTGACGATGCTCAAATTTCATGATTTTTAGCCCGAATAAGATGTGTTTTATGTCTGATAACTAGAATGGAACATACTAGCAATGCCTTAATGGAAGCTGTACCGACTTCTATTTATTTATGTAAGAATTATATTTGATATCAGTGTCAACTGACCTCAATTAACCCAGCATAGTTCAATTAGAGGAGAGTCCATTTGTATAGATCTGTGTCATCTTCTGCTAATTTAAAGTGAAAGCTAATTATCTGCATTTAGATTTACAGACCTGACCTCCACACCAGCCTTTAGTGAGCGCTGTAGGACACTGAAATTGCATGCGTGTGTGTGAGTGCATGTGTGTGTGTATTCAGTGCAGAGGTTAACCTCTTCCTTTTCCTCCCTAACAAGGAAGGATCAAAGGTCGTGATACAAATGGAGGGAGAGGAGGAAAGAAGGATGAAAGGATAAATTGTAAAAGGAGGCAGGGAAGGAGACTGGAGACTGATTGGAGGCCAGATGTCTAATAGGGTCTATAAATAACCGGGTGACGGCCGACAGAGAACCACTGAGCAGCCTGGTCCAAAACAAAGTCTTACACAACTTTTGTCTTCTGTCTTTGTCTCCTTTTTTCTCTTCATAATGCTTAATTTGGTTTTATTACACAGATCTCACACACAAAGCTTCATCCAGATGCTTCCAGTACATTTTCTGCCTCTGCGTCATGTGGTAACACCAGTTGGGATCAATGTTTCAGCAATTTCATATACTATGAAATTGAAGGGTACTCTTTACAACATAAGAGTGTGGAAGAGTCCCCAGATTCCAGGCGTATGCAAAAGGAATCTGATTTAATAGGTAGATTCAATAGGAAAATGGCCGACTTCAATGGAATACTCACCACAATTCACAAGTTCAAATTGTGAAATCTGATTAAGCATATCTGCCTTTCGATCACCCTTTCCCGTCCCGTCTTTTTGCTTCCTGTCTCTCTCCCTCCACTTTCTCACTGTCTGTCCTCCCTCTGTCCATCCATGCACTTTCCTTTATCCCTCTCTGTCTACATTCTTCTCTATCAGATAGCTGCAGTCTTATCGGTGTGGAGGTGCTGAGTACTGAGCAGCTCCACAGCTCCACCGTAACAACAACACATTCCTGCCTGCTATGTGTCTCTGTGTGTGTCAGCATATGTGTGTGTGTGTGTTTTAGTTAATGATATGAAAGTAAAGTTAACGGATGTGTGATAGTCTGAGTGAGTGTGTCACAGAGAAAGAGAAAGAAAGGCAGCGTCTGTTTTTCAGAGGTGCGGGTGTGTGTTTTCAGAGATATGAAAGTGATGCAAAAATAAATTGGTGTGTGTGTGTGCGTGTGTGGTGTGTGGACACATTCCTCTTCGCCACCTCCAAACCCGGCTGACTCTGCTCCGAAGGCCAATCAAAACAGACGTAAATCGCGGCCGGATATAAAAGCCATGCCAAAGCAAAGGACTGTGTGTGTGTGTGTGTGTGTGTGTGTGTGTGTGTGTGTGTGTGTGTGTTTGTGTGTGTGTATACACACATATGAGGGTGTGTTCCACGGGAAACTATACCTAAATATACTTCTGTCTTATGCTGATTTAGCAGCAAAAGCTAAAATTAGGTCTTTATATAAACATTTCCAAAGCATTTTGTTTGGTATGAATATCAATCCCATAGTTTCAGATTCTGACAGTATGATAGGGTCTTAATAATTTATAATAATAAAAAAAATTGTAGGGTTCAGATTTTATCATGTAAAAATGCTTATGGGCAAAACTGGTTGCACAATGTGCATTAACAGATGGTTTTATTTTTAAGTTTTAGATCAGTATCATTGAATCACAGCAGAGGAAAACTTTTTGCTGCAGAGAAACCTCTAATGAAAGTGGGCACTTGTGAAACGCCTTGACACAAATTTGAGGTGAGTTTTCCCCATTTAACTGCCAGTATGGATCACTGGCTAATTTACAGCATGTTACCTGATCCACCAAGGGAATACCATCACAGGTGTGTGTGTGTGTGTGTGTGTGTGTGTGTGTGTGTGCATGCCTGTGTGGATCTGTGGTAATGCTGTTAGCCTATCAGCATCTCATTTCCACCCCCAGTTCTTTCCCAGTGATGCTATCTGCTCCATTTATGAAGGTATGACTACAAACATGCAGCTTTTCAGCCTGAAATGAGCTGAGCTCATATACTGCACCTGAACGCATGCATGTTGTGTTTTTTTATCAGGTTTTTGTTATTTTCATACTTAACAGCAATATCAATACCATAATAAAACTGAACGTATCATTAGGAGAGATGTCACTTTCTTTCATTTCAATTAGATTACTTACTAGAATACATATATTACTATAAGGGCATGTTAAATAAAGCTACATAGGACACAAAGAATTCAACGGGCAGACATAAAAAGAGAGAAAAAGAAAAATGCAACAGGTTTACAGAGGAAACATGGTTGAAATATGACTGGCAGAGGGAGATGGCCTCTAGACAGAGTCGAGAGTGTAAGAACAGAATGTGATCATTTTGAATCTTATGACTGGCCTTCAAGCCCTTAGCAGAGGCAGTAAGGTGAGGCACAGAGATCCAGGAAAAGGAAATGAAGAAGACATGCTCTTCTTCTCTTTCATAATGTCAAGCATTGCCCTTCTCTTCTCCCTCTACAAAAACTCATTGGCCCAAAGCAAAACACCGAACCCCCAGCTGCTCCAGAGGAGCTGCTCCACGGTCAACCCGACAAGATTACACTTGAACTGGGCAGCTCCCAGGCGTGACTGTCTGCGTGTATGTGTTTGATGTCTGACCCTTGTTCCTCGGACTATCCCCCAGCAGTTCCTGTTAAAAAGAATGGAGCTGCGCCAGGGTCAGTTTCTACTACATCGGACATTTATCAGGAAGATTTACACAAAATCCAAAATGACAATCAGAGCACCAGTGGCACCAGGTGACCATTTTTATTTTAAAAGAAGCCCTTGCCAATAAAAATGGCCACATGTTTGCAGTTCTTGACGCATAAAAAATACTGGAACTACCAAATTTCCCTAATAAATCTTGATCACCTTCAACTCTTCTTGCAAAGTGCACATTTGTACATTCCTCTCCAACAGAACTGTGCTCTTGGTAAATGGACAACATTTATATAGCGCCTTTAAATGTGTCTCTCATTCACTCATGCACACACAATGACCTGGTCATCAAGAGCAATTCAGTGTATTGATCAATGATAATGTGACATGTGGGCAGGAGGAGCTGGAGATGAAACCAGCAACCTTATGATCAACCTACGACGAGCTCTTCCTCTTGAGCTGCTAAGACCTGGAGTACGACTTAGGCACAAAAGACTCGAGTTGCATTTAACTGCTGTGAGATTTGACTCACAGTGCTTCAGAGTCGATTCCCTAAAGAGCCGACTAGACCTGAAACTTAACTTGAAAGCAAAACCATTCAAGTGTCAAATTTGTCCTGGTAAAATTAAAGAACAATGAAAAATAATTACTGTAATGTAACACACAGGCTTTGCACGGGCACAGAGTTTCTATCTATTTAATCATTGGACCAATATATTGAAACGACTATATAAAAACTGCTATTAACACAGTTTTGAGAGGAAAATGTTGAAATACAATGACATTTTAATGATCAGCAATCAGCTACCTGAGAGACCTGGCTTGTCATTAAGGACTTGAGACTTGCTATTACACGACTTGAGCCTGACTTGGACTTGTCCCAAAAGCCTTAAAGCCATCTCTGCTCCACAGTGCAGGATCCTCTACGATTAAATCTCCTCTGGATTAATGTGACACCCCTTTTTTGCTGTAATCATCCAGTCTGTGAATGTTCATTTGACAATCTGTGGGGGCGAAAATATCTTCCATGATTGGAGATACTAGTATCCCCAGGATTTAGGGTTTGATTGGAGCCACAATTGGTACAGTTTTCAGTGAAAGAATGAATCAAATCACATAGGGTTTGCATTATATCTAGGTTATCAGGCCTCCATTTCAGTTTGTGTTAGAACATGAGACTGACTGAGCTCTAATAAAATAAATCTACTGTAGCTGCACTGTAATTTCCACCGTGTTTTAGTCCAGCAAGCCCGAGACACCGAAGCCATAACATCAAAGCCACCAGCCTGCTGGTACCAGCCAACGCCAGCTCACCAGGAGTCAAGCTCCCATGGCAGGACACACACACAAGCGAACATGCTCGGCTCCACGCTGCTAGCTTATCTCTGATCCGCCATCTCCCTTCCTGCGGTTTGGATCTGATGAAGCCCTGTGCTTTAAAGTTTGTGTGTGTTTGCACGTGCTGCATGCATGCAAGTGTGTATGTGTGTGTGGATGTAATGGAAAGCACCTGCACGCACTGAGGCGGCGAAATATTTAGTGTGAAACAACGAGGAGATGTGGATGGATGAATGAAGAGATGGATGGAGAGATTGAAGGAAGGATGGACGGATGAATGAAAATATCATTTTTTTCATCTGTAAAATCATTTTCACAGAGCTATTTTGTTGGTGAAGCTTTAGAGATAGATTACCCGACTTGATAGAGAGATGGATGGATGGATAACACAGAGACGTCCAGATGAGGGGGCTTCCTGAGAATGAAACTAGGAGATGAATCGGATCGAATGCGAGAGGTGGAAAGGCTAAGGTAAGATTGGAAGCGTGGACAGAGGGATGGAACGAGACAGGAGGAGGGAATAACGGAGATTGAAAGAGGGATAGCAGTGATCAGATAAAAGAAAATAAAGATGGAAATATAGAGGGACAGAATAAGAAAAAGTGGACTTTAAGCACCTGAGGGAATCATATACACACAAGTCTAAGAGGTGGATGAAAGGATGGATGGGAGGATTGAGGGAAGGATGGGAGGATGAGAAGCTCAGTTGAGAAAGTAAATGAGAGACAAGTGAGGCAGCGGGTGAGGCAAATCTCAGCTGGGGTAAGTTCTCATGACTGGAGATTTAAGGGGTTTTGGAGCAGTTTGAAAGAGTTTGAGGTGTACGGATACAGCAGCACTCCCTCATAGTCATTTGTTATTGTTATTGAGAGACTTTGCTTTATCTTCCAGTGGATACAGGCAGGAAATATGGTGGAACAAGAGACGTAATCTGGTGCTAAAGGTCAAACCCACAGTCGTGCAAATACAACCCTGATTTCAAAGAAGTTCTGACTTTGTGTAAAATGTTAATAACAGCAGTAAGTGTTCCAGAGAGAGAGAGTGGTGAACCTCGCTCCATCCTTGCTTGCAAGTGACTGAGCCTTTCCGGGGTGCCCCCTTAATACCCAATCATGATACTCTCACCTGTTACCAATGGATCTGTTTACCTGTGGAATGTTCCAAACAGGTGTTTTTGGATCATTCCACAACTTTCCCCGTCTTTTGTTGCTCCTGTCCCAACTTTTTTTTTAAAAATGTTGCTGCATCAAATTCAGAATAAGCAGATACTTACAAAAATCAATGACTTTGATGAGGTAGAACATTACATATATTGTCTTTGTGCTGTTTTCAACTGAACATATGTCCAAAAGGAAAGGATTAGCAAATTATCACATTCTGTTTTACTTATGTTTTACGAAGCGTAGCAATTATTTGGGAATCAGGGTTGTATCGGGGATGTGCCAATACACAGTGAGCCTCAATAAATTCTTAATTCTGCATGGTTGTTTTAATGCTGACCAAAAACAGAGGCTGGAAGACTGACAGCATCCACAGGGTTTTTCTTGTCATATCTTCATGGAAATGTGAGTTGCATTACAGATCATAGGAGGAGGGCACTGTCATTCATATACAAGCATTTACAGTTTCTTAAAACAAGCAAGCAGAATGAGTGATGGTACAAGAGAGTCATGCCTGCATTGTTTTTAGGAAACATCCTAAATTTAGTGAGTGAAGTGTTGCATGAAATTCAGTGAGTAAACTGGGTGGAGAAAGAAATGATGACGCAGTGACCAAAATGCATAAAAAGTCCTGGGAATAAAAACAAGTTCCCTTAATTTCATGGCAATTACACCATTAGATTTTTAGATCTTCTTTTACAGTTGTAGGCTTCAAAGCGTTGAAATATCGAAGGGCCATCGAAATCATTTGTTATTATCCACATGAGACCATGAATCTCCACCTCAAATTTCAGTGTAGCTACTAGATCTTGAATAAAACTATCCAAGTAAAAATAAGTCACCCCCTGAGGAACAGATTTCACGGGGAGAAAAAAACTGCTTCAGATTTTGGTATTTTTGGCCTGAATAACTGATATAAAAAAATGAGCCGTGCACACCATAGGCAGCTGGTGTGTGAACTTCAAAGCAGCCGACAAATATAAAACGGATAAAATGGAAAACAGATATCTAAGTTTAACTTTGCAAAAACATTGGCATCAATTTTACCACTCAGAAATGGATGACCACACGGGGAAAATCATGCCAACGTCTCTCTGTGGTCTCAATGTTCAGTGCTCGAGCAAATTCTTTGTTTGTGAACTAATCAGCCGTGGTGTTGCTCTTGAAATGTTTTTGGGATTCTTGCTTCAGACTTGCACAACTTCCGTATCAAAACCATGACCTTCAGATTGGGAGATTAAGTTGATAGGTTAAACTTTCCTCCATACCTCTAGTGTCTCAGGGGGGACCTGTCTTACCTTCTACATTCATGGATCTATGATTTCTGACAATTTACTAAGCATTGTGGTGGTTACTTTCCAAAACCTTTCTCTGTTCGTGTACTGACTGATTTTGTTATGTGCTTAAAATCGGTCTCTTTCCTGTTACCTTCAACAGTCTATCAAATTAACACCAGAAGAGTGGACACACACACACACACACACACACACACACACACTTGGATTTGACCCTTTTTAACAGGAGGTCACAGGAAGGAAGGGCTTGTTTTTATTGAGTGGTGTTGACGGTCTGATCTTTGAGTCTCACATCCCAGAAGATGACGAGTTTAATCCCAAAATGATTCACACAGGACCGTAAAACTCCAACATTTATGCAAATACTGGAAACAAACTCAAAATCTATTGCGTGTTATTTGACTTTACACCTACATAAATAATGAATCTCAAGATAATAACAGTTTAGAATATATCAAAATATGTGCACGCTCCTCTCTCTTCCCGGAATGAACATCACATCGAGAAACAACAATGTGCAAGTTATTAAGAAACTAAAGCTGCGTAATAACAGAGTCGCTTCTTCTCATGCCAAAACTAGATGACTGATACCATTAAACATCAATAGGAGTCTGTGAGTCACACACTCAATTAATGGAAGTGATGAAATGCATGCACATCCAAACAGTGTTTTCCTGCGGGTTGTTGGGATGTTTGTTTTAGAGAGAGAGCGTGAAAGACAGATGGACAGGAATGAGTGCAAGAGGGGCAGAAAGTAGAAACTTTATCCAAAAGCGAGTGGGGAAAGCTAAATAACGAGCGTTCGTTTGACAGAGCAGGAGAAAACCCCTTTTGAAAGTGGCTTATTAGATTTCACTGTACTTTGCTTTTAAAAGCCAGGAGTTTGGGACAAAATTATATGTTTCAGAGCACGGTTAGCAAAAAATTCTGCCTCGAGAAGCAAAAGCAAAGACATTTGTCTCAACTGTGGAGCGGTCGGCTATTCATTTTGAGCAGAAACCCGTGTAATTTACTGCTTTCCCAAGCACAATGTAAACTAAATTACAGGTTGTAATACAATGCATGGCTAACATTGATAACAAGGCCATTCAGCTACAAGGGAAAGAGTCAGAGGGTTGGCCCATGCCCATGTGTGAGCACACAAGTCATTATCACATATACACACACCCTCACACACACAAATCATTGTCAAGTTTAAGACAATACTGCAAACTTTGCCACAATAGTCTATTAAGGTCGGATACAGTGATAATCGTCGCATTAGTTTACTGAAGTGAGCCGACAGATCAGGTCTTTACAGTTTCAACTAAACATTTGTTAGAATTATTGAAGCTCTGCGCCGAGAAGGAAAAAACAGTTTACGCCGCCTCGCCCCGGCCCTCGATTTCCTTTCCCAGGATATTAATGAGGAAATGACACATACTTGTAAAGAAAGAAAGAAAGAGGGAAGAGGGAGAAAAGAAAGAGGGAGTGAGGGATGCAGGCTTCAGGGGGATGAGGGCTGGTGATTAATCCCGCTTTGAGTCGACTCCGCCGGGAATTCCATCAAAAGGACGGAGAAAAGGGGATTTTAATTGCTGTTCCCTCCACGTTTCCCAAAACGCTTACCTACCTCCACCCTCCACTCCTTCCCCTTTCCTCCGCCATCCTGGTGAGGGGGGGGGGGGTCGCCCTGGAATCCGGCAGGCCTCCCAGCGCACACACACACACACACACACACTCACCCAGAATTACTTTCAGATGTGGGGTAAAGGCAAAGGTAGGTGTGTATGTGTGTGCTTAATGTGCCACCTCACCCTCTACGGCCTGCGTGTACCTCCTCGTTTTTGTATTCAAACCTATGTTTATCTTGCTGTCACATGCGTCTGCGTGCTGAAATCCCACCTGTATTCAGTTACACTTTAATCCAGGACCCGAGTCGAACAAAACCATCAGCCCTGCTCGGTGTGTTGATAACCTAACACAAAGTATTGACCCTTTTACCGCTGTTAGATTCGTCAGCGTGGATAAAACTGCCAGTAGAGTGTGGTCCTCCCACATCTGGTGGATGTGTTTCATCCTCCTGCTGCAGTGACGGTCAGAGTGGAGACTGGGGACCCATCAGAGGTCCTTGAGGAAAACCCTGCGGTTCCCCAATAAAAATGAAGAATAGTTTCATTTCAGTATTATTTCATCTGTACCAGTTAGCTAAATCAGAGAATGCACTAACTGTGCTGTGCTATCCTGTTTGGTTATGAGGCCAAAGTGCCTCTGCATTTAAAATTTACAGACCTCCCACTCCCCTGGATGCTCTTTAACTGTTAGATATCCTCAATATATGATATTCCAAGCATTCCTCGAGTTATTTTAAAAGGGCACTCCACAGGTTTTACTCATGAAGTCCTGTTTGTTCATCAAGGGGAATGCGACTCCGCCTCTGAAACTAGTTCCGTGGCTCTGGAGGAGCTTTCTAGTGTCTGAAAATTAACTCCAATGATGACAGCAGGGTTATCTCACCTTGGACTTGGATTACAACTTGCAAAAAAAAAAAAAAAAAAAAAAAAGCCTGTGTTATAACCTGGGGCAAGGAGTTTGGAAACTGTAGGTGTTTACCAGGCAGTCTAACGATATGGAAAATTCTGATCCAGTTTTTGGACTTTGACCCACACTTCGGACAAAAAATCGAGATATAGATACAGATTTTGACCGTTCTTTTTCGACTTTATGGAAATTCAGCACTCAATCACTGGTGTACCCGTTCAGTTTTAATCTAGTCAGTCATACATTAGAATTTATTTTCTGTTGTCAATAATCAATAGCTGCTGCAATCATAAGTAAAGTATGTGACTACAAAACAAAATGCCTTAATACACAAAATTATTGGATCAAGTTGAGTTGAAGAAGCAACACTTCCACCACAGAGCACGTTATTATCTATATCAAGACACTTCAGATTACACTGGTCAGATACCAAAGAAATATCTGGTTTCTCATCCATTTTTAACGGTTAATGTAATATGGGGTGTGGTTGGTGGTGGTGCTGTGGTCACCTGTTTGATATATCCCATCCACTGATTTAAAACAATGGTAATAAAAGTGTTGGATAAACCTCTGTTTGAGGTGTTTCAATATATTGTAATAATATATATTTATAATATTCAGGCAATTATGCCCACCAAATTTCCCCATCATAGGTTTAATCTCTGTTTATGCTGTTTTATTTTTTGTGAGGTAAAAATACTCTTCCAATATGTAGGATTACTCATTAATTACTTTACATCATCTGAGCATGGGGGGGCAGCGTGGCAGTTTGAGCAGGAAGTCAGTCAATTAAAGGAACTAAGGATCTTTGAACCATTTTGTATCTTCTCAATAGAAAACACTAAGTGTTTGCTTCTGGCCCCTGGCCCCACCATTAAGCTCCAGTTCTAGCCCTCCAAGAGAAAACGTTTAGGCACTGCTGGTCTTAATAATCTGTGGTGCATGGAGTCAGCTAACTGAAAAACAATCCTTAAATCACATGTTGTACATACTGAGCCTCAGACATTAACCTTTACACTCCAGGAATGTAAGTGTTGGTCAAAAACAGAATGATTTCTAATGAGTGGACGGTATCAGGTTTAGTGTCCTTCTCGAGTGTCTTTGTATCTATGGAAACATGGGAATGAGATGCCCAACAGTGGGACTGTCTGTGTAAATATACCACACATGTAGAGTATAGCAGATATACACAAACTATAGATTTACAATAAATAACTGTGCACCATTCCGATTGATTTATTTCCGCAGAGCAAACAGTTCCACTCTCCGTTTTAGCTTCACCAAGTCCCTCATTCGCCTCAACCCACCTCCTTTACTTTCCCTTTTAGCTCAAACAGGATCAAAGCGAAGAGGTTAGTGGAGGGGGTCTTTAAAAGTGGAGATAAGATGGGGGTGTTTGATTTCGACCACAGCTAGAGGTCTGACTGTCATGTCATGGATAGATGACTTTAACAAACTTTCCTCAGATGAAACCATCGGGCAGTAGAAACGTGCCTCCCCCTGTGGCATCATATGGCCTTGGTTAGAGATAAGGGCCATTTTAAATGTATTGTGGAGTTTGTCTTTACCTGGATCTTAAAGGGCTGCTGTTAAGGGAAAATAGCATGTTGCTGCAGTTTGTTTGTGATTTTTTCTTTCATTGAAACAGTACAAAGTCATCAAATATTGTAGTGATAATTTGATGGCCATAGATGATATATGTGAGCTCGTGATTCAGGTGTAAGATACAGGAAAGCATAGAGAATCATATAATCATATTTCAGACACACATACAGTGCATGCTCACATTCACTTGGAGTCATACAGTCCTTAATAAAGACAAGTCTCTTTAAAAAGTATTTTTACCTACTGAATGACTACAAATAGCTTTTTTTAGCAGCAGGTTATTGCTTTGTTATCTGTGCTCTGGGAGGGCAGCCGCAGGATAACATCTTTTCTGTTGATGTTTGCAGGAACAGAGTGTTATGGTGGTGTCCAAACAGAGAAGCACAGGGAGAGTAATAGTATTTATGCCTGTAAAATACTGCCCACATATAACTCAGTGAGATAGAAATTTGGATTGGTAACCATAGAAGAGGATCTTGTTTTTTCCGAAACACTACGTGACAAATCTTTTTCATGCTACACAGCGGAAACAACCTTTTGACAGTGCTGCGTCTCTTCCAGCTACCAGACCAATTCTGAGAATCTGGGACAGCTGAAAAGACAGTAAACAAGTCCAGTCGCAGATCAAATCTCAAGACTACAACAGCTGAGCAAGCATGCAGTTAAAATCTTCCCATCATGTCTACATTTAGTGTAACTTCCATTTATTTTTGCATCAGTATCCAGTTACCTTTGCGTGTGAAACACTGTTTATCTTTAAGGGCTACCTTTTTGTACAGAAGTCTATCAGCCTTGTGGAAATCTGGTTAAAATTTGTGCAATACATGAATGGAAAGTCGACTTTAACAAAAACCACCATAAGCGAAACAAAATGCTCCACAAATGCTGTTCCTTTGTCAAAGGAATAGTTTTCCTTGTTTATTTTCTGCTTAAAGCTACAGCAAAAAATGACACCGCTCTCGTGTCTGTCCAGTTAATATGAAGCTGTAGCCAGCAGCCAGTTAGCTTAGCTTAGCATAAAGACTTTGTGGAGTTTTGTCATTACCGTGAGGTTGCCAGGCAACTAGCGGAGACTCCAGGAAGTTGCTGCATTTGGCCAAGAAACAATGTGGCACATAAGCCCAGTAAAAACCACAACTTGTCATTATTATACTTTGCAGATGCTGGTTTTCCCCAGTTTCCAGTCTATATGCTAAGCTAAGCAAAGTGGTTGTTGGCTGTAGCCTTATATTTTCCATACAGACATGAGAGTGCATCTGACTAATAATTTTATTGCATGGTGATTTAATTGATGAGTTTGACTCTAAAATGTAGTCTGACCTTGTCGCACACGGACATAACCTCTGACTGCTCAACAGTAAGTAAGGAGGGCTGTCAACTCAATATACAAGTGTGAAGACGGATTTTTCATGCAGAGTAGGGGCTCTGTGGTGATGCTGCTTGCAACAGTCACAGTGACAATGGCAGCAACACATGCAATCACTCACTAGGCTAGCAACCATGCAGCATACACACAACCATTGTATTTTCATTTGGAAAGTCCATGCAATCTGTAGCATTCTGCATCAAGTTCAGCAAATGTAAAAAATTGACAAATTATTGAGCCAATGACTCAATGCTACGCAATGTAGCAAATTTGAGCACTTTTCCCACTGGCCAAAATATAGACTTCATGAATATAATTACACATATTTATGTGGATAAATATATGGTAAGTTGCCCTTTTTTGGAGAGACGCCTTGAAATACATCAGAGAAAACATGAAAATAGTTTTTTTCTGTGGTATTGTTATCTGTTTTTATTGAATTCAGACTAGGGTAAGGCTTCATGCTGTGTCCCATTGTGTTTTCCAGCTATTAAGTCCCAGATATCTGCAAGCATCTATTTAAAAAAAAAAATATATATATATATATATATATATATATATATATATATATATATATATTCAGGCATAAAAAAAAAAAACCTTGACCCTAGTTCAGTGTGTTCAGACTTCCATCACTCAATGCCAGTAGCACTTTCAGTTATTCTGATTGCTGGGGATGAAAGTTCAGAGTGCTGCCTTTCAGGAGAGACCATAACAGTCTGTGTGCTCAAAATGGTTCAAGAACAGCTCTCAGTTTACTTTGGGTAGGCCTTGGATAGGCGTTTTTACTGGACTGGTATGGGGTTAAAATTATTACTGTTGCATGTAAAATTCTAAGCACCCCCACTAGGGGGGAGGCTGCAGCCCCTGCAGCCCCCCACTTCCCGCATCTATGATCTGTGGTCCATATTTTTTAAAAAGTAAAACAAAGAAGAAACACATTTTTTGCTTTCATGACCTTGTCACACTAGTGTGGATGAATATCTTTAATTAAACTGAAGGTAAAAGATAAGCGTATATCAGGTAAAATCTTTTTTCCCATAGCATTGCTTAGTGTGGGAAAAGATGGGAAAAGCAGCATCCAAACAAAAACTCATTATGTTCTTGTTTCATGTGTGGCAAAAACCACCGGGCAGGAACATATTACTTTGTCTTGTGTATAATGGAAAGCGCATGTAGAAACCCATGTGGAAAATAAAACACAATTAATATTCTTGCAAATAAACTCCAGAGCAATGCGTGTTATCACTGTGGCTGCATGGAAGTGATAGCAGACATTTGTTTTCTCCTCCATAAAAAGCAGAGAGAGCAATGTTTACAGACACCATGTAGGACATGAAATGTAAACATGGAGACGGCGCAGGAAGAAACGATGTGGAGGCACATTTAATTAAATACAGCCATGGGAGATGAACATAAGACATCATGAGACCAAGTGGGATGTCATAACATGTCTTTATGAGCAGATCTCCAAAGTCACATTAACAATGGGGGATAGCAGAATACTATGTTCTAACCCATATTTAACCAGCCGTGGTGGCTAAAAATATGTGCTTGAGTATTTCTTAAGCCTGTTAATGCTTGATTTGTTTGACTTTTATCATCTTATGATGTGCAAGAACAAGTGTTAAAGTCTAAATGCGTAACAGTTGGACTTTGTTTACTACGACTAAGTCCTTGTGTGGTCCCGAAGTCAACAATCTTTATGATCAGACGTCACTGAAAAGACAAGTGTAACTCACTCCTAAATGCATCACATCAAGAGTTTGTTGTTGAACACACTCCTCTGTGTCAGGAATGCTTCTAGTTAGCAGCCGACAAGAGTGTCAGATCATAATCAACGCGACACCTGCTGGGACTACCCAGAAGCCCCTGCTCATATGGGCCGCATTACTGGTCTCTCTAATTGGCTGGCTCCCCTGTGAGAGCTTAAACTTCTGAGCTGTGATTGGTGGAGCTGCAGTATTTTAGCCTTCTGGGTTCGAGAGTGTGAAACTGCAAATCTGTGAAAACGTGAGGTGCAGTATGGTGTCTGTGTATTTATGTGCCTGCATGTGTGTGTGGAAATTTTATATAGAAATGATGAAATCGCCTCAGCATACTACTCAGAAATATTTATGTGCTGTTGTTCGGGCAAGCAAATTACATGTTTTGTCCCTCCTGGAAAATGGAAAGAGATGGCATCGTGCAGGAAAAACATCCTTCATATTCTAATAAATGAACTCTAGGCCACTTCCTTAAGGCTGTAGCCATGAGCTTGCGGGTTCATAAAATGCAAAATGTTGCTACATCATTTGTTTTCAGAATGATTTTGCACCATGGGATGAGGTCTGTGCAGTGTTCTCTGTAATTTAGCCGCTCTGCCAGCCTCCTCAGTCAATCTTATGATCCTCAGGGAAACATTCTCCTCAGCCCTCAAACAATACCAAGCCCTTCTGGTACATATTTTACGAGTAAATGGTGTCATGTGCATGCAACAATGCCAGAACATACTGTGCAGGAAAAAATAAAGCAAATATTTATACATGTTTTCATGTGTACAGGCACATACACACACACATTCACCTAAAGACAAACACACAATAAAAGTCAATAAAAGTGTTTTAGGATGCTCAGGAGAGCAGCATTTTAAGACTTTCTTCCTGTTTTCACTCCTGGATACCCAACACTTAGGATTTCAATTACTATCATTCAGCCGTGTGTGTGTGTGTGTACACGTTTGCCTGAGTGCACTTTTCTGCGTGTGCGCATCGGTCCTCCATCTGTGCATGTGAGTCTAGAGCACAATTAACGACCTCTGTTCTCTGGTAGCCGGCAGCCAAGGTGGAATGGTTCGAGTTAGGAGGAGAAATGGCGTGAAAAGAAAGCTGAAAAAAAAGAAGAAGAAGGAGAAAAAAAAGAAACAGTAAATGCACTCTGGCTCCACGGTCGTCTCCTGTGACAGCGGAGACTGAAGCTCTTGTAAGCCTCATTTCCACCCAGCTTACTCACTGAATTTAATGCAACACTTGTGAAATAAAGACATTTTTTTTCCTTCACCTACTTGAACTTTGCTGAACTTACAGTACTGTGACACCAGCAGAAGCACAGAAGCCTGTGGGCCTTGCTATTATTCATACGGCATTCTTGTATGGACTACAACACATCATTTATATACTCTGCTGCAGATACATCATAGTGACAACATGGTGCGGAGCGGGAAAAGGTAGAAACGGGAATGTCACACTTAGTAAAGAGACAGTCTTGAGGGAGTAAAGGGAAGAAGAATAACCATTAGCAAGGTTACAGATTGTGTGATTATCATGGTAGCCAAAGCAGCCTATGATCCAGAAAAAGTAATTTCTTTGATTGATTGACAATCAGTCAGTTTCTAAGAGGATAGATCAACTATTCTGGATAAATCTTGTTTTCAGCTGCTGCTCAGACTCTTAACCCGCATCCAGATTCCTCCGAATGCTGCCTGCAAATCATGACCTTGAATTGAGTTTACTGCAGTGGGAGCACAGTCAGACTCCAACCACAGTCAGTGTACTACTGCGCACCAAGTTAATCACACTTTCTATTAACTTTTATTGCTTACACACATGTAATGACATTTAATTGAGTAGAATGTACGGCGTTTAAGGCTATTTTACTTAGCTTTGGATGGTGTCCATTGCTGGTACTAATGTCGGAGCAAAGCGGTGAAAGAAAAACATGAATGGAGCTGCGTGCGCGCACACACACACACACACACACACACACACACACACGCATGCACGCACACACACACACACAGGGGGGTGACTCATTTCTTACTGCCATATTTATTACTCCATGGGAGCTTAACGACAGAGAGTGATGACAAAAATGAATGAATTTTATTCTGATTCATCAGATATGTAGATATTATAACAACAGTCCTGCCAATTACTTTTCTTTCTTGCTGAAATTTTCATAAATTACCACTAAGAGTGAAATTCACCACTCCCTACAAGGCAAATTAATATTTCTTTGGAAAGCAATTCCATGCAGAGTATTGCAGTGCTAGCACAGTAGAATATATGGACGAAAGGTGGTGAGGTTTTACTGACATTTTCATTGTAGGAACACAAGAATTTTGACCCCTAATAAATAAAAAATCCAGTAAAAGCAAAAGACTAACCTGTAAACTCAAAGCCTGATACTTTATCTTGGATTTGTTCCTTCCTCATGGTCAGAGACAGCTAGAAATGACCCAATCTGGGATCAAAGGTATGATTCCTGAAGTTGTTCTTGGACGACAAAAAAAAGTAAGGCTCAACTGAAGAGGAAGAAGAGGGGGAGAACGACGAAAATAAGGTCTTTCAAGGCTGAAGGAAAGATGAATGAGGGGGCGAGAACAAAACAGAAACAGAGAGAGGGAGTACGCTGTGAGCACAATGAGATGGGAGACCACTACTTCTGTGAGTCTGTTATTGTGAAATTAGTCTCAATCATAACACTCATACATTCACATTAGCCAGGACACACACATGTTTAGTCTCTGCAGTTGCAAGGAATTTCATATCCCAAAGCCCATGTTCAGATGTTATGTGAATAATCAATTAGACTATAATATCTTTGTTTTTGTTTGCAACTTTTTTCAAGATATGAGCAGAAAGGTCAGATTTATAGTCCCATCGTGAACGCGAGCGCACCTGTTCGCTGGTTTCCCCGGCTGTATTTATTTAATTAAGTGACCGCATTACTTTTTCCAGCTCTTGCTTTATTAAAAATGGGTCAGTGCACGTTGTGGCTGGATAATATCAGTGCAAGTCAGATCACTTCCGAATTGGTTGATTGGTTGGTGGAGTGAACCATGTTTAGGAAAAGTCAGGCCATCTATCTGCTTCCCTGGACCCTCATTAGTGGATGTTTCCTAAAAAAAATCAGCCTTTGTTTAAACAATGAGGAGGACTTAATGGATGGTGCTGTAGAGCCTCGAGGCATGAATGAAACCGCTCAGGATGTAATGACACTAAATAGCACGTTTTCCAACCACAGTCTTTGCTAGCAATCCATTCTTCGTCCTGACAGTTGCTAACAGGGAATGTTTTCAAAACACTTGCTGATGTTACACTGAAGATTTCAGAGTCATTCGGCTGCCAAACTCTAACCTTTCAAATTAAACTATTTTTTTCTCATTGCTACAGTTTCCTTATTGGTTGTTTTCTGGGCCTGAGCTCACAACATGGCTCATGAATGCTTCTATTCAGCAGTCGACTCTTCAATCGTCCATTTCTAAGTGTTCTTCTTTTTTTTTGTAATGAATGGAGTCTTCCTCCAAAACTTATTTGGCAAAGTAAATTAGTAGTGTGTAAATGTACTTTGTAGAAGGAAAGGTTGGCATACTGTACTGCGTGTGCATGTGTAACCTTTGTAGTAAAAACAAAGCTTCACTATTTGCCACTGAGCAGCAATCAGGAATTGTGCATGTCGGCACGTTGACAACAACTGCTGAGAAGAGGGAGAGCATTTCTAAATTCTGTATTAAGCCTTTGATGGCTGGCGTCCAGAGGGAACAGATTCATTCATGCTGAAACTGATTGGAAAAGAGAGGAGCAATTTGCTCCAATCAGACCTGGTGTTGTTACAACAGCCTCCTGGGTTCTGCTATGACATTCACAATTATTTATTTTTTCTCTCTTTCTATCTGTTTCTCTTCACTTCCCTTTTTCTTTTCTCTCTTTTCCTTTTTGCCTTGTCTGATCGACAAAAAAAGTTCTGTTTTTTGGGGGTTTTTTTTGGTTTTGTGAAGCCACATCAGCATCTCTGTTTTTTCTCTAATTTAATCCTATCATCTCTGTCGTCATTACTACGTTTCTCTGTCTGAGCTTGTCTCTGTCTCTTTCCTTCGAGGCCGCTCAGTTGACGCGTCGTAGAAATCAGCCCTTGTTTAAACACGGTAGAAGATTGGCTGTGTAACTGGTGCTACACAGCTTGGGGGTATGAATGAAACCGCTGACCACATAATGACACTGAGAAACGCAATGTTCAACTAAAATCTTTACTATAAATTCACTTAAAGAGTACCTGACATGTACTTAATGTTTGTGGACCCTATCTCTTTCTGCCCATCTGTGCCAGCGCCGCTCTCTGCCCGTCTCTCTTTACCCCTGTCTCTCGATGTCTCTTGCCAAAAAAACCATTGCTGGAAACGCTGTTTTATAAAAAGCTATTTGTTTGTCTTTCTCCGTGCCATCTCTCTCTTTAGATGATTTATTTGACTGCATTGCGGCGCTCAGCTCCAGTTTCAGGCGGTTTCGGCCAACGTAAACCTTGTCACAACTCTGAATTCCTGACTAGGCTACAGCTTCCAGGCAGGGCTACAGCGGATCAGCGCTGGATAAATACACGAGATAAGCCGCGCCAAAGCCGTGCATAGCACACGAGTTAGGCAAAGACCTCCTAACCACAGACGATAATGCACAGCGGGGTGCTTCATCTGACAGAGGGCTGGGATGGTAACTCGACCTGGAGCCAGAGTCAGTGTTGCCATGCAGCCTTAAAGCACAACCTTTCTGAGGGTTGCTAACATTAGCCACCGCTGGTCAAGCAGTAAGGCACCAAATAAGACAGCAGCTGAGAACAGCCAGGGTCTGTTTTATTGTCTGTGAATTCAACTTTTTGCATGAGGAAGATTGTTTTTACGCCGTTATATAGTCTTGCTTTAAAGCCATACAACTGCACAGAAAACATACTTTTACCATAGCTGTGCCAAGCTAGCCAGTCATCAAGGGTAATCCGATCATTCAAAGGCTGAAATAGTTGTGGCGGCACAGAGGAACACCACCGTTTAATGCGCTGGATCACAACATTTTAAACTGTATTTCATTTTTCGCACTTCAGCCATTTCCCATGTATGAACCACAGCGGTGGATATTTTGCAGAGGAGCAAAATGGCCTGTAAGTTATTGCAAAACCTTTTTTTGCAGAGTGTGAGAGTTTATGCAGCGATGAATAATACAGTCACAGTTTGTTGCTCAGATTGCTGGCAGACGCTGAAGAACAGGGATCACTGTGTCACTCAGCATCAAAGTCTCAGCGCACACTTTCTGCTCAACAAGCAGCAGGATGAAGCGGCGAGAGGGAGCGATGTCAGCTGGGCCGAGGAGGCGGCTGACAAACAAATCCCTTCAATTTGCTAAACTATGCTAACCTGACAAATATTATATGAAATATAAATGCTGTGTTGTCATGTTGGCCTATTTCTCCTACAGACCGCACATGTTGTGTAGTGCATTCACTTTGAAATGTTCTGTGTCAGACAATATTCCTTCGTAACATCGGCCAATGAGTTTAGCTTGCATCTGTCTTTGTATTAGGCACTGCAGCAGTAGGTGTCAATGTCATTTACTATTAGGCCTGTACACAAACCATAGTCAACACACAGTTAGCTTATTGTGCCAACAAAATATTTTCAGTCCAGCTCTGGTTAGACGTTGCCCTTTATTGGATTGGCCAGACCCTGTCATAAGTTCACCATATTATTATTTTTGTGGTGCACCTACAGCTCAGAGTGATGCAAGGCAGCGTGGGTAACTGACACTCAATTTCAGGATCCTGGTCTTTGCCAGTACAACTCTTCATAACATGTCATTCATACTTAATGCACACAGCTCAGGCTGTTCTAAGCAGCACCTCTGTGGGTATATCTGTCGATCACCTTGTCACTCAGGAGGGTTCGGGATAAGATTGCGTTGCTATGGACGCTGTTATATGTCACTGGAGGTTGTCATTTGTCATTTCTGATTGATTGCCAAGCTTCAAGAAGAAGGGTCTTATCTAGTATGAGCCAGGACACGCCAGGAGATATGAGAGGAGGGGGGAGCAGAGTTATGGGAACATGAGAGTGACGCGCTGCAGATGATGGCAAAGAGCAACTTTTCGTTGAGACAGCGATGGACAACGCCTTATCCATCTGCGGATATTTGTTCACCTAAATGATGTAAAACCAATGCTAAGGGGCTGACAGGCCCAGCTCCAACCACCCGGACGAGGGGGTGACCTTGCGGGGGGTGAGATAAACTCACCACGGTTCAGGTGAGGCCTGCATCCTCTGTTGTTGTTGTTGGCAATCAAAGAATTCGGATCATGTTGTGGCCTGTTACTAGCTGGTACAGCTGAAAGGCTTGGTGGCAATTAAACCTCATACACATAAAACAAATCATTTTACCAGCACTACCTCTGTGACATCAAATACCTCTCATAAATGTGATCAGTATTGTTCTATTAAGCGGGGTAAGTAGGGGCCCCGTATAGCCCATTTGGTCGAACAGAGGCCCACTGATGCTTTCCTGCCTTTCTTCCTCTCTCTCTGTCTCCCTTTTCTGTCTCACTAAAGCAATTCTATCCAATTAGAAAAGAATGTTAAGTACAATGTATTTTTACTTGGTTCTTCATTATATCACAGTAGGATCATTTGATATTATCTTATCAATATATTAATCAACTAAGTTCAGTAGGTTAAAAAGAGAACTGAATGCAGTACACCACGTCCACAGTGTAAAAATATGCCTGATGTTGGATCTACATTCTGTATTTCTTTTTTATTTTAGTCAATTTGGAGTTTTCTTTTGTTCCTCTGAGACAGATTTGCTTAACCCTAATGTGAACTATGGTTCTGGGCTGGTCCAAAGCTCCCCAAACAACCCGGAGCGCCTCGATCAGGGCTCGGTCAAAACTGTGAAGCCATTTCTACACCAGTGAAACAGGGATTAGACGGGAAGCAGCTACTGGAGCTGCTGGAGTACGTGTGTGCATCCATGCATGGGAGTGTGCATGCCTGTTGTGTTTTGAATTGAAAGTATGCATGCAGATGTGATGCATACCTGATATGGAGATGTGTATTCTTTTGAGATCGTGTGTGTGTGTGTGTGCGCGTGTGTGTGGGTGTGTGTGTGTGTGTATGGGTTTGCGTGTGCGCACACACCCACTAACCGCGCTGGTTCTGAGCCTGGCTGTAAGTCCTTAAAGCACCCACTCTGTGTTTTCCTACCCGTGTTTGATCAAGCTGACAGGAGACCATTGTTTAGGGCTGGCTGGTTAAACCTTTGTGACTGAGTGCTGCTTGGCAGAAGAAATACATTTCTGAGACTTAGATACACAAATGATGGCTTAGATCAGGTTTTTCAACATTTTTCATTCCACGACCTGAGCAAGACAAGTCACTGACCCCGTTAGCCAGGATAACAATAATAACTCTGCTTTTGTTATTTAGGGACCTACACCAAAGCAGCTCCAGTGTTGCCTATGACATATTTTAATTCTTAAGGAAGAAAGACACCAGGAAAGCACGAGAATAATAAAATGAAATCGCCTATTTATAACATGGGTACAGACGATGGCAACATGAAATAAAACATGTCAGTAAATCAGCCCTAAGAAGTACTTACTCACTCTTTACACATGTAAGATGTGGCTCCCTGGTTTCCTCTTTCTGTTGATTGATAGAGTCAGTACTGCCAAGGAGTTTGAAGATTATCATTTGTATATACTTATATACCAGTTTGAACATTGCTGCATAAATAGTAGTCTAGATAAAATTTAGCTTTGTTACAACCTGCATGTTTGTATGCTTGTGTCTCCAATCCCATTGGACCGTGTTGCAGTGTGGTCACATCTTAGCAGTTGGGAGAACAGTGTTGTCGCAAATGAAAGAAACCAAATTACATCATGTTAGCAAAGTATATTTTGGGGGGAAGAGGAAAAGGACCTTTTGTCATCACAAAGCACGAGTTGCGTTTCTTTCTACAAGAACAAACTCATTTAAAAACTGAAACACAGAACACTGCAGCCTCAGTCTTCACAGCGTTCCCCTGTATCACAACCACACACTCTCAAACACGTTTATGCCGCCCACTGCACCATCTTCTGTTGGCCAGTGAACAGTCACACTGCATCTGCTTGGAGCTATGAAGGCACTTCAGTGGAGTTGTCGAGGGAAGACAGCATGATTATTTTTTTCCCACAGTTTCCCACCCAGAGTCTCTGGATCCGAATTAATATATGATGTGCGTATGCTGCAATGGTAAAAAGCATTTCTTGATCAGTTTAAGATCAAATTCTTTGTTTTTTATCACATTATCCATTTAGGTGGGATCACTGGGTTTGATACAGGTTTGATACCGACAAAAACATTTAACCACTGGATTCTGTGTGAGCCAAGTGTCCCGCGAAGAGTTGCAATGAAGCATCCATGATGTCCCCCACTGCTGCCTCCTGAAAGTTATAGTGCCACCCAGTGTGGTGAACACTGACTGTCACATGTTGAAAAGTCACATAATTTATGTAGAGCTCCAGAAATTCTCACGGGAGCCGTCTTACAGTTGTTCATTTTCTTCTAAGGGGCATCTCCCAGCTCGCCTCGGTTTAGCAACAGTGCGGTTCAGAGCCGGAGCTCTCCCAGGGAAGTCCAGACTTTTGGGATTTGGCCAAAAAATATGTGTGTGTGCGAAGCGCCACAAAGGCCAGAGACAAGCGCGGGTTAAGAGGGTTTTAAAACGTTGCTGGCCCGGGCTGATCTTCAGTGTGAAAACGGTTGTTTCCGATCAAATAAAACAGAGACAAATTGTATCACTTAAAAACAAATAAGAGTAGCATGGATGTGTCTGCATGAACACACACACAGATTGCACAATAGCAGGATCTCTCTGTTCTGACAGTGTAATTATCTGTCTGTCTCTGGTGTTTGTAGCCAACATGGCCCACACTGCAAAAACCACTTCCCCTCTGCCACAATGGACAGAAGCACAGAGGAGATAGAGACAGACTGGAAATACCTTAGAGGGTCCTTCTCCATTTTCTATCTGTTAAGTAGCTGTTAGTAGTGGGTAAAAAAACCCCAAAAAGCAGCCTAAATATAGACAAAAAAGCACATTTTTGCGATCATCAACTCCCAGGGATGTCGAGATTTTTGACATTGCGGCCTGCACGGAGAATGAAAACCATGTGGAGAGCTCAGGAGCAGAGGATGAGGAGGGATACAGCAGGCAAGAAAGCTGAATTGTAATCCGTCTGCCGTCGCCTCATGCCACCAGACACCAGATGAGCTGACAAGGACGACCAGCCCCAGCAGAGATGAGTCAGTGCTGGGGATGCTGACTTTCTTTTTAGCCTTCATTTATTCAGGGAACGCTTGCTAAACATGCAAACTCCTCTCCAGCTCTGCATCACACAACCTCAACCATAGTCCTCTTCTTCTCACGACGGGTCCAGCTCCACTGCAGCTGCTGGGGGTTACCTGCCCTGGGGGTTACCTGCCTCGCCCATCTGAGTATCACAGCGTGGAAAGAAGCGAGAGCATTACTCATTCTTTCCTGAAACAGATTTCCAAAGCGAGCATAAGGATTCCAGGACCCTTCCAGGATTCGTCCAGCTCCAAACCACATGGGGAGGCTTTACTGTGTAAGAACAATGGTGTTAAGTTGGTTCTCATAAAGTATATTAAGGTGCTACTTGTAACATGTTTTTTTTTTCCCTCAAAATTAAGACCATGTTTCCCGTAAACCCTGCTGCTTCCTGTGGCATGTGAATGTGTTGTGAAAAGTAAGGAGAAGGACAAGAGCCAGCAACAACCCTTGATAACATTAGAAACCTGCTCCAAGAGGTTTTAACTGTCATTTTGAATAATGGTCGCGGTGTGATTCATGCACAGTAAAGCAGGTCTAATTCTATGCCTTCCAGCTATTTCCCTCTGGGTTTGGGAAATCCAGCAGTTTCACAGCAAAATTCAACTTAGAGGCAAACTATGCAAAACAGAGTGTAGGGGTTGAGACAGGCTGTTTGTTAATGAAATAATGCCTTATGAATTATAAACACATCATGGACTAATGACAAATGACTTCAATGCATATTTGTAATGCCTTCTTTCCAAGGAAAATCCAATTTCATACAACCTACTGTCATCATTTTGGTCATCATGCAACATATACTGCTTCATGAAGCACTGAGATAATTCAAAACCAATCATTTGTGCCCTCATCTTGTCTCATTATCTCGGCGGTCCCTATAATTACCCTGCCAAACCTCACACTTGCCTTCAATGCTCCAGCACCACCTGCTGCATGCAATTTACCTCCCACCACCTTCCCAGCATCCTCTAGCATTAGCGAGTTTCCTGGAGTTTTCAGGGACGGCGAAGTCAGTCTATCATCAGCCACTTTGGTCCAGTCTCAAGTATCTCAACAGCTACCTGTAGAGGATGGATTAACAAACGAGAA
Source organism: Chelmon rostratus (assembly GCF_017976325.1). Lineage (NCBI taxonomy): Eukaryota > Metazoa > Chordata > Actinopteri > Chaetodontiformes > Chaetodontidae > Chelmon > Chelmon rostratus. The sequence goes on from NC_055666.1 coordinate 21,392,023, forward strand.
TTTCCCCCCCAAATACTGAGGTTAAGTGTGATACCCTAAACTAGAAAGCCCTACTTTCATTCATATGCAAAGGCTTTTGAAAACTGACTTTTTTTGTATGTTTTGCTGTAATGAGGTCATCATGGGAATGTCTATTATAACAGTGTGTGTGTGTGTGTGTGTGTGCGTGTGTGTGTGTGTGTGCGTGCATGCGTGTGTGTGAACGGCTCTCTGTGCGTGCTTTTATGAGTCAATATGTGAACATAAATTCTCACGTTTCTCAGCATTACCCCGAGATGATGTCTGTACGCTGATTAAAGGACAGCTGATATCCTCACATCAGTGGTTGCCATGGTACTTAATTGGCACAAATTACCCAGAGTGTGGCGGTCATTTCCTCGTTAAGTGCTCAGGGAGGTCGCAGGGGCTAACGTTACACCAATCACATGAAGTGTTCTCAGTCAAGTCCTCAGATTACCGGGTGTGTTGCTGCAGCCTGGGAAGGATCAAAGAGGGGTTTTCATGTTTTTTCTCTCTTTCGTTGTTTTTGTCTTTTCACTCAAGCATCTCTCTCTTTCTGTATCTGTTGATGTTCCTGTCTCTCTGAATAAGACATCTTCACTGGCTTTTCTCTCATCCTTTCTCTACATATCTGTAACGTGTGGTTAGATCTTCTTTCTCTGTCCCAGGAGAAATCATCTTCACATGTGCGCTCTGTAAAAATGCTCATTTCTCCTACTGTCTTTCTGTGTTTCTCCAGTTTCAGCTTCATCTTCATGCCTCCCGCTTATCCTCTCCTTCTCTCTGTTTCATCTCCTCGTTTATATCTGTAAGTTTCTTTCTCTGACTTTCTCCCTCCATCTTCCCTCCATTGTCCCTCCATCCCCCCTTGATTTGAGCTGCCTGAGGCCTGCAGTAAAGAACAAATGATTGGAGTTTCAAGATGTTGGTTGAGGGGGGTTGTGGGGGGAGGGAATGGATGAGTTAAAAATTGCAGGAGAGGATGTGTAGGGGGGAAAAGAAGAGCGAGCGAGGAAGACGTCAGTGGAGAGATGAAGCCAGAGCTGGAGCAGAAACAAGAAGAGAGACAGAGAGAAGAACAGGAGGTAGAAGATGGAAGATGAGAGGTGAGAAAGTTATCAGGGAGGTGGAGGTGAAGAATGGTGGAGGAGAGAGAAGAGCTGGAGTAAAAAAGGTGAGCAGGGAGGATGAAGATCAGCACTACAGAGTAAGGTCAAAGCTGTTGTAACTGTTGGCACTTTGTCAGAAACGCAAACCAACAGATTATCTTCCCCACGACGGAATATTTAAGAGTCTTCGCGGTATTAAAAATATGTGAAAGATGACATGGTTGTCATAACATTTGTACAGGAAAAAATGTTTTCAAGAATGATAGCCCCTCTGCCCGCCCTCTCCCAGAGTAAGATGAATGTGCGCCGATGCCTGGATGACTAATGATGTTTCCATCGTAGCTGAAATTATTAAAAAAACCACAAAAAAAACAGCAGACTTTTTTTTGTGCTTGGCTCGGTTTCAAATCTTTATCAACACGCTGTATCTCCCTGAAAGCAGAAAAGGGAGTTTCTCACTCTCGCACACAGAGAATTAAAGCGCAGACCACCACAATGGAGGCCGACACATTCACACACGTCTAATAGACACAAACACGAGTGAAAACGTAGATGCACGAACACATTTAGGCCAGCACGTGGTCTCGCCATGCAGACGTGGAGTTCTCTGCGCGTTGAGTGATACAGACCACATAGAGAGGGAATGTTTCTGCTTTACATCCGTTTCAAATGATGAAAAGTCAAACCGAACACCCACACACACACACACACACACACACACTAACTGCTCACATCCCACGCACACACACTCACATACACACTGTGCTCATAAAGCACACATGCAAACATGTTTCTACCCCACATTCTCTGATGTTATCATGTTTTCTATGGTTCCCGGATCTGTTCTGTTCTATGTTTTGTCATTTAAATGCTGTACAAAAGCTTTATGATTTCTATCAGTATGATCTATATTCTGGCTTTCATTATTGTTCCGGGTGTAGGCCCTCTAGCTGTGTTTCCATCTATCTGCTGCATGCTGTGCTGCTTACTACCACTAGGAGTCCCCAAAGTCAAGAGCTTTCAATAAATATACTTTCTTCTTTCTCAATAAGGAGCATGTGTCAACGGGATGAGTCTTAATCAAGAACAACAAATGCTCAGTGGTCAGATGTGGTTTAACATGTTGATGCAAACAAGTAGTGGTGAGAGCCACACTCCTGCAAAATGTCACCAAGCTCTACACTCAAATTTCCATCGTTTAGCCATGACAGGAAAATGCGTGTGACAAGTACGAAGATTGATGAACGAAAGCTACGGAACTTTTCTTTGGGTTGATTTTGTGTAATTCTGCTGTTAAAAGACAAACTTCAAAATGTTCTAAATGTCCTTGCTTGCTCTGCAGCCCAGTTCAAATGTAAGACAGCATTTGAATAAGTCTTTTTCTTATTGCTGACAGGTGCAGCTTGGCTCAGCGTCCTCTGGGTCTGCTCTTTATTCAGTCGCTGGTGCACGACCAACTTGAAGGCTACCATGGAAACCTATGTAAGAAGGTCTTTTTTTGTATTGTGGAAGAAAAAAGCTTTACACCTTTCTCAACATAAAAACTGCGATCCAAAAAAAAAAAAAATGTGATTCAGGCATCTTAATTGTTTTGCATGATGTAAAGATTGCGGTGTAAGGGAGCTGAACGGCAGTCCAATTAGTGGAAAACAAAGAGAAAGATTAATTAGTGCTATTAAGGCCGAAAAACTGAGTGCAACACGATAGCAGTTTGGCCCTGAGGAGCCGAGGAACAAATGAGGCTTGTGAAGCACGGCGGTACATTAAGGAGGTCAGTGTTGAAGTGGGTGCTGAGCAGGACGTCATGATTCAAACTGTTTCTCACTGAAAACCCTATATGCAGTAACCACTAACACGTGTTTTCAGCATCAACAATGTCACATGAACACGTCTCGAGTACAGAAATGAATTCTGCCGGTGACTGATCTGTGTGTGTTACGATTGGTTATTCAGAGGTCAACATGATAGCAAAGAGGCTGTAACGTGTCTTTCTCAAACTGGAGACATTAGTCCATAAGTCAAGCTTTTTTTCATTGTCCTTAATCACAATTAAATGAGGTCCACCTAATCAAACGATAAATGCAAGTGACAACTTCTAGTGGTCCTAAAGTTGGCTTAAATCCCTGATAAATAAATTCACCACTGAGATGGAGAAACCCAAGTCTTGTACTGCATGTCTATTATCTGTAGGTCTGTAGATACAGAGACGGTAAAAACCCCCATTTGGACACATGCAGTGGAACTACTTCCCAGATCTGGGATCTGCTTTGTTGGTGGAAAGCAAGGCAGATGGTAGGCGAGAGAGTAAATGGGTCACTTTGGCAATCAGAGTTTATATCCTTCAAAACTGGCCTGACTATGTTTGTTCCTTCCCTTCAACACAATCCTTTTAAGCCAGACATGCTGTGTAAAACTATACGTGGCACTTGGACAAACTCACCCAAAAAAGCAGGTTTTCTTGCGCACCTAGTTCCAATAAGGAACTAAAGATGTCAGGAACATATTGTTTTGAGCAAAACAAGGCCTGATCCAAGAGTTGTGAAACCGTATGACTCTTCTGAGACTCCAACAGTCCAGTATGTACCTCAGTTTTACACTTAACTCATAGCCATCTTTTCATAAAGGATATATAAGACGATACGGTCAGAATCTGAATGTGCACTGATGAGGGGCTGTCAGCCACCATCACCACCAATGTTCTGCCAGCTCCTGTCATGGACATTAAGGATTATATTTTCAATAACTGTTGCTCCATTCAATAAAATGAGGCTGCTCAGTACATTTCACCAGAAACTTCCCGAAACATTACTGGAATGAATGACGCTGGTACCTCGTTCTGCAGTTTGATTGACAGGAACACACATAACAAAGCAAGACAGTGAGCCAGCAGGAAAAAAAAAGTGGCAAAAACTGTGACTCTCACGGTGGAAAATAGTATTTTGAGAGACTTTTGGGACACATAAATCCAGAAATATGAATACTGAGAACAGATGGAGGAAAAGGATTCAAAAGAGAGACATTCAATCATGGGCTGTAATTTCAAGAAGGAGGTGATGAGATGGAATAAGCAGAAACTAAACAGGATTTCTGCCACATTTATCATCTGATATCTCCTTCAGGGAGTTCTCTGACCACCCAGCCGATGGGTCTACGGTATCACTCACAGATACTAAAGAGCTTAGTTTACACCAGTATCTGAGAAACTATCTGCTGGATCAAAGGACTGATCACAGTCTTGACAGAACAACCAACATATGTGGAGACGTTACAGCTGCCCGACGTCAGTCTCCCCCCTCTGGATCAGGTGGTGGGGAGCATGTTGACATTTAATCTTCCAGTAACTCCACTTAGCGCTTGGAATCAGCTCGTGATTGCTCAATTTGTTTGCGTTAGGTCTGGCTGAGGTGAAGGTGGATAAGAGCCTTTACTCTGCAGTACAGGTCCACATTTCCACAAAAGAGATCATCACATATCTACGCACCCATGTCCCGTTAAGTACATTCAGCATCCAGTTAACTGATCACCGACATAACATCTGTACAATGAAGTCGTCACACAGTTTTTTCAAATGAGAAAATTAGACTTTTTGATAGTTGCAATCCAAATCTAAAACTTTGGAATAATAAAAAGCCTGAAAAAAATCCCAAATATGTATCAAATGTGTAAACGCAGCCACCTCAACAGCAAACATCCACTGAATGTCGCACAACGCAAAGCTCGCCCCAGTTTATTTTCTATACGTCGCAAACAGTTTGTTTCACAAGGCCTTGTACCAGGCATCACAGGACTGACCAGCCATGTGGAGAAAAAGAACATTTTAACTTCAGGCAAAGCAGGGTGTAAATACAACTGAAACCCTGTGGTGATTTGCTGAAAAACCGAGAAAAGGTGATGCAATCGTGAGACTGGAAGTTTGGTTGGGTGGCGTTAGGTTGAATACATTAAATCATCCCATCTTTTGTATGATGAGCAAGAAGTGATGGATGTTGCTGTTGCTTCCAGTGGATCCTCACTAACAAATTCTACAAGGAAAGTGAAGAGCGAAGGGGCAGATTGGTCAAATTAACGATAAGACAAATACACTCCTAAACCCAAACACTGTAATTTTGTTAAATACTACACATGTCTCTACCCAATTAAAGCAAAGAAATGAGTGGATACAGAGAGAAGAGAGGTGTGTGTGTGAGTGTGTGCGTGTGTGTGTGTGTGTGTGTGTGTGTGTGTGTGTGTGAAACACCAGGTGATTACATGTATGAGCAGCTGCAGGCGCATAAAAAAAGACCTGTTCCTCCCTCCCTACATGCTGTATATTCAAATTAGAGAGTTCATTTTACATGTTTTTACCTCCTCCTGATTTGTTTATGTCCTTCTTTGTGTTTTCATTATGTGTGACTGATGGCTGGCTTCAAAGAAAGAATAAGTTCCACATATTGGGTTTAACCTATAAGGAATTCAGGAATTCATGCAACACACAAGCTCATTTCCTTTATTTTCTGTCTTTCTCTCTGACATTTTTCACAGTATACATGTATGTTGTTTTAGGCTTTGCCATATTTCTGTATGACAGAAACACAACCCAGAAATAAGGAGCACCAGTCAGGAAAATTACCTAAAAGCCAAGCTCTAAAAGGGACATTTGAGCTGTTTTTACATGTTAAAAAACATTCTTCTCTCACATTTCCTCTGTTATACCTTTCTGAACTACTGCTCTCCCTCATTTTCTCTCCTTCTATCTCTTGTTCCTTCCTCGCTCACTCTCAGGTTTCATCATTCCCCTGATTGTCGTCATCAAAGAAAAACTAACAGATTACACCCAGATGTAAGCACTCTGAGTTCAAGAGGCAGGGTGGATACACGTTAAAAGATTTTGACCAGATTTACTCCCAATTAGAGAAACACAAATAACATAAATCCAAGCGTATGTCATAGCTTCTCCTCGCAGGCTCTGCTAATTCAAAAATGTATCGCCGGAGGTAACATTTAGTCTAATTAGTTGGGGAAATCTTGCAGGCCAAGTTTATGCTTTGTCAGAGTTGAGGTAATATAAACAAATGGCTCATGAAGTATCTCTCCATTAAAATTCACATTATGAACTAGTTACACTGCACGGCTGCCAGCCCTGCCAAAACAACAGTTGCTCTCAAGTCTAATGAAGCAGAGGGAGTAAACAAGTTGGTCAAAGAGAATAAATGAATTCACTTAAGAACATAAAATATCATGAAAACATGATCAAAGCCGTCGAACTGGTGACGTGAACGGGTGAAATGTGAAGAATGTGAAAACAAAAAGAGAGATGACATGATGAAAGTAAAAGTGTGACATAGTGAGGGGAGGAGTAAGGTGACCACATGTGCAGATCATTACGCAGAGCGGCTGAATGAGCAGCAACAATGGCAGCAATGCAATGAGGGAAAACAATGTGACACGGAAGAAAACACGAGTGGGATTATAAAAAGGGCAAAAAGAATGGAAGAAAGGTAAACAGAAAATTAGGAAGAGGGTGAAAGAAATAAACCCAGTAAAACAGAAAGAAAACAGAGCCGTTAAAACGGTCTGTAACATTTGCAGATTCATATTTAGTTAAAAACATTACAAATAAATCACAACATTTCACGCCTAATGTTCATCAAAATTGGATTTTTAAGTGCATCAGATACAGTTTCAAGATCTCTCACATGATCTTCTTCTTAAAAGATAAATGTGTGGAAACAAAGGTAGAAAGCATGAGTCAGGGGATGCATGCATGCTGTGGATGTGGGTTCCTGGTGCCTTTGTGCAGGTGGGTGCACACAGGTGAAATTTATCAAGTATGTGATGAGGTGAGTTGCTGCGGGTCTGCGTCTCCTGCTGTTTTTCTGCAGGCACGGAGCTTCGGTTGTGGTGCAAATGCAAATGTGAGAGCAACTCAAAGCAAACTATGCAGGTTATTTACCAGCTGCAAGGCCAAAGGCAAATGCTCTGCTGCATCAGATTTTATGGTGTCAAATTATTTACATTCTGTGAAGTCAAACACCCAGTAGACGCTTCCTCAGAAGACATCGAAGACGATCTGGTTGAATTTCCACCATAAACTTGAGTAATAATTTGCCTCTTTTGACTCCCAACGCGAGTGTTAACAAAAATATGAAGCATGTTTGATTGACATTCATGAGGTCTTAGACAAGGTCTAAAGTGCAGGACTGAAATTACAGTAAACCCGGAAAAGGCAGAATTTACAATGAGCGGAGATGTGCCGAGTCTCTCGCGGTGGGAGGTCGATAAAGCTCCATAATGGCCATGCCGACGTATGAGCTGTGAGCACTTGGTCTTACCTACAGCACTCACACAGGTCAGCTCATGCTATCCCGCTGTATGTGTTACATCCTGCAGTCCCAAATAAAGAGAAATCTGACACTACGACATTATTACTGTGGAAGTTTATACTTGGCAGGACGGGAGAGCCTTTGAAACTACACCTAGAACAACCTAAAACAATGGAATAAGAAGCATTTTTGTGGTATTGTGTCAGGTTTCGGGTTTGACGTGGTGATTTTTCCTCTGCAGTTTGATATGTTGCCGTTGTTGTAGAGCTTAAAGAGGAACATGTCGCTCTATCTGGCGCCTTCCTGAGCTCTCATGAAACGAAACAGCAGCACACGGTCAACAAATTCACCACACTGCTCATTGACCAGTGACACTGAACAAGAACAAGACAAGTGCCAACAGTATCTCTCTGACACTAATCTACTAATCTTCAGTCCCAGTAAACAAAGATGCTTCATTCAGGATGAAAGAGCAGCGGCCATGGAAACAGCTGCAAACACACCCAGGTGTGTGTGGGTGTCTCGTGCGAATTATTATCAGTACCTGTCTAGTTTCTTTGTCTCCATCTGGCTGTTGCATACATTGGTCTGGGTTATCTGTGTGTGTGTGTGTGTGTGTGTGTGTTGCCTGTTTACTGCATTAATGAAAGAGAAAAAGAGTGTTTTTACCTGCTGCTAATGTTTGTGTGCACGTCAGGGGAAAGCTGCTTGTCTTTTAAAATCCATTAACAATGAATTAATGCACATTAGCAGCTGTTCACCAGTGTGTTATGTTCCAACACTCACGCTGTCGTCCTGTTCCTCACCTGCCTAATCAGGTTTTCTTTGGGAAATGTGTAATAAGCACGCTCGTTTGGCATTTTGGTTTGTTTGGTTTGGATTTTTTTTCTTTTTTCCTTGAGCAGTGATGTAATAGTGTTGGGTGGAGGCCCTGGTTCCAGAAGTACTGGTTTATGTTAAGGCCATCAGTTGTAATCATTAGATTTTTTTGTCTGAGAAATCATGTTTTTGTCAGTTTGTTAAATGGCTGTTAGTGTTTTTATACTCATGAGCCAAAACTGCTGTTGCTGTGGAGAAGAAGACTGCTCAGAGGCATGAATGAGAGCTCAGTACCGTTCATTCTAGTATCATGACAAAGTCCACTGGAGGATAGCTCATCTGTGTCTCGGTTTGTCTCACCTGCATGCATGAAGGTGGAGCACCAGCAGGGGGCGATAATTATGGGAGCAAAACAGGACTGATGCATTTAAAAGTCCACGTACGAAGACTTGTTTTAGCTCAATTTACACCACATACATAATGTTACATACCTTACTTAACTTATGCAACCTTTCACTTGAAATGTTTCTCAGCAAGCTTTATTTTAAAGGGGTATCCAGACATTGCATATTGTTACTGATAACTTGTCAATGGAGTGAAGACATGCTCTTTTCACGCCTACACAGAAGAGGCGAAACATGACACATACGCGGTGGACCAGAGGCTGTATTACACATCTTTGCCATCATACTGGGTTACATGATTTGCCGTAGTAGCCTAATTTATCCAAAATGGAACCAGAATACAAAGAAAAAATCACAAATTTAAACTGCTGAATGTTTTCACAGGTGTCTACAAAGTGTAATCTCTAGCTTCTGGCCAACAGTCATGCAGCAACAGACTCTGAAGGTCAGTGATTGTTTCTAACAAAAAGTCTGAATGTATTCAGACTGTATTGTTTACACAGGCATGCACCTTTTTTTTTTTACAAAGACCCAGATCTTCTGAAGCATGGCTGCTCATCTTTTCTACTGATAATGATAAACATGATCTATCCAGAAAAAAGAAGCTGACTTCTACTTTCGGACCCCTGGATGCCTGAAATGACTCTTGTCACTTGTGCTGAACATCTTGCTTGCTGGCAGTTCATCGAAGCCGATGAAGACTTTACACTTCTGCCTTCAGCAGTATGTTGTTCGATGGCTCCACAGAGTTTCATTCAGGTTTTGCATGTGTGTGCGGCGTTAGTGGGGGCTTTCGTGGGTGTGTGTCTCCTGAGTCGCTCTTCTTCTGCTGGTCATCTCCTCTACGAGCCTCTGCACTTCCTACTGACAGGGAGCAGCGGCGGCTTCCAGGTCCTGAGGTTCTATGTGACACTTCCTGAAGGCTGTTGGTCTTTGTGGCACCTCTTCTGACCTCCTGCTGCCCCCCCGCCCACATGCGGTTGGCCGTACAGGATCTTACAGGGCAGCCAAGCCTGGGTCATTCTGATCACATTGCCGAGCCAGCGCAGCTGGTGTTGAGTCAATACTTTTGCAGCTGTTTTTTCCTATTTTTTCCTATCTATTGAACATCACTGTTGTTCAGCTGTGTTTTAACCATCAGTCGTATAGCGCTTTCAAATACAGTATTGTGATTATCTTAATTTGTGTGCACTGTCAGTATAAGTCTGTTCTCCTGTACAAAAGTTTAACACAGCCTGCTGGAGGCGGAGATCTAGCCTTTCCCTCAGTGTAACTTTGACTGCATCCACGTTTTAGAGCATTTGTCTGTAGCTGCTCTTTCATTTATGCACCCACAACACATATTTGTGTTTGTGCACTTGCATACTACCGTGTCTCAGGGGTCATGACACTTTGGCATCAGAGAAAGGATGTTTTCACTGCCGTTGCTCAGCAACTATCCCCGTAGAGATGGCCTATCGCAGGCACAGACAGGCGCTCTATTGTGAGAGGTGTGGCGTTAAGGAAGCTGATCTCTGGGAAAATAAGGACAATATCAGACAAGAGATGTTCATCTTACCGGAGGACAGGGTCTCTGCATGCGTGTTTACAAGTGAGAAAGAGGGGAGAAAGTGAGTCTTTGTTGACTGTGTGAGCATGAAAGGTAGGAGTATCTTGTGTGTGTGTGTGTGTGTTGGTTTGTTTGTGTGTGTGATCGTGTGCAAAGATGAGGAGCAGAGGTGGAAAAGGAGATCAGGGCTGTGCAGCGTCATATCGTTCACAGGTTTCCTGTTGTTTTCTGAGTTAGCAGCACAAAGGAGGCTTTCATATAGATAAGAAGTAAACAAACAAACACAGACAAAGTAGGCTTCCCTCCACGACGCTGAGATCAGTATGAGCTGCCAGTAACTAACCATGCACTGCATTACACCTACTGTACATGTGATGGTTAAACAGCTCATTTCATAATGCTGCTATAATGATGTGTATTATTATGCTGCGATAACAGCTTCCACTTTTCTATGAAGGTTTTGCACAAGGTTTTAGAGCCTGACAGCAGGGATTTGTTCCCATTCAGACATGTGAGCATAACTGAGGTCCGATACTGACGCTGGATGATAAGGCGAGCTAGCAGCTGGCGTTCCAGTTCATCCAAAGGGTTTTGAATGGACTGAGGTCAGGGCTCTGTGCAGGCCAGTTAATAAAACTCAGAAAACTGATTTTTTTCAGAAGCCATGTGTGCACAGGGACATGCTGAGAAAAGGAAAATCCCTTTTCAAATTATTGCCACGAATATGTAAATTATGACTGTATTCAGATCAGGATTCCCCTTAACTGCAAGTAAGGGGTCAAGCCCAAACCACGAATAAACAGTCCCAGATCAAACATGCACAAAGTATGTGGGCAGGGATGTCCACATACTTTTGGCCATATGCAAATGTCCCCTTGCAGTTTTGTACATATTGCTCACACTACTTTACTTTTTAAAAACAACCCAAAATATTTAAAATATTTAAAAACTGAAAGAAAAAACCCATTAATAAAGAAAATCCAGTAAAGTTCAATTTCAGTACCTTTCAAAACAAAGTTAAAAACTGCAATAAAGGCAAATTAATTAAAGATACACAGATACAAAGAACAATTAAAGATAATACAAAACAACTATGGAATCAAACACTCAGCAATAATATAAGACAAAACAAGAGCTGGTTAAGAGTTAATTTGTTTGTTTGTTAGTTAGTTAGTTAGTTAGTTAGTTAGTTAGTTAGTTAGCTTGTTTGTCTCTTTGGGTGTAGGAGGCTGTGAAAATAGTTTTTAAAGCAGAAGATTGTGAGCACCCCACCTCTGGAGTCATAAGTTCAAAGTAAAGACACTGCCTGTTCCCAACCTGCGACAGCTTAAAAGTACCTGTTGCGAGCAGGCATGTCCAGGTGTTTCTATGATACAAAGTCACTCAAACAATCAACAAACCAGCATTCAAAACTGCATTTAAAAGCACTGGAGGACTATTGAGTGTATCACAGCGAGGAGCATGAACAATTTCCATCATGATTACATTTTCACATTTTACTATATCACAGACATTTCATTATTTTTGGGTGTGTGTTCCTACAAAACACCCTCACAGTTGATTATGAAAGAACGTTTTAATAAAATGAAGGAAGTAAGCTGCTGAGCTTAATAAAGAGCTTTTCATGAGGGTGAGAAAGTGAGGATGCAGCCAACACATCAAGCTGTACCTCCAACATGTAATAAAGTTATGAAAAGCAATGAGGTTTTGAGTGTTTTTTTTTTTTAGAGATGACACATATTTGCACATTTACAGCACTGAGGACCAGACGCGTGTAAGGAGGGGCTGTGACCACATGTATTCTTAGTGAGGCATAGGGGCTCTGTGGCAGTGTCACTCATGACAGTAACAATGACAATAGCAACAATACACCATCCACTCACTAAGGTGGCAGCCTCTCTCTCTCACACACACACACACACACACAAACAGTTCCAACGGCCCTCAGGTGGGCCATCAGAGAGCCTCTTATTGGTATTTTCTTCCTGTCTAATGACACAAACGCTATGTTTACCTTTACACTCACATTAGAAAGCTAAGATTCTCGTGAACAGACTGACGCAAACCGCTTCAAGATACAATCCTGATAGGAGGCACAATAAACGGCAACAGCAAACAAACAACCACTTTTGAGCCTGGAAACCTCGATGAAGGTCCAGAAGATCCACTGCTGTAAAAATATTTTGTCCAAAAAGTGATAATAATCTTTAGAAAGTTGTTTTCTTCTTTCAAATTAGCAGGCGACATTGTCGTCTTCCACTTGTCTTCTTGGTTTTCTAGTTCCAACTTCAGGAAACTTACAGAGGGGCACTCTTTTGTGGAGTTTTGAAAGACACCATCTGACCATTCATGATCTGCCAATGTGAAGCCTAGCATCCAGTAAGAGTCTAAGTTGCACAGAAGGGCCTCCTTTCCTTCTCACAGATCAGGCTAATCACACCCAATTTTTGACAATATGCTACATCAGTGGCATATTTACATCTCCAGACACCTCATGTCAAATTTAGTGCTAACAGGAATATTATATACAATTTAAACCATGCAGGTATTAAAAAAAAGGCTCGATAACAGCTATCAGTTTACTTTGGATAGGCCTTGTATAGATGTTTTTTGCTCATTTTCAACTTTTAAATTATTACTGTTGCATTTAAGATTCAAAGCAGCCACCACTAGGGGGGTAGTGATCAGTCCAATTATCAGTCTATCTAACCATTCATCCTCCCAAAGCTTATACTTTCGTTGCATCACATGAGTATTAAAGTAACAGAGTGGTTCAGACAGCAGCAACAGTTATTCTAAATACAGACTGTCAAGTGGTTCCTCTGTCATCAGGATTGGAAAGAAAAAGTTTTATTAAAACAAGCTTTATGGACCAGAGGTGCATCACATGTTGAGGGGGGAGGGCAGCTCAATGGTACTAAATTGGCCTATAAAAACAAAGTAAAATGTAAGAGAAACCTGAATCTAATATAAAAGGAGAACCTGAAATACATACAGTCTGAAGAACCCTGTAAATCATCTGATTAGGCCTTTGCAGGAATGGTAAACAGTATAAAAATTAATGGCTCTCTGCATGGGTTCATGTGTGTGACTTCACCTACATTCATATACTTTCATGTGTGAACTCAGGAGTGTGCGTGTGTGGAGAGTAATAGGCAGTAAGTCATACTTGTAGTAATTCTGAGGAATTCCTGTGGACCTGTAGCCGCGCTTGCAGCCAATAAATACAGCCTGTTAAGACGGGCTGATAACTTCGACCCAGGACTCTGATTTACAGGTGGACAAACACAAAGTAACTCTGGGTCTTGGTTTGGCTTTGTGACTTTTGTGTTTATGTTAAAGAAAAGAACAAGATGAAGAGAAATCCACTGGTTAACAAACAGTATGTTACCCATAACAGGTTTGTCAGAGGACGGAGGTGGGGAGGTGATTACAGTCATGCAAGCCTGACTTTGCAGAATGAACTTGAGAAAAATGTGTTTTAAAATGTTTTCATTTCAAATACAAGAAGACAGTATAATTGCCAGTTTGTCACCAATGATGTGTGTACAAGGATCAAAATAAAGATTAATTTCAATACCAATAATTTCAGTTTTGTTTCTTTAAATGTAACAAAAATAACTCAACGCATCTCTGTTTACTAATGCTAACTAACAAAGATCAGGTTTGGATCAGGAAATGTCTCATCACTGAATAAATAACAAAGGAAAAGAATCAAAAAGAATGAAAAGCTGGCTTTGAATCAATTAATTCAAAGGCAACTATCAATAATTTCAGCAGTGTAGTCTGCTGCTACTCGGAAATTATTGAGGTTTGATATCAACAAGTTTGATGTTGTTAAATGAAATGCTCAGGATGATCTGTAAAATCGGGTGTGATTAGTCTTCCATATAATACTGGTACGTGATGATGTGATTTAACCATTGATAATTGGGCGCTAATGTGATTATTGGATTGATTGATTATTGTATGTTTTTTATGTTTAATAAGCTGCTGTCACTGATGTACATTACTTCATCGTGGACATTGTGAGCCTGTTTGTGGGGTTTGACAAAATGTTTTGCATATTTTTGTTATGTTTTATGTATTTTATTATATGTTTTGTCTTGAGGCGAAGACAAATTTCCACTTGAAGACAACACAGCTGAAGATTTGAGGTCAAAATCTAAATCTTTTATCTAGATTTCCTCACCTTCCCAAAGGTGAAGTTTACCCGGTAAAAAATAACAACGAGTTCTGATACTAAAGCAACAGCAGACAACAGCAACGGGGTGCTTTAGGCTAATGTGCCCACTGTAACCTTTGGAAACAGTGCAGAACGACAATGCATTCCATCCACATACTAGGAAACGGGTCACCTCAGGTAATAAAATGAGTGAGTAATGAGTTTGGATCATAAATTGCACTGCAGAGATCAAAATGTCCACAAAAATAGAAGTGCAGAAAGAGGCAAAAGTGGCAAAGACAAATTCAAGATATAAAATGACAGAAATTGAAGCACTCTGAGATGCATATAAAGGTTTTAGCTTAAAAATGAATGCAAATAAAGCATATCTTACATCTTACACAGCTCAGATTAAATCCTTTTGGCAACGGGAAATATTTTCTGACATTTAAAAAGCAATAAAATAAACAATCAACAATATTTAGACTTACAGTATGTCATAGCCAGGAAACTATACAAGCCAAGGCCGTAACAAAGTTCAACACCTTTAAGAGTGCGCAGGGAAAGAGAGAAAGTGAGATATATATGGACTGGGTGTGAAAGGTGGGGGGGCTCAACATGAGCTCATGACTGCAGCATTAGTGTAACATTAGTGTTAAGTGCTCGTAAAACCCCTCTTTGCTCTGCATTACCTCAGAATGTGGGGGAGTGAGAAATGAAGTTAGTAATACGGCTGTTATGAAAACTTTCATTTTTTAATGTTTTTAATGAAACGTCTCAGAACAGAGAGGAGGGAAATGCGCAGAAACGACAGCACAGAAAACCACCAGACACACACACACACTCTATTTTCAGCAGCACTAAAGACGCTAAATACTATTAGCTGCAGGCCCACACAGGCACAACTGGCACGTAAATACTCGGCTCTATGCACATATTGCATTCTGCAGCCTCCGCATGTTCATAAATGTGACACAAGTCACTTTTGTGAGCTGTGGAGAGAAGGTTCATGGTAAGTGCTCACCAGGAAGATTTCCTCACAGACCCGGTGTCTTTTTTCTCATCACACATGATGACCAAGAGTTGCTGATCAAAGAATTTGACTTCCCTCCTGGGTTCGAACCCTTGGCCCTGACCCCAGAGTTTTTTTGTCCAGCCTGTGACTGCATGTGTTTTCTCTGGGTATTTCAGTGAATGCAGGTTAGGTTAAATTACCTAAATGTCTATACTAATAAGATAAGTAGGTATTGACACATAAATCACAACCTAAGTAGGACTAACTGGACTGAAATAAAATGCAATAATGTGGATCCATCGCTATGTTAACAAACTCATATTGTGTGATCAAGCATTGTCCAATCCCTCTTAATTATGAATAAAATATTGTCTCAGAAGGTTAGCTTTCAAAGACATCAGATATGCCAAATCTCTGTTTAATGTATTGGTGCAGACATGGTGCACACACATAAAAAACAGCACATGTTGCATTATAAAACTTATTATACATTAAAACAAATTATACTATATAAATACATTAAATAACAACCAGAAAACAAGAAGAAACTGATCTGAAAGACAAACATTCAGCTGCCTTTGACACCAAGGACATCTCATTGTGTCATTGTCATTAGGGAGTCTCACACACTCCTGTTACAACCTGCTTTTATCCCCCATCTGATGTCATCCCTGGGCCAGCTGAGGCCATAGCTGACCCCGAATCAGTCCAGTCTCAGGTTTGGTTCCACTAAGTCACACTATGTTAGGCAATGTCCTGTTGTATTCTGTTCTGTACCATTCTGTGCTTTCACAGCTGGCTCCATTACATTACACTTTTTATTTTCCCAGTCTGGGGGCTAAATATCTCCCGTTAGCTTAACGGGCCCCCATGGTCGCTCGGGCCGATGTGTGCATATGTGTGTGTGGCAATGTGCGTGTGTTTAGGTGCAGCGGGGGGTCAGGCTACCTGGCATCCAGATGTGGAACAAGACGTTCTGCTTGAAGCACAGCTATTGTTTCCTGCAAACTGTACAGATTTTGTGATGCAAGCTGATGCAGCTGAAGTATCGCTGCTGTCGTAGCATTGTGGCGGAGGACAGGCGACGATGATTGTAGAAGCAGCAGCGACACTTCCAGGATGCCACAGGTCGCAGTGGTATTAGTACCATTAATACAAGCAGCGACAGTAGTCGCAGTACTGCAGTAGTAACCGTATTAGTGGTAGAAGTGGAAAGAGTTTGATCAGCAGGAATCAAAACTTGATGGTGATTGATGTACAATCAAGCAACATAAGACCAAAAGAGTCAGTCGAATCCATTAAAAATAGGCAGAGAGGCTGTATTTGTTACCATATTTGTGTAGGTTACGAGTTTGGGCTCATTATTAAGCCCTCATTATGAAATACTGCGTTCATCCTTTAATGGAACTTTAATTTCCAACAGTTAGTTAAAACTTCAAGCTACCAACGTGAAAGAGTGAGTGGGCTGCTGTGCTTTATCCCGTGTTTGTGTAGGCTACATATACTACGGCTGTGCCCAGATTACTTGTTTTTTATTTGTGAGAAAGCTTCCCTGTGCATTTAAATCAAGCATTTCTCTTTTACTTCATGGAAGGAGCTAAGATATAACAGTGTGGTCGAGACTTGGCTGCACGTATCAGAGTAAGTTGGGTCTTTCAAACGTGGGTACCAGCCAAATGCGGCTCTCGGTTTCCTTCCTGTGCAGACCTCTAGCTGGCCTTTCTGTATGTATACATACATATACTGTATGTGTATGTGTTTATTTTTCACTTCTTTGATGTGCATTTTAGGTGTCTAGGCTTCTACATTTATTAGTTGGTCTTATTTGACGCAGCAGATAAACAAACTTAAATTAATTAAGTTTGAAAAAAAAAATGTTTTCAGTGCAAGCCCCATTAATTTTATGGAAATTTCGTGTGAAGGATGTCATAAAAACCTCATGGCAAGCGGATCTAAGAAAACACATTTACTAAACAAGCAAACGAGTTCGAAAATTCGCTTCAGTCGAATCAATTTTGATGGGACCGCAACAGGAAGTTAAACCTTGCGGAGCTGCCAAGGTGAAAAGAAATTCACACTCTAATCCTGTTTTCAGATGTGGCTCCCAGTGCAACAGCTACTTGTAAATAACACAGCAGACAAGTTTTCAAATTGTTCTCCAAGTCCTGGTTCTGCCTTTGGGGTCAAGATGCCGCGTTCATGGCACTCAGCGAGATTGATTGGTTCCACTTATGAACTTGAACGTATCTCATGTCCGCTAAATATCCGTTTTTCCAACTTTTCCTGTTGCTGTCCAGGCTTTGCTGTCTAACTAGCACAGAAACGATAATGCAAAAAGTCCCAGAAGAGCAAACAGCAAAAGCATATTTTGAGAAATGGGAAGTGAATCCAAAGGCTGCCAAATGTGTGTCTCTCTCCCTCTCCAGCTCTCTCTCACTTTCTTTCTCTGTGCAGCCGTTTTCCATTATCAGTGCCCAAACCAGCTTGTTAAAAAGAGTGAAACTCAAACCACAGTTTTGAAAATTACAGAATTCCTTCATAAATGCCCAACCCTCCCCGCGGCTACTCTGGGTTCAGGCTTGAGGTGAGACCGCCATACTACAACATACACACACACACACACACCCTTACATTATATGTATCTATGCTAAAACAGCTAAAGGTACTGTATATGCACATACAAATGATGCACAATATCTATGCATGACTTTGCACATTGTGTGCACATTTTCATCACACATTTCCCCGAGAAAGGCATAAGGTCACACAACAGATGCATGCACACATGCCCGATACACAAATATATGCATGGTTCCACAGAAACACACACAAGGGCATAGTAATAGCCTTGTGGCTACATCGCCCTCTTTCCTTCCCTTCTTTCAAACTTTAACCAGAGCCATTTCCTACAACAGCTGAGGCTGCCACATAGCAACTGGTCAGACCGCCTTAGCAACAACAACACTATCACTCATTTGACCTCTTCATGACAGCAAAGTAGAAATGGACCATTTCTTACAGCGTTTTAGACACCGCTTCATAAGAGATGTAACGTCAAACAGTTTTTCTGACACTTTTTTTTCCATTCATGCTAAAAATTGTTATCAAATCTGAAGCGTGTTTTTGCCAGCAGCACACCTGGCTACTCGGTAGGTTGCTTTTCCAAATCTTTGAACTGGCAGGCAAATTGGGGCAGGAATGGCGATGCTGAATAAATTACACTTTCCTGTTTCTCCGCAGCTGCTGTTTAATTTCCCTCGTGTGTGCCCTCCTATCACCTACTCCTCTCCAACCTGGCTAATAAATTGTAATTATTCTCAGCTGCTCCTACATGTAAGAGTGTTAAACTGCTGAAATCTAGCAGCGTTCATGCTCAGTCAACTCGGATAAGATAAAGAATTTGGAGGTGGACAGCCGGTCTTTCCACGCTACGTTTAACTTTTGCAGCTGATACAAAGACAAAGCATTCGATACTGGAATAAGAAGTTAGAATAACACCAAATCATGAATGTTTCACACATACACGCCGTTCAGTCTCACTCTCCATGAGTAATTCTATGTTTTGTTTCAAGGGAAATTGGTGCACTTTGGCCATAATTGTTTCAAAACTGCTAGCTAATTATGACCTTTTGAAAACAAAGTGCACAGATTGAATGTGACATTTTGCTGCGCCTGCAGAATATAAACGCCCTCTTGCACTGGCTGAAGCCCAGTAAAACCTAATAATGAAAACAACCATGGTCTAACTTGTGCTTTCATTGAACTGGAAGGCTATATTCACAGGTTTCTGCCCGCTGACCTCCAGTACAAAACACTGCTAGCAGTTTTGCACAGCAAGACTCAGACTGTGCACTGCAGCTTTACTTCGAATTGTCTTTTCATTGTGTCAGCATGGTGGAGAGATAAAAGGGCTAAAGCCTCACAAATCACATCACAGTTAGCTTTCGATCAGACAGCAGACAGTCATCCCAGATGTTTTACATGCATAAACTATTCTGCCGCAACCACAGATACATAATAATCATCAGCGGAGGTACATCTGAACTCTCATGTTGTAAATCATATTCCTAAACTTCATATACTACAATTATCAAGCTCAACATCTCAGTCAGCATGAACAAAAAGAGGTCAGAGTCATTGAAAAATGTAACATCTACAGACCCTGTGATCTGCTGTCATACAGTATACATGTGTGTCTAACACTGACACTGAATGTGCACAAGTTTGTTTTGTCCAAGGTGGCATCAATTCTAACTTGTTAGAACACAAAAATTATAATTATAAGTCAAAGTCATGAAACTTTGAGTATGCAACATCAGATCCCTCTTTGCTTGAACTTGCCTGTGTGAAGACAACCCCTCTAATGAACACTGAAAAATGAGCATGCTGAAATATAGTTTAATTGATTTAAAAAGCTGTAGTGTGAGAACGGGTGCAGTGATATTCAGGACGTGTAGGAAAGTCAGTGTGTTATCTGCTGCTGACAAACCCTCACCGCTGGCTGACCACCTCCCTGCTTTGGAGCAGAGAAAAGCAGAAAGTTCAGCAGAGGGTAATAAATTATGCAATAAAAAGACCTGAAAAAGTTTGACTCTTCCTGAAGTAGCATCCATCAGGTAACGTTATGCTCTGCAACAGTTGCAAGAGGTGAAAGTAATTAACCACCACGCAACTGATGAATGTGTGTGTGAAAGTTGGACAGAGCAGGAAAACATTATAACACACATGATGTCTTTTCACATGTAGAAAAGACATGAATACAGAGATCTGAGGACTCTCTCTCTCTCTCTCTCTCTCACACACACACACACACACACACACACACACACACACACAAGTTTTTACCAGAAAGAGTTTCCGCCTCCTGCCTGTCACAGTGCATGGATCTCAATGGAGCATATTCAACCATATTCCCACCATCTGTCATGATGATTTGAGAAGAATAGCAACTATAACTGTACTTAAAACATAAAAGACTGTGTGTGTGTGTGTGTGTGTGTGTGTGTGTGTGTGTGTGTGTGTCTGTGTGTGTGTGTGTGTGTGTGTGTTTGTCTTCCCTTGTCCTCTGCTACCATCTACTGAAGAAAACATGGAATTAAAGTGTGACAGAGTCGTCTGGCGAGAATGCACTGAATGGGAATTTTAAAATGAAATCACTGGTATTTTTATTGATTATTTGTTCATTATGTATCTTATATCATATGCATGTATTCCGTATTGATACGATTAAATCTGATTTCTGAATAGTCTCACATCTATTTCTAGGTGTTAACAGTTGTTGCAGGTTTTCACTTGAGAAATCTGCAGATAGCTTTCCTTCCCAGCTGCTCAGACACTCTTTGAGACTCCCAGGAGTTTGGTCTGCCTTCTCCTGACACTGAAATAAAACACAGTGGTTAAAGCCATGGGACTGGAGCTCAGCCATAGACAATACTCTGTTGTGTTTCACAGTTAAACCAAGTCGTTGCTGTAAAGATGGCTGCATTAAATGACTGTTTAACAGA
Organism: Chelmon rostratus; assembly: GCF_017976325.1. NCBI lineage: Eukaryota > Metazoa > Chordata > Actinopteri > Chaetodontiformes > Chaetodontidae > Chelmon > Chelmon rostratus. The sequence goes on from NC_055666.1 coordinate 21,412,890, forward strand.
TATAAAGAAGTTTGAGTCCTTAAATGCCCTTTGGACAAACCTGAGTTTGTTTGGAGCCCAAACACAGGCTGGAGCTGAAATCATTTCAATTTGTTCCTGAAGCATTAAACGTATTTAGAACTGCAGACCCTATGATTCACATTGAGACCCTGGCCATCAGCCAAAAAAGCCTGTCTGGATATTACAAAGTTCAGAACATTGTGCAGATAATCAACAATTTGGCTTCATTCACCCACTTGCCTTTCAATTTTCCAGTTTTAGAAATACTTCAACCTTGTTCTCTTTGCAGGTTTGATAGCTTGAAGGTCAGAGAAAAATGTCTGGATTACCTGATCTTATGATGACTGTATCTCCACTGGCCATCAAACATGAACCTCCATTTAAACTAATTCTATTAAACCAAGTGCACAAGCCAGCAAAACAATGTGCACTATCGCATTTTTGTACAAAGGGCTGTGACTAACACTGATTGATTTACAGTAGATATAACAAGACTTTCTCATATCTGCAGTCAGCTGGTCAAAGTAAAGATATTTCTGCATGAGATCAGCTGGTATTATCACCCCTCACTTTAAAGACATTGAGCTTGTTGTCTGCAATCAGTTTTCATTCTGTGGAATAAACACTTTGCAAAATAGATTGATGACGGCTATTTAGCCTGAGGCCTGTGAGATACATGATCTGTATCTATACTGTAATTGTCTTTATGTACCTTTTGTATGCATTAATCTGTGTATGTGCTCTATTTGAAATGTATTTTCTTACTCCTATTTGACTGATGACTATTTGTAACGGGTGCGTATGTCACATGTACTTGTGAGATGTATGGCAGCCCTCTGTTCATCAGAAGTCAGTGGAAGTATGCAAATATGCAAAGAAATTTGGGGATTTTTTCCCCCCAATTAACTGGCCTGTGAATCAAAAGTGTGAATATATGCAATGAAGGAAATCAATTGCAAAGTTCTTGTCTTTTCTTAGTCTTTTCAAAATGTTCATTATATAAGAATATGAAGACTGGGCTGGGAGAGCTGAGTCTCTTAAATAGTTTTGAATCCTACAGTAATAACATACGATGTTGAATAATTTGATTATACTAAAGAGTTTCTTCCTCATGAAGATTAAGTTGAAAACTGCTTGTCTGGACAAATACTAACAGATTCCCAGAAGAAGGCTCATTTTACAAGTAAAGATGCATTGGTCCAAGTTTTTGTCCACCTGTCACTCTGCTGAGCACTAAGGTCCAGAAAGTGGTCTGTGCGCTCAGATTGAGCTCCGCAGAATGAAAACGATGCTGTGCAGTTCCTCCTGTCACCAGAAGATGACACTGCTGCTTTACAGGGGAGAATACAGTAGAATGGAGTCATCAAGGTCAACGTCATTTCTATATTAATACAGAAATTAGTGAAATATTGTATGAAGTTTAATATATTATTGTTCTCTTATCTTCATAAGATCATTGTTGGACTAGTTGGTGCAGTCGAATGAGTACTACATATTCAAAAATACAAGATCATTAAAAGTGCCTCAGAGGATGTTAAAGCCTAGTATATGTCAAGCTCTCTAAGAACACTGACAGACAGCCCATAGTCTGCAGCATAAGTCAGTGCCCTGCACAAAACCTGCATTATTCCTCCAGGAGTCCTTCACTGCCGAAACACATCCCTGAGACACACACTGCATTTATGTGCATGTGTGATTTAAGAGAGGGAGACTTGAACTCGTATGTGAATCATGTTAGCAGTATATGTATTTACCCACAGTCTGTCTTTGACCATCAGTGCTGCATGTACAGTTGAGCGACCTTTGACAAGCAACTTGTAATGTCGCCTGACTACCGTTAGGTGGCAGTGTTGGTCCATAAACTTACTTGGAGAACGCACTTAGGGACCACAGTGTCCTGTACATGCTCTACCCTTCATGAATAGAAAAAAATATATATAATTATGTATTTATTACTACTACTACTTAAAATACTACTGACACTAATAATAATACCAATAACATAATTAGTTATTATTATTGTTGTTGTTGATGTTGTTGTTATTATAAAGAAAGGTGATTAAGAATTAAGATTAAATCTCAGACCCTTTCACGTTTACTTTTATATATATTTTATACACTATTTCTCTTACTAGCAAATGATTTAAATTAATTTGAGTTAATGTCCCCTCTCACCATAAACCGCTCCAAATTTGTCCAACACGGTCCTGCTCGCTGATTGGCCCGCTCTCTGATTGGCCTGCCCTCTGATTGGCTGAAAGTTCCGTACTCGGACGGTCGGTCGACGCAGTTTGTTTTCTCGCCTGCGGCTGAGTTTTGGACGGCGGAGCGCAGCTGGAGGCGATGTGGATTTAGTATTCGGCTTTTTTTTATTTTGTAATTGCCGGAATAGTCGCGTAAACAGGCGGGACATGGAGACCTAGTTTCCCTCTTCTTTCTGTCTTGTGCTGTTAGTGGTCGCGGGTGTTTTACATGCGGACTGTCATTCAGAAATACTACAGCCCGCAGTCTGCGCGCTCACGTGTTTGACCTTAGCCGATATATTTTTAATTATTCTCCACATTTCAGACTTGTATTATTGGTTAAAGCTTTCTTTGTCAGCTTTGCGGACTTGTTGCTCTGGAAGTCGGCGCTCCGGTGACAGGCGCGTCTCTTTGCGTTTGAAAATCATTATTGGTGAATCACGGATTAAGTTATCGAAGTGATAATTAGAAAGGAGGTGGAGAAGTGTTTTCGGGATAAAGGCATGGTTTACGTGCAGGTCTGCAGAGGCTAACACACGGTGGCTATCTCATCACTGCTGGGGATTTTACAGTAAGTCCAACTATTAATAAGCCAAAGTCACTCTAATATATCTGTCATGCAGCCACAGAGTCTTAATGTTTACAGTGAGCTTCTTTTATCTCCTTATCACCCTTTCATTCATCTTTCTATTCCTGTGTGACTGCAGAGTTTTGTTTTGCCATGATGGAGTTTAAAAGTTTAGATCTGAGTCAAATTAATGTAATTCCTAGATAATCTTAAGTAGTATTAATCACCAGAAGTTTCTATTTAAAGTTAAGTTTTGCCACATATGTGAATAAGTGAGTAAAAACACGTTACAACACTGGCAAAGTTCTCTTTGACTGCATTTATGAAGTGGTTACAGCTATAGACAGCACATATTAAATGTGGCTCAATCGTGTTATACTGTATGAATGCAAAGGAGCATGGTTTATGATAATTAAATGATTAAATGAAATGATTTTGCATGCAAATTATTGATTTTGACCAAGTGATGAATAAAAGTCATTAGCTCTCCAGTGTGGGATCATCATAATGCAGACAGGTTGCAGACCCTCCTCCCTCTTAAACATTTTTTACTCTTATCCACCGCCATGCTCAGCTTCTTTGCATGCCGTTTATTGTAAATGTAGGAATTAAAGATTGTTCAGGATGCTGCTCCTGCAAATAAAAGCATCGCTAAACCTGGTTTTCTGTGCACGAGGATCTGTCAGTTCTCCTGCACTTTTAAGTGTGTTGCAGTTTTTGGTGAACTGAGGCTCTGAGGTTGACAGACACTAATCAAAGATACAGCATGTGATGCATTGAAATAAGATCCCGTAAGGTTCAGGGAAGAATTTATGTGGCGGAAAGATTAAAACCAGTGTAAGGAGAGACACATGGACAGGTGGACATAATAAATCTGGAGGCAAAATAGTTTGACTTCCAGAAAATCTCTGCTCCTGAGTGATGAACACTTTTTTTCTGACAGACGTGTGTTGATCCAAATAATAAGACAGAATACACAGAACAGAAGAGATGTGACACATTTTAAAAGTAAGTGCAAAGTAAGTGCACAGAATAGCTTATAACGTCCACCTTTAGAAACTTTAGCCTGGTAGGCTTTGAAAAGGTCTGCACAGGAATTAATGGTGTCACAGTGTAAGAGAAACATTTTTAAATGTATTACTTTGCTTTATTAAGGAATATCTCGATAATTTTCTATCAAGTTTTGCCTACTTTTGCCTCTTTTAAAATTCAAGGCAGGTTTTCACGTAGATGCTCACCAGCTGTCAGCCAGTTGGCAGTAAATTATGCTTTACTTCCATTGCGCTTGCAGCTATTTTGGTAACAGTTCTTCAAAAAAAACCCATCATGGTAAAATAATGAATGTAGCTGGTGTGTGGATTTTTAGAATAAATCAGACCCTGACAGGGGACATTACAGCAGTTTTGATAAATTGATGATTTAAAGTCACCATGTCTACTCAATATAGAAACCTCACCTGTAATCCCTTAATAAGCAACGTCATATTCTCTTATTTCATTTCTTTTCAGATCAAAGAGGCCGAGCGTTCTTCCTGCAAATCAAACCAAAATGGAGCTTCTCTGGGTCTTTCTGTTGCTGGAGATGATTCTGATGTCCGCTGCTGCCAGGGGTGAGTAACGGGCTTCACCAGAGACTTGCAGCTTTGCAGTCATCAATACCAGCAGTAAGATAATGTCAGCGAGGTAAATCACTGCAGCTGACACCACTATCTGGCAGCACTTGTAAAAAAAACAGTCTTCCAAAGGTTCACCTGGGTGAACTTACCGTAGTGAGATTTCCTATTTTTGCATTCTTGCTGTCTCAGAGCTGTTCCAGCCCCAGAAGGATTTGTTTGAATCACGGTGGTACGATTGCTTTGGCTGTGGTTTCAGACACAGCTTTCTCATGAAGGCTGGAAGTATGACAGGAGCACATTAGAGGCTGCAGGAGTGACCCGCCTCCTCTATCATTTTCATCTTTTCCATTTTGGAAGTACTTTAATTGTGTGCTCCGTAAACATCTTTGTTATCATTTATTGGCTCATTCTGAACTGATGCATTTGCTCAGATATTGGGATATCTGCAGACGCTTGTCCCGCGTTGAACTGCACTTAATGCGATGCTTTTGCTCTTTAGACAGTCGGTGAACCTTTGACTTATTCTGTTATTCAGTTACTGTCAGGAATTTGTGCACTCGCCTGGCAGTTGTGTGTTTTTCTACCTCTTTGCTGTTTTGCGAGGCTAACTTTGTTGGCTGTGGAGTAAAATTTCATGTTTCAACTCAAAATCTAAATTGAACAACCCCACAGGGCGGCTGGTGGTCAGGGTCAGATACAGAGCACTACCCTCAGAACTCGGCACGCTACCTTGTTTCTTTCAATGAAACTGGACATAATGAAAGCAAACAACAGCGTCAGAGGCTGCACGTAGATGAGAATGATCCCCAGCCTGCAGGCATCATGGGCAGACGGTCGTGGAGTTGGCGCCCGCTCCAGAGATCACACCGATGATGAGTTTTCAGCGGGAACAAAGCTGCATTCAGCGAGGCGAGGCAGAGCCAGCGTGCAGACACGGGGCCAAAAGTAAACACAGGGCCATAGACCGCAAAGAGATGAGATTAGATTAGCCTATTAGGGATGTTTGCTGTGCAATGCCACAGCATTTCCTCCCCCTCGCCGCCTGCAGTCTGTCAATGAAACCAGGGCAGGCAGCAGAGAGAGACAGCAGGCGGGGGTAAGGGTGGAGGAGAGAGATAGAGAGATGCAGAGAAGGAGGGTGAAGGAGAGAAAGGACAAAGGAGGACTGGAGTAATAATGGATGATAAAAGAGAGAGAAGAGAGAGCAGAAAGGAAACTGAGGGGAAGGAGCAAGCGAAGGCAGCAGATTATGGGAGGGGTGTTAGGGAGAGGGCATGAAGAGGACAGAGGGGACAAAATGCTGCTCTGAACCTATTAGAAACTGAAGTTCTCTTATCTTGTGACACTTGTTTTGAGTCTCTGACTCTCTCATGCTCCATGTTTTATGCTTTAAGTACTGTATTAACACTGGAGAGATCTCAACTTAAGGTTTGTTTCTCCATTTGTCTCAGAAAAGTAATGTAGAGCGCAAGTGTGAGCTTTCATTTCCATGTTTTTACTGTGCAACTCAATTTGAAAGGAGAAGTAATTGTTGTCATTTTTTTAATTTATTCTGTTGTTGTGTGTGTAACACTGGAGTTCATGACAAGGCGGTTGAAAGACATCTCTACAGTACAGTGGTGTGTGTGTGTGATGAGAGGGATGCTGGGATTTGGTGGCCCTCTGATCTGAGGCTCATACCATGTAATTGTAAAGTTGTGGTTTTGAGTAATGTAGCATGTCATCTTTTCTCTGTATGTGTCCCATCCTTGACGTTCCCTGTTTATAGCATATAGCCTCATGTTAAACAAAGCAGACGAAACCAGGAGGTGAACTCAGCTTAATATACCTGCAGCTAATTGTTGCCATTTTGGCTGTGGCTTGGGAGGTAGAGCACTTGTCCACTTATCAGAAGGTCGATGGTTCCATCCCGGGCGTCGGCAGCCTGCATGTCGAAGTATCCTTGAGCAAGATGACCCAAACTGCTCCTGATGTGGTGCCATTGGTGTGTGTGTGTGTGTGTGTGTGAATGTTCACTGCTCATTATGCAATTTTCCAATGTCGTATTTTACCCCCAAAAGTGGCATTTCGGACGCTAATAGGATCACTCACTGCAGCTGTATATGCACCGATGTTGACAAATAAACAGCTGACTCAGAGCGGTTTGGCGTATTGAACGAATCATGAAAAGTAAAACAAACTCATAATCACAGTTTTCACCTCAAAATTCTATGAAACAGCTGAGAAATTCATTAGAAATGATGGAAAAGCTTCCTCTCGCAGTCCGCCCTTGTTGCATTCTCCGCTGCACTCGGAGAAGTGACGCAGAGAAGCATTTTATTAGTTACCACTGAGATATCCCAGAGATATGCATACCGGAGGTGGGTTACTCAGGGCAACTGTATAAACAATGAACAATAAAAAGCAAAATATCATAGTGCACATCATGACATTTCAAATTGAAAACATCAACTCTTTTGTGGCCTCATCTGTCCGGGCAGTCCCCTTTGCACACAAGGTTTAGTTACGGTACATGTAATGGTGCTATTGTATAAAGCCAGGAAGTACAACAGTACTGTTATAACTGCACTGAAAGTTCTGCGAAATACAGCATAGCTTATTATATTAAAGAAATAGCTGACTCATAATGCAGGCTTGTATTGAAATATAGAGAACAAACTGATTCTTTTAATGGTAAATGAATAGCTACCACAAAGGCTAAATGGTTTTAATGACTGTGACTGGCAGTTTCTTGGGGGCCTGAGCATCAGATGACACCGAGGGCTGTTTTCCTCTCTGAGTGCCGATTGGCGAATGGCAGCAGGAGCACTGGAAGGGCGAAGGTCCTCGCTGGACCGCTGCAGCAGACAAAGAGAGAGGTACAGGTGGAGAGAGAGGAAGAAGGGGAAGAGGTAGCTGAAGAGCAGAAGGTGGTCAGAGAGGGAAAAGAAAGGCAGAGACGGATAAGACCAGAACTAGAAACACAAAGAGATAAAGATGCAACGTTCATGCTCTTGTTGCAGCAGATGTGGAGTCGCATAATGTGCACAAACCACAGTGTTTGAACCTGTGTGTGTGTGTGTGTGTGTGTGTAAGAGAAAGCGAGATGAGAGATGAGATTAGCATTGTCCTCTATTAGCTTGAACATAGGGGTCAAAGACTAGTCGTATAATAGATATGAATACTTTTTACACTGTTACACAAAATAGTTTGACAGTTTAGGAAAATAGCTCTTTCACTTTCTCGTCAAGAGCTACGTGAGAGGCCCGATCGCACTCTCGTGTCGGTAAATATGAAAGAACAGCCAGGAGACAGCTAGCTTAGCTTAGCATAAAGCCTGATTGCAGGCGGTTACGTGTGGTACTATTTCTTGCAGAGCACAGTAACTTCCTGGCACTGCATCCCTCACGTAACCCTTCATAATACCACAATTTATCTTTCATGTTTTCACACTTGGGTGAAATAAATAACATACAATGTGTTGATGAGTGGACATTACAGGTGCTTGTAGGTGTGTTTTTTTACCTTTGCACAGAGTCAGGTTGGCAGTTTGCCCCTTTTTTCCAGTCTTTATGCTAAGCTAAGCTAACTGTCTCCTGGCTAGCTTCATACTGAATGGACAGTTTTGAGTGTTTTCTTATTTCACTCTTGGCAAGAGATCCTATTAGCATTTTCGAAGGGCCGATGTTGACTTTGTCCTCAATGGGAAAACTTGTGTTAAGTCTTAACTGTTGCTTTCTCTGCGCTGATGATGAGGCAGGTGACAGGCGAGGAAGAATATACCACAAAACATGCAACATTTGCCCTGAACAGATCAAGCGTTTGTCTATTGCTTCATATGCTTGTGTTTCTGCGCACATACACACACATACGTTAGCTGTGCATGTGATGGGAAATGCCACGTGTGTGTCAGATGGTTATCAGCATGTCAGATGTTATTTACGTAAGCCATCTGTTAAACACTTCACGGTCGAACAAGTGGAGCGGGGCCGAGAGGATGATAATAATAATAATAATGTGATTGTTGAAGCACGTCACATCACCACATCACACTCGCTGCTGCCTCTTCTGGCCGAACCCTTGAAGCAGACACAGAAAGGAAAGATGACGAGTGTGGGTTTGTGTACATTGTTTCCTAATGCACGCTTTTGCCTAAACAATTTAATGTTTTCCATGTGATTCTGCTGCATCGACCACCCATTATCCAGAGGGGTCATTGTTGTACCAATTGTATTAAAAATGCATCTTCGTCATGTTGGAGCTGCCAAAACAGAGAGCAGCGGAGAAAGAGAAGAAGAGCATCGTCGCAGAGCGTAAACAGCCACATGCACAGATGCTGAAAAAGTACACAACTAGAAGACGCTACCCATAAATATGACTTAACACATGTAAGCACGCACACACAGCCCACAATCGCTTAACGACCTCCTGTCCCACACACTCATTACTGAGGAATGTAATTAGCAGGCTAACACTAACAATGATACGTAGGAGAGAATTGTGGTTAGGTAAGAAGGACTGGAGGAGGAGGAGGAGGAGGAGGAGAAGGTGGAGGAGGAGGAGGAGGAGGAGGAGAAGGTGGAGGAGGAGGTGCACAGTCACCAGAGAGGCAAGCAATGGATAACTAGCATTAAACTTTTGAAGAAAAGTAGGAGACACCCAGATAGACAGACACAGGAAGGTGTCTTTCTAACATTGGGCGCTGTTAGACGCATGTAGCTTCTTCATAAGTTTGGCATTTGGAGGCTGCACAGCTTTTTCTTTTTTTTCCGTGTTGATTCATTGTGTTTTAATCTGATATTTCTGCACAGTTGCAGACAAACATTAGGCTTCATTAATATTATTAGTATTATGTTATTTGTAGAATAAGATTTTCATGTTGTGGCTGCGTAGGATTGTTTCAGAGTCCAAATGTGGAAACTTATTGAATGACTGCATGCATTCATGCTGAGGAAACTGATATATATTATATTATCTTATATTCATTAAAGCAGACTGATTTGATAGAAAAAGACCAACTCATTTATTCCGAAGAACCACTTTATTCAAATTGGAGATTTAAGATAAGATAAGATAAGATAAGATAAGATAAGATAAGATAAGATAAGATAAGACTTTATCATCCCACACTGGGGAAATTTACTTGTTTTTTTGTTTGTTTGTTTTTTGCTTTAGGACTTTTTTTATTAATGAAAATAGTTTGAGTCATTTTCTGTTTATTTGTTTTATTAATTAAACTTTCCATTCTGTTAGATATTATATAGATCTGTGAATTTTATAATGATTAAACTACTCTGGAGTTACTAAAAATCTGATCACAATGGAATTGTATGCAGCCACCACTGGAATCCATTCTACAAAATGTAATAATTATAATAATAATAATAATAATGATGATAATTGTGTGGGCTCATCTTTGTCTGCAGCTGTGCACAAATACTGGACTAAAACAGAATAAATCGATGTGCAAAGCAGCAGAATTCTAATGTTGATTTAGCGTTTAAATGTCAGTATTATGAATAAAGCTTGGAAGTTTTGAACTAGTGGGTATAGCCCTAAAATTTATGCTCCCTGGGAAGTGGAAAGCACTGGTTTCAAAGGCCACAGTCTAACAAGAAGTTATCGATGACCAGCTTTGATGAAACAAGTCAGTTTTATGTTTTACCTTGTTGATGTGTTTTTTCCCACATGCTAACTAAAGTAAAACCCTGATGAACCGCGCTACTACATTTTGTACCTAAACACATCGTGTTAGCTGTGGTGGGCATCTGCCTGTCTCCTCATGAGAAGAATGGAGGAGGAGGAGGAGGAGGAGAGCATCTTGATTCCTCATAGAGTAAACAGCTGCATACCACAGACAGATGCTTCAAACACACAACTTGACCTCATTGTAAACAGACACACTCATAGTCTCACATCAGCACATCCCCTCCACCCCGCTCCTGGTTTTTGAGCATGCAACGCGTCTTAAGTCACAGCTAACTATCGTAAATACCATTTGACGTGCTGACGACCGTTATATGGCCCGATGGTGGAGGAGGGCATCTGCCTGCCAGCCCCAAGAAGAAGAGCTGGAACCAGACCACCATAGACGGGTGAGGCTTTGATCAGCATCCACGGATGAGTGCATATTCTCCAGCACGGGACCAACAGATAATAGTAATATTTGTCACTTTTTTATGCCTGTTAAATTGTACAAGTTTATGGTGGAAAGCAAAAAAATACTGATTTTAGTCTCATTTAGAAGAATTAAAAAATATTTAAGGCGTCAAAATTTAATCATGCACGGGGATCGTTTGGTCCTCCAGGTAAAAGAAAAGCAGAAACAGTCAATGCATGTGTGTGTTTGTGTTTGTTAATTACGTGCTGATTAACAGACAAAGGGAAGCTTCAAAGGGCACAGATGACTCTGTTGGTTCCTCTTGTTAAATCCTGACGTCAGGGCCAAATGCTGTCGAGCCGTGGCTGCAAGTCAAAATACGACAGACTGATCGTATGGAAACACAACATTAAACAGTCATTGTCTGCCCCCGAAAAGGTAACCAGCACTGACATGAACCCATCTGCAGGGAACTGAACGGGTGAGCTCGAGGGGCAGCCCCCCCACACACACACACCCGACTTTAGCCACCACTGTTCTCCTTCCCAGAGTTTTACAGGGCCTGTTAATGTTAAAGGCTATTAGCCCACATTTAGATAAAGTCAATGTTTGCTTTGCCTTTGTTAATGGTGGGGTAGTAATGGGGCCGTCTGGACGTCCTCTGTGGGGGTTGATGGTATGTCGTGGTGATGTGAAGACACGTTTGTGTGTGTGTGTGTTTGTGGAAGCGGTGCAGCAGAGAGAAGAGCAACAGGACAAGATAAGATAGCACAAGAGGACTTTGCGGAGAGAACTCGCAAGACAGAGAAATAAATGTGAGAGAACTACAAGCTCTTAACAGTTTTAACGGCTATAAGGCCGCAGAAATCGACACGATCTCATATTCTGTATCATCCTGGTTCGACTCCTCATCTAAGCTACAGTACACGATGTTAACAAAGTGCCAAGTGAAAAGACTCCTTGTTTTTATGGCTGCCACTCTTTCACATGGAAGTATGTTGAGGTGACGATCTTTATGTTTGAACAGTGTTTGGATTTAAAGATTAAAAGAGACAGATTGATAGAAACAGTACAGCAAATACAGCAATAGGCTGTAAAAGATGATAAAAGATGTATTGACAAGAGATTTTCCATTGCAGAGTTTGCAAGTTGCAATGCTGCAGAACGTAAAGTGTGCTGAGACTGCAGACCAGTGAAAGGCGGTGATTGGCTCAGTGCATGTCAATGCAGTGGCCCATAAGACTTATTTTAATTTATTTATTTGAATTAATACGTAGTTGCTATGTGATTTTCTTTGTAACCACAGTGAGGCCACAGAAATAATGGAGGAAATAAATCTTTTTTTTTTTTAAACCATGATGAAATTGAAACTGGGAATCAAACGATGCTTAACCCTACTACAGTGCATGTATATGCAGTGAGAGTACTTACAACACGTGTGTGTCACACTTTCTGTGCAGCTGTATTTTCGGTATCTTTGCATATTTTGCAGCTTCTCTCTCTCTCTTCTTTCTCTTCCTGTCTCTCTTCCCCAGCTTCTCTCTCCTGCATGGTGCAGCGCTGTGTGGGACGTGGCGCCACAGTGCTGTATTGTGGTCTCAGTGGGTTTGGGGTATGTTTGGTCAGTGCTACAGCACTGCGGGTCAAAGGTCAGCCAGTGGATCAGGGAGGGGTCAGGGAGAATGTGTGTGTGTGGGTTTGTGCATGTGTGTGTGTGAGTAAGGGTCAGAGAAAACACATGCCGGCACCAGAGGAGACTGTAATAACACACCAGGAGCACCACAGGACAACACACACTCTGCTTTCACTCCTTTATCTGCTCTCTGTCGCTCAATCTGTGTGTCAGATACAGAATCACCTCACATTAACACACCTCCAGTCCAACTATCACGATGATCATGACTTCTGTAATTTCTCTGTAATATTGTGCCTCCATCCAAATGTAGTCCAGCTTTTTAAACGTTCCCGACAGCGAAAACATGAGCTTTGAGGATTAAACGTGCAATTCTTGCAATAATTTCAATGTCAACAGCAGCCTTTCAACTAAATCTAGTAGATTATTTTTGAGAAAATCCATTTGTTTAAAACATGCTCTCAATTCCTGAAAGTCTTGACATCACTATGATGCTAGTGGAGTTCAGTGAATCCCTGCTTCACGAATGCAGTCCCTTACACAAACCCATGAGGTAATATAAAAGCCTGTTTGTAGCAGAAAGTTTTTTTAATAGTTCGCCATATAATTTTATTAGGCTTTTTCAGACACCAAATATGTTGTAAATGTGAATTATAGTGATAGTTCTGAGCCAATAAGCAGTTTTCAAGGGCACCATAAGAAAATACAAAGCAGAGTGTATTTCCATTAAAGGGCCAGTTCGCTAAAACTTCAGCCCTTCACTCCTGCTGGAATCTAGCATGCAGGTATGTTCTCTTATGAAAATGAAAATGTACTCAACATTCCAGGTTACTTCAGATAATCTCTAGACTTTGCAATACAGTAAAAATAGTCCACAAGGAGGTCTGTATTCGTGTCTGTCCTCTACCTCATCTTCATCTGTCTGTTCTCTGTCACTTTCTATCTCGCTCTCTGACGTTTTAATTCCTCTGCCACTTTCTTTGTCTCTCCTGGTTTCTCTCTTCCCCTGTCTACCCCTCAATCAGACCCTGTCCAACCCCTTTTAACCCCTCCTTCTACACACACACACACACACATACACACACACGCACAGTCTCCAGCTGTTATTCCTGGTGGCGTTACAAATGAGACGTTGAAAGGTGATCGCTGTGACAGGAGACGCAGACCCTTGTTTTCTTTCGGCTTCAGCCTGTCAGGTTGGGTTTGCTGGGGGGGGCGGGGGCGACGCAGCTCTCAGGTCAGCTGTGTGTGTGCGTTCGTGTTATTGACCGTGATGGACAGAAAGACAGAAACAAAAGACTACCCCCAACCAAAAATACCACCGTCATGACCTCAGTCTCAACTGTGATTGACATGCTATGGACAGTCGGTCGCACTCTCTCTCCTTGTTGTTTGTTAGACATACAGATGACCTTTGACCCCAGGAAGAGGAGGCTGATCGGAGCAGGATGTTAAGGCGGGCGGCTTTAGGAAATACTCTTCGTAAGCTGTTGTAGCTTCTAGCTTTGACACGCTGTGCTTCTGTTGAGCTGTTATTCTCGTCAATTATAACATACACTTGTTTGTGCATGTATGACATGTAAAGCAAAGCCACAGATGCACATTCATGTCGTATAATCACTTTGCATATAGCAGGTTGCATTATTTCATCTAAAAGTACAGGATTCCCCATGGATATGCAAGGCCAGGATGTTGTTTCTTGTTTTTCACTGCTGTGTCCAGTCTACAAAAGCGGTATTCTTTATTTAAAGAGTCACAAATCTTTATTCAAAGGGTCACAAATGACAGTAGAAGCAGCTCTGGGCTGGTTTTCCCTGTCGTGGCATGTGTTGCACAGAGGCCAAAAAACCTAAAACATGGCACAATGTTGAAAAGCGTCACACACGAGGGGACACAAGCGCACTCGTCTCCTCTGCAGTGCCAGCTGTCGATGTGGAATCCATACTGCAGGGGGAATGTGAGAGGAGTGTGAGAGATGTGGGGGTGGGTTCGCCAGACGGGGACTCTGAAGGGGGCAAATACACCGGTGACTGTGACTGTGTGGCCAAAACAGTTCATCCTCATCATCTCAGAATTAGCGTGGTGTCACAGAATGCAAAATATCCAATGTTTACATTCATGTCTTTTGTAATTTTTGTTTATTTTGCAGCATTAATCAATGTTCACTGTTTACTGAGTTTTTAAGTGTGAGATGCGGTCGTTGTTTAAAAAAATGGGGCTGAAAGAGCAAATTTTGAAACAGGCTCTTTAGAAAGACAGTCGTAGTGTTGGAATCATTTGTATACACAAGAAATAGTTGTGTAAAGAATGAAAAAAAGAGAGCTATTAAGTTGAAACCCTGCTTACTTTCTCACCACACGGCGAGTGAGCGTGAACGTCCAGAAGTCGTCTGACCCTGCTCCTCAAAGCTGAGCGGGGGACAGCGTTTCTGAAGCATCCATCTGACACGACTACACCGGTACCTTTAGTCCTACATTTATGGATTTATCTTAACATCAGGTGAATTTTATGTGCGGTGCTGTGAGTCTGGCTTTAAATGATGGGCCTGGCCTCAAACTTGTTGAATCTGGCTGTAAAAGCGGTTGTTTTTATATCACAGAGTTGTCGGTTTCGTTTCAAATCTGCTTTATCCAAACCCTCTGTGCTTGGTTGTGTAGGAAATTTGCCTGTGTAGACAGAGAATGCAGCCTTAAATCTATGAACCTGGAGGACGGATCCCTCCACTGATGCTCCTTCCTCTTTTCCCCTTTAAGTGGTTTATTTTGGGAGGTCTTGCCCACCTGAATCAAGGGTCTAAGGACGGAGAACGCTGTACACTGTACAGATTATAAAGCCCTGTTGACTTTTGGCTATTTTAATCAAAAAAATGTCTGCAATGAACCAGAGCTCCTGCTCATAGCCAAAAGTTCATGACCTAGAGACTTGGACAGTGACACAGTGTGGTCAAAGTATTTCTGGACTTCACATGCGGCCAAAGTAGACAGCGCATCCTGTGTTGATTATTGTTAATAATTTGCAAAGCGGCAGAGAATGGCATGACTGGCATTTCTTGCATTTTTCCCAAACTAACAGGGAAAACATTGACACAGTCTGTTAAAAAAAGAAAATGTGCTCAGATATTGGTTACAGCCGCAGTGAAATAACCCAGGACATTAATCCCCCGCCAGTGACCACACAGTGCTGACGTCTGGCTGAAAAGCCTGCAGACCAGTTAGCAGTGTTAATTATTTCCCACTACACGGCCCTTCATCACACTGGTCAGCTCAGCATACGTATTATCCAGAGGTAATCCCTCTGTTGTGCTGGCACCATTATCACACAGGGACACAACAGGCCTATTCTTCCACATGTAATTAACAAAGGTACTTACGGGCTGCTTTCTGGGATTTAACTGTTGTGTTGTCGGAGCTTTAGAGGAGGCAGCGGGGCGGAGAAGGTGGGGGAAAGGAAAGCTCTCAGATCAGTGGTGCTGTGGAGGTTTAGGTGTGTGGCTGTAACCACAGAGAAAAGGCTGGTTTACCCTGCCTACTGTGAAAGTAACCGTTTCCTTCAGTTTGGCACTTACGTACTTCTAGCTTTTGTGAGTTTTCAGCTTTGTGGCATTTTTCAGATAATCCAGTGGGTTCTTGTTTGTTTTATTTATTTGAGAATTATCTCAACCCACAGAGGAATACACAGTCCTTCAGTTTGTCAAACAGAAAATTAAGAGCACCAAATGTGGATATTGGTTTTCACTCAGCAGCTACATTATACTACCTCATACTTCTACACTGTAGAAAGACATATTAAACCTCTTAATCCACTACACAAGTCTTTGACAGTTTTAGTTTTTAGCCAATTTGCAGATTGTGTTTGTATTTTATTTTATACATTATAGTGTGGAAATTCGTCCCACTGGTGTATGCTGCCCTCATTTTAAAAATTATGCAATAACACTGATTCCAAAAAAAGTTGTTACGCTGTGTAAAACAGAATGTGATCATGTGAAGCATTTCTGACTAATACTCAACTGAAAACAATACAAAGTAAATGTATTTAATGTTTGACCTCATCAACTGTTTTTTGTAAATATCTGCTTATTCTGAATTTGATGCAACAACATGTTTCAAACAAGTTGGGACAGGAGCAACAAAAGACTGGGAAGGTTGTGGAACGCTCCAAAAACACCTGTTTGGATCATTCCACAGGTAAACAGGTTGATTGGTAACAGGTGATAGTATCATGATTGGGTATGAAAGGAGCATCCTGGAAAGGCTCAGTCGTTCACAAGCGAGGGTGGAGCGAGGTTCAACACTTTGTGAACACATGATTGGATAAAAGATGTTGATGGACTCAGGAACACTTTGTAAAACTGTTGCCTGTAAACACAGTTTGTTCGGAAATGATTTCATTCCGCTTTTATATATGTTTTACACAGTGTCCCAACTTTTTTTAATCAGGTTTGCACTCGTGAAACTCTTTAGAGATTCCATTCTGCATAATGAGAACTTTCACTTGTGGTATGTAAAGCCCCAACACACCCATGGCTTACCTGCACAGGTGTTCTCGCTTAATATCCCCGATTAGACCTCTTCTCAGCACGGTGGGCCTGTACAGACTGCACTGCCTGACGTCTCCCTCGGCCTCCTCGTAGGTTTGTTTTCACCTGTTAGGGCAGGACAGTTTACACCTTTTATCACTCCTATAAGTATATTTTGAGACGTCATATAATTTCCGTCACAGCTCTGCCCGACAGCAGATATCTGATTCACCATGTTAATTGCAAACACCTGTGTGTGTGTGTGTGTGTGTGTGTGTGTGTGTGTGTGTGTGTGTGTGTGTGTGTGTGTGTGTGTGTGTGTGTGTGTGTGTGTGTGTGTGTGTGTGTGTGTGTGTGTGTGTGCAAGAAATGCAGTTTCGAAGACACTTACTTGTAATTGAACACTTTTACGGTGCTGTATTAGTATTACTTCTACTACTTATTTACTGTCACATTGCTGCTAGATTTTTAATGGATGTGAAAGCTTCTCCACCACTTGATAGATGTAGCCTCATCAATGGCGAGTAGAGCTGTAGAAAGGAGGAGTGTGAAGCAGTGGTAGCTCTGTGTTTTTTCCAGTTCCCCTGTGTAATTATGACACACACACTCACAAGACAAAGAGATGAAGAAAAACATGAGCGAGGCAGACAGAGAGATTAGTCCACACTGACAGCTACAAGTGTCACGATGACTGATTGATTTCAGGTGGAATTGCTCGTGTGTGTGTGTGTGTGTGTGTGTGTGTGTGTGTGTGTGTGTGTGTGTGTGTGTGTGTGTGTGTGTGTGTGTGTGTGTGTGTGTGTTTGGTGGTGAGTGTCCACTATCAATCAACACTTCTCAGGCTCTGTTCCTGGCTCAACCTGTGCGTCATGGCAAATACTGTATGTGCCTGGACACACACTCACATTGAGTCTGTGGAAGAAGTGATTCAACCAGTGGATATTCTTTCTTCTTCGCTGGTGACTTTTTTCGGTTGTTTTTCTGAACTGGGTGTTGTTTCTCAGCAGCATTGTGAGATCACGATGAACCTCACTGTAAGTGGAGGGGCTAAGATCATGTGAAGGGGTCAGTATGCTCCTCACTAATGACCTTTATGATGGTGAAATAATTTTGTGGCTGGAAAGCACGCCCACTTCATGCAGGCAGGTGTGCAATGTGAGAACATGTGCAGATTTTGCTCTTGTCTCTCAAACTGTTTTTATTGAACGTTTAACTGTTTTTATTTGAACGGTTATCACGTCTCGTCCATCTCCACGACAACAGGGTCCCTGTTCAGAACAGCTATACAAGCACGTTTGCCTGCAGACCTGGTTGGACGTAAAGGTGTTCGAACCACTTCAAGATAAACTGGTCTTACGGTGCTTTTGGAAGCTGGGCTTCGTCCCAGAAATGTCTCAACATATTGTCTACTCTAGTAGACATAATGTATTTTTACATTTTCCACTTTTTTTCAGTTCCTTTTGAAGAAGTCATGATTCTCAAAGCACTTTTGTGCAATTCTATACTCTACACTTCCTTTTTTCACAACACTTTATGAATCTTTTCCTGTTTTCTTGCAGAGGTCAAACGTTTAAGTGCAAATATCCTCAGATGATTCGGTAATGCATTGATTAGTTACCAGTTATCAACATGCTCAGTGTGTGAATCCTCACATGCAAACTATTAAAGCGACTGTCATAACCTTTCTGACATGATGCAACTGTACTTTTACTGGTTTAGTGGTCACTCACATTATTTTTTAAAGGTTAAAGGTACCGGCTTTTAGATCGTTGCATCTTCATCTGCCTGTGTCCTCCTCTTCATTCTGCAGTGTTCTGTCCTTTCAGGGCTCAAGAGATATTTAAATGTCATGTCATCATGGGGGCGATTAGAAAAATAAGATATATGTTAAGCACATGCAATCACACACACACACACACACACACACCAGGCTCCGATGAGACAGTGACCTGAGCTGAACAAATGGATTTAGTCACGGCTGAGGATTGGTGTGGAATGTGGGAGGGGGGCACAAGAGTGTGTTTGTGTGTGTGTGTGTGTGTGTGTGTGTGTGTGTGTGTGTGTGTGTGTGTGTGTGTGTGTGTTATGTGCATGCTTGGAATGTCGGACTCTCCACCCAGTGAACCAGAAAACACACAGGTGGAGGTGAAGGAAGGAAAAGTGAGGTAGAAGAGGAGGAAATACAGGAAGAGGATGGTTCTGTTTTGTTTGTTTGTTTTTTCATTTGGAATTAAGTCCTCAATTCTTCTTGCTTATTTTTTCAAAAGCTTTTCTTGTCTTCTTTCTAATTATGAGGCATGTGATAGTGAAGATGTGATAGTGAAGAAGGCATCAGGTTAAACCTCTGCTGTGTATTAATTCATTGAAACCAGACCAAACTTGGTTAAAGGCAAAGTTTTTTAACATTAAAAAACTGCCTGTTTTTACTGTTAAATAGCTGCGTTTAATCTTAAAAATACAGTTTATTTTTAAAGCACAGTTGCTAATTCTTCTTTAGAGACCTTAAAAGCATCTGTTTCTGTTGTTTTTGGCCCTCCAGTGTCACCTGAATGATGAATACAACCCTTTTATATCTCATCACCAATTATTTAACTGCCAGGAAGCAAATTTCATTTATTGAGATGTTTATCAGACCACTATCTCTGTCTCTCTCTCCTTCTTTGTATGTGTTATGTCAATATGAAAGGCTCCAGTACAACACATATACACCTGTTCATCACTAAAGGAGATCCTAGCAGATGGTACTGTATGTGTGTGAGCCTGTGTGTGTGTGTGTGTGTGTGTGTTATCACTGCTGTTAATGAGTAACAGTGTCTGCCTCCAAAATGCTGATAAAAGTCAGGTCGAGGACACCGGTTTGCTTCACACACATACACACAAACACTCACACAAACTCAAGTGTTAAATAGTTCTTATCTTTTCCAACTATGTCTTGCCTTATCTGCAAGACACGAGACACTCTGCAGACACACACACACACACACACAGTACACTTGCTGCACAGTCGGATGTGTTTTCGATGGCCACTTCGTTGCGATCAGTGCAGCTAAATGTAGCTGTTTACCACAAAGGGTATTTTTAATTGTGCTGTGGTTCAGAGGGTCATTGCTAACTTGTGTCCGCTGCTGGTGACTGTAACCTGACAGTGACAGTATAAGTAAATCGACCTGACCTCGGATTCCCCGCATACAACCGCAACACCTGCCGCTGCTGCACTTTTTCGGGAGGGACTTTGCAGCCTAACAAGTGTTAGGTGTTAGAAGTCACTGGTGAAGGTTGGCTGGAGCGAGGCGGTGAAGCTGTTCACATATCTGAATTCTCTCTCTGTGTAAAAGCTGCACTTTTACTTTAAAATATCGAACTGTATCGAAATGAGGCATCATGTTCACCAGTTTCATAATGTCATTTGTTATATTTTAATGCATGTGCATAATGACAAATGTGTGGTTTTTGCATCTTTTTTGTTTCTTTTGAACCATTTCTAGATTCTTGGTTGTGCTAAAGCACTTTAAATGTTGCCGTCTGAAACCTGCAGACCTCTGGATCCTGGAGCTGGGAGTTAATCTTTTGTGGCTGCCAGATTTGTTTTAAAAACCCATGTTTTTTACTTATTTCTGAGAAAAAGTTATTGTTTTTTTTTGACACTGGGGATTCAGGATGAAGGTAAGCTGAGTATACTCCTCTGTAGCTGGCTCTGGATCAGAGCGTCTGCTCCCTGTCTGTCTCAGGTCTTATTTTGCCCTAAAATGAAACCCAGTCCTCTGCCTCCATACACTGACCAGCCAGGAATAATGCACACACACACACACACACACACACAAATACACACACTGAACTGGAATAGTACTTAATGGCCTTTGACCTACTTTCAGCCCCAGCTAGCTCTGTTATTCAGTCTTTTTCCTGCTCACCTTTTCTTTCCCCTTTCACTTTCTTTCCCTCCGTCTTTGGCTGCAGAGCTATACGGTGGTGCTCTGAATTTCCCTGTTTGCTTTAATCCTGCCAAACGTGATTTATTATCGGGCCGAAGCGGCGCTAAAGCTCCACTGCTCAGTCAAAAAAATAATAATGGAGTAATCAGGCAGTGCTCTCTTTATTTCTATAAATAGTGCATGCGTGAGTCGAGGTACAAAACGTGTAAAAATAACATGATCCGTGACCTACAAACAGAGCTCATCAGGTCACACGGATGACGGGGAGACACTCATTCATCACACGAGGCAGGTGTGGCATTTAATACGCTGTCAAACTGTAAAATCTCATTTACCTTTCCTCCCCGTCCGTGAACGACAGAAGTAACAGAGAAAACATCCTTTTGTGTCGTCTTTCGTGAGCAACTACAAGATCAGTTTTCAACAAGTCATGACTGCGAGTCGTTAATGGACCGTTGAGGATGTCTCTGACTCTGTCAGTCTTTTTTTTCATCTTTTCGCCTCACAGGATGTCAACGTAATACAAGGGTTTAGAAAGCAAAGTATGTTCTGTTTTATCCAAGGTAGTCATTAGAATGTCAGTTTCATGTCCAGTCTGCAGGCTACCTGTAAACGCTGAAATGTTAGCAGATAGTTGTTTGTGTGGATTAAGGCCTGTCTCTTTATCCCTTCCTGACTCCATCACTTCACTCTCTGCAGACATGTGTGTCTCTCGCACCAGATTTTCCTGCTTTTTCTTCCCTTACTGTACTTTCTTCACTTCCCTTAATCTGCATTTATATAATAAACCCAGATTGTTATTGCACACACTCACACAAGGGCATGATGTGGTTTCCGTAAAGCCCCTTATAAGCTTTAAAAGAATGTTCTAGGTTCACACCGCCCTCAGGTTCTTGGCGGTTTGCAGAACTTTATGTTCTCTGTCACGGTTTCCTCAAAAGCCTCATTCCCATGTTTGAGTATCCTCCATCTTCCTGTCATTGATGAAGCTACAGCAGTGTTTATTTTGGGTCTTTGGAGTGCAGGTTTCACAGGTTGCCTTGACATTTTTTATGAATTTATTTAAGATTTTGTGGTCTGCAAAGAACCCGGTCATTTGTTTGCCCTCTTCCTCTCTCTGGAAGCAAACACATGAAAGTGTGTTGGGGAGATTAGCTTCCTCCTCTTTCTGATGAACACACCGTTTACTCCTGAAGATGCATGGAGCCTGGTTAGGATACCGCTTTCCATTAGTGGCTGCTTGGTCAATATGTTTCGTGAGTTTGCAATGCAGCGAACAAAAAAAAATTGCATTTTAGTTCAATAACAAATGAACAATCATTCTTTTATAGTGACACAAATTACACAGTAACACATTAACAGTTTTTATTTAAATGTGTGTGTGTGTGGGGGGGGGGGGGGGGAGTTGCCTCAGGCTGTCTTTAGGCGGCAATAACTTATGCAAAGAGTAGCAACAAGTCGTGGTTGACATTTTAACAGCAATCGTGGACATTTTTTTTCCCACAGTTGCATAAACGCAAGACAAGTTTTCAAAGCAGAGGATTATTCCCATAATTGCCTTTTCCTTTTCCCTCAGTTAGCTGAATTAATCATTTTCATAAATCTTCTCTCCTGCATTCATTCGGGTGGGTAGTGTCATTAAAAGCGATTCGTGCCCTTTTTTAGATCAAGGTTTTAAACTGAGTAGATTTATTGCTCTTTCCGAGTACAAACCCAACAGGAAAAGGTTTGTGGTAGATTTTGCACTTTATCCTGCTGGTTTCAGAACATTAAGATCAAATTTAAACACTGTTCTTAGTTTTTGAAAGGAAGCCCATGGCAATTTTCTATCGTTTTGGCACTTTGACGTTGGGCGTGATGTGTGTGAAGTGTTATTTCTAAATGAGGTTCAGGGAAATCTTTGAGTTTTAAGTCTTCTCATCCAAGTTCGCGTAACACAGCAACTTGCTTGGTAGGTTTCCTCTAAAGAACAGCATTGGCGCTTATTCTTAACCCCGATTGTCCTGCAGTGAAAGGCAGACAGGTGCAGCAGCCAGGAGAGAAGAAAGGTGGAACAATATAACCAGCTATTAGAAAAGCTGTTGCGAAAGGAGCGGAGAGAGATGGAAAGATGTGAAGAAGGAGTGAAAGGAAAGACAAAGTCAGAGCAAGAGGACAAATCACATTTCTAGGAAATGATTCATTTGAGGCCGTAAGATACCTGACGAAAACACACCAAAAAAAGAAGGTTTTACACCTTTGTGTGTGTGTGTGTGTGTGTGTGTGTGTGTGTGTGTGTGTGCGTGTGTGTGCGTGTGTGTGTGTGCCGTCAGAAATCCAATGGTGTGAGTCGCTCAGGGGATCAGGTTGCAGTACCAACCACTCAGCAGATTCCTCAAACTTTTTCTGGCCGCTGTGTGTTTTTCTTTGCTCTGTGTGTGTGTGTGTGTGTGTGTGTGTGTGAGCCCTAGGTTTTATGTGTAAAAGTGTGTGTCTCATTTAGCCCTTGAATGATGTCGGTATATCCTCCCCAGCCTCAGGCCTAGTGTTAACTGTCAGCAACAAGCAGCAGTTGACCTATTGTTCAGGTGGAAGTGACTGGGTCGGAGCGAGACAGTGTCTTTGTTTCTGTGTGTGTGTGTTTGTGTGTGCGCGCGCACCTGAAGTAGACAACTTAATGTGTACCCATCATTCTTCTGGTAGCCTGAGGCCTGACTGTGTGAGAGTGAACTACAGCAGGAGAAGGAAAGACAGTCACATCTCAGGCGTTTCTCTGTTGGGTTAAATGTGTCGCTGTGGGCAGCCTGATAAAAGCTTTAGCTAAGCTAATGTGGCGCTAACAAGCAATCCCACTGATCATAATCAATTCAGAGTATTGATGGATGTTATAACAGGATTTAAGCTTATAGAGAAGTCAGATACAAAAACATAACAGCTGGGTATCACAGGGGTTCACAGAAAGCGTTGTGTAAATAGCAGACTTACGGGTAAAGGGGTAATTTGAGAAGTGCCAAATCCTCATTGACGCACATTACGACAGGATAAACCATGTGAGTATTTAATTAACTCTGAGCTAAGTTACGCTTACAAGAGAGACAGAAAGGGGTGAGCGTTACTTTCATAGCTGATGCACTAATAATTATGACCTCTTGTGGAGCCGATTGTCTTTCAATGCAACGCACATCATAATTCAGCATGCATACACACACACACACACACACACACGTGCACACACACACCTCTAGCTCGCGCGGTACATCAGCGCTGTGTCCCGCTGTTAAGTGCTCTCCATCAAAAGCATTCCTCGGCTCTCCCCTCTCGCTCCAGTCTCACTTCCCTGCCAACAACAACGTTGTGTTGGACTCTGCAGACCCATCTGACTCTAAGACCAGTGGAACGTTAAGGGCATTAAAAAGCCAACGCTCCGTCCAAAACCAAAACATAAAGGGCAGTCCCGGCTGCCAGGCGCTGCCAAAATATGCAACATGAAGAATCACTAAATTAGCAGGTAGTTTTTCAGCACTGAGACAAATGACAAAGTATTTGGATGCTAAAGCTGTTTTTCGACTGATTTCAAGAAACGTCATTTCTGTTCTCAGAGTTTGTAGTTCTTCTTCTAATGTAAAATATATTACAAATCCTGCTTCGCCAGCCAGTTATGCCACTGATATTTTTTTTTCTTTCTAAGAAAAAATTCCTTCATGTAAATGTCTGTGAAAGGCATGAGTGGGTCTGATTTGAACAAACAGTCCTGAGCTCAGACGTTAGCTGGCAGCGATCTTTGAATTTCAAAGAAGTATGTAGAACAGAGAACCAAAGAAAACAGACGAAGCTCCACTGTGTTACATCTGCGTGTGAAGATGCAAAGGTGTGCTGCTAGTATTTGTTGGCCGAAGCAAGAAAAACGGCCTGTCTGCGCCTGAGTTTGACGACTTGTGTCAGAACCTGGATGAGACGCGGACCAACAAATCTACGAAACCTAATCCACTGTTGCTTCGTCATGAGCGGGATAGACCAGACTGAGCTGAGCCAAACTGGACTACACAAAAGTGGATTTGTTAAGGCCAGCGTGGACTGGATGTTATTAGACTACACTAGACTCGGCATAGACTTGCCTAGACCTAAGCTTAGCATTAATACACTACTGTGGACCAGGAAAGACTGGACTGGAGTAGTCTATTCACGCTAGACCAGAGATTTTCAAACTATGTGGCATTTGAGAAGTGAAGGGGGGGCGCAGAGGTGGAGAAGGTTCTGCCTGAGGTGAATTTAAGTCAAAAATCACACTCCTCGCATCTTACCACATATACATGATACTGTCTGACATATACTTCCCAAGGATGCCCATAAATCCACTTAGAAATCACAGACAACCTACCTGTGCCGTATCTACCTGAGAATCATTATGTTTTTAGGTTTCTTCAATATCAAAGTAATTTTGTGTTAAACAGCTAGTTCAGCATACTTTTAATGGTGCTGTAAGGCTGATTTTGTCACATTTGGACAGGCTACCTTCTGGCTCCAGCTTCGTATTGAACAAGCAGATGTATTTCCCAAAATGTCAAACTGTTCCATCGATGGAACTCAAGCAGTGTATTTACAGTTGTTTGGGGAGTAACCAGTCAAAGAACGGACTGTACAAACTGGTTTCTGCTCTGCTTTATTTGGCCTTCGCGCTCGCTCCTTCAGCCACCGTGCATGCAGAGGATGTGCAGCTCCGAGCTGGAAGGTTCTGCCTCTGTGGGAGTCGTGTGTGTCCGACGTGGGCTGCGTTTGCCTCGGGCTGTGTTTTCCTGTCATTAGGCAGAATACCAGACGCGCACGTACCGTATAACCTGCACACACACACTCCCTGGGTGTAGGGGTAAAGAGAGTGAGGGTGTGTATGCATGGTGTGTGTGTGTGTGTGTTTGTGTGCGTCTGGAGGCAGACAAACAATCTTCAAGGTGCTTTAGATTGTCGTGGGGAGCCGGTTGCAGGCAAGGGAGCCCCGTAAGCCCCAAATGGACTAAACAGACCAAGGTTGTAAAGGCCTGCAATTTTCCCCCCATACACACACACACACACACACACACTCACACACACACATATGCAGACACACAAACACAAAGACACAGGTTTCCTAAACAGCATATTAACAGACAAAGATGCACAAGCAAAGAGACATAGACTGTAATTAACATTACTTGATGATGTACAATAATTGAGGCCCTTTTCTTCTTTTCAGCAGCACAAAATGACGCACACATGTGCAGAAACACACACACACAAACACACACTGACCCTGTGTCTCTGGAAGAGAAGAATAGATCTTTTACTCACTTCAGTTTCACCCCTAGAGACAGATTTAAGAAGACTTTACTTCGGTCATGGACCGTGGAGGAGGACGAGGAGGAGGAGGAGGAAAGGAGGCTGCTGGTGTGTGTTCCCTTCATCGGGGAGAGATGTAGGAGAGGTTAACTGTCGAAAGTTGGGAGGTTCAGGTAGAGGTCCTGCCCCTACGATCCTCTAGGGAAGAAACTGGTGAAGCTGTGTGTGTGTGTGGATCTGAAAAAGGCAGGAGACCAGTAAATCACACAGGAGAGAGAGGAGAGATAGGAACAGGATGGTGTGAATGAGTGTGATGAAAGAGAAAAGAGAGAGCTGGGAGCAGAGCAGAGAGGGGAAAAAGAGCGATGACAGGGAAGAAGAAAGGACAGGAGGATGTAGTCAGGGGAAGCGAGGGGTTAAGGGCAAGATGGCGAGAGTTCAGGGGAATGAGATTTCAATCTGCTGGAGAAAGGAAGAAATAAATACAGAGAAAGGAAAAACAGGAACATTAAAGGGACGCCGTTTTGTATAGAGAAAGGACGGAAAGAAACAAGAGTTAAAGTAAAAAAAGGAGAAAGTGGAGCATAGAAGGAGATTAAGTGTGCATATAAAGAAAAAAGGAGAAAGAAATAAAGGTAGAGAGAAGGAAAAGGAGGCAGAGCAAGCTGTTGGGTCCCTGATGAGAAAGCCATACAGCTGGACGAACACACTCCCCCATCCAGGAGCGAGGAGGATGGAGGGAGGGTGGAGAGGCTCCCGTGAATACCTCTGCGTGACTAATGTCTTTTTCACACGTTTCACCTCCATCCATCCATCATTGTGTCCACCTCCTGCTCTCCTGTTAAAGCAGCAGCCCGTCGTGACGGCAAACACTAGAAGGCTGTAGCTGTTCTCCGTTTTTAAAATCAGCTTTATGTACACCGCTCTCCGTCACCGTATTCATCCTCTACGTCTGCAGCTGCATCTTGTTTTGTTTAGATGGCAGCTGACAGCTGGCAACTGTGGGCCAACGATGGGCCGTGATTTTCTTTGAAAGTCTGAGACCCTGCAGGAAGGCTGGGAGTCCATGAAGGTTCCTGTCGCTCATGCTAAGTATGCTAAGTAAAGAAATGCAAAAATGCAACTAATTATTTGTGTTTTTTATGGGAAATAATATCATAATAAACGTAATAACACCAAGTTGCTGAGATCTAGGAATGTTTGAAAGCATAACCGAACTTATATGGCAGAGAAAGCCAAGGCAAAATTGAAATTGCATCCATAAATAAGTAAAATGATCACCCAAACTGTCCACTGTAAGCAACACATGTACACTGAGCACTGTAGGTGATGCAGCCAGAAAAGAGATGTGTTCAGGATGTGGAGCGGCTCCTCCATTAATGGCACGGTAGGAAGTTTGATCCACGTCTCGTCCCATCCACATGTGGAAATGTACTTGATAGGACTGTAACAGTTTGGCTATTTGTCCCAAACAGTCACGCCACAGTGCACGCAGCCACACACACCGACATCAAATGAAACATATCATTATGCATTTGGGGTTGTTTTTTTTCCCTCTGTACCGAACTCTGCACTGATCTGTGACTCCTAAACCGGGGTATGATGCGAACCATGGCTCCTGTGTACCCCGACACCCCCGGTACTTCAACAAGACACATGAAATTCTGTGACTCCAGTGCATCATCAACTGTTTTTCCATCTATTTCTAACGTGCAGTGCAGTCCGCTTCACTGGGCTCAAACATAGCGTGATTTAAACATCTCGACCTCTCTCTCTCTTCCTTCTGCACTAGCTGGCAAAAGCTGACTAAAAACAACAAAATACTGCTAGTTTGTGAGGGCAAATTAAAGGTCTCTGTATGCAATATCTGCAACACCATTTACTGCCCCTTTCTCAGACGAAAGGGGCGGTAAACGAAACACACCTCAAATGCTTATATTTGAGGTGTGTTTACACATGTTTCTTATCGTTATCAGACCGTATGCATTCTTCTAGATAAGCCTCTATCAGGCACATTGTTCAGACCCTTTGTCCTTCCTTTCAATCTTTCTTACGCTGCAGGACGTGACCTGAAGGGGCTTGTTTTCTGATGGTCTTCCATACAATTGCCTTTTGTAGTCTGTTAGGACACTCTGTTTGCTACATGGTGGCCTGTTGTGTGTTTACAGCACTATATTTGGAGGGTATTGTTTTAACCCAGAAGGAGTAACGAGAAGCCAAACAGAGATGCACAGAACGCACCGACTCCCACACTCCTCCTGCTTCCATCTCTCTGTCTTCCTGTTTGTCTTTCTTTGTGCCGCTCTCCTATTCGGCCATATTTCACCGCCTTTCACCTCTAAGACTTACTCCCTTAAATTCCATCCTCTCTTATTCCCTTCACTTCCTTCCTTCTCTTCCTACCTTCTTTCCTTTCTTTCTCCTCCTCCTCACCCCTGTTTTTCCTCTCCATCAGCCCCACTTCCTAATTTCCTCCCATCTTTCCAAGTCGGTAAGCCTACTCCTTCACCCCCTCTGTTTGTCTAGTGTGCAGTTTCACAGCAGACCGGCTACTGAGCGGTCAAGGTCACGCCTCATTTTATGTCTCGACACGACATCTCACTTCATATTAGCTTGGCTTTGCGTTTGCTGCCTGGGGAATCTGCTGTCCTCTGTGTTAAAATGTCAGCGTTTTAGCTAGGCCATTATAAACTTCTCAGAGGTTAAGGGATGATTCCTGTGTGTTACATGCCATATTTGGAGGCGTCTCTGCTTCTGAGAATAGTGCTTTAAGTGAGAACAGGCATTAAGAGAGGTCATCCTAACCTCGATCCTGAACCTGTTGACTCACCTGCTTATCTATTAATGCCTCCATCCCTCAACACACCTGTTACTGTGAGGAGGCAGCCACTCATGCTCTGTGAAACCACACATTCTGCACGGAAAATGGAACCGAAACGACGATATGATGAATCCATTAGTTGATCGACAGAAAAATAACTGTCAACTGTTTTGATAACCATTTTTCTGCAAACACAGCAAAAACATTCTTTAATTGCAGCTTCTCCAAATTGAGAATGTGCTGCTTTTCTTTGTCATAACTGATTGTAAACTGAACATTTTGGGGTTGGCGAGATATTTAAAGAGTTCTGGGAAGAATTAATGAGCAACTGTTACTCAGAAAACAATCCTCAGATTAATCAAGAGTGAAAATAATTATTAGTTGCAGTCCTATATAATCTAAACCTGAATACGGTCTGGTATCTGTAATCGGATGTGAATAAAGTGTGTTTGATGCCTCAATGGATCATAGTACTTAGTAGGAGGATATTGTATCTCTGCCAAAGTGGGTCAGAATGACCTATTAAGGCAAAGATATGAACGGTGTGGACACTAGTAACTGTTACTCAGTGATTTCCACTTCTGCCCAGCTCAAGCAGCTGGATTTTTCCTGTTGTTGGAAACAAATATCACACTTTTTGAGTAAGCAACTGTGAAAAGTTTCATTTGCAGGTTTGCATGCATCGAGTCACCTGGTTGTTAACACTCACTGTAGCACTGATTTAACTTTGTGTGATGGAGGAGAAGTGAGAATAAACATTTATCTGGAAATATCTCAGTGTTTGATCGTGTTTCATAACCTCAGTATCAACCATCCTCTTCCTTCAGGTCCACCCAGGGTGTCAGAGCGGGTGGCCCACCGGCAGAGCGTCCGCCTGGGTCGCACCATGAAGCTGCCCTGCCCCGTGGAGGGCGACCCCCCGCCGCTCATCATGTGGACCAAAGACGGCCGCAACATCCACAGCGGCTGGACGCGGTTCAGGGTGCTACAGCACGCGCTGCGCATTAAAGAGGTGGAGACTGAGGACGCAGGGACTTACATCTGCAAGGCCACCAACGGGTTCGGCAGCGTGAACATCAACTACACACTCATCGTTATAGGTAAGTGCTGCTGTGGCGGCGAGACACCCATACAAACCTGGACTAAATAGACAGAGCATGAAGAAAAATACATATAGTCTACCAGCAACTTCAGTCACACATAAATCTTATTCTGGAGGAAGACTCTGAGGAAAACTACACCAGTCGTTTGTTGAGGTAGCGTGGAGCTGTGTATTTTTCATGATGACAGACTGATAAAAACCAGCCATCAGTGAGTAAAGCACCACGTCTTGCTCTTTTATTTCTCTGAGCCTCTCTTGCCTTCTTCCCATTCATTTACGTTTGCATTTGGTCCACTGTGCTCACATCTTCTCGTCATCATTACACATGATTTTTCACTCTTTGCTTTTCTTTTTTTCTTTGGCTTTCTTTGTTGTTGCCCATGCTTGCTCGCTTGCTGCCATTGACTGTGCTGCGAGCGTTTCCAGGATATAATTAGGCAGGTTCGCCTGGTGGGGCCTTCATATAGTTATCAAGCCTGCGGAGCTCTTCAGACAATGAAGCGCTGCTTTTGTCTCAGTTTTTCTGCTTGTGTGTGTGTGTGTGTGTGTGAGTGTGTGTGTGTGTGAGTTTTTGTGTGTGTGTGTGTGAGACCACAGTTGTTGTGCTTGTGTGTTCCTTTATGATTATGAATGAGAGTTTGTTAAAGAAGATGCTTTTGTTTTTCCCCTGGTTGTGTGTGTGTGTGTGTGTGTGTGTGTGTGTGTGTGTGTGTGTGGGACATTGCGTCAGTGTAATATGGAATGTCTGTCTCAATTTTGATGTCTCTATAAAAGACTCATTGTTGTGCCTTGTTCTGTTTTTTTACATACTGTCTCTCCAGAAAGTGGAGTCGGTTGTCAGTGTGTCTGGGTGTGTAAATCTTCAGGTTTTCGTCTCAGCTGTGCGTTCTGTGAGCTGTGTCGTGGGTCGACTGTAGTCTGTGACCCGGTGAACTCCCATACAGGTGTGTCTCTTTCTGTACTGGGACCAAAATATCTGCTTCCCTCAATTCCCGTCCGTGTGAACAAAATACCTGCAGGGAAGATGGTGTGTGACAGTGTGTGTCTGTGTGCTGCTGCTCTGTGTGTGTGCATCATTCCATGTGTTTCTCTACATGCCATTCTGTGTGTGTGTGTGTGTGTCAGCTTCCAGCGATCCAGAGAATCTGACTAAAGCATCTCACTCTGCCCAGCGTCAGCACTTCAAAGACGGGCTCGAGTAAAAAGCTCCCAAACAGATACAACAACCGATATTTCCCGTGTTTTAATGATCGGAGATGATGCATGTTGACAGAGAATTGATAAATCTTCTAATTCAACTTTGTGAACAGTCATGACATCACGGGTTACCAATAAAGTTTCGCATTTTCTTGCAAAAAATTTAATTCCTTCACCTATAACTGATAAAGCTGTTCAGATTCTTTGTTTTTGAGAGTTGATGATTTGTGACATGAGACCAAGTAACAAACGTTAAAGAGTAAAAGGCTCATATTGGTTTCCTTCTTATAGATGCAGTAATACATCAAATCCAAAGATATTAAAGTGCTTCACTTTATCACATTAATGAGGCAGCTGATTTTACCGCCATGTTTTGTTCCTGTTAAATTTGCGTTCCAGTTGTTGCTGCAGGAATAGATTTTTTATCCGTGTTGGTACAATAAATTGGCATATTGGCAGTGAATAACATCCTTTCATCTCCAGTAATGATTATCGGTATGTGATCCGAAGCTGTATCGGTCTTGACCTGAACTTCAAAGGCAAGCTGGCATACAGAGGGCAGCGGGGCGGGGGAGGGGGGCAGCAGCTGCCGCTGAGGTCATCCAGGCAGACAGCTGCTGCCTCCCTCTCTCTCTCTCTCTCTCTATCTCTCTCTCTATCTCTCTCTCTCTCTCGCATTCACTGTCCCTTTTATTCACTTTCACATGTGCGCACACACACACACACACACTTCAGAAACAATGGATTGGGCGAACCCCCGTTGCCAAAGCAGGAGTTTGTCATTTAAGCTGAAGTCTCATTGGACACTGAGGATCGGGACTTTGAATGAAAACATGTGGCTGCTTCTTTGACAAAAGACCACCAACAGCAATGTCGCCACATAGATTTAAATGTAAACGTCAAACTGTGTATTAGATGTAACTGTCGGCTGTTTTTATGCATCTTTAACAACATGGGTACAGTTGACAAAATGCTCTCACCTTTAAGTCCACCTAGTAGTTTTTCTGGAGAGGTCAATCATATAGTCTCTGTTAACATGTGGACTTTGCCCAGTTTTAGAACTTTTTCTCTTCCTTAAACTCAACTTTTTGCATTTTTTCTTAAAGTCTACAGTTCGACTCAGTCTTCTGGTTGTCTGATACGATCAAAAGCACCAAAGAAGCCGCACTGACGTGAGGTTGTCGACTGTTTTTTCCAAACTGGGATCTGGAGAATCGTCCCCAGAACCCCACCCCCTCCCCGCTGCACACGCATGAAAGGCTACATCACAACACTAGCGGATTACACAAATGGCCGCCGCAGATACTTTGCGCTCCACCGGGTTCACCTTCAGAGATGACCCCCTCCCTGTAATCGAGCCAGGAGTCACGCCGCAGCATCTCCTGAGAGAGGCAGTTAGCATGGAAGGCGGTGTTTTCATAGCTGGAACAATCTGCATAGGCAATGATGTTCAAAATATGGGGGGGGGGGGTAGATGCATGAGTTCAGTTGTCTCAGTCTAAGACGTGGATTCATCGGCTTATAACTAGATGATGATTGGTTTTTTAGACTGTTGTTTTCTGCTGTGAGTTTCTGGTTTCCTCCTCTCTTCCTCCCTTCTCTCCTCCTCTTCTCTGCTTTCATCTCCTCTCCTCTCCTGTGTGGTCCTCTGGTAATTATTCAGCGACCGCTCCGCCTCACAGTAATGAGCCCACACCTGTGTCTTATTGTCTTTCCCTCTCAGTTTCTAACCCAAAGTATCATTTGACACCTTTTTCCTATTAGCACTCAATCTCATTCCTCCTCCCTCAGTCGGCTGGCTCATTTTTCCCCCGACCACGTTTTAATTTGTATCAATATTTTCACAGTTTCCTATTTTTTTCCGGGCGTAATAGCATTTGATTGCAGTAAAACATCCACTGTACCGCTGCCCAGTGGCTGGAAGTGATGGAGAGGCGTTTTGTGAAGGCTTTTGTTGGCGGGGGAAATTAGAAGATTCCTCAGAGTGTTTGTTCTTTTATTCTGTGTAGGTTGGCAAATGTTTGCGTGAGTAAACAGTGTGTGTGTGTGTACACATGCTTGTTTATCTGACGCATGTACGTACGTATGCGTTGGTGTGCGTGGATTTATGGGACCACCAGTAAAGTGAAACTGAGAAAGATGTTTTCTCTCCTCAGCAAACCTCAAAGTCCTTCGAACGCTGAACGCCAGGAGAGCTCTCATTTCTTCCTCCCACTCCGCTTCTTCATCGCTCCTCTTCTTTCTCTGCTGCCTGTCTTTGTATGAAATTGTGAGATTGTTTCCCTCCTCCCAGAAGAGTGAATGATAGAAAATTTATAGTTCAAACCAGATGCGATGACAATGGGAGCGTGTCTGGAGCGGAGTCGGGAAGCCGTGCGCAAGAAGGAAGGAAAGAAGGAAGTTGGAGTTGTGTGTGTTTTTAGCATTTTTAGAGTTTTTTATATTCATCGACACGCTTTATGTGTGAGAGTGTGTGTTTGCCTGTCAGTGTGTGCATGCAGGTCCATTCATTAGTAACTGCTGTGATGATTTGTGGTGATTTAACAGCTCGACCGTAGCGGCTGACATCTGGTCATAATTGGAGAACGAAGAGGAAACAGGCAGAGAGAGATATCAAACTTAGACGTGTGTGAATCAGTGAGCTCGTGTGTGATTCATGTTCATCGAGCAGCAGGTACGTTATGAATTTTGCAGAAAAAGCGTGAGATGAAGCGTGACAATAAACTCAAAACGAGGCTTCGGAGAGGATTGTTGCGGAAAAACGATTCAGTTTTACTTCCCTCAAATGAAGCTGTGTGGTTTTATGTCAGGATTAATGGACTAACACTGCTAAACCCAACTAAAAGAAGTTTTTACTCAGTCCAGACCGACATCCTGACGTCACACAGCCCGGTCCTGTACGTCATGACAATTTGGACAACTTCGGTCTGCTTTTATTTCACAGTGAGCATCCAGTTCTTTTAAATCCTGCAGGGAGACTGCAGCTGTCTTCCGGCCAAAAACGAACACATGGGATCAGGTTGCAGACCAACATCATCTCTCTATCCCTCAGTTCCTCCATCCTGATACCTCCTCTGTTTTCGTGCTCTCGGATTACACATTTTTAATTGAGATATCTGGTGCCTCGTCTGGAGAGGATGTAGAGGTGGCCAAGGTTTGCAGCCTAATTGGTGTGAGTCTCACACACACAGAGAAATGTATGAGTTTGTGTGATTGCACACACACACACACACACACACACACCCTCACCCACCTACATACAGACACACCAGGGCAGCTGTGCAGGTCTATGCTGTATTCTATCTGTGCATGTGTTGGGGGGGGGGGTTGCTGTTTTTTACCACCAGATTCTCCTGCTCAGGTTACGCATGCAGCACTTTCTCACTAATGGCAGAAAAACGCATGCTGTGAAGCTGCAGCTCGCTGGTTTGCAGGAACCGCTCAGTTGGTGTTCAGATGAGGGTTTCAGGCCTCACAGGGTATTTTTTGGGGGGAGGGGTCTCAATTATGACTTACAGAACATGAAAGACAGAAAACAATGCGTGGTTGAACTATATTGTTGCCCTTGCGAGCCCAGAATCCATTCTGTTCCTCTCTTTACTTCTTTCTTGCTGCCTGGATGAAAGATACTAAAGGATCATTTTACAAGCATGACAGTATCGACCAGTGGATCATAAACTCTTCTTCTGCTCAAATAGTTGCTGTTTCTGGCGGCTATACATTTATATAGTCCAGTGTTTATCTTAATTTCTTTCATTTTTCTATGCATAAAGTTTTTCTTGTTCTTTATTTTTTGAGACAAATGCACAACAGAAAAGGAAACGAGCCATTCTTGCAGCACTGTTGGCCCGTCTTGCCGCCGGCATAGACAGACAGGAAGCATGAGAGTGTGCGGGAGATAGCAACAAAGGTCCCCAGCCGGTACCTGATATGCATCTTAGGCAACAAGCGCACAGTGATGCCTCAAAATTGTAACTTTTGAGGACAGAACTGCTGCACAACCAAAACTTGGTGATTGATTTGCTAGCAGTTGCAGAAAGTCAAAGCAGAGCTGAGACGGTGATTCCACGCTGCTGTGGATCTGTTCAGTTCATGTTAGTCCTCCTGTTGTAACAGCACGCCGCCCTTACAGTGAGGCAGACAAAGCAGTTCCTGCGGAAATCAGGGTGGTACTGTGGAGAACGGAGATGTAAACATGCTGGTGTGTGTGAATGTGTGTGTTTATACTCGTATGAATTGCGGAGTTGCAGACAGGAGGAGAAAGAATGGAGTCAAGTTTCAAAAGCTGTTTTGTTGTCGAGTCCAGTTGGGACAAACACTTTCAGATGCACAAAAAGATATATGTGCTGTATCTGTGTGCTGCATCTGTGTGCATATACAAATCAACAAGACAGGGCAGGAAAACATAACGTTGTTTTTCCATGCACACACACACACACACACACACACACACACATCACAGACAGATGTGAACAAAATACAGATGCATTCACACACACGCCCACACAATCACACACTCCTCAGGGCCTCCATTTCACGGCTGTCTGTCCCACATCCTCTCGTTCTGCCTCGTTTCACTTCCAGCGAAGAGACGGAAAGGAGATGGACATGACGGAGACGCAGAGACAGAAAAGAATAGGGCTTCTGTGTTTTTCCTGGCTTCAGTCTGAAGATGTCAACAAGTCTGGAGAACCAAAAATGATAATAAAAAAAAAGAGTTTTGGAAATCCGTGTCCTAACAGGTTGAGATGTCACGCTTGAATCCAGAACACTGTAGGGCTCAAGAGAGGTGTTTCTGCTCTATCTATAGACACTGAAATTACCTTTCCTTCCACTTCGTCTCCACTCTGATAGATTGATAGGTCTGTGGAAAGCGCAGCATCGAAAAACGTCAGTGGAAACGATCCAGGAAAGGTTCATGCATTTGTCTCCAGTTGCCTCCTCACCGAAACTCCATCTCATTTCTTACATCTTTGCCCTCTCTCCTACCAACATCTTCTTCTTCTCTCTCCCACAACCCTCCTGCGGTCGTATTCCTCCTGCACCACCAGCCGACAGGAGATGTCTTTTCTCTCGAGCGTCTTTCAGCTCCGCGTTCTTCCCCCTTCTGTTTGCCTTCATGCTCCATTTACACTTGTGTGTGTGCATTTCTGTGTGTGTGTGTGTGTGCGAGTGAGTAAGTGAGCATGGCTTGCATCCACTGATTGTATGCCAAGTCAAGTTCTCGTAGACCCCTAATGGGTCTTAAATACCCTCTGCTTGCTTTAACTTCAGTTCTCCGTTCTAGATGCCATCTGTCAGTCAACGGGCCTCTTTCTCGAGACCCGAGCAATGAGTCATTCTGACGGGGAAATCCACCCCAAAACTAAAGTGCTGCGCACGTTTTCTATGGTTTTGGATATTTTAAATGCTTTTGTTTCTCACTGAAGCTTGAAATCTCTTCATTTCAGCTTCCTGGGTCTCAAATCTCCACTCAAGCGTGAGTGGAAGCATCTACAAGCTACATGCATCAATTCTTGTTGTAACAACATCATCCAGCGCTTGCTTTCATATCGTCCTCCACATATCCCCTCTCTCCTGCTAACTACGCCCCACTCTGTCTCTTCCTTCACTTCAATTCTTTGTAAATCCTGTTTCAGGGTGGAATTCGCCTTTAATTTCATCTGCCAGCTGCTCTCAAAGCCAGTTTGCTCTGGGTTTCCACAGCAACACTCACAGCTAATACAAGGTGTAACTTTACTTCTTTGTGTGTGTTTTGGCTTCGCGGGCATCCTTTGAGTACACAATATAAGCAACAAATGTAGCAGAATTTAACACAGGTCGTTTGGTGCAGTACTGCTGACATTATGAAGTACACTCTGTCCCTAAATGTGAGTGAAACTATGTGAAACTGAATACTTGAGGATGTGGGCTGCTTTAAAGTAGCTCAGTTCCTCAGTTTGTTTAATGTAATTAAGACCAAACTCCTCAGTGTGAGTCCAACAGTAACAAAAGATGGGAGAAGGGCAGTAGCAGAGGGAGGTGAGGAGTAAAGAGCAGAATTACTGGCGGTAAAGAGGGAAAGTGTGCAGGAACTGAGTGGGTGGGTGAAGGAGTGGAGAAGTTGCCCCGCACCTAAAGATCATCAGTCGCCGTGTTTCCATCTATAGCTGGTATTGGTCATGTTTCATGCTGTTTGGCAAAAGTTTTTCCCTCTTCCATTTAGTGCTTCAACACACTCCTCCAACACCACCTCAAGCAAGTGTAAAAACATATTTGTGAAAAGTCTTTTCAAATTGAAGCACCTTGATGGAACCACAGCTACTGATTACCATCAAGTGACAATAACACAAGTATCAAACACGGTTCTGTACTGCAAGCTGGCACAAATTCACATTGTTCCTGATTTAAATCAATGTTATGTTATGTTGGCTGTTGTATAGCTCCTTATGTTTAGACAACATGGCTTCTTTTGTCAAGTAAAGAAAAGAGATTCACAGAAAAAATGTGTGTATTTCTCAAAGCAATCATCAACTCAACATCAAATCAGTTAAGTATTGTTTTTAGATCCATACTGAAAGTCAGATATCAATACGTTCAAAAATATTCAACTCCAGTCATTGTAAGCAGAAAAGACAAAAAACGAGAATCGCATGAAATAAAGAAAAGCAACAAATTTTGGGGATTTTGACAATGTGTCAAGTTTGGTGGTTAATTCATATGATTGATCAGATTAATGCATTTATTCCAAACAGCTAATCAATATCAGGAATGAAGCAAGTGAAGAAGCTTCTGGGTGAGTAAATGTGCGGTGATGATCGAGCTGGGGGGAGTTCAGACATGTGAAAGGCATCAACAAATCCTCTCAAGGAGACACTCACTGCTCTTAGAGTGGTGCTTATAGGAGATGTGTCCTGCACTCCACCCCCCCTCCCACTTAACAACCACCCTCCACCAACCAAAAACCCCAACAGCCCACCCCACCTGCGACTGAAAGGAAACGAGGTGCTTCAGCATCCTTCACTGCATAACTCCACAACAACGACTGCATTCTCACAGCCGAGGGGGTGACCTCTCCAAAACCTCATCACACACAACCACACACACACACACACACACACACACACTGCAAAAATGATTGGGAGGAGAAGGAAGTGGTGAGGGGAGGAGAGAGGAGGAGACGAAAAAGAAGGGGAGAGGGATTAAGAAAGAGGAGGGGAGCACGACAGATTTTGGAATTAATAGATAAATCGATATATGAAGCCAATTTTTAGGCCAATTTGATGTTTGAAAGAATTCAGTTCAATAGTGTTTTTTTTTTACATAAACAAACATAAACCAAAATGTAAGTAAGGAACCCTTGAATTTGGATGTTTCTGTGGTCAGTAGATAGAGAGAAGAGGGAAAGGAAGAGATGAGGGGATGAGGTAAGGAGGAAAAGAGCAAGATTCAGGAAATATTGAAAGGAAGGAAGTGAAGGAGGCGAGTGGGTGAGCGCGGGGCTTCGTGTCTGATCAGAGCAGTTAGCAGGGGAGCTGTGTTCTCCTCAATAGACAGCTTAGTGGCCATTATGAGGGCTGGGGGATTTGGCCTGTTCACTATTGTTACCCTCAGGAGGTAGCAACACACACACACACACACACACACACACACACACACACACACAGGCACACATGCACTTAAACACACATTATTGCTTCCTATCTCTTTCCTTGATCTTCTTCGATTTCACACTTGTTTAATTTTATTACTTTATGTCTCTATTACAGTCAAATGTGCCCATGACTTGAATGCCAAAAACACACGTGCGATGCCCCCAGCCCGCCGCCCCCCCACCCTGTAACTCCATAATAGGCCAGTCTATTGACAGACCTGCTTGTTCGCTGAAGGAGTCTTTTCTCATTAGGGCTGGGATTTTGTAGCTGGCCCTGCAGGCTCCATTGTCCCACTCAGAGCGGGTTATTAGGCCCTCCCTCTGTAACAACCCCCCTGCTGAATAGGCCTCGAGGAGTGGAGAGCCTACGAAGGGCAGAACAGGGTCTGGCAATTAGCAAAGACATGTTTGAAGAGAGGAGGGAGAGGGAAGAATGGAAGAATCAAGGAGAAAGAGAGAGCGGACCTGCGCTACAAAAAGGCTTCTTTTGAAGTTTTAGAAACTTTTGTCTGCTTTTTGCTGCTTCGCTCTTGCGCCATCATCAAAGGCTGGTTCTTCAACACGCAACGTCCCTCCTCCTCCTCCCTCTCCTTTCTTTTCTCTCCTGTTCCACTCTCATTCGTTACTCCTCTCCCCGAGAATGCATTTGTGTCAGCGCTGAAAAGCCCTGTATCTTCTGCAGCCGCTTTGATGTCTTAATGACGACGTGAAGAGCGAATTATGCTCCGAGATCCAAACCCCCCACCCCCCCACCCTTCGGTCTCCCTTTGTGACTCTTCAGATTCCAGCAGTTACATCTGGCTTTTCCAACCTCACCTCACTGACAACAAGCAGGCGGGATGCAGCAGAAAAACACTCGCATTCACAGAAAAAAAGCAGCAGGCATGGAAAAACTTCCACTTATCAAAAGCTTTATCACAGTTTCAGCTATGTTTCCCAAAGCCAGTGTTTTATCTGGGTTTGATTAAGCCTTGTTCGATGTTTTCTTGTCCTGCGGTTGCAGAAAGTGGGTAGACTGAACTGGCTTTTGCCACCATGCCGTATCTCAGCTCCAGGAAGTTTGATAAAATGCTTTATCGCTTCTTAAACATGCAACATAGCTGAGGTGAAAAGGGGCAGACGAGAAAACGGTGATTACAGAAGAAAAAGTGCTGACTGAAATATCTTTTCATATGAATTATATGTAATTTGAAACAGACAGTGTAGAACAAGAAATGAGCTCCAACAGGCCGGTTGTGTTCGGAGCCATCAGGTGTGTGTGTGTGTGTGTCTGCATGTGCTCACTTGCATGATGCTGCATTCCACTGCATTGTATTTCACAGAAATGCATGCGCGATATGTTTTGGCTGTGTTGTCCGGGTGAGGTGTGTGTGTGCGTGGAGTTTTTCCCCGTGGCTCTTCGACAAACACTGCGATGCTTGTGCGGCGCCTCCGCTATCAGCCTGAAGTTTGATCAGCGTGACAGCACGCTGAAAACTGATACACACACACACACACAAACACACACACTCTGTGGCTGTGACCATAATCTCTTCTCTACATTCCTTTGTTCCAGCTCTATTTTGCATTTGCATATATGTGTGTGTGTGTGTGTGTGTGTGTGTGTGCCACATGGTTAGATTTTAAGATTTTGTGCCTAAATGTCTTAATTCTGTGTGCATCTCTTTTTCTTTTCTTTTTAAGTCCACTAATTTCAGCACCTTTTAAATTCCTTTCAGTTCCAGAGGTTTTTAGCTGTTGCGAGACTGTCCAATGACCTCAGACAATCTCTCTGTTCTGCTGGAGCTTCATGCCAACGCTCGTCAGGTTTAAGCCGTCGTGACGAGCCGAGCGTGTCCTTTTTGGTCCTCCGCTGAAACTCCACTTGGCCCGCAGACCATAACTAACACAACAAGTGAAAACAGAAGTAAGAAGAAAGGAAGGCAGAGCGGAGGATGTGTTGCCGCTGTCAGACATGTCGTTAAACGATGAGGACAAGCCGCAGAGTTAAGCCGCCGTCAGCCCACGCCGACCCCTCTCCTCCTTCTCCTGGGCCGTGTTACTGGTTTTCTGCATCCCTGAGCGTGCGGTATCTTCAATACCACTGTCGCACACAAAGAACATGGCATTGTTTTAAGTGTAAAACACGTTTCTTAATGTGGCCGATAGGGACTTGAAAGGATTTTCCAAGCCTAAAGGGTGTGAAATTCCTTTGACCTGTAGATGACTTTGGGCTGAAGAGATTTTCAGCTGACAGCAGCTATGTGTGTTTCCTGTTTACACAAGTACACTACTTACCACATGGGCACACTGCAAACAGCTGCCCGATGCGTTGTGTTTCTTAGTTTTACCCACTTTCAGAGTCTA
This sequence comes from Chelmon rostratus, assembly GCF_017976325.1. Classification (NCBI taxonomy): domain Eukaryota; kingdom Metazoa; phylum Chordata; class Actinopteri; order Chaetodontiformes; family Chaetodontidae; genus Chelmon; species Chelmon rostratus. Next base: position 21,453,867 of record NC_055666.1, read on the forward strand.
AACTAGGAACAGGCATGTACACATACTTGCCTTCACTACAAGACCAAACACTCTGACTGTTGGAGGTGAGTAAGCAGCAACAGGGCGTCCCACTGGGCTCGGATAAAAAGTTGCATTACTATTAATCCGCAAGCAGCTCTGAGTAACTCAAATGAGTTTTGAACAAAGCAGGCATCGGCGTGAGTCATGTTGAAACGTCGCCCGGCAGCACATCATGATGAGCGGGTTAGTTTTACATTGTTGTAAATAGTTGCTCATCAAAGACAGCCTGTCAGCGTGCAGCCTCGCACGGCGGAGAGTGCCAGCGTCTTTGAAGTGGAACAGGACGGCCGCATGTTCTCCACACATACACTTGGAGGGAGTGTAAACGCTCGTGAGCATGCACGCAGATCTACGCAGTCATCGGTGTGTTGCGAAGCGAACACGTGCGCGTGCACACGGCATACCCACGCTGGAGAGGTCCGTTGGTTGCTTTGAAGCGTGACTCGTTTTAAGGCCTCTCAAACGTTCCCCGCAGGGATCACGGTGGAGTTTAACACTCAGCGCTGAGCAGAGCAGCAGTAGGGAGACCTGGGACACAACGACGCCTCTAATAATTTATTATGTGTAGATTAGTTTCCTGAGAATACCGGGTGGGTGGAGTTAACTGCCTCAGGATGAAGCAGTCAGGAGTGGAGAAACTGTCCTATAAAACTGTCCTTCACTTGTCAGTCAGTCTGATTTCTATAACGATTAAAAGTCAGCATACCAGCATGCATCATTCCTGCAACTTAATCACCGTATGAGCAAAAAACACTTTACTCTTTAAAGAACAAACCATAAGACGTAAATGACAATTGGATATTAGCGTCTGTTTTTTGCAACTTATTTGCTCTACTGAACTTTACATGAAATGTTTTTCTTGTTTATTTCTTTACCCTTTTTAAGTGCCTCCTGCTGTTTTAGAGGTCATGAATTGTCTCAGTTTAACAGATGATATTTTAGATAAGACAGGAGAAGGAGGTAATCAGACTGTGGACTGTTAAATTATCGACATCAGCAATGATGGACGAGTAGCCAGGAATAAAGAGCAGACAAGTCTTACGTATGAGAATACTGAATAGGTGAGATTCAAGAGCTTGTGCAATTCGCCGGAAACCAGACTTTCAGCAGTCGTGATCGCGCCTCCAGGACCCCGACTTGAAAATGAATTCAGGAATGTAAGATGAGAAAGAGGTCAAATGGGGAGAAAACTAAAGCACTAATGAGTCGATATTTAAGTGGAGTATAACTTGATACAGGGAAGAGCAGGGTGGGCGAGGGAGGGAATGATCGAGAGTTCAAAGACCTGAGCCGAGGCCGGCGGTGTGCCTTTCAAAGGCGGCGCGTGGCGATGGATGTGAGAGATTTTGTTAATTCGGCAAAGCAAAGCGCTGCCTTGATGTTTACTAGAGTTACACAGGCGGCAGCTGGACGAGCACACACACACTCACGTGTACGTGCATACAGTAGTGCATGTAAAGTAAATGCAGGCAGATGCACTAATACACACTTAAGCACGCAATTACAAATACACATTGCATACAAATTGCAAACACACACACAAATAATAATAATAATAATAATAATAATAATAATAATAAAGATAACCGACATATGATTTACATGTACACATGCTTTATACAACTGTTGCTTCCTTCATTAAATCACTCAGTTAGACGGCAGTTTAACAACGATGAATAAGGGCCACAAGCATATTTCTGTGGTTTTTATCATCCATCGTCTTTAAGGAATTACTGAAACGTTTCTGCCTCCTGTTGTGCCTTCACGCATGAGAGAGGCTGCACTTTGCTGATGGGGACATCATCTATTTTTGGGATATGACAGCAGTTTTTATAAGCCAGGATGGTTTGAGGTTGGAGCAAACTACTAAATATATCTGAGTCAGTGCACCTTAAACAGACAGTGCGTCCCTTCAGAACACAACACACTCGAGTGACCCTTTGGAACAGGTGGCATATGTCTACAGGTCATTTTCGATGATTTCAAAAGTAAAGCTATGCAATATTTTGAAAGGAAAAAAGGCAAAGATTAGAAAAAGGTTAGTTTTTAGGAGGAGAGGGGTCGGCAGACTTTGTTTCTGATAGCAGTGTTTAACATTGTTTTAGGGGATGTTGTGTAATGCACACCTGGTAGACAGGTGCATCGGAGAAATGAAGTCATGCAAAAGATGCTATTGCGCTCCTGCACAGTGTCAGCACTGTGAAAAACAAGCTTCCTCGCTCATCTCATTTTGCGTTCGCAGGTTTAAACATTCATTATTTTCCTTTGAAACCAGGTCTGTGCAGTTAATTTAGAGCAATCTGCATCTCCTTTGGGTCGCTCAAGACCATCTGCAGCTCTTCACAGACTGTCCAGCGAGTTCACCTTGGACTTTATATGTCGTCTGCCTAAGCCACGAACACTGTATGACGACACACGCTCTGTTTCCACATCTGTGATCTCAGAGCCCCCCCGTGAGCAGCGGACATGAAGTAATTCACTAATTCCACTGAATCATTTCTGCCCTTGACTGGATCGCCTCCATCACGTCAATCTGCCGGGCGGAGGGTCAAGGCTTCGGCTGCGTATTTGCCACGTTTCCGTGTGGCGTCCGTCTCCGTTTTTTTGTTCTTAGTCTGTTCCACACCCGACCCGGTTGCTCCATCAGTGAAGTGTGAACAGTGATGTAAAACAGCCACGTGAAGAAGCACAGCCGCCGCACATGCATGTGGAAGAGAGGAGCAGAAAGAAACGAGGAGGAAGACACATGAAAAAATGAAATGAGCTTAACCGGGAGCTTTTTGATGTACAAACACGCACACGTGCGTCTATATGAACACACACACAGAAAAGCGAAAACTTGATCCCCCGCTGTATATTTTCAGAACTCATAAACCCCATCATTGTGTGACGTTTATGAGAGAGTGTGTGGAACCACTTGTGCCTCGTGCATGTATGTTATTTCATCGCTCTGTTGATATTTTACGCTCTGACACAGTCCATGTTCGGCGTTGGAAGAGGCCGGGGTGCTTCATGTATTTTCTCACTGTTGGGTTTCTCAACATTTTTCATGTCATAACCAAACCCAGGCCTTGTTGTTAACCTAAACCTGACCGCCAAGGGTAAATGGCCCGTGCCTGGCCGCAGCGTCTGCAAATATACCAGAGCTTAATCTAGGAGTAACTCTGCTGGAAAATGGATCTGGACTTATTAACGCCCCATAAAAATGTGGCATGTTAATCACATATTGTGTATTATGATAATATCAGATGGAGATTGAATGGGGCAGGATTTGTGCTTTGTCAGCTGGAAGCGACACAGTTGAACTCTCTCTTCCTTCCCGTCATTCTTGCAGTGAGGCAGCAGTTGCAGAAAGATTGAGTGAAATAGTTGGAGTCAGAATCAGTTTATAATGTGACACTTTATTGATCCCTAGTAGAAAAAATTCCCTTTCTTTTGCCTCCTTCCAGGGGGGTCAGGGGCCAGGGTCAGCGGTAGGAAAGCAGATAGGGATTTAGTTTCTTACTCAAGGGTACCAGAAGGAAAATCTGCCCTGAAACGCTTTCACAGAGTGAAAAAAGAAAGGCTGTTGGTGGAGTTCAGTACATTTCTCCTGTGGATAATTGGCCAGATGTAGAATGGAGATGTCTCCTCTGGACCTCACTGTGCTGTAGGTGCAGCAAGCTGAGCACAGTTCCAGTAAAGGTTGAAGAAAGAATTTAGTTTCCACTTTTCGTACCGGAGTCTCACTCAACATTGTCCTCTGAAGCCCAGTTCATGCTTGCCACATCTGCGTGGCCGAGGTGCTCCGCTCGGCGCACATTTCATCATCAGCCCGTGTCCCAAAATTTGCGCGCACACCACAGCGCGGACAAAAAAAGCAAAATTGACAGGCTTTGATCAGAGGCTCTGCAAGGAGATCTGTCTCCATCCACCTTAAAAGGAGTGTAAAAACACACAAACAAACAAATACAACAAAGGAGCTCTTCTTCTTGCATGTGTGGAGCACATCTGCGGACGTAGACCACCAACTGCAGGACGTGTGATGCGTGTCTGAAGTACGAACAAACGCATACCTTCACCCTTGCACCAGAGCAAGGTTAACAGTAAAACACAGTAAATAGTAGTTAGTAAAAGTAAAAAGAATAAAATGCATAAGTTTGCCTAACAGTAAATTAAGAGTTACCGTACCGAGAATGCTTGGTTAGCAGTAAACACAGTTCTGTTGCACCATCAGCATCAAGCATTGTCACATAGTGTGACGTTTCACCTCACTGCAAAAGCTGAAGTAGCTAACAGATTCGTGTGTTTGTCTTAGTGATAATTCAGCGTCATGTATCGATCGCCTCTGTTGTTTTTCCCTAAGCTGAGGCGTTTCTTCGATCGACATGACAGGTGTTAAGCTGACTGAAAAACACAAAAGTGTGAGTTTATCCACATCGTCATGAAAAGAGCACGAGCTAAACGCTGCAACATATAATGTGAGTTAACATCGAAAAGGTTCGGGTGAGAAGGGAGAGAGCGGTACAATATAATACAGCTGTACGGTGGATCTATAAAAGCCGCACTGCTGAGGGGCCTGGAACTATTTTCAGCCTGTCGGGGTGGTAGGTTTTACTTCCTGGAACAGCGTTTTATTACTAGCAGTTTTAGCCAAAACTTTGCTCCCTGGCTTAAATTAGTTACCTGGAAGCGTTAGCTTATTCGGGATTTAGTCAAGAGGAACTGGGAACTTTAGGGGCTTTGCTGTTCTCAATGGCAATTTTTGTGTGTGTGCGTGTGTGTGATATTCAACACTTAGACGACTGCCTGACCTTCATTTGAAGCCAGTTGCACTCTTTCAGCTCACAGTTAGATATTTGCGGAGTGAAACACAAGAGCACCAGATGTGCTGAGCTGTTATCATATTAATATTTACTGCTTTTGCCGTAAAACCTCCTGTTTTATCTGCGAGGAAGACGTGTGCGTGTAGTCTGCAGCTTCCTGTTCGAACGCACGAGTAGTCGCCTGATGTCCGCCTTTAGCCACGCACTCTTCCCTCAGCCTAGTCTGGGACTTAATGATCATTTCTGTCCATTTCATTTCATTCTACCGGTCGCTTTTCCTGGAACGAGGCAGTTTGTCTCACACACACTGGAAAGGTGAAGGCGTGCGTCATCAGACCTTGTTGCACACATGGAAAGCATAGCTTCAAAGCGAGCAATTTGTGGTGAGGGCGATGTCAGCGGTTTGATGGATCAATGAAACAATTGGCCCAATCTGTCTCACTCTGGCTGCGTTCACACTGCAGGCACAAGTGGCCCAAATTCTTTTTTGCTCATATGTAACTCAAATGTTTTTTATGTTTTTGTTTTTTTCGTGACAGCGTGAACAGCACAGATCATATGGAATCTGGTCTTTTCGATTCTGGTCCCTCACATCTTAAAATGGGCCCAGTAGAATTGGGTTTTCGTGTGTTTAGACTTAAAACGTCCACTGGTGTGTCCCTGATTTAACCGAGTGACTGACAGCTGGACAGACAGACTCAGACATGCTGCACACTCACACACACACTGAAGTTTAGCCCAAGAGTGGAAAACAGCACCTCAAGACTGCTCAAAGTATGATGCTACATTATTTTCCCTTTAAATGTGCATATGTGGACAGAGTGGAAACAGCAGGACCGTACAGTCACCCTCCTCCTTCATGGAGCTACCCATACCTCACACACACATACTGTATACACACACACACACACAAACACAGGTGGCTGTAATTAGTGTGTTGAGCCCATTCATGGCACGAGATCAAACTGCGGTCCGCTCGGCTTCAGGAAATACAGAGCTCTGCTCAGAGTTAGACACACACACTCATCCACACACACAGATGCATGCACCTTCACTCTTTATTTCTCTTGTTCTCTCTCTCTCTAACGTGATGCTGGCGCACAAAAGGTTTCCCCTAAAACTGTTTTTGTTTAGTCTGCGAGAGAAACAGAGCTCTGTTTCGCTTCGCTGTAGAAACTCACACACTCAGTGTTTACCTCTGCAGGCAGAGAACACAGACAGGGAAGGTGGAGAGCGGGGGATCGCGGCTTAGATAAGCCTAAAATGTTCAAGCTCCCTGAGCTAACTGACGAATATACACGGCCGGTTTCTTGGTTTTTGCTGCAGCCGTAAGCAGAACTTGCACAGCCGGAGCAGCTGGTCACAAGGTTATAAAAGCAGTAATAATTCTGCTGGAGGAATAGCTTGTCGCTCTCAGAGGTCAGCTCTTCATATTGATGACCAGGCGCGTTTCTCTGCGTGCCGCCCTTTTTCATGTTGTCACAGACGTGGGTAGAGGTATTTGAAGACATGGATTGTTCTGTAATGAAAGCATGAGGTGGTTTTACAGTGTGCTTGAGAAAGAGAAGAAGTGCTGAAAACCTTGATGGTCATTTTTAGCTGTCAGTGAAGTCACCCCCGACACTTAAAAAAACCTCGGGAGAAGGAGTGTCAGTCCAGGTTGACATGTGCTGCGTGTTTGTGATGGACTTATTAGTTTTGACTGATTGTGGGCCCTCCGCCCGCACAGATCGGCTTTGGCGCTGTGTGCATAGCCAGCTGGGAGGCAGGTAAAGGCCGGGGGGCGCCTCAGGATCCCCCAGATGCGGCTGGAAAATGTTGCTGGGGAGAGGGATCATCTGGGCTATCTTGCTTAATGCTGCCCCACTTGTGATTGATCGGCTGTAGATTTGATCCTTTTTGCTTTTGGTCTGTTTGTCTGACAGCACAGCGATTCAAAAACCTCGTGAGCTCATGTCGGTGAAACTCGGTGCAATGTTTGGTCGAGGGAATACTACGTTTGAATCGAGGGACTTCATTCACACACTTCTCAACAATCCAAAGGGTTTTTCTGTGCAACTAAGCTGTGGGGAATTGTAATACGACTTCAAACCTTCAGCGCCTCTTATGCAATCCTGCCTCAGCTGTTTGGGCTTGGAGCAAACTTGGTTTCTGTCCGACCAGCAGAAAGCTTCGCAGTCACTCTCACTGCAGTCTAATTCAATTCTGACTCCAACACTGCACATTTTGTTCCAGTAAAAAAAAAAAAAGAAGAAGTATAAGGACTGATATGAATCGATGAGGAAAGCCTTTTTGGATTCAGTGACTTTGGAAAAACTGAAACTGGTTTCTCATGTCAAGCACGACTGATCAAACTTGTCAGCTGTAGTGGCACGTCACTCTAAAAAACCTGTTGAAAAAGCACATTTTAGGCAGGACTTCAGTCATTGAAATGATTATTGTGTATTATCCAGTCTTCAGTAACAAAGCCTGGATGTCAGATTTTTGGATGTCAGTGTACAGCTCATTAAACATAACTGAGGATCTTTGCTTTCTTTACTTCTTCACTTAAACCTGCACCATGTAATAACACACACACACACATACACACACACACCCTGACCCCTTTTAAACCTGCCTCCACTCTGAAACTCTTGCCAGCCAAAAACCTTGGTTAATCAACCACATACCAAGATCACTATATGAAATAGTTTCTGTGTAAATGTGCGTGCGTCTGTGTTAGTACGTCTCTGCGTGTGTGCATGTGCGTGTGATTGGCTGACACACATAGGTTTGTATAAAATAGGTCAAAAAGCTGGAAGCAATTCCCGGCCCAACATTGACGTGCATTCGTCATATTTCAGAGAGCCGGAGCCCAGAATGGCACGACGTGTAATCGCATTTGTAAATAGCCTCGTAAAGCTGCCCTCGTAAAGAGTTTGTTGTTGTCTTGGCCCGGTCCAAGGGGGCCGAGGCAGGGAGGAGGGGGCCGAATATTTGGAGCAGAAAACCCTGTCAGGTGTTGGTGTGTGTGTCTGAGTGTGTGTCTGCATGTGTATGATGATGAGGGGTAATGAGATTAAATGTTCCAGAAACATTTCAGAGCAGGAGATGTTTTACCTTATGAGGATTTTTAAATCTTACGAAGTGTTTCTGTGTGTGTGTGTGTGTGTGTGTGTGTGTGTGTGTGTGTGTGTGTGTGTGTGTGTGTGTGTGATTCAGTGATTTAATGAACACCGGGAAATGTCATCACCTCAAACACACGTCACCTCTGTGATCACTGCCCACTAAGTACTCCAGGTTTACACACACACACACACACACACACACTGACACGCAAGCTGTTAATCTGTCATGTAAGCCAGCGTTGTCGCTCATAGAGAGTAGCAGTTAACTGTTAGTGTGTGATTGTCTGTTCTGCAGTCACACTTAATAAATCTCTCCCTGCACTGTCGCCTTTTTCTCTTCCAGCTCGGTCTTTTCATCTCTCTCCTGCTGCCTCTTGACCTCCTCTAAAAGTCAGTCAGTTCCCGTTGTGTTCCCTCTCTTTCTCCGTCGCAGCTCCTTTCAGTGTCTCTCCCTCATGCTGTTAATGGAGGACTGTGTAGCAGCACAACTTATAATGATTTCCATAAGGCTACACAGCCTCTCCACAGGCGAGAGTGTAAATCACAGTGACGTGCGTGTGTGTGTGTGTGTGTGTGTGTGTGTGTGTGTGTGTGTGTGTGTGTGTGTGTGTGTGTGTGGAAAACGAGTACACGTGTGCACACATCTTGCTGTTTTCTCTGGAGAATCTGACAGCTTTTAGCACAGAGACTATGGCTTTTTCCTCTGGTCCATGTGTCAGAGCGACAGATGTTGGATTTTCTGTAATCGCTTCTAAGAAATAAGTGATCGGAGGGACTTTAACGAAACAGTTGACAGGGATGAAGTTAAAATCATAATAATTTCAGGGCTGCAACTAATGATTAGTTTCATAATTTCATGTATTGACTCATCTGACAGTGCTCCGAAAAAAGACCAAAAACATCTGATTTTATGGAATATAAATGTAATCATCAGTTGTTTTCATTTTTAAATCAATTGATTAATCATTTAGTGTAGAAAATGTCAAAATATGTTGAAAAATGCTGATCACAAGTTTCCAGAGCCCGAGCCCTGCAGACTGCTGTTTTGTAGAATCAACAATCCAAAACCAAAAAATATTCAAATTACAGTGATCCGAAACAGAGAGAAGCAGCAAACCGGCTGAAACCAGCCAGTTTTGGACATTTCTGCTTGATGAATGATAAAAAATGCTGCCAGGTCATTCAGTCAGATACTTTATCAATAATCATCTAATCATTTCTGCCCAAAATAACACTATCCTTGAGCACAAAAGTTCATTCTTGGCCCTGGAAATAATAGTTTAAGAAACGCATTAGTCTACGCAGAAGTCCATTCACTGTTTTTTCCTGAGCTTCCAGCCATATCACTCAGTCATCAGGCTGACATTTTCCCAGTTGTAATGGAGATGGATGACTTTCAGGACTTCTCATCTTCAGACAGATCCACCTCTATGACCTCTGAGCAAATCCACCTACTGAAAGCTCCGGAAACGTTAATTTGACCTTGAGTTTGGTTTGTTTCATAAAAATATTTTTTATATATTAATATTAATATTTATTTATGATTGTTAATAAATGATCTGTATTACGACCCTGAAATATCTTAAGTGCTTTCTTGATGCTCTGTAACTATTAAACCTTTTATTCATTGATTTATTTTATTGGTTTATTATAAAACGCTTAAATTCCACGTTGATATCCATGGCTGTTCCACACTGTATGGTCTGCTGGTTTGGCTTGTTCCCAAGTACATTTAACACCTACTGTCCATGGAGGATTACACGAGCTGCTAATTGCATGCAAAACGCGACCCTTAGCTGCGGGCTGAAAGTTTCCACAGAACATACACAGAATTGTATTTTGGATGTGGAGCCACAGCATGCAGATCTAACCATTTATTATAATGACACTGTGTGTAATGTTGCAACTTGTGGCAACTAAATTCAAATAAATACTCCTAAAATGACTGCGGCTGGAGGGAAAAGTATGTGTGGAACGTGGGGTCAGAATGCAGTGAGTGTGATACTGAGAGAGAGAGAGATATTGGATGTCTCTTTCTTCACCCACAAACAAATCCCCTCCGGCGCAGAACATGTCAAATCTCTCGTGCTTTTCCAACAGCAGCAATAATGGGCTTAGAACATAAGAAAGAACCACATAACATGTGGTTTCATTGTTTCCAGAGTATCGCTGAGCTGACGAGGTTATAATGACAGTGTGTGTTTTAGTAGGGGGTCAGCGCACTGACAGGCCAACAAACTGCTGAAGGACGAATGGTGTTTATTCTGCTGGTTGTTACAGTAGACGGCTCAGGAGGAGGACAGATCCAAAACTGTACTGATGGATGAGGTTCTAAAGTTCATCTGACGCCCAGATGCAACATTTATCATCCAGGATCGTCCAGGAATCTCTGTGGTCGCGTCATTGTATCTACCAGAGGTCACTTGAAGAGATAAAGAGTCCTCAGACATCTTGATTTAGAATTTTCTGCTCATCACGTTTCAGTTTTTAAAGTTTGGGTCACTTTTCTTTGTCTTTTCAGTCATAGTGGCTCGCACGGCTCCGAAATAAACAGCAAAAAATGTTGAGTGCATCGCTCCCTGCAGACTAAACTAAATGAACCTTTCATGTACAGGCTTATCACACTGGCAGACTGGTTAACCACTGTTCCGATGAAGATCAGACACAGAGAGGCATTTTTTTCACTTATACATGCATTGATAAATCAACTGTCACTATTGGTGTGAATAAAAACTACAACCCTCACTCTGCTCTAACAGCGACAGAACTCAATCCCAGTTTATAAGATAGCATTTATGATGTTTTATAAAATGTTGCTGCTCCAAACTCAAGAATCAGCTCCTAACCTTAGTGGAAGAACACAGTTTTGTGTTCAATAACTGGCTTGAAAGGTGCCACATTTAGGTAGTAAAACAAATGAAACAGCCAAATTGCAATCTTAATGAAGTATTTCATAGTAGTGAGGTATTTCTCATAATTTACATACAATGCATTTGGGTTATAGTTCAACTTTGGTCAATCCCCTGGAATATTTAAGGCAAAATGTTGTTGCTGAAGCAGAAATAAACCCTCCTGGGACCCAGGTTTCACTGAACAATGCCTTTTCTTCCAGTGTTACGTAAAACCTGTCTACTTGCGGTAGCTCCTGTCTGAATTATGAAGAGAAACATCAACCCTGGAAGAAGTGTGAGGCAAGCTGTGCCTGTGTGAAGCCTGAAACGCTGACCGTGGTCAGTTTTGGAGGACTAACGGTGGTTTACTGGGTTTCTCTGATACACAAACTCACATCGGGCCGGTTTTGGCCCTGATGCTGCAACAACCGGTGGTCAGAGGTGCTGACACGGAAACATCTCTGTCTCCCTCCAGAAGCATATCCCTCAAAGTTGCAGCAGCAAAACCTGAGCAAACTCATGCCTTGTATCACTACCCACCAACGGCAGCAGAAGGAGCCATTTGTCCTGCGAAACCTTGGGCCTTGTAGGGCCCACTGTCCATGCCGTGAGCCTCGCCAAGACCCTGTCCCTCTTGCAGAGACTCCAGATCAGTGCCTTGTGACTCCAAGGCCAAGCACATCAGGCTTCAAAAGCAGCTGTGGCACTGTCTGACACTGGGCTTATTCCCCACACTCTGTCATCACGCCTGTTGGCCACTCGTACATACGAGCACCGTGGCATCAACATAATGAGCCAGATACTCTGAGTTCAGGCATGTTTTGTACTACACGCCACTGTAGGCAAAGGACGAATTGGAAATTCATCACAAGTCGCAGCTTTTTCTGCAAGGCTTTCCGCCATTGAATCAGGCTTTCAGCATACGAAGGGACGTGCACACGCATCTGCATTTGTAGAACAGCCAATAGAAATGCGGGCCGGATTTCCTGAAGCCAGAAGAAGGAGCCAAGAGGTGGTGCAGAATTGTAGTTTTCGCTCAGACCACTTAAATTACAAAATGCTGAAGGGTTATTACAGAAATTACCCAGTGACGCCAAAAAATACTGCGTACCCAGCTTTAACACACAGAGGTTCTATCCACATATCCAGTGTCTCTATATTAAAACCTGGAAGGACGTGACCCTTTAGGAAAACACTGGCCCCCTGGACACACACACACACACACACACACACACACTGGCCTGTTGGGACTCATATTTCTGAGTGTGTCCAATGCTGCCTTTTCTCTAAAGACCCAAGTGTAAATACAAGAAGGGGTTATACAAATACACACCCAATACACACCAACACTCATACAGGGGTACCCCTAGCCAGTGAATGTGTGAAATGTAGCACACAGTTGAACCATTTACCCCCTGAAGATTAAAAGAGAGAGAGGAATGAAAAGAAACAAAGAAAAAGAGGCAGAAAATGAAAAGTGTGAGGAGAGGAAGTGAGTGAAGGCTGCGATAAATAAATAGAGGTCAAAAAAGAGCACAAAAGTCATAAATGATGAAAGGAGTAATGCAGATATGGTTTCTCCAAGGTTACCGACCCCAGCTTTGAGTCCAGGTCTTTGCATGAAACCATGCAAACCATGTTCTCTAGGGATAAAGTGTTGTCCGACCCTGATCCAGATCGGAGTCCTTTAACATTAGGTCTGATGCAGTGGTCACTTAAGTTACCTAAATGACTAAATGTGCATCTGACACACTGAAATAACAGCTTTAACCTACTTAATCTGACACACCCGAGATACTCGATCCAAATGCTGAAGGTCCTGGTTCAAAACTATTCGGTTCATCAGCTGAAATTATTGGTATGATATGAGTGTTGGAAAGCAGTGCTGCAACACTAACAGGCTGAGGTGGACAAAACAGAAGAGTTCAGTGACGAACGGATCAGATTTTGATTGGCTTTTTTTACTGATCCATTAAAATATGCCCAGCTATTGATCTGTAGGATTGGCTCGGGACTCGAGTATAACGCTTCCTTTCACCTATCAGAGCTACTGATGCTGTGTACATATATGCTCGCTTATACAGCTTCACCTATGCAGGACTGTGTGTGTTTATGTGGCCATGTGAGTGTGTGCATGTGTGGATTAGTTGTTGTAGTCTGCAGCCAAAGTATCTGGCCGAACATTAGAACGTGGAACGGGATCAGAAGGAAACTTTTTGTTTATTGAAAACAGCTGAAGTGGGGAGAGAATATGTTCTCTACTCTGTGTGTGTTCAACTTGAAACAAACGGTGAAACATTAAGTCTACCCCCAACCTGCACTCGTATAGCAGAACTTGAGAAAGGTGTAAAACGGACCCTGCTGGCAGAAACTGTCTCTGAGGGCTCGCTGTTTAACATTCTGACAGATGTGAGGTTCTGTTACACTTTTACTCACTTTGCCACACATATATGAATATATATCTGTTTGCTGGTTGTGTGTGCGACGTTATGTGTGTACAGTCAGACGTTAACTCTGTGTTGACTTCAGTTGCCTGGTCTCCACTGTCGAGTCCCCTCTTTGAACCAATCAGTGTAAAGGTAGTGTAAAGTTATTTATGTCTGTTAAATATCATGATCTGACATCATCGCCCTGCATAGCAAAACTCAATCAACTTCACTCCAAAATGTCAATAATCAAGCAGTCATGTGATTTTTTTTAACTCTTACATTAAGGTGTGTGAAGCGTTTGAGGACATTTAGTCCTTTTTTGACATCTTTGAGTTTCTGTTCAGTGCTGTTGTTCTGGTGAAGACTGACACTCTGCTGATGTGACCTATGTTTTATTCACACACAAACTTTACTATTATTTCACTTGAAATAACAGTAACCAATGACAAATTACCATTTTTGGCAATCTTGGTCATCTTGCCCACCCAAGTGTTTCAAGAACAGCCCATGAGTCACCGTTCAATCAGCTCAGTGGTAGATCATGAAAGACCAAATTTTCGCTTTTTTTTTTTTTGCCCTTTCAGAGGATCTTTATTTACTATATATATATACACACATATACATATACATATACATATACATATACCTATTTAAAGGAATTTCGGACATTCAAATAGAAACGCGTCCACATGCAGCACTCAGACAAGGACAAAGGTAAAGAAAGGCACACTTTAAAAGGTTGCACAGTCTCCCTAATCTTCTAATCCATAAATTTCGTAGATAGACTCTACTGTTCTGTAGCCAGTACTTCAGAATGTCTGCACTGGAATATAAACAATGAAGGACAAAGCGTACAAATTGCTTCAGAAAAAATCTAATTATATGTGATATGATATGATATGATCTGGGTATATGATGTCTGCATGGACACTGATGCACATGGTCCCAGGATAGAGAACATGTAACATTTCATACTGTATAGCTCTTTATGTTACCTCTGTCTGAAATCTATTAGTGTCGGTATAGTTTATATTGTTATTCCAAGCGCATGCCATTTCCTGCAGCCGATTTGTCTCTGCGTCAGTATCACAATATACGGCTGCTATACATAGATATGTTTTGAATTTGGGGAACACTTTGATACTTTGGTTGTATGGCTGCACTGTATGGACAGTGGAAGCGATCCAGCCCCCCCTCTGCGAGTGGGTCTGCAGGAGGTCTGCCAAGTAAGGTTTACAGGCTCGCACCAGGCCTGGGGGAGGGTTCTCTAGCTGTTAAGAGTGCTAAACCATGTTCCTCCTTCAGATCAGACCCCCGTGCCGCTCGGCTTCAAACGCGCTGCCCTTTCTCAGAACACGCCGTGCATGTGGCAGGAGGGAGGGTTGGAGGGGGCGTCAGAGGGAGGGATGGGGCATCGAGGTGCAACGGGAATACCAGCACCTCAAGTTACCACTTAGTTAAATAACGTCAGAACACACGCACCCACACATGCACTGACACACCCATACAGGAATTCATATCAGTCTCTCGGATGCACATAAACACACACATACAGGGTTTGCAACAGTATGCTATTAATACCAGCCCTGAGGATGCAGGTCATGCCTCGTATTTGCATTTCAAATGCGTCTTTCATTCCATCATCCAAATAGTGATGCTTTAAAGACATTTGGCGCTGCATTAAACACTCTGAGCTTACAGGTGGTCTTCTAAAAAATCTCCGAACAGATCCGTATATGTACCAACATGCGCGATAAACATATCGATTTACAGCTGCGCACACACTCTCATGTATTTCCTGCAGGCTGTTTGATTCCCTTTTCTTTCTTTCCGTAACTGCCAACAGGTTTTGGTTGAAGTTTCAGGTTCAAGCCAAGTTATCCGCACACCCCCCGCCTCATGTATTTTGACAGAGCTGATATTGGTCTGTATCAGCCTTCCCCACCTCCCTGTAAAAGGGCCCCTCGGATACTCTGGTTCCATCTTGAAGCGGTTCCTAGCGTGAAGGTCCAGACAGATGTTTGTATCTTTTTGACAATCAGTGTAGGAAGACATGCCGAGGGAGGGAAACCGATACACCAGCGTGAGAGTGAAAGCTATATGATACTGTATTTAAAGATACAGGCACATACAGTTAAGACATATGAAAGAAAGAATTTGCTCGTTGCAGCATGTCGTTTTTTCTCTGAGAGGTGATTTTTCCCTCTTTTTAGATGTGTAAGGCCCACATTTATGACCGTGCTTTCTCAGCGGCGTGAGTCAGGATTTAATAGTTTTTGGGTTGTGGGTAGAGGAATGTTACAGGACTCGTAGGATTAATTTACAGCTTTCATCACCGGGGAGTTGCAGTAGCAGCAAGTCTCTGGCACAGTCACACTAATGGACAGAGATATCATGTTATTTGTCATGCGGCATGGCGGGGGTGTTGAGGACTGGATGGAAAATACGTTTTGAAAGCTGGAAGCCTCTGGATGTGGCGTCAGTCCTGTGAGCCGGAACACCTCAGTTACTCACAGTGTCCCTGTCATCAGCCTGCTTCTCGAACCGCTGATCCACCTATAATGTCCTGTGTTCACTGTTTTTACCTGAAAACCTGTGTCCTTAACTGTAAAGTCTAAATATTGTGTAAATAGTGTTTATGATTGTGATGCTTCATCTGCATCCAGTTTGGGTATCAGCGACATCTTTGATTTATGTCGAACAATCGATCTGAAACAGCTGCATCCAGTACAACAACTGAGATGCTGATAGAGGACAGAAAATCCTCTTAAAATCCAGACTCTCATAAGGCTTAATGACATTTGTTTTTAGTTTGTCGTGCATAGATCTGGCAAGTGGGTAGATATTCAGCACTGGCAGTTGAAAGTACAAGTGAATATGCTGCATCAGGTCTCTTCGTATAAAAATATTACTTGCGATCAAGTATTCAGAAGTTGTGTGATCACTAACGTGCTTTCATCTTTCTCTCACCAGATGACTCCAGTTCAAGAGGTGCGGCAGGGACGACCAAGGGTCCCGAACATCCCGGGCCGGCCGGGAAACTAGGTAACCACGCATAACTTCTCTGAGCTCATCGCTGCTGCCATATAAATGTTTTGAAATGAGACGGAAGCCTGGAGGTGACACTTTAGATAGATTTCAGACAGTGTGTAACAGTTGAAAAAGTACAGTAGCAGGATGTGCAATAAACACCTTGCTCACACTGTCAGGAGGGGAGAAGGTGAGAGTATATGCCCACACACAGACACACATCAGGGTGGTTGTTTGCTCAGATAATTGGCTCTGACAGAGTGGAGAGCAGTCTATTTGTGTGAGGTGTGATTTGGTGGGACACATTCCTTCCTCCCCCCACTCGTCCCAAGTCTCCCAGGTCTCCCTGTCATGTAACTTAACCCTCCTTTCTTTGCTTTTAGTTATCCTTTTATCCAACTCCCTCTCTTTCTCTCCCTCCTTGCACATTCGCACATGAATGTCAACAAATATTCGCTCTTTTGCCGCGCTCTCTTTGTTTTCTTGCACACATTCTTGCTCTTCATCTGTTTGCCTCTCCGTGCTCACACGCGACCAAACGTGCACACTCGCCGCTTTGGCTGGGGCCGAATTCAAACCCACTTCGGCCCCTTATTTGTTTGAATGAGGCCAGTTCGGCAACGGAGCAGTGCCATACAACCATGCAACCTGCCAATGCAGTCGAAAGACCTGATCCCAGCTCAGCTGTAAGGAGATGTCACCCAGCAGCGATGGACAATCAAATAGATAACGTAACGTGTATAATGTCTATTTCAGCTGTTTTTACCTTTTGATCATTGTAACACAAGATAAAATTATTTCCTCTGTGATAACGTTCCATCGCGGTAAAATATTTTTTATGTTTTCTGGTGTTTATACTGATAAATCCACAACAACTACATGTGTAAACTCACGCTTGTTCGCTTTTTCGATGAGAGTTAGCGGAGATGTCGCCGCTCTCACATCTTTGAGCTAAATTCGGAGCTGGAGCCAGGAGGTACTTAGCGTAGCTTAGCAAAAGACAGGAAGCAGATGGAAACAGCTAGCCTGGCTCTGTCCAAAGTTAAAATATCTGCCTCTCTGCACCTCTAAAGCTTACTCCATTAACAAGTTGGATCTCTTTTGTGTAATGTAAGATAGAAATAACAGTTTTAACTAAGGGTGACAGTAGTAGCTGAAGAAATAGCTGCAACTCTTTGTAAAACCAACTTTTGTATTCATTTTAATTTATGTGCTAATTACTAAACTTAAGAGGTGTTGTCATGCGTTTTTTAACATTAGATGGAGCCAGGCTAGCTGTTTCCCCCCACTTCCAGTATTTATGCTAAGCTAGGCTAACTGCCTGCTGGCTCTAGCTCCATATTTAATGCACAGACATGAGAGCGGTATCAAGTGTCTCTAGCAACATAAACATGAAACTTCATTTAAGCCTAACAAAAGTCCAACTCCTGACCTTAATCTTCACCTTAAACTTAAGATTAATGTAATCTTAATGCTAAAATCCACCTCACCCAAACTCAAGTCAAGATAAGACAAAGTGACCTCAGTTAGCAGAAATCCTCAATCTCAGAATTAAAGTTGGAAAATCACAAGGCTCGTTCACACACACACACACACACACACACACACACACACACACACACTCTGATCAAAGGCGGTCAGTCGGAGGGTCAGCAGTATTTTTACACTGTGAAGTGTGGCGCTGAAGTGGCCCCTGAGACCCAGAACAAGCCTGCCCTTTCGCCCGTTCTGGCTCTCACCTTCTCCCCTCTTCCCTCTCTCTGTCACCTCTTCCTCAGTTCGCCCTTCCTCCTCCTCTCCCTGTTTTTCTTTCTGCCTCTTAGCGTGCCCGCTCTCTTACCTTTGCTTTTTTCATTGTTTTCACTCCATCTCTCCTTCTCTTTGTTCTCTGTTTCTCTGCCGTCGCTCCAGTTTTATTCGTCTGTTTTTAAGCAATCCGTCAGTCCTCTGTATGTGCTAACCCTAATTTGAACTCCGCTCTTTCTCTTTCCATCTGTTTTCTCCTTAATTTCTGTTTGGTTTGGTTCAGTGTAGACAATATAAATCAGTTCATTTCAGTTGCACTTTGCTGCTTTTTGTTCAGTCTCATCTCATTTATCCAATTCAGTTCAGCTGCACTTTGCTTTGGCTCTTCCTTCCTTTTTTCAATTATTTTCAGGCTAAGCCAGCACAGTTAATTTATGTAATCATCAAAGCAGGACACTGCCAAAACAGTAAACTATTAATCATTGTCTTCTACTCCTCCGCTTTACTTTCTTTACTCTCTGGTAGATCTATTGAGTCTGATCACAGTTCAGCTGTAGTCCAGTAGCTTTTCTTAGACTTGGGAGGGGGGACAAAAGGCGAGACTTAAAAGCCTTTTGGGTATGTTTGTTTTGTCATCCTGCCCAGCTTCCTGTCGGTCAGCAGAGAACTATATTCCGCTGAGTAACGCAGCCGTAGTGAAATCTCCACATTTGA
Organism: Chelmon rostratus; assembly: GCF_017976325.1. Taxonomy (NCBI): domain Eukaryota; kingdom Metazoa; phylum Chordata; class Actinopteri; order Chaetodontiformes; family Chaetodontidae; genus Chelmon; species Chelmon rostratus. Next base: position 21,472,631 of record NC_055666.1, read on the forward strand.
GCGCTCGAACCCATCACATAACTCTCCCCCCTGTTTGTTTACCCAGAGCTAGAATAATAACTGTGTCCAATGAAGGAGACGCAACTGCAGTAGTTGCAGGGTGATTTATCGCCCCGGTTGATGGCTATCTGCTGTGGCTAGAACATGAGGGCAGTAAAATCAAGCGCTCCTGTGAATGATTTCCTCTCCTCCCTCACTACTGGATCGTTTTTTCCCTCTTTGATCTGTTTTCACTGTTGACTGATTGATGTGGTCTTTTTAAAAAGAAGGATGTGTGTGTATGAATAGATGCACGGGTTTGGGTTAGGTTGGGTCAGTCATGCAACTCCATGGAGGGATGTTTGAATAGGTGTATGAGGTTAACTAGCCATTTTATGCATTGTAAGAAAGGATTTGCATGAATGAATGGATGTTTGGTGTGATGCTAAGTCACTGTCTGGCTTTTTATGACTTGTACACAGGTTCATTCATTCATTCATGACCGGATAATTACAGTGATGTTACACACTGTAGCTGTCGAGCAGGTTTCTGGGTTCTATAGTGGGATCTCGTGGATGCATGATTTAAGGGGAAAAATGTGGCTTTTTCTTAAGAGCAGCAGAGGTGTACAAACCTGTGGCCAGAGGTGCTGGATCAGTGGAAAATGAGGAATCTGGTGTTCGTTTGTGTGTGAAGGTTCCCGGTCATGTGAGTAAGTCTTGTGTCAGGGGGAAGAGGAAGTGATTCAGACATTTTTTTTTCTCAAACAAAACAACTAGGTTTATTACAGCAAATTAGGTTGTATATACCAAGAGGCACGCTGCCATATGTTGTTACAGCACAACATGGAATTCTTGGCACTGCCTGTGGCCATGACCTCAGCCTGTCTGACGCTCCATACACTGCAAAAAATATCCATCTTAAGTTACCAAGTCTCACTTTTCAGTCCTGAATGTTCCCTCAGTGTAAAGGAGATTCGTTCTCTATTCCATTTTTCTTGTTTACAAAGTTTGTGGAAACCCACGTCAGGATGTTGTAACAAGGAAAGTCTTTTCACATCAGGCATGAATGTGCTTGTGTGTAGATGCCGATTATTATTGACTTCAAAGAAGTTGATTTCACAGTGTGCAGCGGATGGTTACGCACCACTGCAGAATATTTGTGGGGCAGAAAATTAATTTTAATCACATTAGTTGCTGCAGATGTCCGCTTGCATAAACAAGAGTTCGACCAATAAAAACGTCACATTGAGCAACGAGGAAACAACAACACAGTTCATAAAGTCAAGCGAACATGCATACAATGTCTGTGTGATTATTCAGAGTTTCAAACAGCTCCAGGGAACCCTTTAGAGTATTTATATCATTAACAAACAGTAGTTAGTATTTTTATTCACTCTTCTTTAAAAAAGATAGTAAAACCATGTGGATTTGATCTTATCTTAAAGGGAAGTTGCTATTTTGCGGCCTAATCTACTGCTTCATTCCCAAATCTTAAAAATCAATGAAGGCAACATGTCTTCAAAATGCTAATAATGTTTTTCTCTAATTGCAAAAAAAGTCTGGGGTGAAGTGCAAATAAAAACTGTAGCTCAGAGAATTTCTGGACCTTCTTCTGTGTCGTTTTCGCTCTTTACGTCTTATAAAAGTCACATTTAAGACTCTCTGATGAGTTCCACAGTCTTTCCCAGTCTGTTCTCTTTCCACTAGTCTGAAAATCAGAACACTGCTTGTAAATATAAAACCGCTCTTTAAAGCATTTATCTCTGCTAATAACTTCTGTTCTTTCCTCTCTGCCCTTCTTTTTCCCACCTGCAGCTGACTGAGGCAGAAAGACTTTCTGTTGATTTATCTCTTTACATTTGTAGTTTACATCTTCTCCCAGAGTAACTTTACATTGAGCCTCCATATTCTACAGGCAACTGAGAGCAACACGCTTGTTTTCCAGTTGCGGGTCTCTTTCTAATTACAGCTCGATTCTCCCCCTCACATTCTCTCCACTCGCAGTACGTCCACGTTTCACCCAGCCGTCTAAGATGAGGAAGCGCGTCATCGCTCGCCCCGTGGGCAGCTCAGTGCGTCTGAAGTGCACAGCAAGCGGCTACCCTCGCCCCGACATTGTGTGGCTGAAGGACAGTCGGCCGCTGGTGGACGAGGACGGCGGCGCAGGAGGAGAGGAAGGGAAGAAGAAGAAGTGGACTCTGAGTTTGAAGAACCTGACGCCGGAGCACAGCGGGAAGTACACCTGCCACGTCTCCAACAGAGCGGGAGAGATCAATGCCACCTACAAAGTGGAAGTCATACGTGAGTCACAGTGCTTTGCAAAGATATAGATCTGCCATCAAAGCATGAAAAGTGATGGTGTGCTGCCATTTTCAACTTTGATAAAGATTGGTTAAAGCTGTTTGGAAGAAACTGTCCAGTTATGTGTCCAAATAAGTCGTAATGTTAGTATAAACAGGCCTAAGGAATAATTACATTACTATTATTACTTTTTAGATTACATTGTGAAGTTCTGTAGTCTTTATTTTACTTGTTTATTTTATTTATTTATTAAGCACTGTACTAAAAGGCCTCCATAGTCCATAAAACACTTATTTGAACCTCTTTTCCCTTACTGAAATGGTTATTGTCAGTGCCACAATGTCCTTTTTCACAGTGACAATTTGGATTTATGTTAACTTTACTCAGATTAGTCTTGAAAGAGAACCCCAAAGAAAATCTTTAAATCATGTTATAGCAGTATATTATATCACAATTAATCCCTGACTCCATTTGAATCTATGACAATAGATGCACACATGAATCAGTCTTTGACCTTTAAGGAAGTTTTCAAGTTAAGTTGGGCTGCAACTATAAAGAATTTTCATTATCCCTTCATGCAAATTCTTTTCAATTAGTATATTAAATGTCAGAAAATAGTTAAAAAAAATTCCATCCAAGTTTCAGAGAAGAGAGACAAGAGAGAAGCAACAAATCCTCAAACTAAAGCTGCTGGGAAAAGCTAATACAACTGCCGTTTTTACCTGATAATGACAAACAATTAGCAGATCAAAACTGACTAATCCATTCATCAGTTGTTTCAGCGGCACTTTCAAGAGATGAAGAATCATAAAAACGCGGCTGTTAAAATTTTTAGCGTGTGTATGGCATGTATGTAAGTATGGCAGCATGTAGTCGCTTCATGTCGTGACACATCAGGAAGCACATTTTTGTAATTGTGGTGTGTGTGAGTCCTTCCTGCCGGTACATGATGTAGTGATATATCATATACCAGCAGGGAACTTCTCCCACCCAAACAATAACATACATCATGCATGCACGGTCTGTGTATTGTTGTTGTGCTGTGTCTGAGTAAATAGCAGGGTTTGAAATGGGTTTTGTTTCCATTCTGACTCACAATACAGCAATTATGTGAAAGAAGAAGATCAAGGCTTTGCTTTCATAAAAGATTGCGGCTCTGTTTGGACAGGGCCCGAGTACAGATTTACATCTTGTTTTAAGAGAGAAAGATTTGAAGATTTTCTTTTGTTTCTGTTTCTTTTACACTATTAAATATATCATGTTCAAAGTACTAACTTACAGTCATGAAGTAAGTTGAATTAGGTCTTTTCATGGCAGATGTTGCTAAGATTTTATCTCACTCAGGTTCACTGTAGAAAAATTTTCAATTGGATTCACAAATTTGAACAACAGGGAGAGTATCAACCAACACTTTAATGGCCAAATTAAAAAAATTTAATCCTGCTTGTTTTAATTTAATGAGTCTTTTGTGGTTGGTTGCAAAGCAAAGCCACGGCGCCCACATGCACCAGCGTGCTGGCTAATGAGTTGCACCAATAATAGAAGTTTAAAATAGCTTTTAAAAGCCTCCTTTCACATCAGTGGCATTTATTGATCACCAACAGGCTCGTCAGTAAACATCAGTCAAGCGAGTGAGGAATGTTCAGCAGGTTTTTCAGTGTGGAAAGCGAGCTTTACTCTAAAAAGGGTCTCGTATCACTGTTGAGAGCAGAATGTGTGTTATGATGAGTTGTGAATGAAGCATTAGGTTGTGTTTGAAAGCTGCAAAAGCTGTTTTGGTGCTGGATGATTTAATGTCAAGCTGTTTGGTTGAGTTAAATGTGTGTGTGCGTGTGTGTGCACTGAATAGTACATTACTGAATGTGATGGCTCTGTTGAGAGCCTCAGACCAGCTCCTCTCACTTTACTCGCCACATCTGTTGTACATTAAATTACAGCTGCAGTTTTTCCTGCAAGACGCTCACACACTCACACACACTGCAACAGAAAGGAAGTAAATCAAACCGCTGCTCGCTTATGTCAAATGTGACATTTTCTCTATCAGCAGAGGTTCACTCAGCTGTCGGTCATTCACAGCTGTTAGAAAAACTAGAAAAAAGGTCCAGAACAGAAAATGAGTAAGCTTTCAAAAAGTGTATCAATAATCCATAAATAGAGAGTAGAGCTGGGATTAAAGTATTTTTTTGATGAAATACATTAAACCCCTGCACCGTTCAGCATCCCTCTTGAGCATTACCCTCCCTTCCCTTTGGACGTGCTTTGACTTCATTAACACATTTAAACGTTAAATGGTTTTGCTTATAGCACCCTGGGCTCTCTGGAGCACTACAAATGCCCTGACAGCAACAACCATCTTTAAACCCATTTATGAAGTAAAACAAACACCTCAACTTTTCCACATAAGCCTCCCCGAAAGACAGTGAAAACCAGTCCTCTCCAAAGTCATGAATGAAAACTGAAGATGCCTTTTAAATTTTATTGAAGGAAGGTTTGGAAAAACAGCTGATGTAAACAGGGAAGAAAAATCAAATTTTCTCAGGTTACGTTCTCGTGAGATTGTATTAACAGATACTTAGAAGGAGACTATTGAATGTCTCTGGCAGGTGTGTTTATTCTGCTGTATAAACTGAGATAGAAAAGGCAGGAGCTGAAGATAAGGGATCTGTTTGTGTATCCTCAGCGGAGCGAGAGGATGTGGTGCTGAACACAGAGGATACTGTGTAAATAATGCTTGCAAACCACATTGTAGTTTCTCATGGCCGGTGCGTTGATTTAGTTCAAATACACTGAATAAAAAGAGCACATATTCCCTCCTCTCTGTGCTGTTCCTCTGTTTTAATTCTGATGACAGCTGAGTTTTCAAAACACAGCAATTAAAACCAGTTCTATTCAGATTTTGTCAACTAATATTGAATATGCTTTCTGTGTATGTGTCTCTTTTTGATGTCTGATTCTTCAGAGCGTACCAACTCTAAGCCCATCCTGACCGGTACTCACCCTGTGAACACCACCGTGGACTACGGAGGAACCACGTCTTTCCAGTGCAAAGTCCGCAGTGATGTCAAGCCGGTCATTCAGTGGCTTAAAAGAGTTGAACCTGGTGACGAGAACAAATTTAACTCCACCATAGAGGTACAAACACACATTGGCACAAAACCACTTCTGCATGTAATCACAATTCTCTGAGGGAAATAATGGCAAACTAGTAATATTTCACTGAACTGATCCAGAAACTTGTGGTTTATTCAAAGGTTGGAGACCACCGCTTTGTGGTCCTGCCTACAGGGGAGGTTTGGTCGCGCCCTGACGGATCATACCTCAACAAGCTGCTGATAACCAGAGCCAAGGAGGAGGATGCCGGCATGTACATCTGCCTGGGAGCCAATACTATGGGCTACAGCTTCAGGAGTGCCTACCTGACGGTGCTACCAGGTCGGAGGAAGAAAGAGAGCAACATTAAACATGCACACATAGAGAATTTTATATGATCTTGTGTCCCAATCCCAGAGAGGAACATACTTGTTTTGCTACTGTTGCTACTGCTAATACCAGCTACATGAAAACATTAGACACTAGTAATGCTAGCCTTTATGCTAGCCTTTATTAGATACATTTCCTAGAGTCTTCACAGTTGAAGTTGTTATGTCTTAACTTGACATTCAATTGTAGCAAAATTATCAATAAGCTATTTTTGAGCTCCACTATGGTACCGCATCTTCACCTGAAAGACTTTTTTATTGTTGCAACTACAGCCATCAGATACTCGCTGCTATGTAGGCAAAACATAGGTTAGCTGGCCTCACTGGCTTTGCGAAGCATACGCTTCTGTACACAATATGCTGACTAAGAACAACCTGCTTACAATGTTAAGCTAACTTTGTGCTCCCTGAGCCACGAAACTACCAAAATTTTCTCAGCTACCTCGCTTTAGCAAGCAACAAAGTATTCAACTTTGTATGTAACACCACCAGCTAACACCATCAGCTAACATGCTAACTTACAAGAGCAAGCTAACAGCATGTTAGCGTAACTAGCATGTTGCCATCACCAGCAGGGTGTTGCTCAACCCATCAAACCAACGAAGCATGTCATTTTATCATCCAGACAGATGATTCTGTCATTTTCCTTAGGTTAATTTCTAAATTTCTTGCTCCTTTGCAGATCTGAAGCCCCAACCCAACGCTGTCCCTACAGCAACATCGCCAGGCCTCCCCTGGCCCGTCATTATCGGGATACCAGCAGGTGTTGCTTTCATCCTAGGCACCGCCCTCCTCTGGTTCTGCCAATCAAAACGTACCTGCTCCTCTTCCTCTTCGTCCTCCTCTGCTCTTCCCGCTGCCCAGCGCCTGCCTGCGGCCAATCGTGAGAGAGCCTGCGCCGCGCTGCCTCCTCAACAGGCTAACGGGGATAAAGATTGCCTTTCATATGAGGACTACATTGCCCATCAGCAGCTGCTCCTGGCTCAGGGAGGCTCTGGATTGGCTCCCAAGGTCTACCCGAAGATCTACACGGATATACACACACACACGCATTCACACGTGGACGGGAAAGTACACCAGCACCAGCATATTCACTACCAGTGTTAGCATCGAGGCTAGCAGCACGCTTTGGCGTCTCACATTCAACTCTTACGTGAACATGTTCCTGTACATGCAGATTTATTCACAACAGTCCGTACTGCTGGCATACAGAGCAGAGAACAAAGAAAGCGACATTCAAGAGACCGTGCAGATTCATATACAGAAACATGGGATTACGCAGCTCGTCCTCATCCTGCTGCAGCCACATTATCGTGTCAACACAGACTTTTTCGAAACACAAACAATGAAGAATGTAAAGAAGACAAAGATCCTTATTTTTAGCCAATCTGGGGCTGAATCCAGTGAGATCTATGAGAGAAAAATCCCGAAACATGTTTTATTCAAGCCTTTTTTATATGAGATCTTTTCTGAAGATGTTTAAATCTCTATTTTTTTTTTTTTTTTTTTGCTCAAAGGCCTTATTTGAAGCCACAAAGAACTCTGTAGCTTCAAGGTAAATTAACAACCCAACAATTTATCTGCCTCTGTTCTTTTAGTAGTTTGGACGCAACCACAGCCTCCTCAGTAACAGCAGAAATACAGCCTCCAACTATAGCTACTCATGTATATAGTGGAATATGATTATATGGCATTTAGCACGCTCCTTCATCCTGGATAATCTATAAAGAACAATATAGCATGTGTGTAATGTAATAGCATAATTTCAGAGTATATCTCAGGCGTCAGCCCAACTGAGCCATAAAAAAACACAAATCAAGACAGACTCCCACGGTGTCCACACCCTCGGCAAGGATGGTGGCTGCTGGTTTTCGCTTCTGCCGGGTTCAGCTGCTATCTGGGTACTGTGTGAAAAAGGGCTTGATGTCAAACTGGGTTAGGTAGTTCAAACAGCATGGATCTTGCCTTAGTAGACTGATTTTAGCAGCAGCTACGTTGTCATTTCTGCCACAGTCAAGGAGCTCCTCCATAAATCTGATGACAGTTTCTGCCCCTTTACTACCTGGAGAAAGGTGGCATTTCCTGTTTTGCGTCGTCTCCTTTTCAGCTTTGATTGATGCTCGCTGACTTTACAAGAGAGGCATGGCGGATATCAGCTGTCCTCATGTCGGCCTCTTTAGCCAACAGCACAAAGGGATGATGATCGTCAACGCCTCGGTGTACAACGGTGCCTTCTGAGAACTGTTTCCAGATTTCGTGGATCACTGTTGGATCATTGGATATGTCACAGATTCTTCTTAATCTGGTATGAGATTCAGGGGGCTTAAAAGAGAGGAACTTCATCTTAAACTCTAACTTAAGGATGAGACTTAACTCTTCTTCTTAAAGCACCTCACAATGTGACCTCAAAGCAATGGAACCGGTTTTGCATGCGCTCCTTTCTCCACACATGGTCTGTTACAAAGCAGAGGGACTCACCTGTTGGTTTTATCTAAAGATGAAAGGCTTTGGATAAAGGGCTTTCTCACCTGCAGAGCCCTGAAAATGGAAGATGTTGCAGTCAAGACATTCTAGATAGTAAGAAGGTAAAATCAAGCATCTGTATTTTCAGTCACTTAAATTTAGAGCCATATATTCTGCAGAAAGCTAGCAGTACCCACTGACTAGCTACAAGTACATAAACTGCTCTTAGTGCAATGACTTATCATCATTTCTTGAGACATTCAGTCTGGGATGTTTGGTTCTGTATGTTTTGATTCACTCGTCTGCAGATTTACCACTAATTTTACTGACCACTTTAAAAGCTGTTCTAAATGATGAGATCTACAAATTTGTTTTAAATGCATTTACATGTGGGTTTAATGCAGTTTCTCACTTTTAGTTTACAATTTGGTCTGATGTTAACACCCATGGTACGGCCCCACAGGGGATTTTAATTCTTTTTGGCTGATTAGACCTCATCTAAGAACTGTGTGTAGTATGTGTAAAGTGCATTTGATTAATATTTCCCTCACTCTCATCTAGCCTTGTTGCACTTTTGACTGTGGGACAACTGAAAACTTATCATCTGATTAACGTAAAAGTAATTCCCAGCGTTGCCTCTCCTGACTTGTCCTTCAGAGGTCTAATCAGCCAGATTAACTGAAAACACCTGTGTGAGAGTTCGGGGCCTTTGATTTGTAAAGGTCACCACCAGCTGTTAAGAGTAAAGCAATTAGTTCAGTATATAAATGATCCTCAATTTAGCTGTTTTCCAAGCCAATATAAGCTCAAGTTGGAGAGAGTGGATATAGATTTAAGGTCATATTTACTGGGTGGTGATATTGTGTTTGGATTAGACCGCATGGACACATCAGAAAGCCATCAGGGTTCTGCAAATCCCAACGATCATAATGAAAAAAGTCCACAAAATCCAAAAAAATCTAGAGGTTCCTTTTAAAACCACAACTACTAAAGCATCAAAATTATCAGCAAAACTAGTAGCAGTGTTGTATTTTCAAAATATCTGTTTTCTTCAAGGTGTTTTAGAGACAAACTGATTCCCATCTAGTTACTTGGTTTGTTCTTGCCTGATTTTAGACAGAATTTGAAGTGGACACTGATGCATAAACATGCCAGCGTTCAACATTTAACAGTGGGGAGAACATGAAATACATCTCCCCTCTGAATAAAAGCACTGTTGAGTGCTGTTCAAAGTAATTGGTACATTTAATCGATTTAGAATAGCCTCTATAGCAGCGTCTGTCTTGTCTGTAGCGCCATTGTCATCGTTACTCCTCCTCTGTTTCGGTTTACAGCTTGACAACAGTGTTAGCCCCACGCATGGCGCTGATTGGCTAATTGTTAGTTTCCCACACCACATCGCGTGCCATTTCATCTGCAGTCCATCATCAATACTGTACATGTGACAGAGCACGCTTCACAGGAACACACAAAGCGTTTTAGAACAAGGATAGTAATACATAAGAAATGAAACAAAGCATGCTTCAGATTATTTGAATAAGTTACAGAGCACGGTCACACACTTGATTGCCTTTAAACCATGATTTTAATGTGATTTTAAATGCGTGTCTCAGTTTCTGGTAAGTGTTGGCAGACTGGTCCATGAGCTGCTCTCACTGACAGAGCTGACTGTCCAAAGGCAGTCCTCCTCGTAGGTATACAATCCTCTTGCCGCAGACCTAGAGTTAGTTTTACTCTGATTGTATCATTGCATTTTGCTTTCACAGCTCCTGGGAGGAGATACCACACCTTCATAAAAATCACTAACCTCACTGGAAACCTGCCCCAACAAACCCTTTAGTGCGCCTCCAGTTACCGTAACACACTTTCACTCGCTCTTTCTCAGCTGTCCATCTGTGAGCGAGCTCATGAATCTGACCACTGTTTAAAAACTGTGTCAAATGATATGCTAAGATAAGATTTAGATACTCATCTGTTTGAGGTTACCCTCTCTTAAAGGCGCTCAGCCGTGTGCATGGTTGAAACAGCGGGGGGACTTTGTCCAGAGATGCTTTAATATAAGAATTAAAAAATGCAGAAACTGGCTTGCTGTGCAGTTGATTGTCTCTGCATCATGCCAGCATTTCTCTCTGCAGACCATCTTCAGGATGAAACACAGCAGTGAGAACTTAACAAGGATGTGTTTAAACAACCATGCGACAGGAAGTGATATATTGCAATCATCTGGTAACTTTAGTTACGCATGTGCTCGTTCTTCTGTGTTTTTGCACTTAAATCTTCAAACTCAAGTAGGAGGATATACAAATATATCCATGTTCCCATTTCTATGATACTAACTGGTGTGTTATCTTTGTCCTGAAAAGAACGGTGAGCCTGCAGACCACAGCTTTGAAAGCAACTACTAGACAAGCCTCCAGTCTCTTTCTTTGTATGTTTTAATTCGTTTTAGAGGGTTTACTTTTTGCATTATTTCACTTCCTGAATGATAAGACGTTTAAGAAAGTGTTGTTGCCTATAAAACATGCAGCCATCAGATAAGACGAGCCACACCAGTTAATGGTGTTAATTTTGTGAATTTATTCAAAGACGTGTTTGAATAAATTCACAAAATTAACCCCAACTGAGACAGCCATATTGTCTTTGGTGTTCATCTTTTCAGCTTCCCTCTCTCCTGTGTAACAATTAAAATGCATCAAAAATGACAAATTTCATTACACCAGAACAGCATAATAAGCTTATATCAAAACGATTAAGGTACAATTCCAAACAGAGACACCTGTTCATTTATTCTTCTTCAGCTTTAACTGAAAATAGGTTTTGAAACGTAAGTAGCTCTCCCTCTGACACAGTTTTCTCATACTTTCAGATTTAGGGGCCTGGGTGGAATAGGTGCCGTACATCTTAAAACCCAGTAGATGCTAGTAAAGTTAAATAGTGCCAAAACATAGCCAACTATAGGAATACGATGACTCCACATCACAGTCCACATTCACAGCTCAAACTAAGGTGTTGCCATGGAAACATAAATACACACATCATGCAGCTCATTATACTCTTACATCCAAATGTGAAATTCTAATAGTTTTGGGAGCATATCCAGACATATAAAGTGCTTGACCTTGCAGATTTGCATATCATAAAGCAGTGGACTATTTGTTTTGTGCCCCCCCGGTTACTGTTTTTGCAACATCTGTTGAGTCACCCTGAACACTAACATTTCCCTCATCAGGGCTTCTTCAGTGAAAACCGGCGTTACATCAGATCCCTTTTTTATGCTCATTTCACATTTCAAACACATTTGAAGTTTTTTGTGTCAAAGCTAATGGACTGCCGATAGACTGTGTATATGTACACTTACCACTAGCATGTACATGGAATGACATTAGTGTTGAAATTATAGGAACTGTTTATTGTAGACGAATGCTTTGGACCAGACAGTAGCTCTAGCAACACATTGGCCCACAAAACAAATGCTGAAGTGTCTCAATATTCAAAAAGAACACGTGTTTCTAATTTATTTTCATTAAAACATGTTTGTTTGTTTCATATAATTGGGCATTATAGTGCATGAGTGGATTTTGTCTTATAATAGTAATGTAAGCTATGTAGCAAATACCATGTTCATGTCATTGTAAGATACTGTATTTATACGCGCTGACGGAATATACGAAATTTTATCGATTATCTTTGTATCGACAATCCTGTACAGTCTATTGTCATTTAGGTTAAAATTTTGTGTTCTCCCATTGTAATCATGTTATTGGTGCCATTAAAAAAAGTTCAATCAATGTATTGTTGTCTTTTAGTTCGATTTTCTGCCTCTCTCTGTCACCTCACAGAACGAGATTCCAGTCCAGTCCAGCACAATACCTCCCTGTGCCATGGGACTGTCTTTAAGTGAACCTCCTTCTCTAAATAGTTGTAGCTCTTCAGTTGCGAGAGCTGCAGCCGGCGTTTCATCTGTCAGCGTGTCTGTCTGGAGGGATGAAAGATGGACACGCAGTGCGTGCAGATGGAGGGTGTGAAGGCCCAGCATCTCTGCTGAAAGAAAACAGATGGGGCACTGCGAAAGGGTGGAGGTGGCAACAGGGCAACAGGAACAGAGTAAGATAATAGTGAATGACTTAAAGCAGTATTCTGCATGTTCTTTAGGGGTTTAGGTCATAGGGTTAGAAACTGCTTGACTGAAACATCCTTGGACTAATGAAGTTGAGCATCTGTAGTTGGCTTTCACAGCACGGGACACGCTTACCTTTGGCTTAACTCTTTGACTTTCCAGCAAACACCTTAAAGCAGTTTTAACCATTTATTTTGGCTACTTGAGGGCAGCAGAACAAGCTTAAACATTAACTTAATATTACATTATAAAGTCAATATGGCTAACACGCTTGCAAACAGTTGCCTATTTACACATTCAGAAGACATGCAGCTACATTAGCAGGAATTTGAAGTCGTGTTTTCTGTTCAAATATTCACTCACAACTGCTGACGAAAATATCTGACTCCTTAGCTGCTTAACTGTGTTCACCAGCTCGACGCAGGCAGTGTGCAGTGGGTTTATCAGAGCTTTTTAGGTGTAAATGAGCTGATAAATGCTAAAACACTCCTTAGCGATGAGAGCTGCAAACCCCATTCGCTTTACACATAGCTATCAATCGATTCTTGATATAAAAATATTGATTATGACAGCTTTAATAACATTTGCTTCATGCAGTGGCTCAGGCTGAGGGGCCCCTGATGCTTTTGGGCCCTCGGCCTCTGTAAGTAATCCATTGCTTCTCGAGCTGCCCACCAAAATCTTCCGCTGTTTATTTCAGGGAAATAATTGTTGAAAAACTCATCTCCTCCTGTGTGGTACCAGACTTCAGGGAAAGACCGACCATTCAGTCATATGACGATTATCATTCCGTAGTTTAATTTGAACATCACTTTTCAGAACTATGAAACCGCATATAAAGCAATAAACAAAAGCCAGATCGAAAGACATTTTGTTAGAAAGAGTTATCCTGCAAAGGCCAAAAAAATTAAACTTCTCCGGCATCTGCCCATGTTCTGTAATTGCTTCGTCCTTGTTTCTCACAAATTTCATTTCCATTGGATCAGACATCACATATAAAATGGATAATATCTATGACCGTTTGCCCTCATGTACTGGATGTTTTGACCAAAACAGGATCATTAAAACGTGCTGTTTCATAACTTTTTGGATTGTCAGGTTGAAGACTGAGTAAAGAGTTTGGAGGGCTGGAGAGAGGAAAAGCAGAAAAAATACCAAGAAGCAAATCACCTAACAGGAATCTGCGGTTTTAAATGTCTGCACAGTTACTCCTGACTATAAGACATAACCTTAGAAATCCTGGCTCCCATGGATTTCTGTGCATCTGGTAAGCTTCACTGGTAATACATAAAAAGCAGAGGTGCGAGATTTAAAGCCATGAAAGACATATTACATTCTACATTTTTGTAAGAGCGAGATAAGAGCAGGAAAAAAAACTGGCCTGATTAATGATACTGTATAAGGTAAATATGTGACTTTCCTGGGTTGTTCTCCTCCTTGACATTCAGCTCTCATTCTTTCCTTATCTCGGAGATTAGCCCTTTCCTGCGTTTTGTGTTCCCGGTTATCTCCTGTGAATTTGATTGACTTGAAGAGCAGGGGGGAGGAAGATGCGGGAGGACAGACAGAGGAGGAGAAGATGAAGACAAGCAGGGAGGAGGAGGATGACACAGAGCTGAGCTGCTGACAGATGTGTTGAGCTCTCTGCTGCTCTGCTGTGATGAGAGGAGACGAGAAAATGGAGGGGAGATCAGGGAAGAGTGTGGAGGTGTGGCAGAACAGGAAGGGAGGAGGAAGCGTCACAGAGACCCTTCTGTCCCGTCTGTCTCTACTTTGATTTGTCATTCCATCAAAGTCATCAGTTATTAAGGCTGAAATTAATAAGTTCTACAATTTTTCTGTATATTTTTTTGCTCCTAACAATCCTTAAATGAGTGGCCTCCACTTTGAAAGGATCTAACAGTGAAATAACTTTCAATATCTTAGAGAGAAAGATTTATTTTTTCTTTATTTTATTTCACTGTGTCTATGACAGTCTCATTGAAAGTTTTTCCAACAGAGGTCAGGCCAAGAAGTGAAAACAGTGAAAGTCTTACAACAATAAACACATGATGTATCAGGCTACACAGAAGCGCCGAGAAACATACATGCAGGTATTTGACGTCTCGAATGACCATTCAAATACATTAGAAACAATAAGAAAAACACTGCTGACCAGTCCCCAGTGTGACCACGGGCATTATTTTAAAGTCTGCTGTGTATAATTTCACAAGGTGGTTCGTCCAGTTAAAGGTTTTCTCAGTCTTTGATCCAAGTATTTTATAACACGGAGGAAAGACGTTTTCACAAGTGGACAATTTCTGTCATTTCTCAGTATAAATGTGAACTGTCTTAATCACAGATTTTGAAATCTTTTTGCTGTTATTTCCTTTTTTTTTTTTTTTTGACAGGCAGTTTAATCAAACTCTGAGCTTCTTACATCCCGATTGGAAAAGCCTGGAGTGTACAATTCTTATTTATAATGTAAAGGTAATAGAGGTTTGATAAGAATAACTAAGAAATTCAAAAAGGAAAATTTCAGTGAAAAGAACAAACTAGCTAACAACACTGACAAGACTTTGTTCACACTATACAGCATATTGACGGTTCTGTGTTGATTATAAGAGACAGATACAAAGAGCGATTAATAAAGAAGTAGGTTTCAGGTTGTCTGTAGTTTAACCTTGATTCATCATGCAGCCTTCATATTTTGAAATCTGATCCCTCACACAGATAAAATGTTGATCGTTGTTGTTTTGCAGGGAGATGCCTTAACTGAAAGGCAGACACTTAAAAAGGCTCCTACAGAGATTTCTTAGAAAGGAAAAATGTGAGGCAGAAGGGTGTGAATTCTCTAAAGCCATTCCTGAGCTGTTGAGATGAAGGATGAATCCTTTGTTGGGTTGAGGTCACTGTTTCCTTTTGTTTTCTTTTGACGTGAACCTTCAGTCAACATCACTAATTTCACAAAGCAATGTAAACTTTTTGGGTGGTTATAGAGAAAAACGGCTCTTTAAGCTTCAGTTACCAGAAATGATGTGGCATGTTTGTAGTCCAGTGAATACCAAAGAGTGGCTAAACATGTAGATTTTGCAAGTCAAGTTTTCCCTAAATGTTGGCGCATTTGCCTGCTGCTCCAAATAGTGAGCATACTTTTACTAGAAATTATTGAGTAAGCCATCACAATTATGGGTGAAGGTTTGCTCTTCTCTGTTGCCCTACTTCCTCTGGCCAATAAGATGGCTGCATTTTGACTGAATCGTGTCCATTGCAGAGCAAATGTTTCGTCCTTTAGACCTTGAGGTCTTGCAGGACCTTTTGCCCGCTCGCAGAGTGGGTTCTGGTGTGCAGTTGGCTGGTTTAAAAGGGTGTGAACCCATGGAGGAGATTCCTGGGCGCTTGAGTCAACAGCAGCTGTGGTTGGTGATGAAGAGAAGCTGTCCAAAGAGCTTTTTACCGGCAACTGCCTTTTCACTGTGAGAGGACGGCTCAGGTGAATGGAGTCAGTGACCATGAAGGGCTGACACACAGGCACGCACCTGGGAGAAAACATAACACACATCTCCTCATAGAAACCCGAAGGATACCTATGCATACACGCACTCACCTGCAAGAGACGGAAAGCGCATATGCAACATGTGCACCCAGCTACACATGGAAGCGCAGATGCATGCATCGCATACACATTCACATACACAGAGACACCTGGCTGGCATTGAAGCGCTGCTCTGTTTGCATACCTCTCCCTCTCTCCACTCATCCTCCACACAGCCACAAAGCCGCCACTAAAACTAGGAAAACAAAAACACAAAAAAGAGGCTAAAAGGGGGCAACAGGCGGCTTCCATCCTTCTTCCACCCATCCCTCCCTTCCACCCTTCCTCTGTCTCTCTGTACCAAATGTTTACCTTCCCCCCCGTGAAAAGAGAGGGATGTGGACAGACAGGGTGAGAAAAGAAAGAAATCTGGCAGAGGGGAAGGGAGCCAAGGCCTTTAAAGTCTGCCACAGAGCCGTGACAAAAGCCTCCTAATCTCGGTGTTGTCTTTCGGCCCCTTTTTCTCCCCGCACATCCTGCCAAGTGTGTGTGTGTGTGCGTGTGTGTGTGTGTGTGTGTGTGTAGAGGAAGAAAGTCAGAGTCGGTGTGTGTGTTATGCAAGCAACAGTGTGTGTGTGGATTTGTTTGAGAAAGGAGTAAAAAAGGCAGTGTAAGCTGGTGTGTGTGAAAAGAGATTGTGTGTGATAAGGAAGTTGTATGTGTGTGTGTGTATTAGGTATGTGTGTGTGTGTGTGTATGACAGGAAAGGAATCTTTCCACAGCCGTGCTGACATCACTCAAGCATGCATGGGACAGTTGGAGGAGGCCGGGCCCCTTCAAAGGCAACAGCCTGCCTGCCTTCACATGTGGGATGCCTGTTTATGTGTGCGAGTGTGTGTGTTGAAGAGAGTATGAGTGGTCCAGGTCACCCATCCTCACCTGTTCCTCTTTGACTCATAAACTGCCCCTATTCAGCTCTCCTCCACTAAAATGCAACAAAATTTTGTGTGTGTGTGTGTCCAGCAATTCCTCGATCACATCCTTTTCACCCTCTTCAAAAGCAGCAGATGTTAATAGACGTGTGTGTGTGCACGTGTGTGTGTGTGTGTGTGAGACCTCCTATGCTCCTTCCTCATCCTGTCGATCCCTATCAGAGGCAGCTGTGGTCCAAAGGCCATCACACACAGCAGAGGAATGCATACTGGAGTTACCATGACTTGTGCAAGGTTGAGATAGACTACAGTGCCATCTACAGGTCAATCCGTTTAATGTCAAGTCAGTGCAACGGACAGTAACTCCACTTCTTTTATAAATGATTTCACTCAACCATGTGTAGAAGTAATGGTTTATATTTATGGAACCGGAGGTCAGTTCTAGGAAATATGACTGAATATCAACACATAAATGAGGATTTTTTTGTGATATCAATATGGAAAATTGATGTAACATCATGTATATAATGATGAAAGAGTTCAGCTGTTATCCATTAAATCAGACACAGTTCATTTAACAACATATTTCGTTTAAAAAAAAAACAATTTTCACATTAATTCATGTAAATGATATATTTCGTTAAATGATGACACAAATGATCAAATGAAACCAGACAAAACACTTCAACGACTTCTTTGGAAAACCAATAAAGTTTTTGTGGGTCCTCAGAGGATGAATTTGCTTTGTGCTGTTATGTTATGGAAAGAGGAAAGAGAGCAAAGAGAAACACCTTTACTCCTTGATTCCTTGTTTGATGTTGTTTCATATTCATAGTTTTTTTTTTATCCTTCAAGAACTAAAACTTTCTGCATGTCACAAGAAAAAGATGTGAGAAAAGTAAAAAGAACTCGAGCAACAATCAGCAAAAAGCTTATTTTTCTCCATCTCTCCTATTTTGTTGCTCATCTCATTACCCCTCAGATTTACCTTGCAATCCTTTGCTTGAAATAATAAAATTATAATAAAGGTTTGGTTTCAGGGTATGAGTATACAAATAACTTGGACAGTCTGGAAAAAATCATATAAATCCAGTGGATAAATTCAAGTGGATGTTCATAAGTCCTATTCTATTGTTGTATACATTTTAAGCGTGTAACAGTAAAGGTAAGGGGATCACAGATATCACACTGTAAGGCTACACAGGAACACTTTCTGTGCCCCTTAGAAAGACAAACAGCTCCAGTGTGAAATCATTTAGTTCATGTCGTGTCTTGCCTAGAGGGGATTACACTTACAGCACCAAAGGTACAAGAATGAAATACTGAGTGACAAAGTGTGAAATCTGGATCAGATTAAGAGAGAAGCTTCTCTTTCACACACACACACGCACGCACACACACACACACACACACACACAGGAAGATGGAGATGTAGAGACACAGAGAGAGAGAGGGAGGGGTGGACAAGCTGTGGGAACACGCTGCTGAATAATTACCACTGACATCAGAATAGTTTTCTTTAGCTCTCTGAAGTGGCAGGGCTCATTTGTACAGCCTGGAGCCATGTTAAGGTGTGTGTGTGTGTGAGAGAGAGTGTGTGTGTGTGCAGAGGAGAGAAAGTAAGAGAGGGAGACAGAGATCAAGAAGGAGGAGATATCTGCGTGAGAAAAGAACGGTGTGACTTCATTAAAAAAGAAAATTAAATATTACTGTAATTGTGCGGGGTACATTGCAAGAGATGGCCCAGTGTGTGTGTGTGTGTGTGTGTGTGTGTGTGTGTGTGTGCATAAGGGAGAGATTATTCTGATTTACTCTTCTCCCTGTCAGGGTCTGACACCATGACAGCTTAGTCTGCCCCAGGGAGCTATTTCTCTCTAAGTGGACCTTAAAAAACAGGAAACGACTTCAAATCCCACTGGAGCGCGGAGGAGGATCAGCCCTACTGACTCTGTACAATACCCTTTAACTTCACGCACACACACACATGGGCGTAAGTGCCTGATTATAGTGTGCACAAACCCAGAACACACACACACACAGTCACACCTGAGCCTTCAATAGACACCATTCACCACCCTGACAACCAGGGACAATAGAGGCAAAAACGCAGGTCGACAAAGAGAGAATCGACCTGTCTGAACACATCTGGCCGTCCTTGCCACCCGCTTCACCGCATCAGCTTTTCCTTGCCGCGATGACTTCAGGTGATATCATGTTTCTATTTGGATACACTTTGCTTTGCCTTCACTTGCAACAAGATTTGAGGGTGAAATCACGAGTCATGTTGCTGAAGTTACGTGCAGCAGGGCAGGAGTGTGGAAACTATTGTTGAGGGTAGTTCACTACATTGCTGCCTAAAGGCTTTCTTGATGTTACTGCAGCATTTGTCTGTCAACCTTGAAGCTTAGTCTTGTAGAATCCGGTAAATGGACAGATTTTTTTCGGGAACATAATCCCAGTTTATCTTTGTAAATTGAAAAGGTGCTGGTGCAGCAGAGTGAGCGTCACGTCAAACTGTGCCCTCGGCTAAAGGCTTGTAAGGCTCTGTGGGTTGAGGCCTGTAGGTCTCTCTGCTGGATTAGTGAAAGTAATTCACTTTCACAACAACACGGCTAAACAACCCAAACTCTGATGGATAACCTGACCTGTGACCGCGTACCAGTCACCAACAGAGAAATGAGGGAAAATCTGTATTTGATTTCATGTGGATACATACAGTATCAGACCAGGATGATCAAAATGCTTACGGGAAAGACAATACTGAAATTTAAGATACTCCAGACCATATTTCATTCAAGGCCCATGTAATCATTTCATCAGTTTAATTGATTGTGAGACAACAAAAAAAATCAAAAACACAAAATCTGTACATCCTGGTCAAGCCAATTTAATTTCACAACACAAAAACTGGCTGGTGACCTCTAAATGCCTCCATATACATGTCAGTGGCCAGGTTCTCTGAGGAATTTTTCTCTTAAGGTTCCATGACGTGTGTGTTGGTTAAGGAGGAGGGCAGACCAGGGAGGACATGGAGTGTCTGAAGGAGGAGGGCAGCTTGAAGATCGGAGACTTCCATCCAGAACTCTGCCCATATGAAACATCTGGGATCACTGGAGATCCTTGAAAACGACTGGGAGCAGAGGGGAGAGGAGAGTCGTTCGGTTTTTCATGGAATTTGTCAATAACAAAAATGTCACCAGACTATCTTTTAAATTATTTGACTGAATTAGGTTATTAAAAGCAAATCTAATGCAGGTGCTGAGTATGTAAATGCATTTGGAGCCTCACAATCATTCAAACAAGTTGCTTACAGTGGAGTTGAAATATCTTAACTGAGGTTGGGATATATGAAAAAATGAATGTGCATTATTATGATGTTATTATGATGCCTTCACTGAATGAAAGGAGTCACCTGACTGTGGCTGAGCGAGCTGAATGGTTGGCCAGCATGTTCCGATTGGACGACCTGTGAGGGATGGTGCCTGAACATAACACCAGAGAAATCCAACGTTAATCCTTAACACAGGTCGCACAGACATAATGGCAAAAATGATAAAAACAACAACAACAAAAAAAACCCAAGATATTTCTTGCTCATTATGGGCTTATGTGTCTCTTCTTCCACCGCATGAGCTTGTTTCATTTGGGTGAGTCATCTTCCAGAGTATTTCACATCATCACGTTGCTATCCAACAGGGCAAAACACCTACAGCAAGTACAAAACCCTCTCCCACAGAGAGCTCTATATAAGGTGACAGATGTCATCCTTATTTAGCAAACACAATAAATTAAATTAGGCATTTTGACTAGCCCTGCTTCTGGTTAAATATTCTGATTTCCTTCAATACAATATTTACTTAAACACTCACACATGTGCTGTCACCTGACTTATCTGCCACAATGGAGGTCAAATCCCTAAAGGAACTGAATTACATAATCAAAGAGAGGGAGCTCAGTAGGTGTTATCCTAAACATAACAACAGCCAACACCTGTACTGGTTTAATCGCTGTGGGTGGTCAACCGTGGAGTCCATAAACCCCGAACAAGGTTAGGCTGCAAGATGGCTTTGTCAAATGATTACAGTGCAATTACGTCAGTATCAATGAGACACTGTGTTTATAAATATGCAACTTCTAGTGCATATATTCGGCAGAGAGAGACACTAAGACTAAATTGTGTTATATTTAAGGTAGCATAACGTGTGATTTTTCCACAAACCACTAACCCTGAATTTACTGGTATAATGCTTCATGCACTGATGTAACGAAACAGAGTTATGACTTAGTGAGATCGCCAAAGCAGATCCAAGGTCTTGAGCAAAATTTGACACAGACAACACATCTTCCCAAAGTGACTACCAAAAACATGTTTTATGATAGGCAGAGCAAAGCACAGACCCACTCGTCCATCTTGTGGAGGACTGATTAATGACAGCCTGGGGACAGTGTTGGGCTGAAAGACAGAGAAACATCACAAATCATGACTTTTTATTTGCTAGTTACTCAGTATGTTTATATTATTTGTGTACTACAGTCTTAAATTACCATTACACAAACTGTACAGAAGAAGTGGAAGGTGAAATAATGAAACTCACTTTCCTGAACAGACTCCTTTCATCCACCTCCATGTTTTCTGTGCTGCAGGAGAGCACATTCATTAATGCTGCTGGGTTCAGCTGGCTGAGTGAACTCAGTGATGCCTGAACTCATAAGCCAAACATCTATCTAACATCATTTACAGATATTCACTGTGTGACGTTTACTTCTCTCAAAGCTCATTGCAGTAAATCATTAAAAATGATAAATAAAAGTCATTGATTTTGCAAGATTTCATTAAATTAACAAAAAACACCCTAAATAATCTAATAAACACGCTATAATTCAAATGCATTGTTCCCTCTAAATTCTCTTTATCATTCTATGTTCCAGTTTGCATGACAACCCTATCAGCAAACAAATCATTCATTTGCTTTTTACATCAAAACTGAATTGACCCTGCAGGCACGGCAGCAATACTGCATGTGGGGATAATATCTGTGATCCATCATCTATACTGCTTTCTCTCTGCACAAGAATCTAAAGTCTCGGTGGATAAAACAACATTTGTACTATTAAGCTCAAGCAGCCAATCAATCTTGTGTCAACGGTGTCTGGGAAACCCAATAGGGAATCCTGACTAAAGCCAAGCGAAGCTCAGCTTATTCAGGTGTGTATGTGTGTGTAGACAGCCGCAGGGCAGGGCAAAGCTATAGAGCAGCTAAAGCTAACACGAGACGCTCGGGCTGAACCCAGGATATAGCTTGTTTGCACTGTAAAACACCTCCTACATTCTCTCTCTGGCTCTTATGGTGAGAGGTAATGGGTGAAAAGAGACAGAGATTGAGATGGGGTGAGAAGAGTGCAAATCAAAGATGACCATGGAAGAAGGTTAAAGAGATACCGTGAACAGTTGAGGAGGGAGAATACTCACACATTAGTCGTTGAGGAGTGTCTGGAGAGGGACATGGGGGAGTTATATGGGATCTGTAGCACTGGAGCCAAACAAGAAGCAGACACACAACATCAGTAACAACTGTACATTATGTATTAATGATGACGAGACATTAGTGGCTAAGCAGGGAAAGAATGAAAATGCATGGCTCAGTGATACGACCACAGAGACGTGACTTGAGCCAGATTTATGGCCAGTCAGCAGCCTATTTGGACAGTTTCTGGCTTTGCTACATAGGCCTGCTGAATGTGCCTTTTTTTCAACCACTAACCCATCCTGTTTGGCTGTATATTTTGTTACGAGCATTACGAAAAGAGTTTTGTGGAACAGACGTTATGCAACAAGCACTAGTCTTGACTTGAATAATACAATATAATACTGTCTATTATTAATAAGATTAATATTCATTATCTTCATCAGCAGCAGCAGCTTGGATCACCGCACTGACGACAGAAGAAATTACAAAATATTATCATAGCTAACAAAATATTAGCAGCATAAAATAAACTGGCATTTAGTAACACATTAACTAAATACATGTATAATTGTTGCATATTATGATAATATTATAGTATCTATGAAAATGTGAGTAGCAGCTTTAGGGTATTTCAGATTAAATAGGTGACATACATTGAGCCGGCTGTCTGCCATACAGACTAATACAATAATGACATTAAATTATAAGATTGTTGTTACCTGATTTCTGTCCATGTGCAGTGTGGGAACTATGGCTCATCGGATGCACTGATGACACTTTGGCACTGAGTGAGAACAGTAATAAACAACGTTAGTCAGTTCCAACAAAACATAGTTGTTCCTAGAATGAGAGAGCAGGTGAAGACTCCTCTCCTTTCAAAGTGACAAATAATCCTGGTTCGATTTTGTCTTACAGTATGTCTACCTTTAGTTTGTATTTTGAAGAACACCTAAAAAGGACTTATGAGCTGCAGTAATAACGTAGAGCTCTTTGAGGATCACCTAAATATTTTCTAACTATACCATTTTGTCAACATTATTCTTCATACTCATCAATGGTTACTCCAGAAGTTGCTTAAACACTATAAAGAAATATCTTTAATTCAGTGTTGGTTGTGGTTGAGACAGGCCAGGAGCAGATGTGCCAGGAGTGACACCTAGTGAGAGGAGAGGCATAACAGCCAGCTGGTTGTAAACAGCTTTACATACGAAGGTGTGGCTGAACTCAAAAAGGCACACACCACCACCACTTTTTAATTCTAAATCATTACAGGCTTTACTGCTTCCATAGATCCTTATTTACTCTTACTTTAGACTTTATTTTATTTCATGAGCATCATGATCATGAGAATGAAAGATGCTAAAAAGATCATCTACAGAATAGAATATTGAAGAATAATAAATACAATTAATTTTCCAGAAACAATAAACCTAAATATGTATATAGGTCAATCATTAGGGTCTAACAGTGGTAAGATATGAAGAAAAGGGGCTGGATCTTTTGTAGTTGCAATGCTTCTTCCTCGAGCCCAGGAATTGCGAATTGTTGTAAGGGGAAGTTTTCACGTTGTGCTCTATTGAGACGCATCTAGCATTACTGTTCTTTGAATGCAACCAGATCCACAACGGTTGGAAGTGAGAAGGTTTAGCTAAACTTTAGCATACAGGGCTCGAAGTGTGATAAGCTTAACCTCTGGTGCTTTCTAAAGCCATAAAAATCTAGATGTAGCTTTGCTGAAATCTTCCAAACAAAAACATATACAACTTAACCACCAACATTAATACCCAAATGTTTGAAACTGCTAGGGCACCATTTTAGAGAAAATAATTCTTATATCATTGCCCGGTACATTGATTGGGAAAGCCAAATATGATTATCTTTAATAAGTATTAACTCTATGATGTACCTCTGATGTTGAAGAGAGCTTTCCAGCTTAGTGATGTAGGCGCTTTGTTCACTCAGCTTCCTTTAACGGAGACAAAACATGCCTTTCATAAACTGCACTTTAGAAACGTGTATGAAAATTCTTATAAACGATAAATTTGAACTCACTTTTTCATGTGCTGCATTTCGTGCTTCACCTCGACTAATACCTCTTCTAGTTTCTCATTCTATAATTGATAAAATGGTTAGTGATGCACTTGCACTACAGGTGTGACTATATTATACTGCAAGTAGTGTTTACGTCTATTTTAGTGTGAAGCAGACAGAACAGGAAGCTAAATCATAGGTTCAGCATGGTTGGTGTCAACTCATTCACACCAACACACACCCACTGCAGCAACATACAGTAACATCTCTCACCCTTTGCTGGTAATAAGTCAACAATCTCTTTTGATGTCTCGCCTGGAACATTATAACCTGAGAAACATGAAAAAACAATGCTGTGTTAAGTCTGCACTAATAAATAATGTAAAAATTCACATGTTGCACATATAACTAGACTGTTTTTAATATTTTATGATGTGAAGCTAGAAAATGACCAGACTTTGCTGATTTCTGTTAAGTGTTTGGTTGCCACAACGTTGACGTCGGTGAACAGGGCCTTCACCTCGGAGCTGCTCTGAAACAAGCACATTTCACGAGACTTTAATGACAGTAGGACTGACAGATGGTATCAGTCTTTTTATAAAGTTGTAAAGTGTGATGTCATCCCAGCCGAGGATGGCAATTAATGAGAAGAAAGATGCTTACTTTGCCAGAGAGAGGGGACACTTGGCATTTGGCATTGCATATTAAACAGTTCCCTTGTTTTCCTGAGAAAAAAAAATGCAATAGACAAAATTACAAGGCCGTTAAAGAAATGCATAATCTTTCTAGGTTGATACTAAATAGAGGACATCAAGGCTCAAAATCCAATACAGCAACTGAACGAGAAGCGGTTCTCATAGTGCTTCCGTCTGAGGCCACAAATCAATTAACTGTAACCCCTGGGTCTAACCCTGCAAGCCACATTGAATTAACATATAATCAAACTCCTGAGAGTTTGATTGAGATCAGACCTGTCAGAAACAGACCAGTGGCTTGTGAATATGATGAGTGGCTCTGAAAGTGGGACCAAGGGACCTCCAGGAGCGCTTCAAGAGGTTCCATATCCAATGTTGAATGGTGTAATTTCCCTCTTACCCATGGACAGAAAATGACTAGATCAGAGATTTCACTCTCTCAGCCAAGAACAATACCAGACCCAGTGTGGCAAGAAATACGATCTCAAACGTGGCTTTCTTGGGGAGAGTTTATTTAGAGGGGGCTGCTTTGTGTATTTTATAGGACTTAATAATGGAAACGTTTAGTTAGAAGCTCCTGGCTGGAGCACACCTAGTGTAAACCTGATCATCGACTCTGCAATATCACTTGAAGTCCAACAGATGTCCCTGTCTAATCACGCTTTCACCTTCCTGAGGCAGCATGCATGGTACGACTGAGGGGGCGATAAGATGCTGGGCTTTTCAATACATCAAACATTCCCAACGCTAATTGTTGTGGCCGTTGTTAGACTCATTAACCTTTTCTACCTTTCTGATAACAGACGCTACAGATGACATGGCCACAGGTCGTGACAGCCAGTTTTCGGTCAGCGCTGGGGGAAAGGAAGCAGGAGTTGCAGCAAATCCAGTAAGACATTTGAAGACCTGTAAGGAAATAAGATTAGCGCTAAATTAATAAACTTTCTTAATTTGCTAAGTCATTGTTGCGAGGTGTTAGTAGTCATAACAAAGTTAGCCAAGTGGTAGTACAACTGCCACCCCCATTAAATGCTTTGAAACATTTTCTGTATTTCTTTTAAGTTTAGGACACATGCCTGACCACTTGTATCAGTTCATTACATGAAGATGTATTATCTTACCAAGGGTATCGCGCTGCAAGTGAAGCTAACTTATGGCTAACGTTAGCTAAACAACGGATCGATGGGAGTAACGTTATGTCCAACTGCGCACATAACCACGTACCGTTAGTGTGTTCATGAATGATCTGAAGTAGCTAGCTTTCTGTTCTATGTAAACATATTTTTTTTTACATATATAACTAACTTAACTACTGTGTCAGCTCCAATTACGTTAACGTCACTAGCACGCACGTAACGACGTCAGTTATTTACTCTATGCTAGCTAACTTAAAGAATGCTATCATCGAACATTAATGTTAGCAACCTAGCTAGCTAACATTACCAGACAGGATTATCTTTAATCGATGAAGTATTGAAATCTCTAAGTAACATCAGATAAGTTATGCATAAATGTGAATGTGACTGAATTCATTTGTCTTATTGTTTTTAAAGGGAAATAATCACAAAACAATTCTGCTTTAAATGACTTTTATTTTTTAGCCATAGTATCCTGTGTTGTTGTGTGTTTACTGAGTCCTGAAGAGTATTCTACACATTTGCTTATAATGGAGCCAAACAGCTGTAAATAAAGCTAGTTATACAGAAGTCTAAACAGTTGTATTGATCATAGCCCCAACTCAGTGCTGCAATAGAGATGAAGAATAAAAAAGAGAAGGAAAAAGGATAAAAACTACTCAGAAATATTGTGATGTTACCTAAGGCAAGATTTTCCATATCATACACAAACATTTTTTAATTCCTTATACCTATTTCTCCATAGGTCCACATCCATGTCACCAGCTCCTTGTCAATGAGAGAAAAGATCTTAATTTCAAAGTGTTTATAGGCATGAAGTACACTTGTTGCAGCCTACAGTATATACACTGGGATAGGTATGGGCAGGACATGTTATAAGGTCATCAAGCCTCGAGCTGACGGGGTCAGAGGTCATCTTCAGACCAGCTTCTTGGCGATGAAGAAGTCTTTGAGTCGTTTCATCTGCCAGAAACCAACGGACAGCAGAATAGAGGTCTGCACCACGGCCCACCATAGCACCTTCCTGTTGGTGCCCTCACTGATCCTCCGAAACTCCTCCTCTTTCTCCTGAATGAGAGGAGGGGATAATATTATTGCTAAATATTAAAGACATTATTTTGTAGTGGCTACCACTCTATGTTAAATAGTTTTCAAACATTCCTTCATACCACTGTTTTAAGACTGCGAGGTACTGCACTGCTTGTATCCTTTCTTCTGAGCTCCCTGTTGTGTGATGTACACGTGTGTACTGTCATATCATGCAAGATTGTATTTGCAGACACTACAGTAAAATACTTACTTACCCTCTGGTACTCCTGATGCTTGATGATATATATTATCTGATCTGTGAGGTGGCTGAGGCTGTTCTCCAGATTCTCCATGTTGTCTTTGGTCTTTTTAGTGTTGTGGTCAATCAAATGCTCTCCCACCTGAACATCCAAATGTAGCTTCTGTACAGCACAATGGGAGAAAATTAGGCGTTATTTTAAAAATTCTATGATTAGTGTGCATGCAGTTTGCAGAGTTGACTTAGTGATGCAATCAAATGTTGCAATACTGCTAAACAGTATGTGTTGCTGCATGTTTCCCTCTGTTGAATGAATTTTATTTGTGTCCATAGGTCTCACCAGCTTCTCTCCAGCAAAGACAGCAAACCTTGTGGAGTTGGTCTGGAAGCAAAAGTAGTGCTGACCAGAGGCATGAGCTGTGAAGGTGAATTTACCATATTTACCATAGCGTTTGGTCATCTGAAGCTAGAAAGCAGGAAAGACACTGTTAGATCATTATTTCTTCAGCTGTGGGTCAACAAAGTGCATAAGTGAAGGTGGAGAAGTTGCTTATTAAAGTGCAAAGGAAAAGGAAATTATGCGTTATTGACTAAAAATGAATAAAGTAGAGCTGTAAGATTCTCTTGTAGATGTGCATTCATTTTTTTTTTGCAGAAATGTTCAAAAACTTGAATTTGAAATGAAACTCTGAAGGATTTTTTTTTTTCATAATGGGACCACATCAGTGGACAAAGAGCTGCACTGGAGGTGTGAGACAGTATAATACAGACAAACAGAGATAAAGACTTGTGCTGGCAGTGCTAATCTTCTCTTACGCTTCAATTCTTTTCTTCCTTGTTTGGGTTTGGTTTGAATGGGGACATATTTTAGTGTACCATCATACACAGTTTGTGTGACCCTTGCTTGACGATATACCTCCCTTTTGTTTGCAATACCTCATAGTTTGGGTCTTTGACTGTCACAGTGACGCCAAGGTGAGGGGAGTTGGTGAACGTGTTCGAATTCCAAGGCTCCAGCAAGAAATAACCTAAAGGTAGGATACAGTCTGACATGAGTCCATTCACATAAATAGTCACCCACAATGGAAGGAAAAGTCATTATGAACATCACAGGATTACATTAGGCAGGAAGCCTAATTATTTATTTTGTATTCCAATTCAGATTTAAATTTCAGAATTTTCAATGTTTATACATGATATAATATTTAATATATACATTTCTTGACATGCTATTAATAAAATAAATGTTCGCCAAGTACACAGATGCTCTTATTTCTCTCTGGCTCTCATTGTAGGAATAATTGTAGGAAATATTTCGTACTTGTAAGTAAAATGAGTGGACTGTCCAATGAATTAAATGCTCTTTGTGCTACTTAATGGGTTTGGAAGTAATAAATGGCTTTTGCACTCACTGAAATAAGAGACATACATGTCATGGAAGTACACTACTGGGTGACTCAACAATCACGTGGCAATTCACAATACAGTTTTTATGAATCTAATTCCATATTCATTACCTCTGTTGAGATTGTAAATGAGACTCAGGAGGAATATTCCCTCTCCAGGACTCACCAGTGACCAGCGTGTCTTCAGGAATCTCCTCAATGATGCATTTTTCCTCCTGCTCTCCAAGATCAAAATACATGGCCGCTGCCAACATCAGGTAACACTGCAGGAGAAAGCCAATGCCTCGCAAACCCATTTTCAGTTAACAATGAGCTATTACGTTACAATACACAGTGACCAAATGTTTGGCCTGCAGTCCGAATTCACTTTTTTTTGTAGATCTGCTAATTCTAACTCAAGATTCCTCTAGCAAAGCATGTCTTCTAGCATATATATTTAAAAGCAAGGCTATAAGGGAGACGGTGTGAGTGTGAGAAACTCACAGGTGCTGCTTTGTGTGACGAGACATTGTGGTCGTTTTGTGACTGGTTAACTCGGGAGCCAGTAGCAAGGCTGCTAACAGTAGTGATTGGGACTGACCACTTGCAGCAGATACAGATTGTGCAGCAGATACAGTGCCCTAAAATACAAACATGGAAGTGGGAGTAGCACCATGACCTTTCAAACATATCTTGCAGCACATGAATATATTTCTATTACCATTGTACAGAAAACACCTACCAGTTAAAATAATAATGAAGAGCTTTTGGACATGGTATTAAATAAGTTATGTTAATACTGCAGTGGTTTTCACTGCAGGGCCAAGTGCCTGCTCTGCATTTACCACGCTAAATTGAAAGTGATAGATGCTGAGGTCTGCCCTAAGGGATAAATCGCACACTATCAACAAGATGTGCAGGAAACATATTCAAGAAGGTGTTTATTCGCTTTCGTTGTCCCTCTAGGGTGAGAATATGTATGAGCGTGCGCTAACATATGATAATGACTGATGGTTAATCCTCACAGATTCACTTCTCATCTCTGGCCTACTGATGTAGGTGGGAATTTATTAGTTCTTTTAAAATGAAGTGTTCACATTTTAATCTTTTAAGTCAAGTCAGGTCAATTTTATTCATACTGTAGACCAGTATTACGGTTTGCCTCAAGGGCCTTGACAATCTGTGAAGCATGCAAGACCCTCTGTCCTTAGACCCTTGATTTGGATAGAGAACCCCCCCCCCCCCAAGAACCTTTTAATTTTAAGCAGTAAGGATCACCAGTGTCTGTTACTGCAAGAGAGTCCAAATATATTTGGAAATTGAGTGGAAATTGTCGTCCAAACCATTACATACAATAGTTGCCATATGCTTACCCTAGATGAGGTCACTTATAAAGTAAACCCCCACACCTCCACACACAGAATGAGCCCTTCTCATATTTAGCATCTGCAAAAGCTGATATTCCTCAAAGTAAGCAAAGAATCAGATTTCCCTCTCCTCCCACACTTAAGTAGTTTTACAGAAAGTGTGAATACTAAATCAATGTGTTTAATATACCTGCCATTAAAACAGAGGATTCAATCTTGAACTCCAATTGATTTATATTGTGTCTGTCTAACTCTAACATATCTTATAATAATACGAATAATCTGCATTTCACTGTGAACCACACAGTGTTTCCAATCACTCCATCAGTTTTTACAGTATTACAGTAGTAATTTTTAACAGATTTTCCTGTGGTAAGACAATGGATCTTGTTATTTGTTGCAGTTTGTTGTAAACATTATTGTGTGGCAGGGGGTTTATGCTCATTTTCACTTTTTTCATGTATCCTGAGCGCAACCAAACAAATTCCTAGAAACATACATTGGCAATAAAATCCCTTGTATTGTAAATCTCTCGATTATGCCCAAAATTACATCTTCGAATGTTTTGTTTTGTCCACAACCCCAAAATATTTTGTATACTGTCATAGAGGAGTGAAGAAACTAGAAAACATTCACACTGAAGAAGCTGGAATCTGAAAAAACAGTTAATCGATTATCAAAATAGTTGGTGATTAATAATTGACAACAAAGTGATTAATTGATTAATCATTGCAGCTCTAATGTATTCTTCATCATGTAGTGCTGTTTACTGGGTGTATACTTCATTCTTACCCCTCTCAGACTTAGCTGATGAAAATACTGTAAAGGAAAGCCAGAAACTGTATCTGCTCTCCTCTTTCTCCTGATTCTCTGCCTCCTCTCTGCCTTCTTATTTTCCTCCCTCTTGTCATTCAAAACAGAAGGAGCTTCCTTGTGCACCAGATGTTAAGTTCTTATTGCGGTTCAACGTGTCATCTGCAGTATGGTTTCTATATTGCTTGGTGGGAAGGGGTGGGGGAGGTAATCAGCGATTGTATCTGTTTTACATATTTGCGCCAATATCGTTCACAAAAGAAGGATTTTTCAATCTGTTTCAAACAGCGTCGTCTTCATCCTGCCCAGAAACCGTTTCTGAAAAGAGAGTTCACGTTCTGTGTAACTGGTGTCTGTTCTGCCCATTAAATTGGACTCCTGCTTCACACTGGGGTGTGCTGCTCTGGACGTCACAGCATGAAGTGAACTCGGTGAGATTTCAGCCCTCGTAATCTAAATCAACATTTGCTGGACTGTTTTAAATACTTGGTGAGCACATTCGTCCGTTTTATGACCAACACTTCATCAGGCCGAATCCAAGCCAACGCTGGGGCTTGAACTCGGGTCATTCAGTTGAAAGCATGTCTGTCTACACTGAATTTGATCCTGAAGCCCCAGTGGTACTAGTAATATTACTTTAGGAGCTCAAATGTAAGTGTGTGTTTTAGAAGGGCAAACGTTGCACTAAGCATAAGCACTAAATTGGATTCAAATCCATATAATGCAAAATAAATTTACTCATAGTTGTTATTGTGCTTATGTGATTTGAAGTTAGGCAATATGACTGCAAATATATGCATCTTTCTTCAATAAAGACCATCTTTTTCTTGAAGAGTTAGTTATAAATGAGGTCACAACATCTTAAAGAGATATTTACACTTTATTGACCATACAGACAACATACATTTTTTGTACATTTTTTGTATTTTTTACAAAAAAAAACCCATTTTCTGTATTGACATAATATCTCAATACCATAAAGGAATACAAATTCTTACTTTCAGATTCGATATACTGTACACTACAGGTTAAAATCCTGTCAATAAATATATTCTTTGTCTTGAGGAAAACAACTACAATGTCTCTGTAAACATTATGTTTTGAATGTGGCATAGTTTAGAAGACATTAAGTTCTGTGTCTGACTCACTTTTCTGTAAGTACTACTTCTGCTAATGGAACTATGGAACTATTGAGGCATCTTGTTTTCCCCTGTGCCAAAGCTGATATTATTTGGATTCTCTGTTAAGTACTTCTTAGACACAGGGATTTCAGATCTTAAGATTCATCTATATGGATTTCTTTCCAGATCGGCTAGATGAAAGCTGCTGGGATTTATAATCCACTCTGAACAAATAAATGTCTGTGATCTTTAGAAATGTCAAAGCAAAACCAATTACAATGTGAAGATATGTTTTCAGTAAATGGCTGTGTTTAAAACAGCGATGTTCTATCCCCAGACAAGGTTGATAATCTGCCAAAACTGAACTGGTGTCTAATAGCTCTCCTGCCAAACTACACCTCTGTAGTGCTGTCAGACCTATCAATATGACTTGAGGATAAGACTTGCAGTGTGACTCTCCCGATTTAACAGTCAGTCAATCAATCAGTACATTATTAATTTCCACATAAAGAGAGCATGATCAGGGAGGAAGGAAGGGAGTCCAGCTTTTCATATTTATGCCTCACGTGAATTCACTGCAGACCTTTTGCTGTTGTTTCTCCGTCTTCGTCCTTTCCTCCCTTTCCTGGCTTTCCTCTCTTTCTTCTCTCTCCTCTCCTTCCTCTCCTTCTTCTCCCTCCTCTCCTGGCTTAGTCATAAACAGTTGTCCGGGAAGCACTTCCTCTCTTCCTCCAGCAGGGGGCAGGCTGCCCCGTTGTTGGCTGGGTGCATTAGGATGTAGCGTGTGCGGTGCTGCACGCCTGAGTCTCCACACTTGCCTTTGCACAAGCCCCAAGGAGACCACACTGACACCTCGCAGTCCAGGGGCGTATCTGCAGTGAGAGGGGGGCATAACAGTCACATTAACATTCAGGTTTGGCTTGTAATTTTGTTCAAGTTATTGCTCTCCAGCATGAGAGTGTCTTTCCTCCTTTTTCAATAAAAGATATTTATTGTAAGTGGCAAATGGTTGACATTTGTGGGTGGATATTTGAGTTTCCTTTTATGGGTTTAAATGGAAAGGAGAGGAATTAGTCATAGTGCGGAAAATCACCGCTCTTCAGCCCTTATTTGTCTTAAAAATAAGTGAATAAAATAATGAGCGGGAATTACCATTTCGGCAGGCGGTGCGTGCAGCTCTTTATGAACCCATAGCTCCTTGTTATGGATTCTTGGCTGTGGTTGTGCTGCTTTGGGGTTATGTTGAATTTTTCAACCTTCATTTATTGACATGATTTTTTGCTGACTGTGCTTGCTCTTTGTCAGCATGGTTCAGCCTCAGTAACCAGTGCTACCACTTAACGAGTCAACTGCAGCAGATGGAGATTTGTTGTGAGCTTGTGTGCAGCTGATATGTATCACAGACTAAGTTGTCAGTTAAAGAGTAGAAAAACAGAAGGATGGGAGACGGTGCGGAAGCTGCATGGATGGATGGAAGGATGGAGGGATGGAACAAGTCATCTCTCCCTTCATCTTGTGTGTCCATTAAGGACAGAGGGAAAGATAATGCGATAATAATAATACCATAAAAGCCAAAAGCTGATTTATCTTATTTTACATCAATGTTCTATTTCACAGATACAATCTAGAGCAGGTGATCGCTAATCTGTAACGAAAGTTGTTCAAGCCTTTGGGGAGAAAACATAAAAGAGATAGAGAATAGAGAGAGAATTAATGGAGGGAGGGAAGGATAAACAGATGGAGGGGTAGGATGGAGCATTGGGATCAAGGCAGGAAACCCCTCCAGATTCCTGGCCCCTCTTTGTTGTTTGTTGATTGGTAGTCAGGGGAACGGACTTGTAGTCTATGATGCTGAGTCAAACCTTTACAGTCACCCTGAACACTGAATCTGATTACTGCACCGTCAGCTCCACTGCCAGGTTGACACGCTACACTTTCCTGGTCAAGTCTTCTGTATAGGCTTTCTGTGGTGATTTGTGTTTTTATAAAAGGTTATTTTCCCTTCCATTTCATATTGGAGAACATCAGTCACACAGACAGGTTGTTTGACTACTGCATTGTTGGCTTTACTTGCAGTTTGACACACTCTTCATCTTTATTTTTCCAAGCTGTCTTTCTATTCTTCCTTGCAGTTTAACTTTTTACTGTTACCACTAATCTGTACAACAGGGAGTCTTGAATTTTAACAGTCTGAGAACCAACATTAAGCAAATCCAGCTTCACCTTGTGGATCCAGCTCTTGTGAAAACATACGTGTCTGCATCCTATTTTGGGTCATGACCCGAACATTGCTGTTCATAATTTCTACCTAGTTTTCTTAAAATGCTCTTTCACTTTCTCATCTTTATACGGTCCCACTGGATGCCAGATGTGCCCCTGGTATTTTCTGATGCCCTACCCTCACTTGGCTTCTCTGGTTTCTGGTTGGAAGTAATTGAGTTTGTGTGTGGCCTGTAATAGTTCCCAAATGCTTTTATATGAGTCAGCAAAAAACTCATGCTCCTAGCATCATGTGAAATCTGTGTTTCGCACAGCTTTGAGCATTTGATTTTTTATTTTTTACCTTGTAAATGCAAAATAGCCATGTTTGAGTTTCGCTCCTGGGCATTTTTGCCTGGTGCTTAAAGATTCCTTGTGGGGGTCTTCAAACAAAGCAAGTAGTGTTATGTTAACATTAAGTTTTTTTCACCAAAAGGAATTATACATATCTCTGAGGCCTAACAGGCCCTGTTGAATGCATTTCCTGCCAATTTCTTGCATGTTTAAAATCATTTATGTTTGCTAGCTTGGAGTCTTCTTCTTCCCTGTGTTTCCCTGTGCATTGCCCCGTGTACTGTGCATCTTTGTTTCCGTACAAGATAAAAACAAAAAACAAAATCATTGCTCAGTAGCACGACTAGTGGTCAAAGACTGCAATGCAAAAAAGCATTTCTATTGTTCTACCTCGCGAGCGTCGTGATGAAAGATAACATTTTTGATGTACGTCCCTGCTTGACTGGTGGAGCATGCACGGCAATCGGCTACTATCAGAGCCATGTTCCGCCAATAATGATATAGATAATTACTCAGTCGACCTCTAGTTATAACTGTTTTCAAGTGAGTGCCTTACACTTATCAATATACCACATTTTAGCCAGTGAGGATTTTTGCTCCTCAGACTTACTTATGAGCTTGTCTTCTATCTCGTTTCCTGTTGGCAGTTGGTTGGACTGGGTGGGCTCCACAGGCAGGCTGATGATCTGATTGGTCTTCTTTATCTTGGTCAGCATTACCTTGGCAATGGGTGGGAGGTGCTTCAGGCGGGGGTAGAAAAAGGAGTTGGCGGGGTGGTTAGGGAAGGAAGAGGTGATCTATGGAGGGAATATGGACAAGAAATAACAGTGAATATGTGGTTAATACACGATTTTTGCATTGAGTATTTAAGGGACTACAATTCTCACACCAGTGCTTTTCA
The DNA here is from genome assembly GCF_017976325.1 of Chelmon rostratus. Taxonomy (NCBI): domain Eukaryota; kingdom Metazoa; phylum Chordata; class Actinopteri; order Chaetodontiformes; family Chaetodontidae; genus Chelmon; species Chelmon rostratus. The sequence continues at coordinate 21,508,176 of NC_055666.1, forward strand.
GACGATAATAATGGCTTTGGAGTGATGGATGTTGCACTTGGCTGAGGCTGACCCACCTGTGTGATTTTGTCCTGTGGGATGGTCTCGAAGTTGGGAGAAGAGAAAGTGAACCCGCTGTCAGTTCCTGCATCATATGGGAAAAGCTCCAGCGACACATTCTCTTTCCATTGGTCGCCATCGCAGAGGTCAACACTGTCCACACCCACAAACCAGTCCGGGCTCGGAACGATTCGCACGATAAATGACAGCTGCAGATAGAGAGGAGGAAGTAGACCGTGGGGAGGGAGATGGAGCGAAGAGAGAAAAACAGAAAGAGAGGGAAATGAGGACGTAGGTCACGATGACAGATTGAGATATGGAGCGAGATGAGAAGAAAGACATGGGCGGAAAAGAGAGCGGGTTGTTATTTTATGTCTCCGTATATGATTTGATCTTAGTTCTACCTCATTGTGTCATTTGGACAGTGGGGTAAAGCCACAAAGGAATAAGTGGGTTTTTGTGGTCTGAGTAAAATCATTTTCCAATTGTATTCTGTAAGTTACAAATGGAAATGAAAGCTAAAAATTACTTGCTTCATTGCAAATTCCTATTTATGAATAATTTATACACTTGATCCATTCATTCATTTCACTTTTGCAACAGTAAAGGAACTACTAGAAATACTTGGATTAATATGGGTAAAATAGGGACTGGATTTTGGCTGCAAAACATCCTCAAGTCATTCCATCCCATGATATTAAAGTACTCCACCGATTAAGCATTGCTTTTCTGTGATAGTGTTGGACTCCAATTCGAAATCAATGCAGCAGAAGTAAAGATATAGTATTTTTTTGTGACTTGAATTCCTCTTTCTTGTCAAAACTGACCACCTTCATTACCCGCAATGCAACTCCACAGCCGACAGTGGCTAATGTAGCCTTGTAGCCTGAAGCAGGAATGGGGAGCGATAGCCTTGTTTGTTTCCGACTCCACACGGTGGAGTTAATCTTAAGTCTGACTCAAGTGACATGAGGTAATTTATCAGACTCTGTGACGCTCCCTCTGCAGCCACGAAAGGCTTTACAAAAAAATTTTTCACACACAATGTGTAAAATCAATGGAGTTCCCCTTTAAATCAATCATATGTGATGATTATATCATATGATTGCGGATTTCATTGTGCTATAATGTGTATGAAGTATCATCATAGTGAGGATGCGTAGTGCAATAGCACCTCCCTACACATGTGGTATTATTTCAGTGCAATTTGTTTTCAGTTAGTGAGCGTCTTCTGTCTCCAACTGGCTTTTTTCCATTTCTGTCACCTCTAGGACACACCTACTCTTGTCCAAGCCTAACATTGTGTTTGGTGCGATGTGTCCTGAACTTCATGACCTACCCAGACACTCATCAGTAACAAGTTCAACAGCCAAGTTACATAATTTGCAGAGACATAAATTAGACTTGCTCTGTTTTCAGAAGCTCTCTTTAGGGTGCGGTGGATGGAAAAAAACAGCGTGGTGCTGGTTTTATAGTAGCATTCACTGTTTTGCTGCATCGACCTAGTTAGAAGGGAATAATGCAGCTCTTTCTCACAATCTTATACTTTTTAAGATCAACAATTAGAAGTATATGACAACTTTTTTTTACAACCCTGCTCTCATTTTTATAGTTTTGGATGTTACTTACAAACATAGGTTATGCAACAACCCCAGTGGAAATAACCTCATAAGAGTTCAAAGGGTAACTACAGTCCTGATCTGGTTTAATCCAGGTTTAACACTTACTTGAGTGAGTGCACCCAAAAGATCCATTATAGTGGTACACTGCTCGACTACATTAAGCATGGTAGGTCAGAGTTGTACCAGTTAGGACCTCTGTAAGGTGCAGTGGATGCTTACAACAGACAGCTGAGGGGATAATTCTTAAAGACTTCCATTTTATTATCAGTTCATAATATGGTCAAACTGTAAATTTGCATGATCTGTGGATTCAATCGTAAATCTGTGTGTATTGTACTGAGATTTTATTATATCTGATAAGAATGATGGCTAAAACTAAATGTAAAGATAAGGAAAACTAGAGACCATCTTGCAATGGGATCACACCAGCTGTTATCCCCATCAACATGTCGACGTTCCCACCCATGAGTACTCGGTAGTCATTACTACATTATTACATGACTACACAGTGCTCATGGGTCAGACCACACCCGTCTTCAAACTTGGCCTTCATTTTATACTCAACAGTGCACCTGTAAGGTTTTGTGACTGCATCTTGCAAAGTTGGACAAAATCTGTCCAAAGACAGACAGACATTTTATGTTAATGTTCATGTAACACCTGATCATTTATCTCTTTTGCCGATAATGACACATTCTACATTAATGACTAACCATGATTAATGCTGTACATTCCTTGTCAAAAAAGGACGGAATATTTCATCAAAACACTGTTAGGCACGTTGAGTAAATCTGGCACAGTTCACCTGTTTTGGCCTTTCCACAAGAATATGGAGTAGACAACTAATGGGAAAACCTAGCCAGCTAAGGCGATCTGGGTGTATGTCCCGCCCGCAGAAAAATTTTGGTCGTAAAAGCCCACGTTCGGTGGCCTCTGGTACTTTATAATTCCACTATTCCATCATAACCACTGATCTTAATTACTCTGTATTTGAATTACTTTTCCTACCCAATTGCCCTCATTTTCCTCATATGACACAGGCCTGTTACTTTGACAGCATTGCCTTTCAGTGTATGTTTGCAATGCAGTCTCAAATACAGCTCTGCTGTAAAGAGCAGCATGTAAATAAAGATTATTCATTAATCTGTTCATATATTAAGCCCATAAACGTCTGTGTGGCATGTAAGGAAAATACAGCGCTTTTAGTGGACTTTTTAATGCTCACTGTGCAGTTGTCAAGTTGCTGCCACCAGTGTTTTCTGAAGCAGCCCATCTATTGAGGAGGTCCTGTGTCTGTGCAATCAGTGCAGTTTTATGTCTTTTGTTATCAATTATACATAATATTTGTCAGACACTGAAGTCTCCGCTCTCTACTTGGCAGGACACAACCTCTTAGCTGAGCACATCTACAAAATGAAATCAATAAGAGCTATGATGGGCAACATTTTCAAAGAGTCTTTAGCCTTCAGACTGAGACTGAGGAAAGAATCGCATCATCTCATCATATATTATTGACCTGTCAGAAAAAGGCCTCTTGATATACTCAATGCCCTTACCCAGAATGAAAGAAACCAGGTGTTGAGTGACTTACATAGGAGTGCCTGGCGAAGACCTCAAACTCAGTGTTCATCTGGCCTGTGCCTCCCACAACAGCGGGAGCGGAGAGGATACCATAAACGCTCTGGATGCGTTCGCCGGCCTCCTCGACTTCCTTCATGAGTGTCCAGGCCTCACCTTTCTCCGTAAACTCTCTCACTCCGTTGCTGGCAAACTCATTACGCCGCCAGATGTGATAGTCGGAGCTGTGAGTCACTCCTAAGAGTAGAGAGAGAGGGAAAGGAAGTTAGTTGTTGCAACAGGTATTAGTTATCAGAGATGTATATAAACTGCAGTAGTCAGCTTATATACACAGGAGATATCTCCATAGGATATAAAACAAGGTTGTTTTTTTTACTATTTTTTTATGTTACTTTTGCCATATACTTCCTGTATACTGACCAATCAGGGCGTCTATATATAGTTTTCTACATTAGCCTCCTGTTACTCAATCTGCTGCCAACACTGACCAATGAGAATACAGTCCCACACCAGCTTGCTGTGTACTTACCGATAATGTTTGACCACTGTGCAGGGGGACGGTAGACAGGATACTGTTTAGGGAAGGCTGCCTGGGACCACTTGCCAGTAAACGTTAGCCTGTACTGGGCAGTTTCCGCGGCCGTGCACATTGGGACATCAGTAGGAACAGGCATTGAGTGAACGCCTTGGCCTAGTGTCAACATCATGACGAGCAGGTGGTAGAGTGCCTCAGAGATGGAGGCGACGTTTCTTGTGGTGTCCATGATAATGAGGGCTAATTTGGGGGAGGGTGAAGGACCTGAGGGAGGATCTGTATATAAAAGCCAGGACAAAGAAAGGAGAAAAGTTACTAGTAACGTTAACATCCAGCTGCAAATGTGCCATGTACTACACACTTCTTTCCTGCTTTCTGCTGGTCTGACTTTGGGCACTTTTACCGACTGTTACAATAAAAGTCTGTACTGTATTTCAAAGATTCAGCTAATTGTATTCTGCCATTATTCACTTTTATTTGGTGAACACTCACTGCCTCTGTCAAGCTGGCTATAGTCAGATTTGCAGTTAGTTATAATTTGACCTATTTATTTTGCTGTCTCTACTTGCAGTTGTCCGTTTCCTGTCAGATCTCGTGCATGACAAGACTGACAAGGAGAACTGGTGGAAGGCAAAGCGTCTGGCTGCAGCATCAGTGTCGAGTTTAATAAGTGGGGCATGTGAGTCAGAGGGAAACTTTTCACTTAAATGTTTTCCAGTTTTTCCACTGTTTAGACTTCTTAACTCAGTTAGGCAGTGTAGGATTGGCAGAAGAAGATCTTGTATTAATTTAGATGCAAATAGAGAAAGTTTGGTCCATTATTACTCAATAGAACAAAGCTATGGCAGCCTCACAAGCCTATGTTTTTAATGCTCCAGAGAGGGAGCAGCAACATGGCACTCATCCTGCAACCTCCCTGAACTGTGTGTGTGTGTGTGTGTGTGTGTGTGTGTGTGTGTGTTCTCGCTCAGTCCTTCTCTTTTAACAATATCATTAAAAACCTTTTCATTAGTATGTGAGGAGAGTCCCTGATTAATGAGGAGTCCTGGAGCTAAATGTTTCCCATGTGGGACATTCATTAATTTTCTGTGAAGCACATCCTTGCTGCTAAGAGGTAAATACATGAGCACCATGCACAGAGAGTGATATGTAATTTTCGCACATTGCTTCATCAAGTATAGCACTCAGTTTATTAAATTACGCTTATTGCAGAGTTTATAAATGTGTAAACGTGCTATTCTTACAAAACACTGTTCCTAATCTTGTCAATTTAAATTTTGATTAAATGAAAGTGGGTGCCATTTCAGTTTATATATTTTATCTGCAGATGTTTGCATTTCACCCCAACCCTTATTATTCCTAAATATAACACATTACATCCGCATAAAAGCTGTTACATCCACACTTCCTTGTCACGTGTTTGCTGTCTGATTTTGTTCTTGCTTTAATACGACTGCAAACAATTCCGCTGTTACAGAAATAATTGGCAGTAATTATACATGCACAGTTGGTAGCCTTCTGTGATTCAGCCGTCATCACTAATATTTTGTGCAGACTGTTGAAAGCAGTCTTGCAAATGCAAAGCATGTCTGTACTGTCATGTTGCGACAGAATGAAGATGTGATGTGGAAACTACTCACTGACTTTGCTCAGGGTTCCGGATGAACTGAGGTTGCAGCAGATGAGTGGAGAGGAGGTCTGGTGGTGAGGAGATGGGGAGAGGAGAGCAATGGATGGTGGCTGTCGGGAAGAGTGACTGCGAGTCTCCAAGTCCTCCTTCAGCTATTTATGTCTTCCAGGAGGCTCACCCCTCTCTTTTCTCTCCCCCTTTCCCTCCTTTCTCCCTTTTCTTACCCCTCCTCCCCTATCTTGCTCCACTCCCCTCTTCAACTTGCTTCACTTTTCTTTCAGTACATTCTGTTTGCTTGTCAATGACTTCCCTGCCCCCTTCATGCCCTCTGACTTTGGCTCTCCCTCCTTCACTCTCCTCCTCCTCCTCCTCGCTCTCCTACTCTTTTTAAGTAGCCCATTAACTTGCTAATGTGTTCAGCAGTTCTGGATACACAGCCGGGGTCTTGTACAACTCCGTGGGTAGCGTGTCATTTCGCAGTGTGATATTGTAGGTCTCTACACCTACAAATATGACTAATGAAGCTAATAATGTGTTTCTTGACTTCCCTAAATGTCTTGGAATTGCAGCTGAGCTGTTAGATCCAATCCCAGTGCTGCTTTTTAACTCATCTAGAAAGTTATATTGCCTGTGCCACAGTCAATTTGCATAACTCCTTTGATGTGTTTTTCAGGGCCTCTAAGTCAGGCGAGCAGAAGCATCATCCAATAAAAAATCAAGGAATTATACGATTTAAGACACGTCCAAGGTGACGTGTTTGATGGCCCTGGGTCAGGGCTTAGCAGACATCCGGGTGTGTATCGTAGTAATAAACTCAGATTGGTACAGGACCCAATCAGTGATTTATTCCATTTACTTCAAATTGTGCGCACTTCAGCATTTTCTAAACTGCATTACGGATTGACTAATAACAAAAATTACATTAATAGTAAACGTAACATATACTAAACAAAAAAGAAAAGCAAAACCAATGGCAATATCCACCCCCTGAATTGATCTCCATCGAATACACTGGGGAATGTGTGTTCAGATGACAAGAAAGAAAAGAGTCAAAATCACATGTGGAGGAATAGTTACAATAAAGTTACATAAATTCTTGGCTTTTACCAGCAGCTCAAGTCCAGGATAGGATAGTGTTCTCTTTAGCATCATGCATCCAGATGAAAACATCACCTCTGGGATTTTGAGTTTGGAGTTCGTGATTTCTTTTTTTTCTTTTGATGCTATAAAGCCAGCTAGTAAGCTACATTCTGTGATATTGTGATGTATTTAGCACAATCATGAGCAATACAGTAGTACATGTATTGTATTGTTGTATGTAGAGAGTGCATGTGACGCAGTGAAGTGTCATTGAGAAACTTTTCTTTGGGGTCAGGTAGGTTCAGAGTGAGACGTTGACGTGGATCTGCTGATGATTGGGACTGTTGGTGGTAACAGCTGTACGTTTCCGAATGTTATTCCAATGCAATGGTGCGCTCTCCGTCAGGTGTTTCAGGCCTTTGGCTCAAACCTGTTCAATATCCAGAGGTTGGTAAGAAGATAAAGAAAACAATGAGTGCAGTTCTGATATTAATCCCTTTGACTTGAATGCAGGTGTTTTCAGTAGCTAATTCCATGGAACACCATATGGAACGCTCCCAGTAAGTAATAAGTGTCGGGCTATTAAAATGCTATTTGAGAGTTGTTTGACATTTGAAATGCAGCAATGATATAATTTGACCAAGACAGAGTAAAGATTCTTTGAGAGTAAACCAAGTCCTCTAGTCTGTGTGCAGAGGCAAGGTATTCTTCAATCGGCTGCTTCTGGACCAAAATTACTTGAAATGTGGTATTGATAGCCTTCCCTTTATGCCCTTGCAATGTGGAGAGTAGTTAAATAGGGGGGGCGGGGTAGCATACATGTAAGGAAGTTAACCCTAAGTATGATATCCATCTTCACGATTAATAGAAGAAATGTGAGGTAGGAGCTTTATTGACATTTGAGTGACTGATATTATTAAAAGTAATTGGAAAAATAGACGGATGTTCTCTCAGGGTGGTTCAAGTTATAGGGCAAATAGAGAGGGACTAAACGACAAGAGTGTGTGATATGAAATTGGGTGGAGGCAATACCACCAGTAACAATCAAAGCTGTAGGATTTTTATAGAGTGGTTGAGTCATTTTGATGAATTCTGACCCCAATCCGAATCTTTTCAGTACTTCTCACAGATAATCCCATTCAAGCCTGTCAAATGGTTTTCCCGCATCTAGGCTAAAAACAACTCTTGGAGATGCAATATCTTTTGCAGCATGTATGATATGCAGAAATCGACGCATATCAGGCCAATTGTGACTTAATAAAACCTGTCTGGTCACGGTGAACCAGTTTGGTCCTGTAAGGCTCAAGACAGGATGCTAAGATATGAGCAAAAGCATTGATCTCTGCAGTAAGGATGGAGCGGGGTCTTTAATTGCGGATAGAGTAGCAGGGAGTCCTTGCTGGGTTTAGGCAATGGAGATAATAAAGCTGAAGCTATGTTTTTCAAGAAGCAACCCTTTTCAACAGAACTATCAATCATATCCAGTAGGAACTGGCATAAGAGACCCCAAAATCAAGAGAGGTTGGGGTGTGTGACTCTTCGGACGTTATCACACATTGTCAAAGGGAATTTCTAAAGCATAGTTAAGAATAAAACGAGTGAACTACTGAGTTTATCTCTTTAGGCTCAGACAAACCTTTCTGGTCTGCCTGAATAGATGTAATGCCATCATGCCTCTCACATTTTTGTAGGCTTAAGGCTTTGAGGTAGCTCGGTCAGGATCGCTTGAATTAATCGTTTCTTCTGGATCTGTTAATCAGACATTCTGCTGTAGCCCTTAAGAGAGAGTTCAGTTTTATTTAGATGGATTCACTTTGTTTTTTACCTGCCCTCTGAGAAGCCAGTATTTTGCTCATCATGCTGCAAAGAGGTTTGAGGAGCCTCACAACCATTAATTTGACCTAGTTAAGTTTTACTGAGTTGAATAGGAAATTTCTGTTTCTCACATAAACCCTTGATGGCACTCCAAAGAATCTGCATGTCATTAGTCGTCCCAGCATTTTCAGAAATATGTACCATGACGGCTTCTCTAAAGTAAGTGTGGAAGTCACTGTTGCTGGGTAAAGTTATATTAAAGTGCCGTCTTTGTGTCTCTCGCGGGCGTGTGGGCCAGGGTTAATTTAGAAGTGACAATGCTGTGATCAGACAGGGAAAGTGTTAAATTCTTTTGAACTAGCCAGTGGGAAGTCAATCCTAGAATAATATTTATGCCTTGAGTAAAAACTATATTAGGAGTGGGTTTGATGGCTCAATGTAGATCTGTGAGGCTAAAATCAGATTTGAGCCCTTGGAACGCAGTCATAGTGCAGTTAGGAGAGTTTTGGACAGTATGAGCAGTGCAACTGAGGTCTGGGTCAAATATAATATATCACAACTGTCTAACTGAGACGCCTTGCAACTGGCTTAAATGTTGTTAAAGAAAAGAAGGTTAAATTGGTCAGGAGCATGAAATGCAACAAATACGATTTTGAATGCTGCGAAATTAGTTTTATTATAAGCAATGCAGCCATCAGTGCTTCCATAAGTTTCTGTAATGCTGACAGAAACGTTATGTGTAAGGACCACTGAAACACCACAGCTCTTCAAATTAAATGAAGCCACAGTAGCTGTGTAGTAATGTCATTCAGTCAGTCTTGTGTAAAAATTACACAGTTGTAGCATTTAATGCAGTTTAGACTCAAACTAATGATTATTTTCCTTATCGATTGATTTGCTGGTTATTTTCCTCATTAACCAATTTATGATATTGTCTAAAAAATGTCAGACAATATCATAAATAAATACAAAATAGCAAAAAGATACTCATTGCAATCTCAGACCCTGTGGTGATGTCTTGAAATAGCTTCTTTTGTCCAACCAACAGTCCAAAACCAAAAGATTTTCTATGTATGTGATGTAAACCAGAGAGAAGTGGCATAAAAATCCTAATTGGAGAAGTTGGAACTAGCAAAACTAGTTGCAGATAGATGTCTCATTTAGTGGCAGATGAACACCTCACTTTTGCAGCTCACCTTGTGATTAAGGATGTTGATGCAGGTGTATTTTTACTTAAACTCTTTACTTTGTACAACAAAAAGTCAGTGTCACAATCTTACTTTGACCCTCAAGGTGCTACCACAGTAATGCACTTGTCGCACTCTTTCTACACATAAACACAAGAAATACTGTAAATGAACTCGCAAAAACAAACATGGCTACAAACATGAAGTGTTCGTGGTCACATTTGCGGTAGAAAACTCTGGTTTGGACTGGACATGCACAGACGATGCAGTGTCTCCCAGTGTTTTACAATGTGTGATGTGTGACCATCACACCTACAGGCAGCCATGATAACAGCTGCTGTTTCTCCCGGTTCCTGTGTTGACTGCCTTTAGTCCTTCAGCCAGTTTATAGAAGCTGTGTGTGTGTGTGTGTGCGTGTGTGTGTGTGTGTGTGTAGGTCGGGGGTGTGGTGCTTGACTTACTAAACCTGGAGGTGGCAGACAGCACTCCACATACTCGCGTGCAAACACACAAACGTGCCAGCATGCTGAATCAGCCCACATCTGATGATTTCCATATGGTCACGTTTCGTACAAACAAACTTACACACACACAGACAGACCAGAGCTGCCCTCGCTCAACCTCACTCAGTTTCAAGGATTTATTGTTTGGACTTTAGACTCCAGTCTGCTTTCAGTCAGTGGCATTTGAAAAGGGAAAGTTAACTCATCACCACCATCATAACTCTTGCACACTGAACAGTGCTGTACTGTATTCCGTTTAATCGAGGGGAAGGAGAGAAAGAAGAAGCATGAGCAGTGTGACTGAAGTGGGTGGTTTTCAGTTTTGGTCCCTGGTCTCATAGTACTGCTGGCTCAATTCACAAGGTGGATTCACAGGTACCACAAGTGCATGGCACCTTTGTCATCACTTTATTCCATCATGCATATGCATATATTATCACACCTTAAAAGGTAGCAGGGTGTTATATTCACTAGGAGTACCATGCTTTTTATTGCTGTGTCTGCAGACATCTACACTACTGCAGTGTCCTGGATCAATCCCTGAATCCCAGCAGGCTCCAGGTCGGTTGCTCTGTTGTAGACCTCCGACCCTTGACCTCCCCAGAGGACTCAGTTGTCCCATAGGGATCAATAAAGTATCAAATTCTTATAAGTAGCAGAAGTAATAGTAGTAGGTATGGACCTGCCAGTTAGACAAAACAATCTCCACTAAGTTCTACTTACTCACTGGCTGTCACAGGCATTTCTGTACCATTCTTTAGCTGCCTGCAGCCTAAATATAGATCTTTTCCCATGACATTGTTGCCTGAATGTGAGTGAATGCTGAATTTATATACTGCAGTCACACAAAGTACAGTTTTCTGCCTTGTCCCTTGTTACTTGTTGATCCAGAGATAGATTTGAGAGACTCTCATATACACATACACCGTCCATCGCCTCAGCTTATTTTATTGCATTATTGCCTCTTCTGTTGCCGTGGCAGTGGACAACTTCACAGCTGAACAGTGGCCTATTTTTGCTTTATGTGTTCAGCATATGACTACTAAGTGACTGCTGGTCTTGATTTAAAAACATGCTGGCACTGGACTGAGATGACAGTGTGTTTGTGTAGGAAGACAACCAGCCTTCTGTTGTTTGAAAGGAAGCTGTAAATACCCAGGGAGGGAAGAGTCTACGAGAATATAGGTCAGGAAACACCACAAGGGCCTGGGGCCAAGGAGGCGAGTCAGGCACGTGTCTTCTGCAACTGCTGGGAGTTAAGGATGTGGATACATATTGTGGTGGGAAAGTGGGAGCACTGCCAACATCCTATATATTTCAGTGGTAATAACAGTGATATGTGAGTAAGATAAATTTGGCTGTCAAACTGACTTCCTAGTGTGTTTAAAACTAAAGTTTATGTGAGTCTTATTGCTTCTGAAAACCACAAAGTTTTCATCTCGTTGAAACATCGTCACCACATTGTGCAGATTTAATTAGTAAGGGACAAACCTGACTTAAGTAGCACACCTGTAACCAATTTCTGACACATACTTTCTGCATGTTCATGTTGGTAAAGTGTCCATGGGGCATACACGAACCATTCTGCTACCAAGGTACTCCATCAAACCCCATTCGTGATACTACTTATGGAAGACATTTCTTCAGTCAGTCAGTCAATGTATTTACATTTATTAATAATGTTTCTGTTTGGTAGCTTTCAGTTTTAGTGGCAGAAACCACCATTCAAACACTGGATTCAGATTGCCTACATGTGCATGGGAGATTTATAGGAAATGGTGCACACATGTACTTTAGGATGTACTTTTTTTATTTAAACTTTTTGATAAAGGCCTCACTCTCTCACTCATTGATCCATCTCCTACAAGCCTATCAGAATGCTAATGCTTTGCTAAATCGCTCATGCAATGCAGTTTCTTTATCGTGAAGTAACCACAGCAAACCCATTATATTTGTCACAAGGTGTTATGCCCGGCCTAGGGGTACCTGAACGTAACATGAAGGTGCCATCCTTCACTGGTCTCACACAGTCACACCAAGCGCGTTTTCACGATATAATTAATAGTTTTTTTTATAACAATAGTTACTTTTTTTCTGGGACACAGAGATGAACAAAACAAATCCGAAATAATGTGTAAATTAATTTAGGAGTGAGTCCTACACCAAAGACAACAAAACAAACAAAACCATGCTATACTTTTAGGGAGTTTACCACTTTCCTAGCCAAATAAAAAGATCGAAAAGAAACACAAATTCTAACCTCCCTTTCTAACAAAAACAGGAGAAAAACTGGTTGACTCAGCGAAGAATGGCTCCTCCCATCTGACCCACTCTGCCCCCTGGGTGACGTCCTCCTCCGCTTTATGAAAGATGTTCCTCCTATGTCCGCCAATCCAATTCGGGGTACGGCGCAGCATCGTTTGCATATCAAGTAGGCACTTAAAAGGAAGCACACACAGAGCGAACAGGGAAAACACACAGCAACTATTTACAACCACAGTTGTAACACAAGGTTACTGATGCATCTGTGTGCAGCCATCTGTGGGCACCAATGGTCATTTTCTGTCATTTTTATCACTGGACATTTTACTTATTTGCAAAGGCAGAAACTGATTAGAAGAAAGTCAGTGTCAGATGAAGAGCTGCAGGCAACCGACTCTTACTGCAGTTTGTGAGAGCCTGCACGTCTCCAGCTCATCACCAGAGTAAACAACTACCTTTACCCATGCCGTGCGTTTGCACAAGATCGTGGTTGCTAATAATGATGACGGAAATGTTGCATGATGGAAAAAGGCCAGTTGTTGACTTTCAACATCACATGAGAATCCTCTCGGGCCACTTTTTGATTGGCTGCACTGTAAAAAGATACACCAGTTCTTCTGTTGAATCAAGGGCAACTAGGTTTGATTGTAGAAAAATTTTGCCTCTCATCCAAGGGGTATCCTCAGTTCTAACTAACCGGTGGAGAATCCCAGGTATTTAACCTCTGTGAAGTTCTTGTCAAAGGCATTGATACACTTTGGTCATAAGTGCTTCTGGCTGTCTAATGGAAGTCGTTAGAGTCATTGGAGTCACCTGAGGCCAGTTAAATGACAGTCGTTGGAGTTGTCACATGAGGTCAGCTGTGAATGGTTGTTAAATCTCCTGGGAAGGGTTGAAAGGACAGCATTAGTTGGGGGGTAAGTGCTGTCACACAACTTCCCCTCTTTTGAGGGATGGTTTCTCTGTTTTTACAGAAATTGCCTCCTTGACTCTTTCAAACCAGCTGTGCTTTCTACCTCAGGTGGAGGTGAACTGCTGTCTTGCCTTGAATAGTTGGCCCTTCTGTGCTGAGCCACACGTTTTTTTAATGTTTGTTAAATTTCCCTGATAGACTACTGTTACACAGCAAGGGCCACTAACGACCCAAGTGGTATCAGTGACTTTGATGATGACCGCAAGGAGGTTAAATGCATGGTACTCCCCACCAGTCAGTTAGAACTGAAGAAGCCCCTTGGATGTTTTCAAGTTTCTACAACCATGACCAGTTGTCCTTAATTCAATCCTTCTTGAACAACCATGACCTGAAGGACTGAGAATCTTCACAGACACTTCTTCTGTTGTATTTTTGACACAGTAACAGTTAGCTGCTAAGATTCAAGATTCAAGATTCAAGATTCAAGAGTCTTTATTGTCATTGCACATGTCAATGAAATTTTCATTGCAACCCCCATGTTAGATGGTAAGAAAGATAAGACTAGAAAGAGTGAATAAAATTAAGATAACTACAATAAAATAAAATAAACCAACATGCAATAAAAAAAAATATTCGTGAAGCAATTAAAAATATAACAGAATGAAAATATACTTAGGCAATAAAATATACTAAACAATAAACAATAAAATATGGAAGTGAAATGTGCAAACAGAATAAAATATACAAGCAGAATAAAATATAAAATATACACAGTGAAATGTTCCGACAGAATAAAATATGCCAATGAAACTGAAATGTGCTGATATACTAAAATGTATATAATTATAGTATATGTGTGTACATAAAAGTCAAGTACACAGAAGGTGCAGGTGGAGGTAGAGGTGTAGGTGTAGGTGTAAAGTGCGGTGTGCAGTGTTCACAGTTCACACAGTCTCTCACTGCAGTGAGGGGCTGCTGGGGGTGATAGCTCTAATAGCTCTGGGGAAGAAGCTGTCCCTCAGTCTGTTAGTGGTGGTGCGGATGTTCCTGTACCGCTTTCCTGATGGAAGCGGTACAAACAGTCTGTGGCCCGGGTGGCTGGGGTCCATGGCGATGGATCTCGCCCTCTTTCTGACCCGACCTTCATATATAGAGTCTAGGTCAGGGAGGGGGCAGCCCACGATGCCCTGTGCAGTTTTAACCACCCGTGCCAGTTGTTTCCTCTCCTGTGCCATGCAGCTGCCATACCACACTGTCACACTGAGGCAGAGGATGCTTTCAATTGTGGCCCTGTAGAAGTTAACGAGCAACCGAGAGGAGAGTCCAGCCCGTTTCAGCTTCCTGAGGAAGAAGAGCCTTTGTTGTGCCTTCTTCACCAGGCGGGAGGTGTTCATGGACCAGGAGAGGTCAGATGTGATGTGGAGGCCCAGGAACCTGAGGGTAGGAAATGTGTCATTTCCCACAGAATTCTGGGAACTCTTTGAAAACCCACTTGCCCTTACTATGAATAAACACTGCTGTTGCCAGATTGAGAGCTGAAATCTTATTATAACTTCAGCTTAATTATATTCCTGTGTACTGATTTCTTTAGAAACATTTCAGATGTAAACAAATCTGCCTGGCTTTACTGAGTTTATTGAAAGATCTGTAAGACTCGAAGCAGCTTTCTGTGTTTTCAGTTTTGATGAGGGTTTGAGATTTTGTTTCCATTTGGATGACAGCATGTGCCTTTATCACTTATTACTAAATTTAAACAAGAATCTAATCTGTGTTAATTGGTAATAAATTTCACGAGTAGCCTGCAGTTCCTAGTTAATTGTGACACTGATAACGTGCTGCGAGGGTCATAGTCAATATGAACTAATCCAAGTGTCTGAATTGGAAATGCCCCCTTGCACAATGAAAATCTGTGCACTGCCATCCATTTGCAACATTTGGAAAGGAAGGGACATTATATCAGCTGCACTAGCGTCAACGTAGACAAATCATTCAGTTTGTCGCACAATCACATAATTTGGAGGTTTCACAATTCTGTGAATTTCAGGAAAAATTGACATAAATTGAAGATAGTTTGGAAATGCACTAATCTTCATGTTGAGTGCTGCTTGTAGAGTTTCTTACATGCTCTAAACTTCATCAGTCAGTACCATACTTGTCCCTGTCTGCACCCTGTATCCTCTCCAATGCTTCACATCAGTAAAGGTTGTGAAACAGATTCTCTTTTTATATGCAGGCAAAAACTTTCATTGCTAAAATATATCATCCAAAACTGGTTTACAAGCTGGAATTAGCTTTGTTGCCAAGTAACATCATTGAACTTTCTAACAGAAAGTAGGAAGTGAGGCTGAGGACGTTGATCTCACTGACCGGGCGAATGTCAAGATTCTGAAGGCCGTCGAGGGGCCACCATATGTCAACCCGATGGACCAGAAAGCCTGTAAACAAAACAACACAGTTTGTTCCCGTTAGGGTAATGGCCAACGTTGCTATGGCGACAGCATGTGAGGTCATTGTTTTGATTGTCTGGCTCCGTTTAAGAGAGGTTTAGCACTGACCACAGTGAGTCTGGAAATACTGATAAACAGGCATGCACACATGGACTCGAAGGGAGGTTGAGTCATGTGTATTAAGACACACACAAACACACACATGCAAGCAGTGATTCACATGAATGTCCACACACAATAAATACAACAAGACCCATCAGTCACGTGTCATTTATTATGAAGCAGTCACTCTCTCCGTGTTTCCCTTCCATTCAAACACAAACAATCACATGCACGCATGTGTACACACACACACACACACACACACACACACACACACACACACACACACACAAACACAATAACTTGCATAAAGGATATCTTTGGAGGTCTGTAAAGATGTTCATAGTCATGAGATCACGAATCAGATCCAAACTACATCCTTCAGCAAAAATTGCATCTTTCCACACATACAGTTGTCGCAAATGTGAGCAAACAGCTGCAGTTTAAAGGTCTTTGTCATGTTTGGTGCTGCATTATCTTTTATATTGGCCTTCACCAACCTCCCAGAGTCTCAGCATGTCTCAAGTGGACAGAGAGAAAGAGGACGCCAGGTATAGAACCAAGGGAGTCTTCCGCTGAATCGCCCCCCTCAGCTGTGAGATTTCTGGTTAGCAGTCCTCACATCCACCATCATTATTTCATTAAAAGAGAAACCTGAGAGACGACGGCTGGCAAGGCCATTTATACAGATTATTGTGCTGTAACTTCTCACACCTATGAAAACAAAGTACGGATCGTTATTAACTTGTCAAGACGTCACAGGAACCCGAGGGTAGGAAGAAACGGATTATGGAGTTACAGTAATCTCATTAAAAAATAATAACTCTTGCCTCAGTGTAATCTTTCACAGATTCAAGAGGAAAGTGACAGATTCCAGGTGTATAAAAGTGGTATTAGCTTAGACTTTTGTTTAAATTAAATTAAGTTATCTTAATTTAACGTAGTGTAAAAAAACACAATATAATGTCACACAGTGTTTTGAAATAATTGTTGATAATCTCGCAAAATGAGGGATTGTTTCAAAACTTCATATTATACAAGGCTTGGAGGATGGCAGGAATTGAAAATCAAACCTGAATGATGTTTAACAATATAGGAAAACTCAAAAACTGATGAAACTGCATTAATTTACATTTGTTGGCCAAAATACCTCTAAAACGTGCCAAAAGCTGAGTTGTTAAATGTTACACTAACTATTCTACGTGGGAAAAGAAACATTTTATCTCTTATTAAAGCTTTTTTGTCACTAGAAATAAATAAAAATGTCACAAGTTTGGACATTCAGTGTTCCTATTAGTGTTGATAAAGGCTACACAGTATTGAACTTACAGCTTTTTACTCCATTTTCCTATGAACTTTCCTCAAATGTCAACATGAATCAAGGCTAATGCGTTTTTGGCACAGAGTCGTCTCAGTAACACATAAAAAGGTTACAAAAGAAATGGGCCAGAAAGAACTCTGGAAATGCTGCACCCACTAAAAACCTTCTGCTAAAAGGTCATGTGCTCAAATCTGTCATTGAATGTAACACCTAAACACTCTCTGGCCTACCTCTGTGTCTTATTGCATTGTAGTGCTCCTGTTAATCTACACTGACACAAACTATTGCAAACTTTTTTTACAACCTTTCATCTGTCAATGACAGTGATCCGGTATATTGGTGTGTACCCCAATAAAGAGTTAAGGTCATCAGTTTGGGTTTTTTTTGCTCCCTATTACCTTTTATTTCAGTCATTTGGGCCATCTGCATTGAATTACAATGTAATACATTTCAGTTGTGTGCTTAATGCGAGTCACACTTAACGTCTTAAGGACGGTTGAGATTGGCTGGTTCAAGTTTGCATAAGCACACGTCCTATTTTGTCTTACAGGAAGAAAACGTGATGGGATTTTGATAAAAGAATACAAATAAATGATGATCCATGAAAGGAAATGAATGGAAAGGTCGAAAAAAAAGCATAGTCTCTCTGAAAAGGACTTCAAAACTATCTATAGACACTTATATATTACGCTTATAGACAAGGAACAATGCTTACACACACACACACACACACACACAGTCCATTCACTCCTTCTGTCTTGCCCAAATTTAGATTTCTGATTTTCCAAGCAACTGTCAAATGGAAAACACCTTAAAAATGATGCCTGAGGCTTTAAAAGATTCCTTTGGAAACTTACAGGGGAATGCAGACACTATAAATACAGTCTATAATTCAGCCACAGGCAGGCCATGCTATTAGTTTAATGCTAAATGTTACACAGTAAATTATGGTGACAAGTGTGGTGAACTGTCTCTTAAATGCCTTGCACTGCACCGTTGTACTTCCCGAGGTACCACTGAATGTCTTGAGAAATGACACCAACGCAAATCCCTTCATATTTATCGCATCTGGCCGTTTTGATGACTATAGTATTGAATTGCACCTGCTTCGACACAATCCATGTACGTGTACGAATCGTCTCAAGGCTCAAACCTTTCCAGTCGTTGACGGCAGAAGGCGATTTATTTGGTGAGCTGAGTGAGAGATCAGAATTTTCACCTGGATTCACCTGGTGTGCCGGTTTCATGGAAACAGCAGGTGCTCCTGACTTTTCTCTTCTGCATTTGGTGCACGGCTGTGTTCTTACGAATCGCAGGGTTTCAGGAAAGCGGAGCAGCATTAACGGTTCCTCAGAGCAGGACGGTAAATCCCTGAACAGAGAGGGACACCAGAAACACAAGATGATTTTCCTGGCTGTCTTACTGAAAGCTGATAAGGTGTGTGAGCGTGTATGACGGCTTCTAAGGTGTCAATATACTTCAGGTGTGCGCATGTATGTGCTGTGTGTATTCAAGGCTCCAGTGTCTTGTCCTGCCATCATGCTATTAAGAAAAGTCTGTATTTTTATTTGACTTCACAAGCGTGTGCGAATGTGTCTGCACTGTTTCTGCAGTGCAATACTCCCTTTACATAATAAGAAAAACAGAAAGCCTATAAATTCTTCTCTGCACAGACATCTGGTCTAATATCAAACCACATCTCCACTGAAGGTTTCTGTATGTGTTCTTGCATTTTTATTCGTCCTGTTCTTTATTCATAAGCGCAGTCGTGTCCCAGTGAGTGCATGAAGAGTGTGTGATAGTCACTGTTTTGCATACACGGTGCTTTGCCAGTGTCATCTGAGCGTGTGTGCGTGTCCCTGTTACTTCAACAGCCCGTCAATCAGGCTTTCATTTGCAGAACTAACTGGCCACAGTTTTATAAGCCACCAGGGGATTTAGGACAAAGCATCAGTGTCCAAGTGTCATTATGCAACGCCTGAGTCTTGTGGAAATCTTACATTTTCACTTTGGACTTTTGCTTCATTTTCATCTGACATCATCCTCCAACATGCTGAGGGAGTGATATGACCTTTGTGTCTGTGGAAACCATTCAAAACCAATTGTAGAATATCTGTTGGCGTCACCCCTCGAATGAGAATCGGTTTCCTCTTTCTCCTGCGCTGCAGAAACTATCCATCTTGACAAGTCATTCAGTGTTGTGTCGAGTCTTAAAATCTTATTTCTCCAAAAGTAAGAGAGGCAAAATCTGCCAGAGGGGTAAGGTCATTTTTACAAAAGCAAACTGGCTTGTTTAAGCAATTTTATAGCGATGTTATCTTGATACCTCTGGTGCGATGTTATCCCTTTCTCACAGTGCCATCACTTTTTACAGAAACTTCTTACAAACTGCATTGGGAACCAGTGAAATTCTTACATTTTCAGCCTTTTTTCAAAGAGGAGAGAGTTAGAGATGGATGTTTTGGCAGGGTGAAAAGTATACGTCTTCAGAGATTCGAGGTTTTCTTTTGACTGCAGTGATAATTTAATATCCTCCCTTGTCTCTTCATTTTCCAAACTATTAGTAACTCATCTGCATCAAAGCCTGACAGCTGGATGGACGTCTGTCCAACTGAGTTCTCTTCCAACAACCACAAGTCACAGTACAAAGTCTGACTACCTCACATTAGTCTGTTTCTCAGTTGTTGGTATCCTCAGTTTCAAGTAATTTAATTTAATTTTCTAATTTTGGGGAAAGATTAAGTGAATAATGTTCATAGTGCATCTCTGGCTATTCATTAAATGTCTCATCTTCAAAATAAGTGTATTTTTATTAAATCTTTATCTAAAAAATGACCTCAAAATATTAACTTCCTGTTGGTGATTATCCATGATTATTCCAGGTGTTACATTTTAAATCTGTCTCCTTCATTGTCAATGTGGATTTTAACGATTTAAACCAGTTTTAACTGCTGCTTTCGAAGGCAGGATTCGACATGTTGCAGTAGCAGGATGCATAAAATGAAGGAGGATGGAAATGAGATGAACTCAAATTACAACTTCATTTTTAAAGGCATGGTACCCTTTGGGTGTCAGCGCTTAATTGTTAATGAGAGCTGTGATTAGCCTTTGGTCATTTAGTTTTAGTTTTTGGTTTCAAGTGGCACAATGGTCTGGATTCATCTTTGTAAAACTTGCTGTGTGTGTAATAACACGTTTTATATTCTTCTTCTTTGGTAATTGAAAAATCTGGAATCCATCCGTAGTTCTAGTGAACAGATTACGTGAGTGATCTGTTACATTATTGATGATGACTCTCAGTCCTCTTGGTAGCGATGCATCGTCAAATACAAGTTTAAACCTGCAAATGTGTTTACTCGTAACCCCTGATGGTTTTCCAACACAGGTACATGACAACATGGCAGCGTAGCAACTTCCCATCCATCTACTATAGCATAAGTGGAAAAATAGAGTGAGCCACCATCCGTGTGTGTGTGTGTGTGTGTGTGTGTGTGTGTGTGTGTGTGTGTGACAGAGCAGTGAGCTCCTTCCAACATCCTGATGTTACTCTTACACACATGAAATGTATTATGTAACATTGTTGGTCATTTGCATTAATTTCTGACAGACATATATTCGTATTCGTCATGCCTGTTTTAAATATTAGGCGCTCTAAGTAAGGCGGCTTGGAGAGCACTGCTGTTAGATGGAAGGTCACAACTAAATGGTGGAGTTGCTTGCAGCCTGGTCTAATTAAACTGAATGACCAACACGAGTAGTTCATCTGGAAAACTGACAGTAGGATGGTATTCAGAAGTTATTGTATTTACTGAAATGTAAGCTTTATCTTTGACCTTTTCATAGTGAAAATTGTGTCTCTTACTCCTGTCATTGTCGCACGCTGTAGTTCTTGCATGGTGGGGAAACATAACCGTCATTATTTGGGTCCATATCATAAAATCTGTGCCCACTTCATAAACATATGTCTTATCAAGCATTATCAGTCAGCCAGGAGCCTCATCATCCATGTCCAAGTTTTTGATGTGATGACCACACAAGTACAAAAACCTGACAGGCATATTTTCAGTAACTCCAGAAGCCTGTTAGCATTGAACGGCGCTAACTCTTACATTTATTAATATGTTCACAGCAGTGGCGAACATCTCTAATGGCTCACACTGGACACAATACAAAAGCCAAACAATGATAGGATATTGCTGAAACTCTTCATTCATGTACTGAATGGAAATCTCTGTGTCGAGTTTCCCGCTGAGTGCCACAAACCTCTGCGCTCTAGCTTCGTTCAGACCTTGATGTTAATAATTAGCCTCAATCCTCAAACCAGCATTTAATCATAATGTAGACGCAGCCTTGAGTCAAGGCCTCAGTGTACAGTACATGAAACACCCTGATCGTTTTACCACATCAATGTTCAGAAGAAACATCAGTTTACTCCAGCTGTGATCCTCCGATTACGTAATCAGAATTGATGAGAAAAAAACACAGAAATTACCCAGAATATGTTGTGAAACTAGTAAAACAGCAGGTTTGTTACTATTTCTGATTATCTGCTGAGTTTTGGATTTATTTGGTCTGTTCACTGCCAGCTGTAAACCTGTTTTACTGGACCTGTAAACCTTTTTCTCGACCAGCTCAGCGTTGTTGTTGCCGGTAAATTAACTTGTGTCACCAAATGGGTATATTCTAGAATATTTGGGTAAAACATTTGGAAAACTGTGGGTGGGACAATAAGGGGGCTTTTTGTGCAGGCTTTGCATTTAGAAAGCTATTGAATGGACTGCCATGAAACACGTTCACGCTCCCCTCAGGACAAACTCTTAGAACTTTAGTGACCCCTTAACCTTCCATATAGCACATTTATGAGCTTAGCATTTTAATACCTGCTGCATGCTGACATTAGCCTTTAGCTCCACACACCACTCTGCCTCAGTGCAGCCTTACACAGCTGTTAGCATGGCTGTAGACTCTGTCTTGTTATTATAAACATTGTAAGGAGTAAACATCACAGTTAATCTAAACTTCAGGTAAGCGCTAGAAAAAATTAACTAAAGATTAAAAAGATGAACTAAATGTCATGTCTCGTCGGGTCTGTTGATGCGTCTGTTCACAGTGTCATGTCTTACACTTCCTGTTATATTGTGAAACCCTAACTCTCCTCTCGTTTCAGACCCTTGACTTCTGAATGTCCTTCCCACCTGTCTGATTGTCTACCCCGCCCTGATTGTCTCCACCTGTTCATTGTTACCTCGTGTATGTATAGTCCGCGTCTCCCTTTGTCCTGTGCCAGATCATGTGCCTTGTTGTCATTGCTACCACAGCTAAAGTTAACCCAGAGTCTTGTCTTATTGTTCGTTTGTCTTTGATCCTCAGCGTCCTTCGTTTTTTGCCCTTCTGCCTTATTGCCTTTTGCATAAGCACCTTTTGTTGTTTGATTTTTGCAAAAAGGTATTTTTGTTAATAAACCAGCCTTTGCGCTCGCCCTCAGTTCATGTCCTGTGTCCTGCTTGTGAGTCCTGAAAGCCCTGACAGCCCTACGGGCTTATCACTAAACTTATGCAACACTGTCAAATAATGTGACATCCTGTAATATCTACAGAGGAACATTGCCTCACTATGTGTCTTTAAGGAAAGATCATTTTATAGTTTATAGTTGATTTAGACTTACATTCCTTTTGTTGTGTTTTTTTCAAAGCACATTTCAGGCCTACAGTAGCTTTACTCTTAGTTGTGGTTACACAATTGCAATAACCCTTATTTATGGGTGTTATGACACTGAAGCACAGATGTGCTGGTGTGTATCCAGCTGTGAAATTTATGGGCCAGGCCTGTCACTGCCTGGCAGTGTCCTGGTTCAGGAGGAGTGTTTGTCTGTCTGGGCACTGTTGTTTTCAGCTGACTGGAGAGGTGAGATGTTGACCAGGGTGTTTCTGATTAGGTTGCACCGCAGTCACATGCCCGGCAGATAGATCGACTCGTGCCCAACAGGTGGCGGGTTTAATTCCCCAGCAATCATGTGTCCTTACACATGAGTCTGCAATTACATTGCAGCACTCTAATGTCACCGCTTGAAGTGTTTGAATAAAAGATATTGAGATGTTTTGTTTGCTTTGCAAATGCATCTAATGTTGTCTTTAAGGTATATGAAAACAGCAATAGTGCCATTTAATTCTAGTCACATAAAGTCACTGATCCTCCTGAAGAGGAAAAAAATGGGAAGTGTAACTGGTTGTTTGCTAAAAGAATACAACTGTTTGTATTTGCTGATTTTCAGATTGTGCCAAAATGACAATGAGAAAGCGAGGAAAGGAGGACATGCAAATACTTCTTATTTCAATCAGCTAATGCGAGAATGAATGCTTTGAATTGAACAGTCAGCACTGCGGCTGCTGCCCAGGCAGGACGCTTGTTGGGTTTTGATGTAGTAAATTTCATATGGAACATTTGTCCAAAGCCTCAATGAAGTGCAGCCACTGTTTTGTGGCAGAAGGTAAAATATCAGAACTTGATGAATTCAGCGTTTAGAGGTCAGATTCTCACTTCAGTTCCGATCATTTTTCACAATTTAACCATTAGGCGGTTATACAGACTAAAATCTGGTGAAGGTCTAAGTTTTCAGAAACAACCTGCTTCATTCTTCAAAAATTTACACCTTGGAGCTTTCCAGTGTAAACACAGTCTCCTCCTATTGACTATGGACCTGCTCCACCAGACCAGTTGGGACTAAAACGCCTCGGTTGCTTAGGGAGTGGAAACATTTGTTCATTTTTCCTCTTAACTCTGTCCAGGAGGAAAATTAGTGACTTTCCAGCCATAAGCCTGATGCTCTAACTTCCAGGTTACTGGGTTTATAGCACTTTATAGAATCAGTGATAAGTTTAGTCAAACCAATAGTTGATTCTTTAGCGTAAACATGAAAATTGCGATTTCGTATCCCAATTAGAGGTTTTGTATGATTCACTCGACTGTGCTCTGTTGGCCAAGGGCAATAGCAGAGGTCTGTGTTCATGCTGGAGAACTCCAAGGTGTGAATTTGTGAAAGTGTGAAGCAGGTTATTTCTGAAAAAGATGCAAACATACTTCCAACCTTTCTCAGGAAGACTAGTGGTAAAAAAAAAGCACATTTTGAGAGTAATGAGACATCAAATGTCTCATTACTCCATGTTTATTCCATGTTTTCAGTCAAATTCAGCCGTCTGTTTGGCAGAGTATCAGAAGTCCGGTCCAGTTACTCCAGCTTTTGAGAAATGTTGATGTACAACAGCCCACCAGCATCACACTTTGCCAACTATGGCCTCCTCCAAATATTGCAAAGGTTAAGTAAATCAACAATATTCTTGCAGACAGCTTCTCATAACACCACATCACTTCAGTCACCTCTCAATGCAGCAACATGCAGAACGCTGCATGTTGCAGCTTCAAACTGTATGAACAACTGGCTGACAAGATGAAAAAGCCAGACTTCATTTAATTGGGACATCCCGTGCTTTCTTTTAAGACGGATAATTGCAGTGTGTCAGTAATGCTTAACTGTAGCTCCCGCTTCCTCATTTGGATCTCCGTGTTGCTCCATCCAGACATGTCAACAGAACACACATGGAGAAAGCTGAACCCAGCTTTATCACAGCTTTCGTCTACTGTGGAAACCCATTTTGACGCTTTTGCAACCTGACAAAAATTAGACCACACGTGTCGCGGCCGGACTGCCATATTTCAAGTCAAAACTTTGAAGAGTGAAACCTGCACTGAAGCACAAAACTACTGTGCTGGAAAACTGATCTCTCATTTAATGTTTTTTTTTTTCTTTTCCTCTTTTTTGTTTGTGAAGGGGCCCTGTAAATCATGTCCTTTATACCTCCGGCCGGGGGTTCACCGCCTCACCGCAGGGTGGGAGGAGAGCATGATGGGAAAAACATGATGGGATCTCACTTTAGTGGGTCAGAGAGAGAGAGACACAGGGAGGAAGAAGAGGGGCAAAAGAGAGTGAGGGTCTGTGAAGGAGGTAGGAGGAGCTGTCTGCACTGGATGAGAGAGAGACACAGAGACAGTTGGGGTAATATTGAAATATGGTCGGACAGAGAAAGACAAATAAAGAGAGAAGAATATGAAGACATAAAACCGCAGTAACCGCAATAAAAATCAGACTCCCTATTTCAGAACATTTTTAAGTAACCAGCAAGGTTGAGACCCAATTCCACACTGAGCATAAAGACAGAATCCAAAGCAATAAAGACTGTAAATACATGATAGAAATGTCAGGCCTCTTCACATATTAGCACAGAGAGAAAGGCTGCAGCTGCAAATTGTTGAAAGACAAGCCGATGCACTTTATTTTGCAGGCGTTTTTATGGAAAAACAGGCTGTATACAATATTTTGGTCTCGCCCATCTTTGATGTTTAAGTGCACACCATTTTATATATTTAGCTGATGCTCTTTTCCATATAATAACAATAATAATAATCAATGCATAGCTAGAAGGTCAGTGTAGAGCTAAAACAATTATTTGAATGATCAAACGGTTGATCAACTGTAAATTAATTGCAAACTGCATCGCTAAGTAAAAATGACAAAGTGAACAGATTTTAGCCTAAAATGCTAATACTTTTTCTTAACCTTCCATGAGTCTCAAGTTTAGTGTCTTCTCCAGAGACTTTTTGTTAAAGCACATAACTGTTTTCTATTTGTTACAGCATTTGGTTTATGAGAAGAGGCTGAAAGGCGGATAATATTGCTGCACAGGTACCGGAGATAAACACTAAGTAATCCAGTCTCACCCACAGGAAACCAGTCTGTTAAATTTGATGACCTCCTGTACTAGGGTTCATGTCACTTGAATACCCAGACTTAAAGTAAATGTTGCCTCTCAACCTGTGACCAAGCCTCATTAAAACCAAGCGAGAGCTCCTTTTTAAAGGGGCCCCTCAGCAACATGTATGACCTACTTGGGAGCTCAACCAAGTTTGAAAGCTGCAGTGGACAAGAGTTTAATGTAGAAACACGCCAATTGTAAAGTAATCAGACAATAACAGAGAACAGTGTTGAGTCCGTGGATTGGAGGTTTGCCTCCCATGGGGGCACATCAATGTTTAATGGAGGGTGCAGAGGGAGAGATTTGAGTCAAAAATACTGTTTGAGGTTAAATGTTTTCTTCAGTATCAGTAATTCAGTGACATTTGTGCAATCACATTGCAAGAGGAAGTGCTAATTATGCTTTTATTGGTGCCAGTTTAGCAAAATGTGGGCTAAAAACCATAAGTCAAGCTGCATCCATGGTGAAATTATACTTACTTTTTACATCCCCAAAGCATTGTGGGAACTGGGATGGGGGTGGGAGACGGTTTAAAATCCTTACCGTAGATTAACTTCAGTTTATATGTATTTCCCAAAATGGGACGAGTAGATCTCAATGGGCTTTACAGGCCCACATAAGCAACAGTTCCTGACCCAGCTTGAGCTCTTGACGAAGATCAAGAAGATCTACCAATAAGTCTTCGAACATAAGGAAAAATTGGCCAACTATTAGCTTTTCTGCTCCAATAGCCTATTTTCCCGAAGTGAAATCTGGCAAACGGTGATGGCTCACTCACCACCCTCAGATCTTCTGCCCCTCTCCTCCACATGACCCCATCAGTGCCACTTGGAGTTGCCCATGTGCAAATCTGCTTAGTGGTGCTTTTAAAAGCCTTTCCACTAAAACTTGACAATGCATTCCAGGTGCCAACTGCTCAGCAAATCACCGTCAAAGATGCAAGAACGGTTGAGCGAGGGAGCGAGAACAGCAAGCTCAGCAGCTGCGATTTGCTAAAGTTGAATTTATATGCATTGTGTTTTAATACTCTGCGGTCACCTAATACCCTGGACCAGAGCTGTTCATCCATAACTCTCAGATATAAATTTGGTCTCGACATCTAGTGTTGGCTTGTCTGACTGTGGTGGGTTTTGATGATTGATGGCACAAACATTCAACAAAGTCAGTTACAATACCAGCAGTCTGCTTCTGTGGAGTCAAACATTAGGACTCAGATGATGTATCATCACAGGGTTGAGGCAGGCCAGGCAGTTTATGAGACTGAATTCCTGTACGGCCAGCATTAAAAGAAGCAAATATGAACTTCTATAAGGGTGAAACCAGCAGTATCTTTACAGTACAAAACACAGCGACCGCACAAAAGTTCTACTCTCATAAACACGAGTAAAGCATCAGCCAAACCAGAGTGAGCCGTGTGCTGCATGGATTTACAATCTCACCATCGGCCTGCAGCTTCCATTAGAGGGGATGCGCGCATGCACACACACACACACACACACACACACAGTCTATCCAGAAATGTGCAAATGAACGCACATGCACATGAATGCAGATTGCACCCACACAGTGGAGGAAATTATTCCCGGAAATCAGGGGTGATTATTGCTCTAACAAGGCCCCAGGGGTGTGCTGAGTGGAGGTTAGGGGAGAGAGCAGTGTGAAAGGGTTGAATGTTGAGACCAGGTGTTGCTGAGAAGTAAGATTGTGTGTGTGTGTGTGTGTGTGTGTGTGTGTGTGTGTGGCAGTATTTACAAACATTCATTTGAATCTTCCCCCCCTGGAGTGTTCATTATCTGTATGATAGGAGGCAAAATTAATCACTTCTGTCTCTACTGTCAAAGCACCTAATTATCTGCATGTGTCTAAACGCTGCAGATAACCTTGTCAAGGACAATTCAGCTCATCACTGTTTGACGTTGGCTGAGATGTTTTAATTTTACTGTTATGGCAACAGAAAAATACTGAAACTAAGTCTCATCCATATATTCCACTGATTTGCTTTTGTTCTCTGTTCATAAACCCAGTCCTTACTCTAAACATAGCTTCTAACTCTAACAAACACCAGTTCTGCTGTTGTATATACTGTGCATCTGCATACTTTCAAGCAAAGAAGAAAGAAAATTGCTGCAAGCCCAGAGTTTATCCTAAGAAAGGACTGTTTCCTTAGCTTTTTTTTCCCAGGCTTTCTCCAACTAACCGACTGACTTAAATGTTTTGCATGTGAATAGCCAACTCGGAGCAAATTCACCCTCACACACAATATATGCAAGGTATTTGCTGCATCATGACATCCGTGGATATTGCAGCGTCTCCCTGATAGAGAGAATCAGAAACTTTTTTCATTTGGCAGTCATTAAAACCAGGAGACTAACCCAGATAGAAACTTGGAGAAAGATGCCTTTTGCATAACACAGTAATCTGTACAAGAAGAAGTGTACATCTGGCCTGCAGAGCAGCCCAGTACTCAGAGGTTGGTGGTTTCATTCTCTGCAGCAACAACTCTGCTGCACCCTCTGCTCACAGATTGCATCAATCTGTGTCCTTGTCTAATGCATTCTGTGTTTTGTTTACAGTTTTGGGATCAGACAGCGCAATATTTTTGTCTTTGATGATGGTCACACTGTCAGATCTAATGATCACAGTGCCATAGACTTTTGCTGTATCTTGGTTGGGTGGCTGGCAAGACTACACGTATGACCCTGACCAATCACGATCATGTGGGAGTTTAGGTGAAGTTTTTGGTGAAACAGCTGTCAATTATGGTGACGGAAACGTTGTGTGTGATGCTGGCAGTCAAGCGCAGCCTACCTGACAACAGCAACCTCAACATCCCTCCTCCTCCTCCGTCGCCATGTTTGTTACCTGACTGTGCCCTAGAGAGAGCACCGGATTGGTCGTCGCTAAGGAACACATCATGGGGGATGTCACACAAGGCGTGTCTAGACAAAAAAATTCTGACATGCTAGGCTTTTCGTCGGGGTGTCGTGGGGTATCCCTGATGCTGCACAGCATGTCGTTTACCATGTCATACTACATGGGTATAGATGCCTGACTGTCGTTCATAATTGGCCAGGACATTGGTATTTTGTGATCCCGACATGAGTATACAGGTGGAGTATACTAAAGTGGAGTCAAAATGTTGTAGTTTTAAATAGTCACATGTACAATCAAACATACATTCAGCTGGTGGGATAAGCTGCAGAACGTAACCCCCTTTTATGACCCTGAAAATGAATAAGCAGGTCAAAAATCAAATTTTAAATTGTATTGACAAGGGGTCGACCGATTATTGGTGTGAGCTATTATTGACTCAGATATTCAGCATTTTTATGATTATCAAATCTTTTATTTTTCTTCAAATCCAGTTGCGGATAAAATGAATTAGCTGCTATGGCTCTGCTGCAGCTGCCTCTCTCTGTCTGTAGTCACCATTCTTTAGTCTGACATTCGTCACAAGTAAAGGCCTGTCAGCACCGAAGGCTGCTGTTCCACAGTTGGTCCAAACTCTCATTCCAATAGAGGAAGTGACGCTGGAGGTGTCGCCTGTGCTGAAGATGCTTCTTCAAGGCGATGAAGAGGCTTGACACGAGGCATCAAAACACTCAGGTACGAGGGAGAGCCCGAGCAAACATTTCTCAAAATTAGAAGAAACAAAAACTCTGGATCTGCCATGTCTGATAGATTCTCATTCTGATAATCATGCAGTCTCCTCTGGTGACACAATGACCAGAGCCAGTATTGACTCTGTATGCCTTAAGGCATTTGCATAGATAATCTGTAGGCTGTAGAGGTCCAGTTCCAGTACAGTTGCATGATAAATTCAACAGAGTCCTGCATCTCTACAGTTACTGACGTGCTACCATTTATCCTGGCTGCATGCCTGCCTATCTGTTTTGTATTCCCCCTTGTGTGTAATGTGTAAGATCATCTGCACTGGCCTTAACACTCTAAGTCATGTGAAGGAGTCGTCTCTCAAACAGCTTCCTGGATCAGCCTTTGGAAAACAGGCTGTTATTAATCTATGACGGAATGAGGGACTGCCATGTGATCTGAATTTATTCTCCACTGATTCCTAGAAGAATGCTACTCTTGATTTGCTCAAAAACAATTCTGGATGCTTCTGCAGATGTTTAAATGTTTCTTGGAATTATCCCGGTTGGAATTAAGTCAATTAAGTTTTGGTTTTACTTTGCAAAGACAGAGAAGGTCTGTGAAAACAAGCTGTTGTTTTGAGGCATGGGTGAAGTTGGAAGTAAATAAGCATCAAAAATGTCTTAAAACGTGATGTAGAGCTTTAAAGTTCCCCAGTCACTGGCAGGGGGTTCGCTGTTATGAGTGGATAAACTGTAGATATCTCACAAGAGCTCTTGTTCCAGGATATATCTCCATCATAACAGCAGATGTGAAAGGGCCACAGGGCAGGAAAAACCTACAGAACCCCTCGGGCTAGAGGGTACTTTTCCTACCCATATCTTTCAAATGATTCTGATGGCATCGGTTTTTCTTTTGTAGAGAAATTAGGCAGTTCTGGTGAAAGTTGCCACAGTCTGTAGGGGTCAGTTTGTTTCAAACAAAAATTCACATTGGATTATCAAGCAGCGCCTGAAACCCTTTCCAGGGTAGAGTGTGGGAGGCCTTACAGGGCAAAGTTCGTAACTTTCCAAAACCAACAGTCCTACAAACAAGCCCACTTCATGCAGCGATTGACCGGGTGTGCTGAGCTCAGAAAGTAAACAGGGCTGGAATCTTTCTCCTTAACTCTCATCTGTCATTCTTCAGAAAACTACTTCTGTCTCCTTTCGTGGCTCTGCGCCGCCAACAACCTGTCCGTCTGTACCGTTCTCTTAAATGCAAAATCTGAAGAACGCCTCTGGGAAGTTTCTTCAGATTTGCGTTAAACGTCCACCTGGACTCAAGGATGCACTGATTAGATTTTAGCGGTCAAAGGTCACTGTGACCTCACCAAACATGTTTGTGGCCATAACTCATGAACAGAAGGGCAATTTGAATATACTTGATACTGAATTGGTGACACTCATCCTGGGTGTCCACCTTGAAACCAAGCTGATTTTAGAGACCTTCTGTGCTGCTCGGTTTCTTTGCAGCAGCATCCATATTTAACGTTTTCTTAACTGTGATGGCTACAACTGTTCTATCAGAGTAAACTCTATTGGCCAAGCGTGTGAACACAAACACGGAATTTGAAGTTTTTTTATTTCTCTCAATGAATTTACACACCAGTAGACATACAGGAGTAGTCCACCACAAGCTCAGTGGTTTTGCTGATATTGAGTTTCAGGTGATTGCCATTGCACCCTGTGACAAAGCTCTCTTTCAGTCCTCTGTAATCATCTATAAAAAATGTCTCTAAGATAAGATAGCATGTCTCTCACTGGAAATTGTTCCCTCGGATTATAGCCAGTATCCTATTATTATATGGCAATATATTGATGACTTCTGGGGCTACCACAGCCAAACGTCCTATGGCTTGGATGCCCCAGAGTGAGGCTGTAATACCTCTTCTACCCCACAGTCAGTTTGGCATGCCCTGTCTTGAACTGGCCATTGTGCACTTCAAAGAAAGTTGCAAATTTCCTCATTTATAACTATGTGCAACACAGCAAATAAACAAAGTGTTTCGTACGTGTTGATTTCAGCCCTCACCTCAGTGGGGGATCCGACCTGGGGATCTTGTCTACCACATTTGCTGGAGTTAAAAATTAACACATCTACCTGTGCGTGTGTGTTTTTCTCTGTGTGTGTGTTTATGTGAACCACATGGCATCTGTCAAGCCTCAGCTCCTCCCAGCTCAGAAAACCCCGGAGAGTTGGCTGCAGAAAGTGGGTCACCACCTTCACAGACTTGTTTGGGAAACGCTAATAAACACCCACACACACACACACACACACACACACACACACACAACATAACACGTTGAGGGAAAATGCGAAAACGTGACCAGGACTCCCACTGAAAAATGTAAACATAATGATGGAAAAAAGCTGATTTTACGTTTTTTAAAAGGTGTTTTTCTGCAGTATTAAAGCAGAAAAGACGTTATTTCAGTAGAGCACCCTTCGTCTCTTCATCGTTCTCCATCCTCTTCTCATTTCCTCTATCTTCTCTCCCTCCTTTCTGCTTGTATCTTTAGCTGTCTTTCTCATAAGCTTTGTCCTCTCATTTGATTCCTTGCGGTTTCTCCAGCAGCGCCGGTTCTATCCAGCAGTCTGTTTATTTTAAACTGTTGCACAGTATCTTCTAGCATTGTGTGAGTCTAACAAAACCTGTTAGGCCAGAGATAACAGTATAATCTACTTTAACAGACCCAGCTCTGGAGTTAGAGCTAGTCTTTTGACTTATTAAAACCACAAATGTTGAGTGAGGCATTCAGAGGCATAAAATCAAGAAAACCCTGCATGTTTGGCGTTATGGCCGACAGATGCAGTCAAAGGGTTTAAATCTCTCTTGCAAATGGACGGTCTCTTGCAGGAGCTGTATCCCCATATCAGCATCTTGGCAACGGCTGCTGCAAAAACTAGTCAGTGCTAAAAAAAGAGTGTGTGTTATCCCATCTGTTGTTGATATTTTACAATCCATTTTAATGATGTAGCTTGGCTGTAATATGGAGACACATTTTCTACATGTGTTACACAGTGGCGGCCAGTTATCACTGTAAAAATGGATAAATTCAGACAATATAGCAGAAGTGCACCGTTTTTTCTTTCCACCAACAAAATAATGGTGACCAGCCCAAGCAGCCAGTGGAGTTGGCACTTTCCAGGCAGCGGCCAGCATTTACAAGCACGTGTCTGGTGTTTATTAACCACCAGACATTTTTCTTGGCAGGGTGGAAGGGACCTGTGAAACAGTATGTGGAACCACTGGATACTGAAACCTGCCACTTAAATAAATGCTAATGGAAATCCTGCATTTGGTGGGGAACTCATCTCAGCAGGGTGCCTCACCTTCTCAGTGTTAGGGCGGCCACTGTATTCCACCACATTTTTGTGGATAATAATCCTTTGTTTGGCTTTATTTGGACTGCGCCCAGTCGAGGGGAGAGCAGAGCAGAATATAAAGCAGAGGAGAGAAAATGTCAGGAGAAAGAAACCGCAGAGAGGTGTGAGGAGATGTGAGGGGAAAGGTGAGAAGAGCAGAGGGAGAGGAAGGGGAGATGCAAAGAGGAAGGGTGAAAATCCCCCCATTTCCTCCATGTCCATCATCGACCAGTTCACGTGTTAAAGCCTGGACCCACTTCATGCAAACACACACTTGCTGTACGCCTTTGTCACTCCTTTCAACAGAGAGCGTAAAAATCTGACACAACAAGGAATGAAGCATGTCATAAGTGATCCAAGTGTGTGGCCTGGAAATTAAAGCTGCTTTTTCGTTCTATCACTTTGTATGAAACTCACGGAAGTGGAGCAGCTGCAGATTGAGCAGAGGTCAACAGGTTGGCGGGTAAACTGTCAAACTGTCGTCTCACTTTATTGTTGCTCGCCTGCAGTCAAGGCACCTGCATTGTTGCCACTCATATCCATTGCATGCAGCTGCTTTGTCTTAACTTTCCGCTCAATAGACATGATCAGATTATCAGTATTGTATTGATATATGCATTTGTCAATACCCAGTATACTAATGCAGTTCAAAAGCAATAAAGAATACATTTAGACTGCAAAATAATCTGGCAGAAAAACAATAGAATTACAGAATTAATCCTAAATGGCACTGAATTTAATATCAATTATTCTATATATATATATTTTTCTTTGGTCGAAACAACCAATGCTGTCCGTGGTGCAGACATACTTCAGTCTTTCGTGGGATTTGATGACAATAACACGATTGCTGTATAGAATGATGTTGGATACTATCACTGCAAGGGACAAAACCATAATTAGGTAGGGTCAGAGTGTCTGTCTGGGGTTGGGAGCAATATTAATTTGCAACTATTGTCAGGTCCTTACCTGTAAACAACAATTATTCCTAATCCGCTGCAGTGAGATCCTCACTAAAGGTCAGTCGTGTGGTCACTGTGCTGCTCATAAACGTGCTAATAGCGACCGACCTGCCTGCATAATTAAGTCTTGGTTAGAATTAATTCTTGTGAACAAAATGCCTCATGCCTGCAAGCATCCTGTAAGTGGTGTGCTAGAACAATCTGTAGAAACAAAGACAGTGTATTTTATGTTTTAAGTGGAAATTTAAAGTGACAAAAAGGTAAAAGTTAGTTAAAAATAAGTTTTCCACCATTCATCAACCTTTCAGAGGTTCACTGTTTGGAACAGGCCTCTCTTGTGCTCTGTCCATATGCAGGAGTTGCTTTATTTAACCTCGCAGAGTTTCGGCCCCTTCAAGCCTCATGCTGTCTTGTCTGACAGCCAAGGCTTTAACAAGGAAAAGAGCCTCAGTCTCCCACTTGAACCCTGTAAAACAGGATTATACTCCAACACGGATTAATGTTAAGTGCCTTGCCCAAGGGCAGCTTGATGGTATTTCCTGAAGGAGCGGAGAGTGTTCGTCATTCACCTGTCCTTCCCCTGAATTTTCCAGTTCTTCCAACAAGCCAGCATCTCTTAAATCTTCAAGCTTAGTCCACATTCAGGAGAGGGACAGGAAGATGTGTCTGCTTAGAACATACTGAGGGTTTTGAACAATGTCTCTAAACTTTGAATTTAAGCCCGATCGCGGTCGGTACTAACGCTGGTCCTGAGGTTTAAGCAGACACTTATTTCCTCTCTAAAAGTTCCAGCAGCCTCATGAAAATGTCTCTTCCCCTTTGCACAGTGCCCTTTGGAGGTCCCCGTGCAAGCTGAACAAAACGTGCCCTCTGCCTGTTTGCTTTTTTCTTTTAATACATCTGGTTCCCATCCTGCTTCCTGAGGTTTAGATTAAACCGTCGTGAGTTTCCAGCTGCTGGAGAGCCTGTTCCAGTGGCCGTAACCTCGAATGGATGAACCAGAGAGGAAAGAGGAAGGGACAAAGAGAAAGGGAGAGTGTGATGGAGGGATTTGGGTTTATGCAGGGAGCAAAAGAGTGATAGGTTAAGAGAAAAACAAAGATGAAGAGGTGTTGTAGAGGTTTTTCCATGTCTCGTGTCAGAAATCGGCGATAGTCGGTTCAAGATGAGGTCTCACATGATTGGCAGCATACAGCTGACAACCATTTCTATTGCTCCAGTTGACAAAGACAGCAGAAGTTGAACTTTTCACAGCTGAATAGATTGTTGAATATTTAAAATGTGTCTTATTTCTACCTTTATTTTGGTTATGATCACTATAATAATGAATAAAACTGCATCATCTGATCCATATTGACATATTGATGTATCTCTGTGTAGATGAGTCTTCTTACTTGGCGACTCTCCATTCTGTGTTGAGTGGAAATAGATCGTCATGCATGCAGGATACATCATTTCCCTTCTGCTGAATGAAACAAGACATTTGCTTTTCTAACTAGAATAAGACCACATCCAATTGATTTCCTCAGTGCAAATATGCAACAGTAAAGATGCTTACGAAGCTGGAAGAAAAAAAGAATCAGCATTTTGGATTACATTTGATTCACCTTGAGGCCTTTAAATCACTGACAGAGTGGGTACAGTGTTGATAATGTTGTCAATAGCAAGCTCTCTGCTGTATAATCCACAGTGTGAGTATATTTCACTTCACACTTTATTAATGAGTATTCTGTATTATGGATGATCTGATACTGATGAGATGATCTCTGATTGGTGATTTGTGTTCACCACCACTGCACTAATGTGACACAGGCGCGCTGTATATGTCTCGAGGAACATACGAAAATGAATGCAGATTTATTGCAGAAATGAATTAAACTGGAAAGCAGATACAAGCAGCAGAGCTGCTGCAGATGCAGTTGTCACTGCTGGTTTGTGTTTCTTCCTCCACGGCCAGACTGTTGCAGCTGTTCTAGTGACATCTAATGGAATCAACCAGTAACTTTATATTCAGAGTTGATGGATGCAAACTCCAGTACTTCAGTACATTGAGCTATTTTTCTAGGGCTGCAACTAACAGAAAATAGTGAAAAATGGCCATCACAACCTCTTAGAGTCCTATTTGAAGTCTTATATGTCTTGTTTTGTCTGACCAACAGTCTGAAGCACAAAGACATTCAGTTTACTTCAATGTGGGACAACGGGAAAGCTGCAGTTTTCACTTTTGATCAATTCTGTTCATCTTTGCTTGAGAAACGACTTAAAGGATCAATCAGTCATCTAAATAGCTGCTGATTCATTTCGCGTTGACGGCCAAATCAGCTTCAGCTCAACGAATCACGGCTGGAAAATGTTAAAACAAATTGCGGTGGGTGGTGAGTCGGCTCCGGAGACATCAGCTAAATCAAAACAAGTAGTCTTAAATCTTCTGATAGACGTTTAGCTTTCGTCTTTGTTTCCAGATTTTAATTGGCAGCCTCGGGTGCCCTGATATCTGTTCTCGTCTCTTGTGTGACATTTCCTGTCAGCACGAAGCGGTTTCTTGTATACTAACTACCAGAACAGTTTACAGTGTTGTGAAGACTAAAGCGCGGTCGAAACAAACAGATCTCGGCTCGAGAATAAAACACGAACCTCACCTTTCCACAGTTTATTTCCTTTTAAAATAATTCATACAAATGCATACAGTCACAAACATATCTTTGTCAGGTTGTCAGTTTTGACCAAAAATAATGATATTTACTGTAGAATATAGAATATGTATACTGTATATTGCTACGCCTACTACTTTACCATAAAGGGGACCAAGGTAGGCAACAGTGGACTGTGTGTTACTACCAGGGATGGAATTTCAAGGAGCACCTCGACACTTGAAAAGCGAGTCTGTTGTCTTTACTTGTGGCACCCATCGGTTTGAATGAGGAATGCTTACAGTTTATATTAAGAAGTATTAGCAAAGAGTTTCTCCTCCACATATCGGCAGGCATCTGGTGAGGAAAGACTACGAGTAAAAGTCTGAATATTCCAGCATTCCTGTCAGGATTTTGGGGCTCTAGTCTGAAGGTGATATTTAAATGTCACCTCAGTACCTTCTGTGCTAGACGCCCCTCTCCAGATTCTGGCCAGTGAGAGCTCGGCACTAGCCCGGGCTGTAATATACTCACTCATGGCTAGTGAAATTTCCATCCCTGATTGCTACTCTTACTACCTCACCATGAAGAAGACCAGGTAGGCAACAGTGAACTGTTTTCAACTACTCAGCTGCTGGTAGAAGGGGATCCAAAAAGCACCGTCACTTAGCTGTCCGGCTAACATCAACAACACGTGAACTGGAATCAGTAATAAATACTCCAGATAGAAAAAGAGTTGCAGATATTTCACGACGGATGTGGCGATATCGGCATCTTGTTTACATTGTGGGAATGTCACCAGTGAAAGTAGATTATTGTCTCAGTTTGCTGGCTTAGATTTGAAGTTCTAAGCATTTTTGACATAGTGTTTAGTTGTGTATTTAGATGGCAGTCTTAGCAATGATGCCTTGTGGAGAGTATGAGCCACCACCCCTCCTCCCAGTGCTGCTTTTTTAGACACAGATACAACCAAGTCACATTGACACAGGCAGGCAGAACACCATATGTACACATAGACACAGAGGCCACAGAGGGTGGCGAAACGGTATACTCAGGAAGGACCCATCATGAAATGTTAAAGGGATACTACACTGGAGAAATCAGTACGTTCTGACATGCTATCATGAAACGTCTTTATTGTGCATATGCGGTCTCTCTCGCTGCTGCTCCCACAAGCAGATCGTTCCTCTTTTACAAAGTATACGAGCCTCGTAGTTTTTTTAAGTTTGAACGATCTTCAAGAACACGACTATTCCTTGTAGTCAGTAACCGTTAGCTGTCCTTAGCTGGATGTCACATCTGTATAAGCGAGTTTAACTTCAAACAGGAATTCAAAGTAGCTTTGGCAGAATGCAGATTAGTTAAATAACTGATATATTAAGCTTGTTGATGCAGTTTTTCACAAGATTTGACAGATCCGTCGTTAGAAGGGCAAACGCTGATACAGCAGCATGAAGCAACACACTGATTCACCAATGTTGCGCATAATTTGTAAACCTTGGTGCTCTGAACTGTTACTCCATGACCTGGACAGTTAGTATGTGTAAAAGTGGAAGTACTGGATCATTAGACATGAAGAAGACAAAGATAATAACCTTTCATGAGACGGTTTCTCGAACCGTAAGCTGCTACAAACTCTCAGTGCATTGCGTCGTCCATAACCTGCTTTGTCCGCCAAAATAATTAACCCACCCACATTATTTCGTAAATTCAAATGAGCCACGAGGGATAAAACTCGTCCCAGCCAAGCATACCATTATGCCACCTCCCTACAGCCTTTTCTCCCACAACCCCCTCAGTCTGGGTCAAACATTTACACAAGTCCCAAGAGCAAAATCACATGCCCCCTAAACACAACAAACAAAAGCGAACATTAGATCAACTTTAGCTCTTGTTAAAGTTCTTCCTCTAATGTAGCGGGACACAAAAAGGCAAGCAGGTAGAAAAACAAAAGCACTAAGTGGCATTAAAAAGGAATTTTTGAAACCAAAAATCTTAAAAAACAATATACCAACTGC
The DNA here is from genome assembly GCF_017976325.1 of Chelmon rostratus. Taxonomy (NCBI): domain Eukaryota; kingdom Metazoa; phylum Chordata; class Actinopteri; order Chaetodontiformes; family Chaetodontidae; genus Chelmon; species Chelmon rostratus. Next base: position 21,546,626 of record NC_055666.1, read on the forward strand.
GGAAACTTGATTTCCTGAGATGGTGTGCAAAAAGCTGCCTCTTTTTTATGGGGCTTGTTAATTTTGGGGACACAAAAAAAAAAAGAACAAAAAACAGATACTGTATTCTCAAACCAGTTTGGCTACATAGAGAGATCACATAACCCTTGTTTTTCTTAAGACTGGAATACAAATATCAGTGTCTTTTTGCCGCAAGTCTAAAAACTGTACACAGACAGGTTACATTCATTTCATAACCTACTACTTTTGCTTGTACATCAAACTAAGGAAAGGACACAGAAAAAGAGAGAAAGACATGAAACGGGCCCCTCTAACGTTGGACACACGACAGTCTAAGACAGCAGATTTGATTCAGTATTTTTTCTCCCCAAATCAACAGATAGTTGTTGTTTTTTTTTTAACTTCTGGCGGAGAAAACTGTTTAAAAGTCGACTAAACTGTAGTTATGTGAAGATAAACCTGTGGATCTATACATACATCTTTTCTTGGGACTTCCGGTTGGAGCAGAGGACAATTGTCTTGCTCTTCGATTAGAGCATCTGACAGCTATCCACTCCTCATCATCATCCTCTTTACGGGCATCATCCTCTTCCTCCTCTTTGGAGTGTGAGCTGGCTGCTGCGAACCAATTGCCAGAGAGTTGTGAATCGATTGTTATTGGGACCTCAACCTGTCGATCTGACACTCTGTGAACCTGTCTGATAACAACTTGTCACTAGGGAACTGATCGCTATGATCCCGGTTGCCATGCCAACCTCCTCAGGTCACCAGACAACACAGGCAAGCGTGTATGTGTGTGGTAGTGTGCTTGTGTGTGTGGCTACAGTTGGTCGTTCGGATGCTGCTCTCTGTCGCCCTCTGGTGGCTTGACTGTATTTTGTCCGGGGGACGGGGCATGAGGAGGGTGTGTGACGGCGGGCGGGAGGGTGTGTGCGATGGGCACGGCGCTGGGCACAATGCCTTCAACGGGTGGCGGCAGGCCGCCGGCTGGCAAGCTCACCACTCCTGGGGGATACCTGAGAGAGGGAGATGCAGAACTGGGTCATGAAAGCACCACCGAAACAACAGTTAGTATTATGCGACTGTGTTTTGATCATACAGCCAAACACATTGCAGCAGACCTCCTTTAACAGTAGACAAGACAACTGAACTGAACATTTATACATAAAAAGCTGCATTAACAGAATACTTCAGTGACGTACTACTGTAGCACGCTTTAGCACCACAGAACACTGCACCTCCATCAAGTTTGAGGGATTTGATTTTTAAAAAATGCTCAAAATCAAAGCAGGCGGGGGAAAAAGTTCAGAATTTTATTCCCAAGTCAAGTCACTTCCCATAATGCAGCTCAATAGAGTTTTTTCATAGACACCATTACGAATTAGTAAATGTCCACGTCTTTAAAACTCCAAGCCCCCAGTTTGTATCAGGGGGTTTGGAGTCCACATTAAAAAGTCCCAGAGACAAAGCTGGCATTTTAAGATTGCTTGTACTGTTTCATACGCGACAGATTTTCCATTGACTATCATAAAATATGTAGAGAAACAGCAAATCCTAACAGCAGGCAACATGGAATAAGTGAATGTTTGGCAATTCAGCTCGAAAAATGACAATTAATAGCTTCAGATTAACCGCTAAATTGACTAATCGTTTCAGCTGTACTGACATTTACATAGTTTCAGTGTTTTAGCAGAACAGTGAGGCTGTTGGCTGCCAAGTCCATCGGTGTAATTGCAGACTGAAGCACTTTCTTGCTTATGCTGTGTAGTTCTGATAGCAGTAACACAATGTAATTGCAACACAGCAGAAACATGCATGTATCAACCATTAATACAGAAATCTGCTGTCATTAGTACCTTTCTGACAACGGCTGTTTACATTCTGTATTTTCAAGACATTTGGCAAAAATTGTATCAATCAATCACTTTTCCAAGGTTTGGGAGGGGAAAAGAATTAAACTGTACTGACCACTACAGGCTTCTTTATCCTGATGTCAGTTATTACCTATAAGCCCCGTTGAGCTCGGGGTGGACGGTGGCCGGGTCAACTCCTGCCCAGTGGTTGTTCTGGGTGAGGAACTCCTTGTTCACGCAGTTCTTCAGACTGTCCGGGATACGACCTGAAAAACAGAGGCGGCGCAAAGGAAGGAGAGCGAGAGGGATGTGAAGCGCTGAAATATATAAAAAATGAACGGTCCAGTGTGCTACAGTTCACACTGGGGATCTTGTTAGCGTCACTGCGCTGCGTTTCAAAGCAGGTGTGATATTTTTACCTCACTAACCCGTTTTCTACAGAGACAAGATTGAACAGGACAAAGGTAAAAAGGCAGAGCCACTAGGGGAAACCACAGGACAAGAGAAAGAACAGGAAGGATGGGTCAATGCTCGGCTGCAGCAGGACACCTAAAAATAGAGGCAGTGTTTCCCATCATTGCATGTGTGTTTCCATGATGATGTGAGTGTGTGTGTGTGTGTGTGTATACTACCTGTGATAGCCCTTCGGATCTCCCTGGCTGCCTCCTCCCTCATCTCCAGCGATGCCTGTTCGCTGTACCAGGCAGCGTGTGGGGTGCAGATCAGGTTGGGAGCGTCCTTCAGCGGGCCCTGACTGAAACTGACACATGTGCACACGGCAAACAATCAGCTGCAGCTGCAACACACGATTGTATTTCTCGTTGACTCATTTATACGTTATTTTTTTTAAATGTGCAATTAATTTTTCAGTGTAGAAAATGAAAACAATTAAGTAAAAATAAAACGCTTATCGCACATTTTCCCTTATCCAAATGTAATGTCCTAAGATTGCTTGATTTGTGCCAACAGTCCCAAACCCAGAAATATTCAATTAACAATTATAGAAAATTGCTGTAATTTAGTTTTCTGTCAGTCAACCATCACTTTATTCTGTAATCAGTATTGTGCTTGAGTATAACCATGACAAATAACTGTAATTCACATTTTCTTGAGCTGCAACAGAATAAATTTATATGTACAAATACAGATTTACATTCAAATGTGCTGGAAATTGCGCTTAACAGATAACAATTAGTTCAACGACAACATTAAACCCAAAATAAAGACGGTTTAAAAAGCCAGCGAGTGTTACCTGAAAGGCTCTGTCTCGTGAACATCCAGAGCAGCTCCACGTATCCTCCCCTCCTTCAGGGCCTGAGCCAGGGCCTTCTCGTCCACCAGACCCCCCCTGGCCGTGTTCACCAGGAACGCCCCCTGGCGCATCTTTAACACACATACACACACATGCAGTCTGTCATTTACTTGGGTGAAGGTGAAGCATTACAGATGAACACTAGTTATCCTGAACAGCTTGTTTCTTGCTGTCAGTGCAGAGATTCCTCGAGACGGCCCTCTAATAATAAATGCGTTATATTTTATTGATCCCCGTAGAGAAATGTTCTTTTCTCGTGCTCTCCTCTGGCAAGGTCAGACATACTTAAAGAGAGCTTTAAAACTGGCTTTAAAACTAGCCGTAGGATGAGCTGCGGAGATGAGCGGCAGACTGTGCATCAGTCGTCATATGCAGCGCACGCATTCATTCATCTGTATGTAGGTAGTGGGCTTCCCTGGGTATCTGCTTCTTTAATATTCATGAACGTGGGATGTAGTAGTGGCGATGTGGGGATAAATAAATCATTCAAGCGTGTGTTTGTGCGTGTGCTGCAGTCCCATCCACCTGTTTGATGGTGAAGTCGTTGATCAGGTGGTGGTTGTGTTCGTTGAGGCTGCAGTGCAGAGAGACGCAGTCGGAGTGGAAGAGCAGGTCCTGAGAAGAAATACAGAAAGAAGTGTGCCAGAGATAAATCCAAGTCCCTGTTTTTACACTCACTGCTGCAGGAGCTTCACACGGGATTCACACTGGAATTAAAACTGTCCTCTTTTCAACCAAATCACCTTTCAGATCATCTGTAAACATGATCTGTTCTGCATTTTTATTAGTCACTAACTGGGATGAATATAAATTTTGAAGTATATTTGTGTTTTTCATTACTGACATGATGAGAGATACTGTTAATGAGCACAAGAGGGCGACACTCCTTGGCCACACACAAAAGCGGCATGACAGTAAATGCACATTGTGTCATGGTGGATGGTGGAGAAAGCGGTGTTTTGTCAGCAAAGAGAGACGCAGTCAGTGAAAGCAAGATTTAGTCTGAATCGGTTTAAAGTCCACGCTAGTGCTGTGCTCTTAGTGGCTGAAATCCTAATGGGAGTCTAGTGGAAATCGTTCTGCAGTGACAGTAATATCTGTCACTGTCATGAGAGCGTGCCAGCATCCCCCCTGAAAAACCAGCCAGTGTCTGGAGCAAGAACAAGACCTGGACTTGCATCCCTGGTAGTAGCACACAGCCTAGCGGTATTCTAAATGTCACCATTGAGGATATTGCTTTTGCTTTTTTAGAAAATAAACAAAGGAAATCGATGAGCTTTCACTTCTTTTATGTTCCCACTGCTATATTCCTGTTAGTGTCTGTTAGCTGTACCAGGAAAGGCACTGAAACAATCACTCTACAAGCTGGACTTAAAGCTGTGCATGTGTGGAAAGGCTGCTTCTGGGTTTAAACATTTTTTAAATAATCTTTCATAGTCATATGAATCCAACACGTGATCGCTGCACAAGGTGGGAAGGCTGCTGATTTCTGTGTTTGTGTGTGTGTGTGTGCCCTACCTGTAGTGTGGTGACCCTTTGTAGTCCCAGGGATCTCTCTACACCGTCAGCCAAATAAGGGTCATAGAAGATCACATTGAAGCCAAAGGCTTTGGCTCGCAGTGCGACGGCCTGGCCCACTCGACCTAGAAACACAGGAATACCCACAGGCATAGAGGTGCACATGCATTAATACACACACACATTCAGACAAAGTGCAGACACATGAATACACATTCAAATGGAAAAACACAACAGTCAACATTTCTGTGAGTCTAATATTCCCTTTTTTGACAAATTACATAATTCTTTGGTTACACACATCTGCTCATTATTACTGAAAAAGCTTCCAGACTGTACAGGGAAGAGATTTGCATTCTGCTTCGGGTTAATCCGCTTATATTTTATTGGCAGTAACTCTGCAGGAAGCCAATTTAGCTGAGCTAGGGACAAAACTTCCCAAAATGAAAATGGTGAAGGGGAAAAATCCTTTGATTAAAAACCTCAGCTCTGTTCCTCAGCCTCGATGTAAACGGACAGACCACGCCAGATCAGACGCATCGAACAAAATGAAAACATTTTTAGCCGTGCTAGCAGCATAGCTCTGTCTTTCATGCTCCTCAGAGGATGAATCGCTGGTTGAAATGTTTTTGTCTGAGTGAAATGTCGTGTCAAAGCGAGAACATTTCCCTCAGCCTCGGCTGTACAGTCTGTTTACTGCTAATTAGCAGCTCTTAGCATGCTAACAGGCTAAGATGGCTAATGGTTTATCTGCTTAACATCAGCACTGCGAGTATATCAGCATGTCGATGTTACCACTGAGCTCAAAGCCCTGCTGTGCCTTGCAGAGCTGCTAGCATTAGCTGTAGACTCATCGCCTTGTTTGTGCAACAGGATGCGAAGTGTCTCTCACTGCAGAGACATTCAGCGCCATGTGTGTCGCCACTCACCGAGCCCTATAAGTCCCAGCGTCTCTCCTCTGATCCTCGCCGCTCCTGACGCCACCTCTCGGATCTGCTCCACGCTCTGAACCCGCGTGCCCTCCCGGAGAGCCTGCCGCGGATAATAGTTACTCATTACATGCAGATATCACACAGACAGCAAAAACATGACATCTAAACACACACCAGGCACATATCATGAAGTCTGCACGTAATGAGTCTAAGTCCTGTCAGATATTGTCATCATGATTAGTCTAAATAATGTTTGTTACTTAGAACTGATTTGAGGAACAAATCATTTTGCTGTACCTTCTATATCTTACATCAACGTCTTTCAAATACAGCGACGTTCTAAAGAAAATGAAATGTTTCAATTTTGCTGATTTGTCAGTTGACAACCGTCAGTAATTGTCGAAACTAAAATTGTGATAACTGAACGAACACCTCGGACCAACACATGTAGAATTAGTTCACTTAAAACCAATTTATTTCAGTCCCTTTTATCAGTCACACGGGGATACAAACCTGGTGCAGCCAGGTGGTGCGTCGGTACAAGGTGAGGATGTGACAGAGCGTGGAGTCCGCCGTCTCCTCCACTGAGGCTGCTGGCATATTGCATACAGCTATGCCTGTCGGACCAGAGAGCAGATAAGGATTAGTAATAGCTTTTTGGGGCCATTTGAGGAGAGAGATGAAGTTTGGTGGAAGCTATTTTGGTGGAGAAGTGCAGAGTCGAGGCGTGGCGTCAGCAGTTTTCTCAACAGTCACGACTGGCAACTTTAAAAATGGCAGAGCCGCTCGGTGGAAGGAGATACAGGGTGTTAGTGAAGCTCTGGCTGCTGCATTTGAGCTGTACTTCAAATGGCAGTACCTACCGGCAGCAGGAAAAAGTTTTTAGGAGATTTAGTCAAATTAGTTATTGAGCAGTGGTGGAATTTAACTAATTACACTTACTCAAGTACTGTACTGAAGTAAACTTTTGAGGTGCACCCGAGTATTTCCATTTTTTTGCTACTCTATACCAGCTGCATTTTGAAAGCCAGTAATGTACGTTTTACTCCACTGCATTTATTTCTTTAGTTACTCATTATTTTGCAGATGCAGGCTGTTAATACAAAATATAAACTAATAAATTATGATGTATTATTGTGGATTAATTTTAAAAATTAGCTCCACCTTTACCAGCTGCAGCATTAGTGGTGCTTATACACTGATGCACCACTAAATATAATCCAGTCATATATATTATTCTGATGTATGTAATTCCTGCTGCGATGTGGTCTCTCAATCAAAACAACACCAACAAAAGATGTAGATAAAGATAGATAGATAGATAGATAGATAGATAGATAGATAGATAGATAGATAGATAGATAGATAGATAGATAGATAGATACTTTATCTCCAAGAAGAAATTTGCAAAAAGAGTGGTTAGCTAGTTGGCCAACTTTCTTCCTCATGTGACGCCACCGACAGGCGACCAAGTGAAATGACATTTGCATATTTTAATGCAGAAATGTTACCTAATATGCATTTAACTAAGATTTTGAATGCAGGACTGTGGTGTTGCTGTTTTTGCTAAAAGATCTGAGTACATCTTCCACCACTGCTGTTAAATAAAGAGTAAATACAGCAGACAACAAGACTGTCTATTTGTATCAGAACAGCTGCTCTCAAATCAGTTAAAATGCTCATAATTGAGCTCATAACGACTAAAATCAACGATGGCTCTTTTCCATTTAGGTGTGCCAGCTAACTCGCCCAGCATGACCTTGGCACGTGAACAAAGAAAGATGATAATTGTTCATTATTGTTAATTATTAGTGTGAGCCGCATATGTGTTTGACATGTCAAAATGCCTGCCGTGAAAAGCTTGTAACATTAGCTCTGGAGTTAAATAGTAACTGAAAATGATACGTGGCTAAGCCCGTCATTTTTGTTTGGCTTTGTTTCACATGAACTATGTTAGTACACAACATTCTGGTTTGAGCTGCCTGAAACTTCTTTCCCTGAAGTAACTGTGGGGGGCTTAAGAGGCTGGGTATGGGGGAAATAAATTAAAAATACATGGCTGCGCTCCTATGAGACTGTTTCCAACATAAACATGGCTCCAATACCTATGTTTTATTAAAATCCAGGTGAAACAGCATTTCCAGAGCGTCTAGCTCCCACATCGTGACGTAGATTAGGGTGAAACATGACAGACAGGCAGGACACGACGCTGTGAGGAGTTTGATCTGAACCTTGAAAAGTGGGCATATCATAACGAACGTGGACAATTACAGCGATTCAGAGTCGAATGCTAGCCTTCATTGAGTCATAGAGGACTGCTCGCCTCCTTCAACACCCGGTACACAGCAAACACCCAAAGACACACAGACGTAGCATGCTGATGCTAACTAGCTAACTGGTCAATCTTAGCTTAAAAGTTGAAGATTGATTGATGGGTGGATGTCACGGTATAAGAATTCAAAGAAAATGGTTTTTGTTAAATAGGTGCACAATATGACGGGGATGAGATCTGAAAGGGTTAAAAGGGCATTTTTTACTTCATCTTGACTTTTGACACTGGTGACCCAGTTAGACAAAGATAGATGGTCTACCAGACATGCATGGATGAATGGTGGGGTTAATGTATGACGCTTATGTTCTTAAAGTGTAAAGAGTGTCAAGGATATTGACAAGTTAACAGTTACTGTAAGCAGAGCAGTGCAGTACATGACCAGTACAGACTGCCACTTTCTGTGTGTGTGTGTGTGTGTGTGTGTGTGTGTGTTCTCACCCAGTTCCCCGGCAGATTTGATGTCAATGTTGTCGTAGCCGCTGCCGATGCGGACGATGATGCGCAGAGCTTTAAACTTCTCCAGGTCTTCTCTCATCAGAGTGATGGTGTGATACATCAGAGCTCCTACAGCTTCATTCAGCACCTGCACACACAGACAGATATTTAAATCACAGCTCGCGGCAGCTAGCGGTACGTGTTGCTGTATGTAAACCTGCACAGCCTTACTTAACCTCTATGCTCACACGGCCACGGATAGAATTGCACATGCAGAAAAGTGTCCGTTTGCAGAACAACAGGGTAGTGCTTTGAATGCATACAGTACATAAGGACAAGTGTAAAGGTCGAGTCGTTGGCACGTGTTTGTGTAATGAGCACAAGTCAAGCATGGTTTCACAGAAATCTCTGAGTGTAAGCGACCACAGTTCACTGAGTTCACTTCACAGTGTTTCCATAAACTCAGCGTCTCGGTTAAGATTTTTTTTTCCAGGATGTGCTGTTTATATCGTTCTCATATCCTGTTTTTTTTAATATCCCCGCCTGCATGGAATGACTGCTTTTCCTGAATGTTACCATGGAAATTAAGCTTTTATAACCACAGGACTTGAGATAAGGTGCCTTTGCATTTAACAAAACTGCGTAAGATCAGCAGGAGTCTTATGGGATTCTCACTGGTTCCCAATCAGGACGACAGCTTATTGTCTCAATTGAAAAATGACATATTATCACTCATAAGCAGATAACGTGACTTTTTTATAGGATGGGGATATATGGAAGTGTGTGAAAACCAGTTCAGTCACCTTTTAATTGGTTCTCAGTTAATCTCAGGATCTTTTTCTGATTTGCCAGCCCTCTTCATGTGTGTGAGAGAGGATGAAAACAACATGCGGTTCAATTACAATAAAGAAGCCCTTTTAATTACACAATGAGGTGGCTGCTTACTAGAGAGCCAGAGAGAGAGAGAAAGAGAGCAAGAGATAGATAGTGAGCGAGGGAGCGCCATCTGTTTCTCCCACGCTGTGGCCTACTGAGCGCGCTCTCAGAGCGAGTGTGCCTGGCAGACGCCCAGAACGAGGCCTAACCCTGCCAGACATACAAACCCATTTACAATCCATAGTGGCTGTGGCAAGATCTCAGCCTGACCCACATTTTAAGTTTGCTCTCTGTTCTCTTCTTTAATTTTCTTTTCCTGTTTTTCCTTTACCTCTACTTCTTCTACTTCTGCTTCTGCTTTCACAGTTATATCACAGGTGCTAATGCTGCATTCACGTACTGGTAGTGGACTGGCTTAAACAGGAAAAATAAAGCGTTCATACATTATTGCCATTGCCCCCATTGCTGTCCTTATATTCACATAATTTAAACAGCTGAGCTGAGCTGGTGCCAGTCCTACCATTGTTTATTACATGCAAGCTGCTGTTGCTGCTCTCTAAAATGTAAAACAAGCTCACTTCCTGTTGCAGAGGATGTTTCGCAGCACCGCGTGTTTAATAATAAAGACTTTCTATCCATATTATCCCTATTACAGAAAGTGTAAAAGCATCAATGAATTGCTTGCTTAATCCCTTGCCTTAGTTTATATTCATTATTTTTTCAATCTGTCATCAATTTATTCATCAACATGAAAGTATTTGTAGTGCAGGATGTGATCTTACTTATAGTGTGTGTGCGTGTGTGTGTGTGTGTGTGTGTGTTACCTTCTCGTGGATCTCCTGTGTGGACTGAGCGTCACAGAAGGCGACGGTTGCTACGTCTTTCAGGATGGGCATCTCCACAGTGCAGTCGCGCCCGTCCAGCAGCGCCACCAGGGGGCGCGGGTGCATAGGCCCGTTCATGATGGGTGGTCTGATGCCTACGCATGCACACACACACACACACACACACACAAAAGAAATGAAAGAAAAGGTGTCAGATGGGCAAAACAAAAGTGGCAATGAAGAAGACGGTTTTCATTGTCAGAGGTGGTGTTACATTACATTTTATCGGCGTGATTTCCATGTTGTGATGAAACACCTACACAGCTCCAGTTTCCCTCAGAGAAATTACAAATCTTGCATTGGAAATAAAGCAAATTGTTCTCTGCTGTGTATTAGTAGACCTGCAGGCATGGAGTGGTTTGCTTGGTTATATTTTTTTCACCATTTCTTCAGTTGTTGTCAGTTAAATCTAAATCTGAAGGTATGCTGTTGCTCCGGGCCGAGATGAGGTCCTGCCTCATCTCCATCCCATAATATCTCCGCTCTGGACTGATGCAGTGACAATAAGCATGGGGGGGGGGGATCTCCCAGAGCAGCTGGCTGTCTGCTATAGAGACAATTCCTGTTGTGTGAGGTCATGTTTCACAGCTGTTTTTTTTTTTTTTTTGCCTTATTACTTTCAAAGATTTAATTGTTTTGGTTTAATTATGACTGATGCATAAGTTTGCTCAGTGAAGTTTTCATTAAAGTAATAATTAAAGTGCTTTCACCCCTGTGGTCCACTGAGGGTGACTTTTGGGAGCCACTGACTTGGAAAGAAACAGGGTTTCTTGTGCAGAAAACAACTGAGCAGGCAGCCTGAAGCTCTACATTGTCTCAGTCGTCTATTATGTAGTTTATCTTGAATGTCAACGAAAATGTTATATTTCATAGCTCAAAAACCACTGAAGATGGTCAGTCAGTAGACAGCTGGGTAAGGAGGTGCAGCAGTTTATATGAGATAGTAAGAGCTGTGACACGAGAGATGGCCAGTACCTGAAAGCTGACTGAAATCTGTCAGTAAGTGAGTAAGAGTGAGAACCACCTTCAACCTTCCTACAGGATGTTTTATTAAATTATTGAACCCCTTCAGGTTAAGTCATTACCCTGAGTGTGCTGCCAGACCTTACAAGAGGATAAGTAGCGTTTAACAAGGTAGATAGATCTCACTAGTGGGCCTTTGTTCAGCTTTAGCAAGAGCAGTGGTCGATGAGAGTTGCATTTACTCATTCTCCTTAACCATGTCACTGCAGTCTGCTTGGATTTGTCTGTCCTCTCAGGTAACTGAGGGGTAATCATTCCAGATCACTTACGGACATACTGACTGAGACCCAAGACATCTGAGAGACAGACGGATGTAGATGCGGAGGAAAATCTAAAACAGTGTGTGTAATTGGGTCTCTCTGACGTGCACCGTTTTGACAGGCCTCTAAAATCACCGTAGATGAAATAAGCGCAGAGTTATTCTGCTGATGCCGACTGCACCCATCACTCAATCCTGACTCGTTTCCGTCTGAGATGTGCACGCTGACATCTCTTATAAGCAAACGCTTCGGTCATTTCGCTCAAAATGTTCCTCCTTTTTTTGCGACTCAGACCTCCAGATGGATATACTGTCGGCACTCCCTCTCTTTCAGACTATATTCCAGTTGCTTGGGCTAACATCATGAGAAATCATTAAACCACTCATTTCAAAATCAGCATTCTACAGTCTCTACAATATTTTGAATGCCAGGGATCCCTGAGAGTCAGACTTGTGGATAGAAGTTTGGCCTCCAAAGCCACAAATCAGTTTGGAAACTCTGGGCAGGGAAACTGAGTACCACTCTTTCCTCAGCAGCTATCATTAAGTCTAGGCCTATGAGTAAAATGAATTAAAGGAAAGATCCCTGAATCGTAGCCGTACTACGAGACTGATTTTCAGTGCTTTCCAGCTGTGTTTTTGTAATGAAACTGTGTGATTTGTTTTCTTCTCCTTCGACTTGCTTCAGCTGCTGTATGTGTCTACCTCAGTTAGTGAGTTCATACGTTTCCCAGGATGCCTTTTGACGGTCTTCAGAGAAAAAGGTGTGAACATGTTGCATTTAGCTTTTACGATGATGGAACGGTACATGTATTTCCTGGTTTATTAAACCCCCAAACCCTTTTGCAAATGCAGCATGTCTTTTGGTTGCATCACTAATCAAAGTTCCTGCTGTCGGGAGTCATTTGAATCTCTGTATCTTCTGCAATCGATTGATTTCTTCTTGTATGACTGTCAGGCGCTGGTGCAAAATGGTTTAGCGAGACTCCGCTGCTTTCTGACCTTGGAGGCCTGAAATTTGACATCAGTGTTTTAAATAGCTACATTTCTTTTGCAGTAATAACGATCGTTACTGCCTGGAAATGTGTTAACACGATGTCGCATCATCATTGTTGGCATATTTTGCTCATAGTGACCAGAAGGTGAGGACTGTGTTGTAATGGGCACCTCCCTGGAGTACATAAGTATAACTGTGTGAACACTATGGATGAGAAGCAGGGAGTTACTGGAATATATAATAAACCTCCAGAATCTCAGGGAGCGTGAGCCAGTGTGCATGCATGGGGAAATAATATACACAGTGCTTACATGCATTTCTGGTTCATGCTCCAGTGTGCTGCCGTGTTCAGGCTTTGGCTATAACAGAAAACAAGTATTCAGAATCTGTACTTAGAGAACAGAAATGATGTATCCGTGTTCACTCTGTGTTAGATTTTGGGAACAACAGGATTTAGATTTGAGGTACTTCATGAATGTTGAGGAGAATACTTTTAGAATACCTCCCTTCTACTTAAAAAAAACAACCATTTTTTTAATACAACATACTTATGGGCTATTTTTAAACCAGCTTGCACATACTTCCTTCTGCATGTATCACACAGCAGCAGAGCCAAGTGTGGGAGAGTATACACAGAGCCATGTCACCATGTAACTATGGAATATGTTAGTTCATGCATTTGTAGTTGGATGTGGTGGTTACTGTACATATTGTTTGGTTTTGTTTGCATGTGGTCTCAGCTCGCACAGATTGTCCCAATACTAGAAACTTACAGGTTTGATTCTCACATTTGCAAATTAGAAACGCCTTGAAGTTGATCGTATGAAGATAAAAGCACTTCCTGTGTGCTTTCATTGTTTAAACTGAATTCAAGGATGATACGCTGCTTTTTTTTGCAGCACTCAGGAGCTGCGGAGAAGCAAAGACAGCCCACAACTTAACACAATCCATCGCTCAATTTCTGTTTCATCTTCTTTTCTTCATCGTCACATTACAGCATGAAAGCTGATCTGATGTAGCAGCGCAGTAAGCCCATAAGGTGAAACTCAAATCCTGCCCACAACGCCTTCTGTGAGCTGGTAAAACATTAGCTTTCCATAATAGGATTTGCCTGCAGGCCATTGCACTTACACATCAATACAAAATCAATGGTGCATAGCTGAGAAATTGGAATTCAACGACAGCGAAACGTACTCTCAGGCTTCCACGCAACCTCACTCAGATGTAATCATAAGTAGCACACTTGCCTGTAGGTGCTGCACTCGACAGTACTCTGGCCTCCAGACTCATCTTTTATAAGATTTCATTTGCGCAGAAAGCCCCGCGAACTAAGTTTGACTCAGAGATGGTGTGTGTAATTACACAGGCACGATGTTCGCTCGCACAAAATAATGAAATCTGGACAGGCTAATCAGTTGTGCGGCAGAGTGGCGTTTTTGGAAAGCGGCGGAGATTCCAGACATTTCTCCGGCTCACACTTGGTCAGAGCGAGGGAGGAAATAGCTTTCATTCCAGCACCAAGCATGACCTTGGGAGGACCAGCACTACTGACTGCTGAGTAGTACGACATGATAAAACACCCGTTCACCCTCTCTCTCTCCCACACACACACACAAACCTCAGTAGCACACAGTAAATATGAATCCGCTTTCTCTCCCTGAAATCCCCAAATCAAACAAACTCAAATGGCCATTATCTCCCGCTCTCTTTTTATTCAGTGTATTTTCTCGCTTTCTAGTCACATTAAACGCTCATTAAATTCTTCATTACGTTAAATAATTGCTTAGACTTTTCTCTCACTTCCTCAACTCTAAAGCCTCATCCATCTCTACTCTCCCTCTCTCATTTTATTCAATACTCTCTCTCTCGCTCTCTCTGTCTACCCCCCATAGCCCCAGGGTTTGGTGACTGCTGGGAGCTTTCACAGTGCAAACAGGCCTCTTCACAGCCAGCGGGGGCCACAGCTCCAGCTCTTGCCATCTATCTATCCAGGGTTTCTCTGCAAGTATGCCTTGATTCAGATCCACTGCTGTATTTGGTAAACATTTTGAGGCAATGCAGTTGTAGTGATTTGCAGCCAAGGAAATGTAAAAAATGTAAGATTTGTTGGTAATGATTGTCAACTAAAACCAACCATCTGCATAGTAACAACTGTGCTTTTGCAATATGTGCTTAAGGGCCTGGGACACTGAATGATATGAAACTTACATCCCTCAGAAAATTTGCAATCAGACCAAAATGACGCTAAAGCCGTTTGAGTGACATTTAGAGATGGAAAAAACATCTGCCAATGACTGCTGGGACTGGATCATGCGAGCCAGTGGGAAAACCCTGCAGCCTGCCCGTATCCAGCTGTCATTGACCCGCTCACGAGAACAGCTGGATTTCTGTCCCAGAGGAAGGAGACAGTGTTTTCGGACTGTCAGTCAACAGAGACAATGTCAAAGATCAGCGATTTTCATGTGTTTTAAATGCGCAGGTCACCGGGAAGTCTGCCAGCCTGATCTGCCAAAACAAGCTGCGACTCGCTGGTTTTGACCGACACTAAAGAACCACAATAACAATGGGTCACAACGCACACTCGTGCAGCAAGGGGTTTCATTTCCAGAGCATCTGTGGGTCTAGTTTGGTATGGCAAACACTGAAGTGCAAAACAACTGTGAGTAAATTGATCCATTAGTCAGTGGACATAAAAATAATCAGCGTTGAGTAATTTTTCAACTGAAAAATGCCAAAAGTTCCCTCGTTCCATCTGTTCACTTCTGAGACTTTACTGCTTTAATATGAGTATATAGAGATGATTTTGAACTGTTGGTTGGACAAAACAAGATATTTGAAGATGCCAACTTGGACTTTATTTTTGACATTTTATGGGCCAAAAGATTTATCTATTAATCAAGAAAACGTTTAGCTGCAATCAGTGATGAAAACTGAGCTAAAATGATGAATCCATTAGTACAACCCTGATTCCAAAGAAGTAGGGATGCTGTATAAAATATAAATAAAACCGAATGTGATGATTTGCTAATGCTTTTTGACATCTACTCAACTGAAAACAATACAAAGACAATGATGTAATATTTGACCTCCTCAGCTTCATTGATTTTTGTAAATATCTGCTTATTCTGAATTTGAAGCAGCGACAACAACAAAAGACTGGGAAAGTTGTGGAACGCTCCAAAAACACCTGTTTGGAACATTCCACAGGTAAACAGGTTGATTGGTAACAGGTGATAGCATCATGATTGGGTATGAAAGGAGCATCCTGGAAAGGCTCAGTCGATCACAAGCGAGGATGGAGCGAGGTTCAACACTTTGTGAACACATGATTGGATAAAGATGGTTACTACATGGGCTCAGGAACACTTAAGAAAACTGATCGGTAACTCAGTTCATTTGGAAATGATTGCATGCTGTTTTTATACACAGTCCCAACTTTTTTGGAATCAGGGTTTTAAGTCGAAGAAAAAATGTATTAGTAACAATTTAGATAATCGTTATTATCATTTGAGTCAGTCATCCAGCAAAAACATCGAGCGTTCCATCTTCTGCAACATGAGGATTTGCTACTTTTCTCTGTTTCATATTGTTGTACAGTGAATATCTTCAGGTTTTGGGCTTTTTGTCAGACAAAACGAGACAAATAATTGTTGCAGCTCTACATTAATCTTATTCGTGCACGTTGTGTTGAACATGAGCATAAACACGTCTCACTATTCGCAGCCCGCACATCAGGCCTATCAGATATATAATTCAGTCTGCCCAAACTACAGTTCACAAGCTCCGAAACGTTCTCAGTTATTGCCAAATAAGAAATAAGGTCAGACCTCCTGAATTAAATCTCTTTTCGTTGCCTTTCCGACTGAACTGAAAGTGAACCCCGGCGAGATGACACATTCACATTTCAGCTCCAGTGTTTGTATCTTTCACTGTGCGAGAGAGAGAAGAGAGGAGAGCGCTGCTGTCGGCACCTGTGATCAGTCAGCCGCCTGCGACCGTAGCAGCCACAGCACGGCTGATTTATGATGTTACTGGCTCTCGTGGCATGCAGCAACATGGCGCGGTTAAAAAGCCCCCATATCCTCGTCTTCCACCCCCTCACCGTGGATCTCGCCTTCCCTTCATCTCTTGTTGCCTGATTCTCAGATCTCCATCTCTCATTCCGGTCTCGATTCCCCAGGCTTTCTTTATCTCCCTTGCCATTTCCTTTTTTCTCGCGTGTCCCGCCTGTCCGACTAAGAAGGAGAAAAGCCATGTTTTATATCATCGCTGCGTTCATACGCTTAAAAACGTCGTACTCAGGTACAAAGTGTCCAGCTTCAGCTCGACGTTTCTGCAGTTTTTATTCTTTCTTTTTGTCTTCTGTCTCTCTCTCTGTCTACCCACACTTCAGTTCTCAGAGGAGAGAGAGAAGACAGACATCTCACACACACACACACACACACACACACACACACACTGCCCCACCCACATATACAGCCATACAGGTGCATGCTCAGCACACCAATCCATGCAGGTTGACATGACTAATACGCAGTGATATATGATACATGTAAGGGCTTACACATAAAAATAATCACCTTGCAGGTGCTCTCTCCCTCCCTCCCTCCCTCACACACACACACAGCCTTGTTTATACATACACACCCAGACACACACACACACACACACACACACACTCATATACACAAGGTTTTAATTTGCATGTATTGTATCAGCAAGCCAGTTCAGGTCTGTCCACCTTTTGTTCCCATCCCTAAGACACCAGCAGCAAAACAGACGAGGATACACGATGTTCAAACAGTGTTTGGCAGCTGCTTTGTTAGTGATCGGTGACCAATTCAGAGTCAAAGTTTGAATATGCAGATTGTGTTAATTCTCTTTCCCTGAGCGGGGCTGACAACCCAAGCAGATTTACCGATTTGTCAATTTTATAGCAATTCTGCTTGCTTAGATAGAAGGTGAATAGGGGCCAGTTATGGGCTGAAAGCATTATCAGCTTTATAGTGACTACTGCGTTGGTCTAGATCAATACAGCTGTATAGTGGTAGCCACGGTAGCAGCCCCCCCCCCCCCCCCCCCCCCCCCACACACACACACACACACACACACACACACACACACACAGCCCCCCTGTGCTGCATTTGAGACCAGAGGGTCACAGGGACATTTCACAACACTGCAGGTCTTTCCATCAGAAACAAACACAACGTCTATTCAGAAATATGTTGATTTCATTAGATTTTGTAACAGTTTTCCATTATCAAAAAATAATTTTGCAAACAGCTCTTCACCTGTGTCACCTGCAGGCACCGCTGATTCGGAAACTACCGAACCAAAAAAGGTTGAGAAATACTTACTCCTACTGGCATTACTTGTACTACAGGAAATACTACATGTAAATACAGGCTGTAACTGGATTACTGTATGGCCGTCGGCCTGTTATATTGGATTAACTGTTAATATGCAGAGGGAAGTCACAATCACTTTGAAGGTTCAATTGGATTGGGGTCAGTTTGGATATTAATGGATTATTGAGACTATGAGGCATTTATTGCATTATCTTAGGGCCCACAGGGGTTTCCCCAGCAAAATGATAAATTATTTAATTTCACAGATTTTATTTATTTTTATTACAGTTGACTTATGAGTTAGTGTGATAGTTTATTACTGCACTGAGTATGAGTAGTATTCAGTATGCCTTATTAGATTTATTTCATACTTACTCGTATATACTATGCTATATATACTATACACTATATATGATCACAGTGTGTCAGTAGCAGATGTACGTACACTTTTAGTCGACCATGTTTCTATTTTTTCACATCTGTGATTAAAAATAACAAGATGCTGATTTTAAACAACCAGACAACCGAAGTTACTGTCTGGTTGCCACTTTTTAAAATGACATTCACCCAGTGAGGTGTTGCTGTAGGAGCCTTTTAGTGCAGACAACGGACGGAAATTTGTGTGCGATGACATCAACAGCAAACCCGTCCCGGCGCGCGAGCCGCTATCTCCGAGTGCCTGCTGCACGTTTACCAGCTGAGTGAGCTGTTTCTGCTGCAGATCTTACTCTAAAACACGCTCTCTTGACTCAGCGGACATATAAATGAATAACAACAGTCGATGTTTCTGAGTAATTTGGGCTTTTCATTAAGATCCGAGTTGAATTGCAGCCTACCTACTAATTGCTGTTTTGGGATGTTACACTGTGGACCTGTTATTTTTTCTGTTCATGACAGCACTGCTATTTAGCCACCTGTCTAGACTGTCATGCCTCTCAATTACATTTCCCTTTGTGAATTGTGTGTCTCAATAAAATGCGCAAGTTGTTTCCAAGTAGTTAACTGTAACTGGCAGATATTATACTGGCTAACCATCTGTGCATATGTCACGCATTAAAATGCTCAGGATTTCAGTAGCGGCTGGTCTTTCACTGTTGCTTCACCTTTCAGCCCAAGCTTTTTCTTGTATGCATTAGGTATAATAGACTAAACCTTTCAATGGTTTTTAGAGCACACAGCCTCTCTGCTGAGTGCTTCATCCTTTATAGATTTCCAAGTGCTGTCAATTATACCTGCTTTTTTTGCACCAGTCAAGTTTATGAGACCCTGCTTAAATCAAATGCTCATCCATGATGATGGTGCAGTTAAAATATAAATGTGAACACATCTATGCAATAGAAAAAAAACAGCATTTACCTCATCTTTTGTGTGTACAATGGATGTATGAAATAAATACTTGTATTACTGGGATAAACTATACTTACACAGTATAAACTGAAACCTCTATTTAACACTCCCAAAACGGATCTGTAGTGTTTTGGATATCTGAAGTTTCTGAAAAGTTTTAAAACAACAATTAATCCATTGAAACAAGTTGTCAGTTCATTGCTGCTATAACCTACAATTAGTCTGTGTCGTCGAGTGTTTCATGACTTGTATACTAATAGTGCTTTCAAGTGTGGTTTTGTCTAAGTTGGCAACGTGTCACAACATGAGCGGTTTGCTTGATATTTGACAGAATAAAATGTCTATATGGAACGTCCTGGTGGGAAACTGCCTGGAGCTATTCTTCACAATTACATCACTCTTTACCTTTTAATGAGCTTATAAGATTCAAATGCACAGTTCAAATGACCCAAACAAGTCTTTAACTGAAGAAGAAGATTATGCTTTAGCCTGGCAGTCTGATTTTTATGTGAGATTCAGGGGAGTGACTGACGTGTGTTTGTGTCTCTGATCGAGACGTCTGTAATCAGATTAGACGTGACTCAACACTCGTGGATCACAGGACACCTGTCTTTACAAACATGACTCGACACACCACCAGTTACCCGATTTTAAAGCAGCCCTCAAAGGTTCAGTGATTGTCACCGTGCGCCGAAACCGATCCGGTGGCCAGATCGGTTTGTGCGCGAGCATCTTAAAAGGGGCGATCCTCCCCGAGCCGTAATTCATAGCTGTTTTTCCCGTGACCTTGGATTCTCGAGCTGTTGGGCCATAGTTAAGGCGGATATGGAGATCTCTCCCAAAGCGGGGAAAAAATAAAGGAGGGAGAGAAGGAAAAAAGATCAGAGCTGCAACTTTATCTTTGATGTCATCAAGAGACACAGCCCGCAGCCTGTTGATGACATCACAGATTACAATCTGGACCATCTCTGGCTTCTTTTGGGAGAAACTGCCTCCCAAATCCAGATTTAGGTGACCACAGATACAGTGATTCAGCCTTAGGGTGGATGATCATTTATCCTCACGCCCTCCTCCTCGTGCTCCACACCCAAACCCCCCCCCCCCCCCCCCCCCCTTCTTATTCCTTAGCAGCCCTACCTTGATCCCATTTTCTAGAATAATCTTTCCCAGCCCCTATCATAAGGTGCATCTGTCACCTGTGTGTGAATCCGGCTGTGTGCACTGCTACCTGTGCTTGAATATGTATGTCAGCTGAGTTCCTTAAATGTGTGTGTGCGCGCGCGTGTGTGCGCATGCATGTGTGTCATTTGCGTGTGTGCGTGGAGGCAACCGCTCTACGTGAAAAGAAGCACAATGAAAGGGAAATATGTGTCATGTCCTTGCTAGCCCTCGAAGGAGAGAGAGATCTATTTCTGTCGCCACAAATGGAGGTGTTCAAGCAGCCTTCAATAGCAGAGATTTGCCTCTTCACACACACACACACACACACACACACACACACACACACACACACACACACGGAGAGAGAGAGAGAGAGAGAGAGGGAGCTACAGAAAAGGCTAACCATTCTTGTGTGGCAAGAGAGAGGCTCATCGTTAAAAAAAAAAGATAAGAGTGTGAGGAAAATTAAGAAGAGACGGAGGAGGAGGAGACGGAAAAAGGGAGAGGAAGAGAGAGAAGGGGGAGGGGAGGAGGAAGGCAGAATAATGTACACTGTAGTTCATAAATATTGACACACACACACTCACACACAGACACACACACGTACAGCTCCCACATTAAAGCAGAGTGCTAGTTGTTTACCTAGAGGCATGCCTTTGTTGAGGAGATGTGAGCTTCCCATGGTGTGTTCCCCAGCCGGCCAGCACACAACAGAAACCTACAGTCTTCACACAGCAGACATGAACAGGAATCCAGTCAGCATATGGCGGCTGTGGCCAGCTACCTCGCTTCCCTTAGTCCTTCTCCCAGCCCCTTAGTGACAAGCATACACATGTGCTCCCCCTCTTTTCTCTCTCGCTCTCTCCCCTCCCTTCCGTCCCCTTCGCTCGCCCGCTCTCTCTATCTGTCTTACCCCTCCCTCCCTCCGTTCTTCCCTCCCTGCCTGCCGTCTCTAGCTACCTCCCTCCCCTCCCTTTCTCACTTCTATTACAGCAAGTCTTTCCGTCTCTCCCTCTGTCTCTGTCACCCAAAAAAAAAGGAAAAAAAAGTGCACACACACACACACACACACACACACACACACACACACACCGAATTCAAACACTGCTGCATTTGTGGGAGCGGGAGGGTCAGAAAGTGTAAAAGAGATGGCGGGGAGGGGAGGGGGGTTAAGAGAGAGTGTGTTTGAGAGTGTGTAAGAGAGAGAGAGAGAGAGAGCGAGCAGGAATGGGGAGGAGCTAACGCTGGCAAAAATTCATCTTTTGTTTCCTGAAATACGACAAGGAGGAAAAAAAGAAAAGACAGAGGAGAGTTATGCAATTTAAACTGCAAGAGAGGAAAGACTTGTTCTCTCTGATATCTTATACGGTAACAAACTGTCATAAGCAAGAACATGTTGTGATACTATAATTAGCGTGTGTGTGTGTGTTTTTAATAAATGTATAATAATAGACTAATAAATGGCAAACCCTGCAAAACGAGTCTCCCTGATCAAACTTAACTGCTTTACTTTATAAGTTCATTTCTTCAATTGTATGAATTCAGATCTGAGATACGGGTGTGTCGGCGTTCTTTCAGGACATTCAAACTTGAAAAAGTCATTTCAGTTACTAAATTCACACCAAGACATTACTAAAATAATCCATTGCACTTAAAGATGGATAATTGAGAATTTCTTCGGGGTAAAATATGCTGTGTCTGCAACCCTTTTTCATACAAAAACTTGTGCCAAAGCATGAATACTGTTGTAATACTTTATTTCAAGTAAATAATGTGGTGTTCTCCTCCACCACCCACGTAATGGAGTGAAATCTGCCTCTGAACATACTCAGGTTTGATGTGACATCATTATAATGTAAAGCACGCAGGACTCTTATTACTCATGTTATTATTGTGACAGAAGTGGACAAAACTGTTGCTGACGAGACTTATCATTATTTTTCTTGTAAATGATGCACTGGCTTTCAAAATCCTATTCTGGGTATTAAATTACTTAAATGTATTTTGACTGGTAAGAGACAGGAAGCCAACTTTTACACTTCTTCTTCTATAATTCTGAAACTGGCCAAAAGTGTTACTTTCATTGTAGCATTTCTACATTATTTCCCCTTTTGCCTTCAAACACATTTCTGAGGTTCGTCTCCTCCTATTACGGCTGGATTGTTGTATAATTGTATTGTTGATGTGCATGTAAATGTGGCAGGTTGTGTTTTTAGTCAGATACTTTTATTCTTGTGCCACTTTGATCCTGCGTACCTGCTCAGGCTCTTTCCATCCCTGCAGTGGGGATGTTACAGTTACTCTCATCTACACTTGATAACCACGGTGATATAAGCAGCCTCAGACACCCCCCCGACTGCCAGGGCCTAACCTAGTTTAACAGCAATGATGGTTACATCACGTCCTCACTATTGGTAAATGTCACACACAGCCAATGGGCGAGTTGTTCAAATCCAAAAAGAGGTGGAGGGTCAGGGGAACAGTTGTTTTCAACGCTGTTGATAGGCTGAGTCATCACAACCTTTGTCATTAGTTATTACCGCCCACTGTTCTCGTCAATCATTCCTGCCAGCTGCTGGCTTCATTAGAAACAGAGATTTAGCTTAAAAATGACTTTACGCCTTCAGAGGAAAACGAGCGACGTGCTCCTCCTTGTTTTTTTTTCTGCTTTATTTAGACATTGGAGCGTGGCCCTGCATAGAAACTCTGGCTCCCTTTAAAGAGCAGATACCTCTTTGATAAAATAATCCAACTGGAATTTTGCGGCCTCTCCTCTCCAGCTGTTAGGTTTGTCACAATCTCTGACCTCACTCACAGTGGCACTGAGTCAGAGAATAAAGAAATCTGATGGGAATTATGCCTAATCAGAAGTCAATGCACTGTAAGGCTTAAAGCAAAATTACTGTACATTTGCTGTTTTTTGGCTGCTGCCTGCAAGACTGCTGCAGGCGAATGCCACCAACGCCAGCCGTCACTTTGAGTCTAGGTGTGTTCATTTAACGATGGCCGCACCAGATGGGGGAGAAGACATGACTCACTCGTTGCTCAAAACGCTAAAAGTAATGCAACTGTGGCAGGTAAAGCAAAAACATGTGGTCCAGAAAACCAGTCGCACGACATTTTTGACCGGCTGCAGGTGAGACCATAATGGGAGACAGTGAATGAGAAAAAAATAAAAACATTTCTGTGTAAGAGCATATACACTAATTGCAGCTGTACGTGGAGTTAAGTGTTGGCCTGAGCCATGACACCATGTCTAGATGCACACCAAATTCACACAGCAGCACATGAGGCAAAGGGGGAAGTTTCACATCTGTGTCGGAGGCAGCTGTGGAGCGGGGAAGCCCCGCGTGTTCACTCGAAGTCACCTTCTGAATCGCACTTTTCCACTCCGAACAGGCCTGTCCCTGAGTTTCAGACTCGAAAAAACCACGGTTTCTCTCTTTTCACCTCAGCTTCTTGAGAAAGTCGGGCAGAATTTGTTTTTGATAATATTTGAAGCAAGACAAATTTACCAATGTACTGAAGCATGAATGATGTTCGGTTCACAGCAGCTACTTTCATAGTTGGATGTGGGATTTAGACTTGTGAGGGAGGTAATGCATCAAATGTCGCTCCACATTGCAGAAAGCCACATGCTGTGAGAAGGAGAAGCTGCCTGATGTCTTGCCATAATAACCATGACATATTAAACTGAACAAATTATGGCAATTCAATAGCTAAATTGATTCATTTCTCAACTGGCAAATATCTCTATGACACTATACTTGGCATGGATAGAGTTGCTTAAATCACTAAATATAACAGTGCCAGTTGCAGGTTAAGTAAAACATGCAGGTCCAGCGTCAGTTGTTTTACCAAATTCAAACTGACAACATGGAGTCAATAATGTGAGAAGCTGCAGGCACGTTTGTCGTGTTGACAGGGCTGATCGCAGCTTCAATCCAGCCACCTCTTGCCACGCAGGAGACAAATGTTCCCCAGGAGATAAAGGAAATGGAAACATATTTGGTGCTTCTAAATAAGGAGGCGGAGAGGAGACGACAGTGTGGCGGACACAATATCTGGACCCGGGGGAGAGGACTGAGAGAATGGGAGAACAAACGCTCCCTAGATTAAATGAACAAGTCATGATCGGCAGATTGTTTAATGCTGCTCGTGAGGGAACAGAGAAGACGTGAGGGGAAGAAAGAGGTGACAGGCGGGCAGAAAGGTTTCACTTCCTTACGTTTTGTTCATTTAAACGCAGACCTCCGTCGTTCATGTGCAAACTGAGCAGATATTCGCACATATATTGTGTGATTGTGGACATTAACAGTTACTCCCTTTGCTCTCCTTAACACCAACCACCCACTCTCCCTCCCCATCTACCTTCCTCCCTCACCTCCCCTCTGCCTGCCTCTCTCCTCCCTCTCTCTCTCTGTTTACCTCCTGTTCTTCCATCTGCCCATCATGATTTCTAGCTTCCATCCCTCTGAAATTTCTCTCTCAATCTCATTCGCACTCCATCACCCCCCACTACGCGTTCCCACATCTCTGTCTTTTTCCATCTCTGCCTTGCTCACCATACATCTCCACACCCCCCACCTCCCACCCCTTCTCTCTCTGTGTAGTCACTGCAGCGTGTCTAATGGTTCAGCTCCTTCTCAGCAGATCCACCAAGCGGAGGCCGGGCGAGCAGCAGCCCCGACTAACGCCTCCCAACCGCTGGACTTATCAAGACTGACAGCTGGCTGGACCTAGAGCTATCACTGACACACACACTTGTACACACACAGAATTACAAAGACATACATATGCACATGTGCAAAGATACAAGCTTGTGCATAGAGAAATAAATGTACGCTTACACAAGCAGTTGCATGCAAAACAAATGCACTGACATACTGTGGTGCGGGTTCAAATATACATGATGCAAAAAAAAAAAATGCATCTGCAAGCAAGTGTGCACAGACACACAAATGCATGACAAGAAATGTGGATGTATGCACACACAAACCTGCAGATGCACACTTACACTACAGCTCTAAATGTGGCTTCAAAGAAACACGCGGTGGCCATCGTGCTAGCTGTAAACGTGCAGATGCAGGCACACACGGAGACAGTAAATTGGATTTATCGACACTGACAGTGAGCCGCAGAACAATGTGGAGGCCACTACAGAGGAGAGAGCAGATACTGGAGGAATCTAATCTGCTGGAGAAGGAGACGAGTACCGCGAGAAGAATGTAAGAAAAGGAGACGAAGGAGGAAGAGAAGAGTGGCAGGGGGTGGAATAGGTACAGTGGCACCAGCAGGACAGAAACAAAAAGGATGAATGGAGGCACAGGATGTCAGAAAAAAAGAACGAAGGTAGGGAGGAAGAATAGAGGAAAGATGAGGTAAGAGGCAGATAGGAAGTGGAAAGCGGTAAAAAGGCAAATTAGCAGGATGGCAAGGAAGTGCAGGAGGAGGATGATCAGAAAGGAGGGTGACAAGTAAAGGTCATTAATCTCACAGGATGATCTGAAGGTTAGAGATATTGCCTGATAGTTAGAAAGCGGCCACCTCCCTCAATGGAGAAAAGAAGAAATACCTTTTAAAAACATCTAATATCAACCACAGCTGAGTCTCATTTATATAAAGTGTTCTTGAATTTTTATTTCATCATAAGGACATAATTTCAAATAGAGTACATTAGGCCTGCAACTGATGGCAATTTTTATTATCGAATAATCTGCACATCATTTTCTCGATTAATCACTGGCCCACTGCTTTGTCAGACCAACAGTCCAAAACCCAAAGAGATTCAATTTACTGTCACACAACGCCAAGAGAAGCAGCAGATCGTCCCATCTGAGAAGCAGAACGTGGTGCTCCTGTGGCTTCGGGGTCGGGACGCCGACCACGAACTGCAACGTCGCCAGTTAGGGTCTGATCGGAGACCATTGCTGTGTGTCAGCCCCCCTCTCTTTCCTATCATTTCCTGCCATCTCTGCACTGTTCTCTGTAATAAAGGCCCCAAACAAAAAGTGAAGGCATCTGTGGCTCAGGAGGCAGAGTGGTCGGTGATTCGATTCCTGGAGTCCCCTGCAGTCTACATGTCGAAGTGCTGTATGGAAGCCTCTGCCACCATTGCATGAATGTGTGTTTAATGGGTGAGTGTAGAGTGCTTTGAGTGGTCGGTAAGACTAGAAAAATGCAGTCCATTTACCATTCAAGTGCATTTTTCTATTGATCGCTTAATTGACTCTGACAGCATCCGCAATAAAAGCAATAAATTGTGGCAATATTACTCAAAATAAGCAGAATTATCTACCAACAGGAAAAGTTCACTCGCCAAGATTTTAAAACAAGTACAAATATCTAGTCTCAAAGACCCACAGTTATCTTAAAGGTACTGCAGGCAGACCAAAAACAAGTACATTTGTCTGGATGAAAAGAAACTCTGACTCTGACAAAGTAGTTATGTACTTGTTAGCGTTGATAAAACAGCTTTATAGTTCTGGAGATTCTAGTTTCAAGCATTAAGTTACTCAGAACCAGAAATAAAATCTCAGTAAGAAGTTCAGATCGGTAAAAGCTTGAAATGAGTGAAATGCTCCTACATGAAAACTGGCGGGTAAGAAGATTGATCTTGTCATATTTTGCCTTGATTTAAGATATTTCATCCTTTTTTGATTTTCTTTTTGTAGTGTATCTGTCATACATAATACACTGCTCACAAAAATTAAAGGAGCACCTTAAAGAAACACATAAGATACATCAGATCAAAATATGAAGTTGGATATCTATACCAATAATGACAGGGCACTGTTTTAGGAACAAAAGGATGCCAAGTCTTTTAATTTTAAGTTTTCAGCTTACAGAGGGCGCAATTGAGTAGACACCGTAAAATCAGAGTGGAATGAAGATGTTAAGGGCTAGTCCATTTTTTCCAAAACTTAATTTTTGCCACTCAAAATGCTTTTCAGTATCTTGTGTGGCCCCCACGAGCTTGTATGCATGCTTGACAACGTCGCGGCATGCTCCTAATGAGACGACGGATGGCGTCTTGTGGCATTTCCTCCCAGATCTGTGTGAGGGCATCCCTGAGCTGTTGTACAGTCTGAGCAGCAACCTGGCGGCGCCTAATGGACCGAAACATAATGTCCCAGAGATGTCCTATTGGGTTTAAGTCAGGGGATCGTGAAGGCCATTCAATTGTTTCAATTCCTTCATCCTCCAGGTACTGCCTGCATACTCTTGCCACGTGAGGCCGGGCATTGTCGTGCATTAGGAGGAAACCAGGACCTACTGCACCAGCGTAGGGTCTGACAATGGGTTCAAGGATTTCATCTCGATACCTTATGGCAGTCAGAGCACCATTTCCTAGGCAGTAGAGGTCTGTGCGTCCCTCCATGGATATGCCTCCCCAGACCATCACTGACCCACCACCAAACCTGTCATGTTGAACGACGTTGCAGTCAGCATAGCGTTCTCCTTGTCTTCTCCAGACTCTTTCACGTCTATCACAGGTGCTCAGGGTGAACCTGCTCTCGTCTGTGAAAAGCACAGGGCGCCAGTGGCGGACTTGCCAATTCTGGTGTTCTTGAGCAAATGCCAGTCGAGCTCCACGGTGCTGGGCAGTGAGCACAGGGCCCACTACAGGACGTCGGGCCCTCAGGCCACCTTCATGAAGTCTGCTCCTGATTGTTTGGGTAGAGACATTCACACCAGTGGCCCTCTGGAGGTCATTCTGTAGGGCACGAGCAGTGCTCAGCCTGTTCCGCCTTGCACAAAGGAGCAGGTATCGGTCCTGCTGAGGGGTTGAGGACCTTCTACGGCCCTGTCCAGCTCTCCGAGAATAACCACCAGTCTCCTGAAATCTCCTCCATGTTCTGGAGATTGTGCTGGGAGACGCATTAAACCTTCTTGCTGCAGCACGGGTGGATGTGCCATCCTGGAGAAGTTGGACAACCTGTGCAACTTCTGTAGGGTTAAGGAATCGCCTCATACTGCCAGTAGGGATATTTACGCAAGCCAAAATCAGCACGAGTGGAAAACCAGCCGAAAAAGATGAAGAGGGAGAAACTTGAAATGACCTCCACATGTAAAACAAGTCCTGTTTTGAGGGTTTTCTAATTGTTGCCACTGAAGTGCACCTGTTGTTTATTCCATGAACACCAATACAGCTGAAATTGATTAACGAGGCCCTCAGCTGCTTAACCAACCAGAAAATTATCAGACAGGTTTAATTCAATTCATGCCAGGGCCAATGAAAAAGGTGTTCCTTTAATTTTTGTGAGCAGTGTATATATAATATATACAAGTGACTTTTAAAGCCTCTTTTCAAAGAGTAGTAATTTACTGTAAAAAAAAAAAAAAAAAAAACATGTACTAGAGCAGACATGGTTCAGTTTAAATGAAGCCTACAAACTCTCATGTAAACAGCAGGTAAAAAGTGAAAGTGAAAATGTGTGACGAGAGATGGTATTTCCGCATCCTGGCAAGGTTTTTTTTTTTTGGAATTTGCCTCCCCGGGTTTTGTTGTTCTTTAGAATTAGACAGTAGCTTCTTTTTATCAATCAGTCTCACCAACACTCAGCAACCACTCTGTGATTTAAAAAAAAAAAATCCCTCATTAAAGAAGCAGAAATATCAATTTCTCTGCCAATAATCAATAATTAATAGTCCTCCTGTCACACATACTGTACACGCACAAACAAAAATAAACACCAGTCACACACAAACAAGCCTTCATACTGTAAGTACACACATGCACAGAGTCATCCCCCCTTATTTATCTTGGCACAGCTATCTCTGCAAAACCTTAACACAGTGCAGAGCCAAGCTGAAGCACAGCTGCTACGATCACATGGACTCACGCATTTTTAAACACATAGACACTGGCACACATTCACACACACACACTACACACAGGAAGCACTTGATATGGGGCCAAAAACGCATCACAAACCTTGCATCACCTTCCTCTCTGTCTGTCCGCCGTTCCACTTTGTTCCAAAAGCCGGGTGGAGGGGGTGGGGCATGCAGCAGATAATGGGCCAATTGTAAGCGATTAAAGCTTGTGCCAGCCAATCAGCACAGCCGGGCACTGGACAGCGGCCAATGGCAATATGTTCACCGCGGCTGGGGGGAGGGTGCGTTCATGCAGGAAAAGAAATGTGGCCATGGGAGGGCTGTGCGGGGATTCACTGGCTGTAGGGACTATAACCTGTACTTTATATATGTAAAAAGACTAGAAATTCAACAATATGTGTCCTAATTGGATATTTTTTTTATTATAGATTTACATTGTATTTATTCATTATTTCATTATTT
Organism: Chelmon rostratus; assembly: GCF_017976325.1. Taxonomy (NCBI): domain Eukaryota; kingdom Metazoa; phylum Chordata; class Actinopteri; order Chaetodontiformes; family Chaetodontidae; genus Chelmon; species Chelmon rostratus. Next base: position 21,576,209 of record NC_055666.1, read on the forward strand.
GGGGAATTTGGAAAAAGTGCTATTCCTACTATAGGATTTACACTTTATTTCAAGCAATGTTTTGAGCTGCACCCCAGATTTGATTCTAAATTAAGGTTCCTTAAAACTAATGATTAATTTCCTCAATTCCTAATGTAAGACTTTTCCCACTCAGATGTTATGACATGTTGAAAATATCTAATAGCTTTTGTTGCTGTTAATTTGTAAATAAGAACTGCTTGCATCTCAAAAATGAGCCGTTCTCTTTCCTCTTATATTTCCTCCTTCCTTTAAAAAAAATAAATCTGTGGTCTATATCAAGACTGCTACTAACAGTTATTTTTTATTATCAATTGATATTTGATTAGTCAATTCATTTATCTAAAAATGTTTTTATTTTGATGTATTCTTTGTTAATCAGTGACTTTAACTTTAAGTCTTCAGTAATATTATTGTTATTATTACTGAGCAAAATTGTTGTTGATTCATTTTCTTTCACTCGACCAAGAAGCTGATCACTTCACCATCCCACTACCTGCCCGTGTCATCTATTCTGTCTGATATTGGCAACTGAAATCTCAGTCTTCAAACCTACAGATGTGCTCTCATCTTGGAATGAAGTTCTATGTAAATGTAGTGAGTGATCGATAAAGCTCAAACTCACCTCTGCTTGAGGTGGATGCTCAAATTCAGCAGACCTAAGGAAAACAAGAACACATGATTAATGATGCTGACTGATTGATTTGTTCATTAATTACTTCAGTGTTTGATTTTATTACAGAAACATGTTACAGCTACAGTACTTTTATGGATAGAAATGAGTGTGCAGGTAAAACTGCCAAATGTCTCTCATCTTATAAACCAGTGTGGACGAGAGGTCCTTGAAGAGGCCAGAAACAGATGAAATTTGAACTTCCATTTCAGAACCATTTCTAGGAATTGAGTCCTGGTGCTCGTGCTTGTGAAGTCTGCTCGTTAAGAGCCTGTGATGTGAAGGAGAGCCGCAAAACAGTGATTTAATGCATCTTGTGGTGATATTATTTTGACAGTAGCAACATATAACATGCTGCATTTCACCTTGGATCAACAAAAACTTTCATTGTGAAACCACTTTAAAAAAAAAGAGTTGCATCTGAAAAAAATCTAACAAGCACCCCCCACACAGTCAGTACTGACACCGTCTCACCAGATGGCGGTAGTGAGCACCAAGGCCATTCTGAGCTGGTAGAAAAAAACACAAACAACCACAAGAAAACCACAAAACCAAGATGGCGGTGCAAGAGACAGCATCTCAACTGTCCATGGCTCTCAAAGTCCAAGAATATCCCACCCTGAAGGTAAACAAAAACTGAAACTGGCACACATTAATTGTCTGACAATTCTGACGTGTCCAAAATACACAATGTGTTTGACGCTTTTTGGAAAATGGTGATTATAAGTTCATTTGATAGCGAGACCAGCGCACTTGACAGGGAGGGTAACGTTAGCTGGGCTAGCTTAGCCAGGTAGCAGCGTCCACTAACTACCTGTGTTCGAGCAGCAATAGCAAAGACAAGGTAGTTCGATAAATAGTAATAGGTAGTGGCTAGTTGGTCGGCTGTATACTGCTTTAACAAGGTCTTGTTATTGACGCCTAGTCTGTCGAGGGCCTTAGAGCTGCTAGCTTAAGTTGCTGTTGTTGTTTTTTTCTATAAAGTGATCCTTTGGCATTACTTATGACATGGTAGTGTACGCTACGTCCGTAGGCTAGCTAGCGTGTCGTTAATGTAAGATTCGGTGGCATACATTCACTGTGCGTGTGTGTACACGTTAAGTAGTTTAACTGTCACGCTTACCTGGGCATTTAACCGTTTGACAGTAGAATTCGGTTAAATTGTGACATAAACGTTTTAATAAACATCATCGCTGACAGAACGTGTAGCTAGTAACGTGGTTGCTCATCCCTTCAACAACCAAGCACGGCGTCAGAGAAATGGCTGGCAGGCATGATTGGCCTGCTAGCTAGTTTGCTGTGGCAAAGTCAGTATTAGCCATCTTTGTCGGCGCAAAAGATGAGCAGCCTACCAGATACGTAACGTCGAGCATGCAAATTGTAGCTGGCTGGAAGATGGCTCGGTTGAAATTACAGGGGGAGAGCCCGTAGCGCTACGCTGTCAGACAGACAATCAGTCCTGCGAGTTAGCGCAGTGTCATCAGATTGCTGCTGCTGCCTCTCTGCACTTCAAAATGGCCAGCGAGAGAAATCACAGCCTGCCGCCGCACACACGTACAGTCCCTCCATTCCACACAACGTTACTGCGACACCACTGCTAAAAGACGAGCTGAAACAAGTCCGGGCTGCTTCCTGTGTTCAGCCGTCTCACACAGCAAGGAGGCGTCGTCATATAAAGCACGCTTGTGAGCAGCAATGCACTGACAGCTTTTGCGTGGTAAGTAATGGTATGATGTTGCCATGATGGATATAACGTGGCATTTTGTGTTGCTGGCGATGTTAAGATCTCTCTGTCTTCAGAAAGCATGGCTGTGGTTTGGGGGTATGTATGTCTTTGCTTGGATGCTGCAGTAGGGATGGTGGGCACCATTTTAAGACAGGGCTGATGGTTATAATTGGCTTCAAATGGGGGTCTACAGCTGGGGGAGAGCAGAGTTGATTACATTTTGAGCTATATTGAGAAGAATTATAATGTCACTATGTTTCCTGACACAGGCATGAGGAATACTAACACAGTGCAGTCTGTGTTGAATATTATGTCCTTGGGGATGTGTTTGGACATTTTCACAGTCAGATCAGTGTAGGGGTTGCCACAAGCATTCTTAAAAGCATTGGTAACCCTAACATATATATTTCCTCTGTGGGTAAATGGTTAGGCTTTGCTAACCATGACCAAAATCTCCTGTTGGCCAGTGGTTTGTTAGTTATAAATCTGAAACAGGCCTATTAGAGTCAAATGACTCTGTAATGCTGCATATTTTCAGATAATGTTTCTATATTCAAGGTAAGTCAAAAATATCATTCAAAATTGCTAATATTACCTAAATCATTTTAATGATTATAGTTATTGTAATAATCATTAATGAGTAATGTAAACCGTTGGAGTGGGCTTGTAGATGTCTCTTTTAATGAGCCACCCCCCAACAAATCATGAAAGACAACCACATCGTAGCAGCTGTCTGAAATGTGTTCATGACTGAATTCCTTGTCAGCTGTCAAGGAAATCATGGTTGTATGAAAAGGAGTAATACCATGCTTATGATCTAGTAGCCAGTCATGTTCAAAAGGAGAATATTTCTTCTTTGCTTTGATTATTGCATTTGAATGAAAAAAAGGGAGCAACTTGCAATTCAATTTTTACTGTCTGAACTATGTTCACCTCTTTTTAGGACTGTATTCAGCCTATATCTTCTGTTAAAACTATCTAGTAAAGGCAACATCCAAAGTAATACAATAAAGTAAAATAAATAATTAAGTACATTATCTGGAAATTTATTGGAGAAACTTTAGAAATAAAATATGCTGATTTAGTTTATCTGGTAAATTAGATACCTGGGAAGTTACGGTACTTCATCACTTTCTGCTCATTGATTTGCATCATTTCTTTCCATCTTTAGCCTTTTACAAACATAAATGTTTAAATTATAGCTACTTAAGTAGAGAGTATATCAAAATCTCTTCCAATTGACATAATTTCAACTTAATATTTATAGCTTTACACTGCCCAGTCTTGTTTGCATAAAGTGGGAATTATATTGTTTGATTAATTGATTTTTCTACATCTTCCTGTAATCATCACCATTTACTGTATCTGGCAACTGACGCCTTCAGTTTATGACCGCTAATTAATTTGTTGATCTTTGTCCAAGTTGCTATAGATCAACCACTGATCAGTAAAATGTGTCAGCGGCAAACCGTGACCATGATGTAGCCCCCAGGAATGAAAAAAAATATGCTGCAGGCTGACGTAAATGCCTTTTCCATCGTCTCCCTCTCATACAGTGGCCGTACTCATTCCTGAGCAGAATAAGGCCCCTGTTTCTGTCAGCAGGACACTAATGAATATTTACTAGCACATACAAAACTGTTCTGTCGTACAATTTAAATGTCTGAATCACAGGGTCTCACTCTGGGATTTAATTTGGCAAAACTGGAGCTGCATTTTAATAATAACAATAATATTAAATCCAGTAGAGTAACAGTATTTTTGACTCTGATATGTTTTGTGGCAGGCTTGCATCATTTCTCTCTCCAATGTTAGTGATCTGTGAAACTAACTGCTCTCTAACTTAAAAGAAAATGATCCTTGATGGATCAAAGCTTTCCTCTTGTTTTTACTGAAATATTAAAGAGAAGCAATTACAACTGCCAAACTGGTGCACAGGTATCCACAAAGCCATCTTGTATTGTAGTACAAGAGTGAAAAGCACTGTACTGTTCAGTTTGATTTCAGATAATGGTCTTTAGTTCTTGCTGAATACAGATCTTCTGTCATACAGATGCTATAGATTCAGGATGCTCTGTGATAAGGATGCAGTTTATGAATATTCATTTATGTGTATTCATCATACTTTATGTGCCACAACCACTGAAGTATATAAACTCCAGCTATATGATAGCCTTTTGAATCTGTTGTAATGGATTACTGTTCTAAAAAGAATAAGCATAGATTGTTGAATTTTTAGTAGACGTCACAGTCAAATCTTGTCAGATTTGTTTCTTTTACCAAACTGAACAGCACAGATCACATGGGGAAAGGTGACCATTTTTGGCTCAAATTAGTGAGACATTGGAGAAGCTTCTTTAAAATATCCTGTAGTTTTGGTCAGAAACTATTAACGGCTGTGTAAAAAAACAAATTCTTAAGATTTGAAGTCACTTAAATGCCCAACAATGAATCAATAAACCAGAAGCCTTTTTAAGATATATTTGAAAGTATTGGAACAACTTTAAACAAGAATTTATGATTCTGATTCAAGTTACATACATACAATACAAATTCCAGATGCTGTCGACATTCTCTCCAACAGAATGCTGTGTGGAATTAAACGTAGCTATCATCAAATATTGGTGTAAATAGCAGTAGCAAGAAAGACAGCATTGTTGCAGTCTGAAACAGCGGGCACCAGTCATCTGCCTCTCCCGTTTAATTTGTTCCTGTTGCAGGGGACAAAGATATTATTTTATGTATTGGAGAGGGATTTTTGTCATTGTAATGAATAGAAATTTATCAGTGTTTGGGTGAACTGCTCATTCCTAATTTGCATGTGATTGATTGTGTTTGCTCCAGAAAGAACAGGATATGTTTGCAAACAACTTTGTTATCTGTAAAGTCACCCAAACACTCAACACTTTGTATAATATTCATTATAAATCAGCTATCTGAACAACTTTCTACCTTTTGCAAAAAACAACCCTTTATTAGGTAGAGGTAATTTCCATGTGTGTTGTTGATCTGTTTGCTAATGGCGCTTTGTCACATGGTACAGAGCTGCACACTTGCTCTTTGCCGCGGCTAAACCTGAATGCCTGATCCACTGAGATAAGTGTCCCGTGGCATTGTCGTCGCAGGTCCCCTACGAGACTCTGAACAAACGTTTCAGGGCGGCTCAGAAGAACATTGACCGGGAGACAAGTCACGTGACGATGGTTGTTGCAGAGCTGGAGAAGACGCTGAGCAGCTTCCCAGTGGTCGACTCTGTGGTGTCACTGCTGGATGGTGTGGTGGAGAAGCTCAGCGCCCTGAAGAGGAAGGTGAGGGATACAAATGTACACATACACACATGCAACAGACTGGCTAAGGCCCTCCACTATGGTAAGTTTTGTACAAGGATTGGAAAGCAGAAAAAAAGTTAAACTCCTTGCCATGAGCATTGTTTTTAGACATATGAAATATAAAGAAACCCCAGTACACTTACATTTCTTCCTCATATTTCTCTATTAGTTTAATTATGGTTAACAAACAAGAAAATGGTTCATTTCCACCATTTTCTGTTCCGTTTGGTTGGATGATCAGTACTGTTGACTAACACAGCCACTTACCCTCTGTGCATAATCACACTTATTTTGCCATTAGAGGTGTTGAAGTTATCATATCTGCCATTTCTGTTTTCAGAGGACTCCTCTTGTACAAAATAGTGATTGCACAGGTAATCAGATGCAACATGAAGTTGGCTTAACGTAGCTGTCAAGTGCAACTATGCCAGCTATGTTTGTGGAAGGTCTATTATAACAATCATGTCTGTGTTTGTCAGCTCTTTTTGTCTGTCGATGCTACGTTTAAAGGCCAGTTACTTCAGTTGGAACCACTTTGGAGGTCATTTTTAAATCTGTCCTTGGTTGGAGGGAAATACAAAAAAAAAATAAAAAATTCAATATAAAATCTGTGCTCAGTAGTGTGCATAAGACTAAGAAATCTTCATCTTACAAGGCAACTCAATTAGAGGCTGTGATTAAGACAGGCGCACCTTTTCTTTGAGAAGAGATAAAATGCTATAAAGTCAGGAAAGCTCAACACTCACCCAGCTCTTCATAGTTAAGAATCCAGTCACTGGTATTGGCACTGGTACTTACTTCGTACCACCAGCAGTATCTCATCTACAAAAGAGCTCCCTTCAGGAAGAGGCCACATCACTCGCCCCACAAAAGCACCTTATTGTGGCTGTGGTTTCTCTATAATGGCATAACTGTGGCCAGTGGATTGTGTTTGTCAGTTGTGGAATGCTGCCTGGCTGGTTCTTCTATCAAGCCTTTCTGAAACAGCAGAAAGCAAGTGATCAAAACACACTTCTGCAGTTCTTTTGTCCTCTGTGCCAACACACTGTCCAGCAGGAACTTTGTGACATATAAACCCTGCATTCATTGGGTTGAAGGCTAGGTCATACTAGACACAACACCCCCCAATTTATGTTGAGCCAAAACTGATCCGACAGGTGAGAGAAAAGCAGTCTAAAAGTCAAGATTTAAATCTGAAAGTGAGAGTTTAGTTTTAAGCCCTGAAAAAGGTGAATTAACCAGAGTTCATGTTGAAATAGATCTAAAATGGCAGTGCGCATGGAACAGTGCACATAGGAATGCAATTATGTACTGTATGATATAAGACTCTACATTACTGTTTCCTTACTTCTCTGTAACTCCAGGAAACGTTTTAACATGCATGCATGCAACAATGGGGATACATTTTAAAATGTGCATGATCCCTTTCATGCTTATGGCACCCAACTTTCCTCCGTCACATAACAGTTTGTCCACAGAACAGGAAGCAGCTGCTCAGTCTGGCCTGCCCTCAGCAATGGTCACGGTTTGAAAAGTCTTGTGGTCTGGCTTCAGTCAGGCTCAGATTCTGAAAATTTGAGCTCCGTCTTTTAGGAAAACCAGCAATGCCAATCGTTTTGATGCACTGAGGTTTCAAGTACGGATATTGAATGCCCGTCAACTTGAACTTGTGTTTCTGTTTTACATGATGCATATTCAGCTTTTTGCAAACATCATGATGTGTGCATGACCTGTAGGCTGCCGAGTCCATCCAAGCAGAAGACGAGAGCGCCAAGCTGTGCAAGCGCCGCATCGAGCACTTAAAGGAGCACAGCAGCGACCAGCCGGCCTCAGTCAACCTGTGGAAGAAGAAACGCATGGACCGCATGATGGTGGAGCATCTGCTGCGCTGCGGCTACTACAACACAGCTGTTAAACTGGCCAGACAGAGCGGTATAGAGGTAAGTGACTGCGTGTGAATGATTGGTTTGGTCTCAAGGTCATTGAGAACATTTGGGACAAGACTTAAAATACAAACTGTTTATCGTCATCATCTTTTTTTTTTGCTTAAATTTTGTTGTTTTTGCAATGCATGTCTTTTCTATTAATGCATCCACTCTCCTGTACTTAAGGATCTGGTCAACATCGAGATGTTCCTCACAGCTAAGGAGGTGGAGGAGTCTCTGGAGAGGCAGGAGACGGCCACTTGCCTAGCCTGGTGCCATGACAATAAATCCCGGCTCCGCAAGATGAAGGTAGTTGATTTACACGTGTCAGATTCCACCTCATGATTCCAGGAAGTTTAAGTAAAAGCCTGGAAAACACTTAAAAGCCGTGCCCATGAAAAAAAAACATGTAATTCATAGGTTTAAGTCAAGCAGAAGTGTACAGAAAAAAGCTTATTGACTCTGCATGTTGCATATTGTCCAAATAAGAATCTGCAGGGTAGGGTGTGTACAGAGTACCAGACCTGTTAAGATTTAATTACTCTTTCTAGGTGTTTTACCCCACTGGCAGTCCAAGTTAAATTGTTAATCCTAACATGATCCTGTTAAACCAGAAAGTTCTCGGTCGAGCGCAGACTTCTGCCAAGACATGATGATCTTCCTAGTTACTTTGAGAGTCAACCTCGCGCTGCACACATGGCTGAATAGTCATGCTTAGACAAAGTTTGGGATGCTGGCACGATGGAAAGTGTCTTTTGATTTTCATTCTCATAAGAGTAATTGTGAAATTTGGTTTGGTTTAGCTCCAGCTCAATGCCACATGCAGGTAAATTTAGGTTCCAACTTTTGTTGTTGTTTCTTTTTTTTTAATCAAAAAAGCTCTCCCACACAGTGGTAGGATGTGCGTTTTGTTTTCTGCTCCAGAAATTCATTGAGATTACAAAATATTGAAAGGCATCTTTAGAATCTACCAGCAGTGCAGGAGCCATATTGAAGAGATCGGTTTTGTCGCCTGCTCTGAAGAAGCATGAAGGGCAAAATAGAAACAATGAAGATTTTGCAGCACTTGTGGTTTAAACTTTCTGACGTCTTCTGTGTGTTTCTTTGGCAGAGTTGTCTTGAGTTCAGTCTGAGAATCCAGGAGTTCATTGAGCTCATTAGACAAAACAAACGCATGGATGCAGTCAGGTACTGGACACAGAACCACAGCACACACACACACACACACACACACACACACACACACACACACTTATAAACATATGTCATGTGGGTGTTACAACACTAACTGTTCAAGCTTAAATCCCTTACACTATCTTCAACTTTTCCTGATTTGAACTCATGCGAAAGCCACCTAAACAAACACATCACCCACTGATCTTGTTCGTGTCTGTCTCTGTGTGTGTCAGACATGCAAGGAAGCACTTCAGCCAAGCAGAAGGTGGACAGTTGGATGAGGTTCGGCAGGTCATGGGCATGCTGGCCTTCCCATCAGATACACATATCTCTCCATACAAGGTAAAAACCTCCAAGGCTAATTATGTTCATGTAAGAATTTTTATTTGGTCACACCCATTTCACAGACATTCAGCCAAGTAATTATGGTATATTCATCTGGGTTTCCACCATTTTCAATGTAATTCACAGAAAACCGTTAAATGTTAATGTCATCAATGACAGAGATGACCCAACTTACATCCCAGTGGATACACAGGATTAACAGCATGATTGTGCAGCCTGTGGATAAATCATAAGCATAGCAAGTACTTATTCACCGGCATCAACTTTTATCATTAAGAATACACCACTGAAATAATTTAAAGTGTACAACTATGTAGAGATCAAGCAGAGGAGTGCTATAGCAACAGACTGGCCACTAGAGGGCGACTGTTGTCTGCTTAAAAAAAAAGAAATGAAAGAAACTCGTCTTTGGGTAGCAGCTTTCAGTAGCAGTGTTGTCATTTTTCTACTTTCACTTCCACTTAAAAATCCTCTAAGAGACAAATACAAGGTTTTATCTCCAAAAACTGTTTCTACAAGCAAAGGAGATCAATGTTTGCCAGCTTTTTGTTCCATTGTGACAGAAGCAGATCTGAGTATCTGTCCTCTGCAAAAATTTTCATATAGCTGCACATTTATACCTTAATTGTCATCACAAGTTTTTTTTTATACAATATTGAAATCAAGATCAGTTATCAATCCATCTTTGGAAACAAATATAGAAAACTGCCCTCACATGACATCAGTGTAAAAACTTAAAGCTACATGTTAATCAAATCAGGCTTGATAATAATGTTGCTACTGTATCTTACAGCTGTATCAAAACAATTTAACTGCAGCTGTAACTTAATTTAGACAAAGCATTTACATTGTACTTGTTAAGTGTCTGTAGTGAAAGCACTCTAGCCTGCAGACTTTGCTTTGTTTGGGAAGCAGAAGGCCATTAATCAGCTAGCTCAAAAGAAAGAAACCAACAACACAAGCCTGTACTAGTCATGTTTACTGAAAGTGTCTGAAATCATACACTACCCGATGCTGTTTTCTTGTTTCTAGACAATTGAGGGGCAAGAGTATGATATTTGTCACACTTAGCTCCTGGGATTGGAGCGTCCAGGCTACAGTACATTTATTACATCACTAATGTTGTGTTTGGTGTGTGCTGCAGATGTCAGATGATGTAGGTTTGTGTCAGGGCTGGTGTGTGTTACAGTTTACACCAACCCAGTGAATGCAGTGCAGTCAAAAATGTTTAGGGCAAAGTTTGTATAGGAATAAATATAGCACCTTGGAGGAGAGTTGTGCAACACCAGTCTGGACCTTGTATGTACATTCTCAGAAGGAGAAGCGACTGAGTCTGCAGCCTGACTTTAAACGGCTGTTATCTTCTGTCTCTTTTTCTTTCTGTTCCATCAGGATCTTTTGGATCCAGCCCGCTGGAAGATGCTGATCCAGCAGTTCCGATATGACAACTACAGACTGCACCAGCTGGGAAACAACTCTGTCTTCACTATCACCCTACAGGCTGGTCTGTCTGCCATCAAGACACCGTATCCTACCTTACTTTATTTCCAATAATAAACTGCGTCAGCCCTTTGGATTTAATCTCCTCAGCCAAACAAAATGACAGGCAATAAAAACAAAGTTAAGGGAGTGTATCTTATGTGTACGTGGGTTCGTTAGTTCAGTGTGTAAAATGGGGTATTGATCACTGCAGTGCTACCTAACAGTACGCTTTAAGAGTTGATTACCCTGTCTGCATATTTTGTCTGATGTGAGGCCCATGATAACGTCATGCATTGAGTAATTTTGGTCCTTGACCACCATGCCCATTCCAGTCAGTGCTACAAGGAAGATGGTACCTCGAAGAACCCAGACTGCCCTGTGTGCAGTAAATCTCTCAACAAGTTGGCTCAACCACTACCCATGGCCCACTGTGCTAACTCCAGACTAGTCTGTAAGATCTCTGGGGAGGTCATGAATGAAAACAACCCTCCAATGATGCTTCCTAATGGCTACGTCTACGGCTACAATGTGAGTACGGGCCGAAGCTAAACTACTGCCAAGAGCACAGGGTCTAATGCACTTTAAAAGGCAGTATGGAAGGGAGAAAAAGACGGAGCTGTAATGTTTGTTTTTCTTTCTAATTTATTATCCTCTGCTCGTTTTCTCTTCCAGTCGCTTCTGTCCATCCGCCAAGATGACAAAGTGGTTTGTCCCAGAACCAAAGAAGTCTTCAACTTCTCTCAGGCTGAGAAGGTCTATATCATGTGATCACTCAGGTTGACCCGTCTGAGAATTAACATGATAGTGTAAGGCCCGTCATTCATCACCTGTGACCTGGCCTACTCGGAGAGCCACCCGTGGAGCTGTGATCCAGTACCCCCACCGCCCCCGAGACACACCCGATATTTCCCACAACACCCCAGCCCCCCGCCCCATTCATGATCAGCTCAAGATTGCCAGTTCCCTTCCCCCTCCCATTCTATCACACAGAAACTGGACTCCTTTCAGACTGTTTTAGATGTGGCTAGATAACAAGAAGTTGTGTGATCTGATCCATTCAAGCACATGGACTATCAACATTGTCATTATTTTACAGGCCCTCACTCTGATGGTTAGAGACTACAGGAAGGGACTGAGGGGGGTGAAAAACTGCTAGGTAGATACTTGATTTTACTACAACAAATAAAAACTTGTTGAGGTTACTTTGACTTTTTCCTTTTACTGGTGGTGTTCCTTTGTTACTTCAACATATGGCAAGACTGTGTTGACTTACACCATTAACCAGATTAACACATGAGATTTGGGCTTTTTTTCCGAAATAAACATGGCTGGCCTCCTGGTCATATGGTAGCATCTCATTCTGTGATGCATGCTGTTGACATCCTTTGTCTTCTAGCCATCTGCTGGATAGCTGGGGGTGGGGAGGGTTAAACTGCCTACCTTTCTGCATTTCATCCCCCCTTAGCTGTGAAACCAGAGTCTGATTTTGGCCACAGTGGGCTCCTTTACAAATGTAAATATTAGATAGGAATTGATCATCCTCATGTTTAAATTCAGTGGTTTTGGGGACAAGTAACGACAACGAAGATTAACCTTCTACAAAGATTGCTGTGTGAATTGAAGAAGTCTTGGGTGCTTTAAACCTGATAAAGCCCACAGTATCCTCAAGTTAACTGGTTTAGTACAGCTTCTCATTTCTGAAGAAGTTAGTTTCACGGACTTGGTAATATTAGTTATGGTGTATTTACTACCATAATGAAATTTACGCAATATTCAAACGAGACAACCATTTCTGATGTTTTTTGATTATTATTAAACAAACTGTCTTCCTTTTTTGTGTGTGAGGTTTGCCATTTTCAGTTCACTTCAGCCGATTTCTTTTGTCTTCTTCAGCTAAATGAGTACATTTTGCTGAACTTCTATTTAGTTGATTTAATATTGCCCATAGTAGTTTGAATTTCATAACTATTTTTCCAACAATGAAGAAGTGCTGACTTTTGTCTCAGTCTTGTACTCTGTGTTTGTTAAAGCTGCTTGCGGCACCAACACTGCAGGGTTTACGTAGAATAAAAGTACACTAACTGTTTAAACATTTCATGTAGGTCCATTTACATCCCAGCATGCATTAAGAAGCAGAATCAAAACCTCAATCAGATGGTTGGTTTTAACAGCCCTGCCTTTTCTTGCAAACCCATAAGCTCATCTGCAAACGTGAACTCGTGCTCTGTGACTGAAAACTTATTCATAAAAGACTATACTCAAATCTGGAAAGATGACTTCAGTGACCACAAATGCACAAATAACCCTTAATTTGTGGAAAAAAAATCATTCCAAACAATCCAAGAATGCAGTTTATTTTTAAACACAATCATTTCTTCCATTTGTTGTTTCTCGACAAACCAAAAGTTGCCTCATTTGTGTCCATAGCTGATGTGGAACTGTATCTGTAAAGACACAGACTGTCCTGTGTGTTTGTGTTGGTAGAATAGATGAAGGGATTGTTTCATGAGCAATATGCCTCATAAAGATTTCAGTGAACTTTGATTTTGGTGTTTCTTTCTTCGCAATGTCTGCTTTACTCTGTGGGCTCTAAACTCAGCATGACACTGAGCTCTGGTAGGTATGACGAGGTTAACGATCCAATGCAATTCTGTTGACATGGAAATGCAAGCAAGTGTTGAGTCTTTCACCTGAAACTACATCTCCATGGTCTGAGGAGGTCAGTATTCAGAGGGCGTGTTTTGGGACAGATGGTAAAACACTGTAGCTTTGGATGACTGATCTGTAACATGGAAATATATGAGCAAGATTAAAAATTAGGCTATTTTGACTAGATAAGGTCGGGCAGTTGGCTCTGTGATCTGTCATTACATTTTCCAGAACCCAAAGTTGGTAAAAGTGAACCTTGATTTTGTGATATTGCAAAGGTGCAAATTAAGGTTTGCTCCAAAGACAATGAAGGTGCCACCAGCAGGGCTTTTCTGTGTGTTCTTACATGAAAATCTATCAATTCATTCGTATTAACAATCTCAATTAGTTGTTAAAATGAACACCAGACACCAAAGCAAGCAGATGTTTTTGTTATGTTGCCTCTTCACTCACTGACATAAATTTTCAATCTACTGTAACAAACATTTATACCCAGTCCGAATAATAGCCTGTATGAAATGTGCCATTTCCCTTAATTTTGGTTGAGAATGTGGTTTTGTTTGAAAACCATGTGCCCATTCTGACTCTACTCGACAGCTAAGAGCATTTTATTTACTCGGCCTAATAGATTGAGCTTGGTATCAGGACAAATCAGAAAAATACAGTACGAGTATGACGAAAGAAAGTTACTGCTCTCGCCACTTCAAAATGTATCTTTTAGTTTCCGCTTTCACCATATGTACAAATATCAAAACTGCATTTGATCGATGCATTTTGATGCCATGAGACGCAACAAAAGGTCCCACAGAAAGGTAGCCTGAGCATCCATCTGTCCATTCTCTGTAAGCGCTTATCCTTCAGAGGGCCGGGGGGCCTGGAGCCGATCCCAACTCACATATGGCGAGGGGCGGAAAGCGCTCTGGACAGATCAATACTGCGCATCATAACACAAAACGTTTTTTTTTCCATTTCTCATCTCTAGTATTGCATTCATTCATACGTTTAAAGACGAGTAACGATTATCTTCTGTGCCACAAAAGAAACAACAGTGGACCGGAAGAGGCGTTCTCACTTTTCAAGCTCGTCTGTCGTCACAGCGCGTCCGGTATAAATACAGCTGCGTTCATCCCCCACCACCATCTTGAGATTTGCGTATTGTTGAGTTGCAGAGCCTCAGCTCACCGTTTTTCAAAAAAAAAAATGTCCGACCAGCTTTGTAAACTTTTCGTCGGTGGACTAAACGTGGACACCGACGACGATGGCCTGCGTAAGCATTTCGAGCAGTACGGCACGCTCACCGACTGCGTTGTCGTCGTGAATAAGCAGCTGCAGCGGTCCCGCTGTTTCGGCTTTGTAACCTACTCCTCAACAGAAGAGGCCGACGCAGCAATGGCGGCCAGGCCGCACACCGTCGACGGCAACGCGGTCGAGGTGAAGCGGGCCGTGGCGAGAGAAGACGCAAACAAGCCAGAGGCGCTCGCTAAAGTGAAGAAAATATTCGTCGGCGGTCTGAAAGACGACATCGAAGAGGAACATCTGACCGAATACTTCTCACAGTACGGTCAAATCGAGAAGTCCGAAGTCATCTCGGAGAAGGAGACCGGAAAGAAAAGGGGATTCGGCTTTGTTTACTTCAACGATCATGACGCAGCCGACAAGGCGGTTGTGGTGAAGTTCCACACCGTCAACGGACACAAAGTTGAGGTGAAGAAGGCCCTGACCAAGCAGGAGATGCAGGCGGCCAGCAGAACCGGTATGGCGCCGAGGGGCAGACCGGGTAGAGGCATGAGGGGAAATCAAAATGGCTACGGCAGCAGAGACTACGGCGGAAACTACAACTACGGAAATGGCGGAGGCTACAACTGTGGCGGCTACGGAGGGTATGGCGGACCGTATGGGGGTGGCTACGGAGACCAGGGAAGTGGCTATGGAGGTGGAAACGGCTACAACGAGTTTGGCAGCGGCTACGGCCAGCATTCTTCTGGTTATGGTCCCATGAAAGGACCACCCTTCCAAAGGAGCGCTGCGCCCTACACCAGAGGCGGCGGTGGTGGCGGCGGCTACCCGAGGGGGGGCTACGGTGGCGGCTACTAAAATGAGACTGCGCAATGGAAATCGACCACCCTACCCCCTGCCATAGATTACCTCCAGCCGGGATTTGGACGCTCAACTCATTCGGTAACGGGCCGTCTGCCGTGAAATCCAACAACGGCAGAGATACGGACAGAGATCCCCCCTAATCATAATGAAGACCTCAAAAACCCAAACAGGTAGGAAGGTCACTTCCCAGAAAACCTGATTATAACGAACAGCTGTTGTTGCCGTTCAACTAGGACACGTAAAAAAATGAAGAATAAAACACAGTGATCCCTTTTTATGTGCCCACACCGAGGGCGTGTAGTTGTCAGTATTTTTTTATTTGCGTTCCTCGCTTCAATTTCGATGTAGGATTGTTTTGCTGACAAGTACTGAATATCCTGATTATCCATTTCAGCCATCTAGATTTTGTTTTCTGAAGTAAATTTAGTGTGATTTCAATGTATGAGGATGAGAAAGCATGTTCTGTGGTTTTCATAGCTGTCTGATA
Source organism: Chelmon rostratus (assembly GCF_017976325.1). Taxonomy (NCBI): domain Eukaryota; kingdom Metazoa; phylum Chordata; class Actinopteri; order Chaetodontiformes; family Chaetodontidae; genus Chelmon; species Chelmon rostratus. The sequence goes on from NC_055666.1 coordinate 21,592,119, forward strand.
ACATCAATTTGTATAATTATTTACTTGGGTCATTCAGCCAAGGCGAAACGTGATACTGCAGGATCCAGTTTCCTTGTTTCCTTCCCAACATTGTACTTAAACTCTCCTCACGCATAGTAATAGTTTCTAAATATTGTTCATTTTTCATTACCTGTAGCAATATCTAATGTATATTGTATACTTTCATGTCTGGAGAACAAAACCTACTGTTAAACCACCTTGGTATGCTTATGTATGTTCATTTTAAATAAAACGTTATACCACTTAGCTTAGTTATTTTACTTATTTAACCAGGCTTCCTCAAGTTCATCCACAGGTTTTATAAGTGACATCATCTTGTCGATCTTTAGTTACATGGCATCTTTCCCACAGTATATGCCCTTACACTCACAGGTGGGTGAAATGGTTACAGAATGGTTGTAGTCTACCCACAGCCAATGCATGTAGGCTTTGTAGGGTTTGACCTTGTTGTTAAATGATGTGGTTTTTAGACAATGCTAATATTACATATATTTTTTTTTACATATTTGAATACATATACTTATGTGGACATGGGGGCTCTGATATTTATCTTTGATTATTCCTACATTTAGGTGTTCTTACTCGTATTCCAGTAGGCTATCCCAGCCAAAATAGCCGTAGCAGTTTGTTTTAGGCTACATCAGGACCCTGTTGATTACCTGGGGTCGATTGTGATAGGAGTCTGAAATATCTCTTTAGGATATCCACATCCAGCAAACTAGGTATGTAAATCAACCTGTCTTCACTCTGTGTTGGTCAACCATGTATAAGATTTCTTCATGAGATGGTGCACAAGTGTGCCATTACTTAATCTTAAACAACTTAACTGACACTTTATTCATAGCTCAATGCGTCTTATATAGCTAATCTTAATAAAAACTATGGGGATTACTTAATTGGGTCTTTAAGTGGGTGGAAGGGGGCCCAAATTTTTGTTCCACCATTAAAAATGAAATAATGGAACAAGTAAATTGGTGTCTCATCCAGAAAACCTTGCTCTGTCCAGTTTCTCACTCTGTTTCTCTCCCATCTCCTCCAGGTTGCTACGGTAACCTGGGTAACATCACCCTGAACATGATGGGGTGTGTGTCTTCACGCCAGCGGGGGGACCGGAGAGTGGTTGTGCCTTCTCCCCCTCAGGTGAAGTCAGTTTTCACAAAGGATTCCCCAGTGTGGTTTAAAAGCATTTGCAAGAGGTTTGATGTGAATTCGGTGGGTTATACAGGAGGGAGACTTTTGATAACACAGTGCCCCCGGTGCAATCACAAGTGCTCTTCTCCCAATGATTAGCACTGGAAGTCAGTGACCAAGGCATTATCCGCTTGTTACCCCTCATCACAAATCAGGGTGTGGACATGAGACATTTGCACACATATTTTGTGAAATATTCTACTTGCATCCTCTTGGGACCTCACATTTATACATTTATTTTCAGACCAGTGGCTCAAGTGCTGATGACCTGGGAGAAAGAGGTTGCGCTTTGGGCACAGTGGATTTCAAAGTATAATAAATATTTGTGATTATAATGTTTGTCCTGTGTTTTTAATAGCCTACATGTTTTTTTATATATGAATTTTATGAACATAAGACTGAGTTTGGCCACAATATGGTTTTATTTTTCCAATTTAGCAATATCTGAAAAACGGGTGGAGGTAAATATACCTGGGTGGGTAAATAAGTGTAAACCTATTAGGACCACTGTATGCTTCTATCGAGCATTTGTCTGCAGACTTTGAAGACAATGAACAGTGATGTAAAGTCATGCTTGTGCTAGTTCCTCAAAAGGTGCCTACCTAAACTGCGTTTCACCTCTTCAGGAGTTGCAGGGCCTGTGTGATATTTGGGTGGCAACGTTTTTGTTCACCACCAGTGGAGCTATTTTATCATTAACCTGGATGGAAAACGGAGCAAGCTTTCATCCTATTCAATTACGACATTATTGCAGTTTCGGGATCGATGTTTTAAACGTCTTTGCTGCCTGGTTCGCAACCCCTACAGATTGGCAATTGGGCAAAAGCTGCTAAATGAAGTTTGACTGATCCATTACAATACTAAACTCTTGTGTGGATCTGTTTTCAGAGATGATTTTTCCCCTTCATAACAATGTGCTTCAGCATTTTGAAGACAACATGAGGTGTCATAGAAGATCAACTAAGTAAACATGGGTTTGGTCATACAAGTTAATGCAATATGAAATTTACATTGAACAGGCTCTGGAGGCATGAATAAAGGCTGTCCTTGACCTTTTTTTTTTTTTTCAAGGTTAGAATTCAGTTTAAAATTCAGAAGCCAGTGGAAGCCCAGTAACCATGTGCTCGAGACAAATATTCAGGACTATTTAATGTTTTTTTTTTTTGTTTAATTGATTTTACGTCTTAAAATCTGCTGACCAAAATGTTGATGGGCACCTCAAATAGAGTGCACCTGTTGTTGGTGAGGTCTGTGTGTTGTAAGTCAGTGTGGGTTTTTATTTTATTAGTGAATTTAAAGTGCTGCCAATTGAGCAGCAACGATCAAAACTTTTCAATCATGCGTTCACATCAGTTTAAAAAAAAAAGTTACAGGAAGTAACCGTGATGGGAGTGTGAATTTTACTTTTGTTCTCTTCACCTTTTTTAGGATCGACGATTTCTGGCCATCCTGTAGGAAAAGGAAACCTCTGTTATGTTGGCCGTGCTTTTTATGAATCTACAATAAATCTATATGTTTTTATACACCAAGAGAATTGTTATGTTACTTTTTTTACAATGCGGATAGTTGGTTTCATCTCTCCCCTGGTGGTTAAGAATAAGGTTGTGAACTGATGCTCACACTGATCATTTTCACGCCGTTGGACAGAAAGTTTGCAGAGGTGTTGAAGCCAAAGATCTGAACATTGATGAATGTATTCGTGTTTGATTCACCCAGGTCGGAGCCACCTAAAATCCTCTGATCTGAGCACATTTTCAGTTCTTTGGACTTTTGTAGCGACTTCAAATCTTTACATTTTTGGTGCTGGTATAGGTAACAGTCTTGGCTGGGATTTGATGTTGTAACTCATCAAGGATTTCCGAAGGCCGTTCTTTGACGGATCCTCTACGTGCGTCTTCCACACAGCCCAAATAACATGGTTTCTGAATTTTGATAGGGATATCACAGGTATTGTGGCCATTTTAAAGATGCTAATCATAAAAAGTTTTCAAAGTAGTGAAATCCTGCATTGTTGACACATCAAAGAGGAGATGAGTGTAGGATCTAGAGCCAAATTTAAAACCCATGACAAGGAAAAACGGCAACCTAGTTTAACAGTTGGATGGTTTCCCAGAAAGCCGACACCACCTTCCCCGGTGAGAAGTGTCAAATTGTCCAGCAAAAGTTATTACATCTGAAGGCATGGGTGCGTTGCAACATGTATTATTGTGTTGTAGATGCTTTGGAGTTAGGCTGGAAAAGCAGCCTGTGGGATGGGGGCTGAGGCAAGTTTCATTGACTGTGACAACCCGGACATTAGCTAAGCCTTACATGCCATTTTATATATCAGTATGCTGGTGCTTCCTTTTATATTTTACTATGGGATCAAGATCACTGTGACCAGTTCTCTGTCTGAAGTGATAAATTAAAAGTCTAACACTGAATCACTGTGAACATGTTTGTCCGCCCTGGAGGAGCGATCCTCGGTGGTGTTATGTTTGCCTTGTCCCAATCAAAGGTCTACGGATAGCTGCGCACATTGTAAAGACCGTCGAGGCACGTGGTCGGTTTGTGATGTCGTTTTTTACAGTTGGGAAAAAAAAATTAACTCGACTTTTCAAAGCAAGATAATGTAACTGTAGTTTGAACGTTAAAATAACTGCATGCCACATCTGATCTGAGAGTACTAATCAGTAGAATCAACGAAGACGAGATTTGACACTATTATGTTTTGATGTGACAGCTGTTATGTTCTCAGCAACAGAATAACATGTATTAAACACAAAGTAGAATAACGAAGTAATCAAACTGTGTTAGGCGTATTTTGATGGTGGCTCAGGCTTTTTTTTTTATATTTTAAAAACTGTTTAAAGTCTATAGATGCTTAGCTAGTGGACATTATCTTAAAATAGAAGCACTGTGATTTTTATTTTTGCTTCATTTTTGTTAGAAAAAATGTTTTCATTTCTGTTTCTGTTCGACCCCTCCATCAGTTGCCACTATCTAGACAACACACCCGCCTCCATATAAAAATGTATTTAAATTCTTCAGAATATTTTCTGCATTTTAAAGAAAAGATATTTATATAAAGCTACTTTCAAAATGTGGCTGGAATCCTGGTCTAAAACTGCAGTGACATGTAATTCTGTTCAAAATCCCAATCTAGTGAAATGCCGATTTCTGGTGTATTTAAAGCACGTAGGGGCTTTACATATTTGAAAGCCTGGTGGCTCTTGTATTCAAATGGCTATTTTCTATGCCGCGTAGCTGTATTCGGTGGTTGTACCGACGCAAAATAAGATGAGGGAATTAATCGGGATATAGCCTTATTGGTGTGCGTTTGTACTGTATTGGGATAAAACGAACGACCACAAAGGTTGAAATTCACACTTCCCTTTCTCCTCAGCATTGGATTTAAAATTTCCGACACAACTTGAAAGCAACGGCAACATGAATCAAGATGACCAATCAGGGATAAGTACGTCTTACGAAGGCAAGTGAGTCAAACGGCCCGCCCTGACGTTGTTCATTGAAGAAGAAGGACGGTCGGCTCACGGTCCTTACAAGAAATTCGATCATGGCGACTAAACTGACCAAGCTTTTTGTCGGAGGGCTAAATGTTGAAACAACAGAAGATGGAGTACGCAAGTATTTTGAACAGTATGGAACGCTCAACGAATGCGTTGTGGTCATGAACCAGCAACTCGGTCGCTCCCGCTGTTTCGGCTTCATCACCTACTCCACACCGGAGGAGGCCGACGCAGCAATGGCGGCTAACCCACATGTCGTCGAAGGCAACGACGTGGAACTGAAAAGGGCCATATCACGAGAGGATGCTAACAACCCGGATATCCTCGCAAATGTAAGGAAGATTTTCGTAGGCGGCGTGAAAGACCACATCGAGGCGGACAACCTGACCGAGTACTTCTCCCAGTTCGGCGTGGTGGAGAAGGCCGAGATCATCTCTGACAAGCAGACGGGCAGGAAGCGAGGCTTCGGCTTTGTCTACTTCGAGGACACCGACTCCGCCACCAAAGCGGTGCTGACAAAGTATCACACTATCAACGGGAACAAGGTGGAAGTGAAGAAAGCTCTGACCAAGCAGGAGATGTCCACCGGTAGCCGAGGAGGAAGGGGTCGAGGAAGAGGGATGTCTAACTATGGCGGCGGAAGAGGAGGTGGCGGCTACGGAGGAGGCTACGGCGGCAATTACGGAGGCGGCTGCGGCTATGGTTATGGCGGGGGCTACAACGGTGGTGGAGGAGGATACGGTGGATATGGGGGATACGACGATTACGATAACCAGATGGGGGGTGGATACAGTAATGGTGACTTTGGGGACGGCTACGGACACCAGCACTCCAATTATGGTGCAGTGAAGGGGGGCAACTATTCCTACAGGAGCGGGGCTCCATACAACAGAGGCGGCGGCGGCGGTGGTTACGGCAGGGGTGGCGGATACAGCGGCGGCTATTAGTGGCTCCCTAAAGTTTTGAGATTTTCATGGGGAAATTGTGATTACAGTGAACTTGAATTTACACGCGCGCGCACACATACACATACATACAGACACACACACACACACACAAGCCCAGTTGGGGTGAGGGGTCAGATAAAGGGAGCAGTACCCATCACCCACAAAAGAATGAATGAGACTGTCCTCTGGATCCTGGCTCCCCTGGACCCCATCTGTCCTCTTATTCCACACATTCTGTACTTTACTACTAAGAACGGTGAATTATTGAATTGTACTTTTATTTTGGACTCATACTTGCTTTGAACCATTTGTAAAGCCGTAATCAATGTCAGTCACTGCTTCTCAACTAAGAATTGAGTTTGTTTGTCTTGCAAACCAGCCAGATGTGTCTGTTATTTTTGCATCATGAACTCAGGGTTTTAAGTGAAGTTGGTGGCAGTGTCGGGCAGCATTGGGACTCGATTGCTTGAGTTTCTTGATCTTAAACTTAAACGCACGTGACAAAGGTTTTTTTTGTTTGTTTGTTTTTGGTTTTGGGTTTGTTTTGTTTTTATTAGACATGTCATGAACTGTTTTGTCACATGTAAAATACTTTTTCCACGTTTCCCGTCCCATTACAGGCTTTTGTTTAGATTAAAACTGTTTGAAATCCATGTGTTCGGTTCACCCCTATGTTTATTCTGCTTATATTAAAGTTTTTAATGTTTTGAAAATCTTTATGTCGCAGTCTTGATTCAGATCCTGAGGATTACATTTCACCTGTCCCTTTTGCTCATTTGCAACCTTGAAAGTCAAGTTCACAAAGCTACCACCAGGAGGGAGTATTGCTTGTAAATTCCCGCATTTCCAATTCATCGGCCATTTTCTACCGGGAAAGATTTACTTGATGAAGGAATATGATCGTGCACCACGGCTGCAGTTAACTAATAGAGCATGACAGCCTTTGATGCAATGGTCAAATTGGCAAATACGCAGCTTTGACATTTGAAATCCAATTACCTTGTGCCCAGCAAGTGATTTCAATTTTTTTTAAGGCAACCGGGTTATGCAATCCACGTCTTTATGCTTAAAGTGTGCAGTCGCAAGTAAACTGATTTCAGTTAAAAGTTGGAGTTTATCGTTTTTCTATAAAATAGGATTTTCAGCTTTATAAACATAAACATGCAGCCAGTTGGTCGTGAATTACACCTCTGTTAAAGGGGATCCATGGAAAGCTTCACTAGATTCCTGACTCCTTTGAACTCAACATGCTTGCGTTTTTGGGATGCCTAACTGTAGACCATGAATGGAATAAAGGCCCGATAATTGTCCCGCATACACTATTCTTTCGTGGAGGCTGATTTCACGAGTGTGCTCACTAGATGATTGTTTTTTGTGGACAACAGTGGGTGCACTGGCAGCAGGGGCTATTTGGAGAGAAAAAAGTGTGAGCTCTCACCCTGAACATATTTCTGTGCACGAAATCGTCCAGAGCCAAGGCTTTTCTCTGGAGCAAGTCTTTCTGCCATTAAACGGAATCCTAAGAACATATATTTACATATTTTAATAAGTTATGGGTGAGATGGCTTCATTTTGGAATCAGCGTGCCGTCATGCTATCCCAAACTCTTGATTACACTCAATGTTAAAGGCAACACAAACTAAATTTGAGATTAATCAAGATTAAGATTGTACATTGGGTTCATTAAACAATAGCCAAATCATCCAGCATGTATCCAGATTTAGATGTCACATGTGACAGCTGTAAATTATCTCCTTTAGCTTTGATTCACAGACTGTGGTTGTTCCCTGATCTTCACAACTTCTGGGGTTGAGTCTTTACATTTCTGAGCGATGCTTATAAGATACAGATTGAACCATATTCTTTAACAAGCATTTTCAGTATAAAAACCAGAAGATGCCCCCTGCATGGCCCACATATATTTACAATGGTATTGCTTATGGCTGCCTGTTAGCGCATCTTATCTTAGTCGGCCTAATTGGTCAAATCCTAACCCCTCTACTAATTCCAGCTGGCTGAAAGTCATGCTTAGAGCTGAAACAATTGATATATAATATACAAATTATCAATTTGTCAATTAATCTGCAGCTATTTTAGTAATCAATTTGGCAAACATGTAATTTCTTCCTACCAAAAATACAAAGCATTCATTGGTCCTAGTGTATTAATTGTGAGGATTTTCTTCTTTGCTGTATAAAATAATTGTAAACGGAATATAATATATTTTGTACTGTTGGTTGGACAAAACAAGACAGTTGAAGACATCAACTTGGGCTTTAGGAATTCAGGACACTTCATTTTCACAAATTGTTCAGAATATTTTGCAGACCAAACGATTCGTCTGGTAAATAATCAGACAATGAATTGATAGCTAAGAAAACCATTAGTTGCAGGCCTGTATAATTTTAATTATTATTATTATTATTATTATGTATTGTGGTAGCCTGTTGGGGAGGGAGAGATCGGGGAAACCTTTTTTGTATATTACTTGGAACATTGAATTAAAAAAAAAAAATATATATATATATATATATATATATATATAACATAGAAAGAGACTACGTTCGATGAGCTAGGCGTGTATATGCGACAGTCATACCAGAGTTCTAACTGCATGTGTCTGTGCAGTTTTGAAGCTACGGAGTGAATCATCTTGTTAATAGACGATCTATGTGCGGCTGGACGGCGCTCATGCCTGCTGGTGTCTGACTCCGTGAGGATGGACGGTGTGTCGTTGGGGTGAGTTGCTTGAGCGATGGGGATTATTTTGTTAAGCTGTGATCCACGCTGCTTCTGCATCTGTTGTATAACATTTAACCCCACATGATCCAACCGCCACAAATCCAACACAGACGGTACCAAGAGCTTTCTCCTAGCACACGAACTCAAGCTAGCCTTGTTGACTAGTTAGCTTCGGTAAGTTAGCTAGCGTCGTTGGCTGCCCAGCTGGAGCAGTTACGTTGCTATCCAAACTCCAAGTTAACATGTAGACATTTGGAAACTGGCATAAAGTCGATGCTTGTAGACAGTGAGCTGAATGTGGACTGGCTCGCAAAAGTGTTTTTTTTCACTCAGTGATTTATGGCAGGTAACGGCAGCTATCATAAGCTTGTGTTAGCAATGAAGTTAAATGATTAGCAATGCTAAGAGCTAGCCAGCCTGCCAACTTGACGCTCAACAAACTCAAAGCAAACATCATTTTTGGTTGAACTCTATGATCTTTGGACAAAAATGAGGCTAGCTCTCTATAAACCGTCAGAGTCATGAATGTACACTGATTCGTTTACAGATTTGTGCTGTTGTGTCTTGAAAGAACATAATCTGTGGCTTGTAAGTACTGCATCGTTATGTCTTCACAGTTTTTGAGTCGCCTGTGGAGAAAATATGGGCCATTATAATAAGTCAAGACAACATACAGTACTGTACATACACAATATAATCCATTTTCTTACTTAACAGTGTGGAGCATTTAAAACCAAGCAATCGCCCCGTTAGATCAGGTGTGGGTGATGTCACATTTTTGTTTACTTCCTGCCACCTGTTCTCAGGTGAGTGCAGGTCTGCAGGTTGGATTCAAAACTTGATGTACATGCTGTCAATGGTGTTCTCTCATGTTTGGATTCCACATGGCTTAGACCACACAGCGACTTTTCTTCAGCCTGGTCTATAAAACTTTTGGTTTAGGGTTATAAGTAATGATGATTTTCATTGTCGACTAATCTGTCAGTTATTTTCTCTATTCATTGATTAGTAGTTTGGTCCAGGAAATGTCAGATAATGGTTGTTGATTAATCATTGCAGATCTGATTTAATTAACAGGAAATATTTTTGTTTTTCCACACTTGTTTGAGTAGTGTGAGGAGGGCATAAAGCATAAGGTTGGCAGCATTCTGTATTTTTCTTATTGTCAACTAATCCCATGATAAGACTTAAATGACCTGTCCCAGTCAGTAAAAATGTCTCTGTAGGAGAAACCTGGTATAGCTCATTCCTCTGTGCCATGGAAATCATAGTTGCTCAGAAACATGTCAGTGAGCCACATTGTTGCACTGGGTGACATGTTTTCTCATTACCGCAAACACAACTGCTGTAGTTTATTTTGAATGAGTCCCATATACGCCATCCTGTTGCTGTACATTCTCAGTGCAGTTCCAAATGTGCATGAATCCATGGCCGAAAATAGGGCCATATTTCATGCAAGCCATGCACTGATTCAACCTTTTCTCTCCAGTGCTGATTCCAATAACTCAAATCATGGATTTCTGCAATATTGAGTATCGGGATGATACCAGTGCTAATTCTTTTTTCTCTTTTTTTCCATAAAAACCTCAATGCATCTCATTGGAATAATTTTTATGAGGCAATAAAACTGCTGTGACTGAATAAATGCAACCGAGGAAACAGTGAATTTTACAATGACAAAGAGAAATGGTATGTAATTTCGATTGGACCTGTCGGTTTGGACCTGATGGATACCAATATCAATCCAGCATATTGGAATGGTGCCTCTACAGTAACAATATATATTGTCATATAGTCAATTTTCTGAAATTCAGTTGAGATCCTGTAGATACCGGAAAAATTTGTCTAATCCTGTGACCAAACGTGACAAATTAAGCTTCTAACTCATACTGTTGCAACTTCAAACAGACCTATAGATCCAATATTGCCTTAAATCAGGCCTGTTCATTGATTTGCAGCATTCCCCAGAATGGTTTGATACAGCCAGAGATATGAACAGGACAGACATCCTGGTACATACTGCACAGAAAAATCTCAGTCATTCCCAGTTTCTTGAACATTTCCAAACTTTTGTGTACTGTCCCTCCACTCTCAGCCTGCTTTGTCCTCTTTTTAATTGTAAGCTTTTCGAGAAAGTGCTTTTAGTATCCCCCCAAAAAATGCTCTTTTAGTCATGTAAAAATATCAAACAGTAGAGTCGAAATGATTCGTTGATAGACAGAAAATTCAGCTGCAGCAATTTAAGTAATCAAAGAATATGAGTAATGAGTCATTAAAAAATCTCTGTATAAAATGTATTTATAAGACATGAATGTCCTAGTTTTATCTCAGTCTTTTATCATAGCAATGTAATATTTGTAGAAAACTTAATATGGTATGTTATTGGCTGGACAAAATGAAGCATCTGAAACATCGCTTTGGGCTCTGGAACATTATGACGGGCATTTTGCATTTACTGACATTTTATGGACTAAACGCTTAATTGATGAATCAAGAAAATAATCAGAGTACTCAGTAATAAAAGTAATTGTTAGTCGCAGTCGTAGACACAAGTTGCGCAACTCTGCTCGTGTTTGAAAGGAAGTGAGACAGATGTTAAACCCCTATGTAATATTTTACTTGAGAAAAATCCACACTAGATTGAAAAGAACTAAAAAAGAAAAGATCAAATCCTGACTGTGCAGGCCATACTGTGCGACGGCATCTGGGTTCCATGACAACCAAAGCAGATTACCATGAAGAACCAAGGATTATTAAAGGAGGATGGGTCAATGGCGTCATACAAGCATTCAGAAATAGCTTGCACTGGCAGACAGTGAGACATGCTCAGAGACTGCCCCTCTTATGTTTCAACTGGGGAATAACTGAAGCAGAGAACATTTACTGAGCAGCCTTTTCTGTGGGGTAGCACAGTATTGACAACGGTGACAAAACAAGCACGTTTAAAGAACATAATTAATTTTACCACTGTTATCCAGTATAGTGTCCCCGTCCCATCCTCTTTCTATAACCTTAGAGATGAACTAACTACCTGTCGGGTCAACATTTATCTCCAATGATCCAGACACTGCCTCTCATGTCTCACCAGTCTGGTGGCCACACCGGCCTCACCACGTCCGAACTGCACCACGGATTCAGAGGAGGACACGGTGAATGGAGGGATGCACACCTTCAACCAGACGCACATGAGGAAGGCTTTCCAGCTCATGAACGACCTGAGGAGGTGTGATGCTGGCAGTGTTGTTTGCTACAGTAACTGCTCTCACCTAAAAACAAGACATGCAATGTATAGAAGCTCAGAGGTTGATGATTGTATGCGTAATAGTGTGGTAGATATTCGGATTTATTTGACAACAATAAAGGTAAATACAAGGCTGCAATCACCCAGTCCTATATGCATTTGAAAAAGATTGTCAAGTTAGACGAGACAGGTTAGGATTAGTATGCCACAGAAAGTGATATTTAAACACTGAATCACCAACTGAATTAAATTCATATTTTCCATAGGAAATTTTAAGTAACACCTTTTAGACTTGCCACCTTAAATTGCACATTTGCTGGCAGCCGTCCTGTCTAAGATGCCCCCTGTCCTGGCTCCTCTATGCACATTTATTTTTAACACAGCCGTGACCACACTTGAATAAATAATATCAGAATTATCACCTTCCTCTCACTCGCTGTTACTCTTCATACTTCAGTAAAAAGATGCTGTGTGACGTCCAGCTGGTGGCGGGGAGCGTCGAAGTGCCAGCTCACAGGGTGGTCCTGGCATCCTGTAGCCCCTACTTCTGTGCCATGTTCACAGGTACGCACACACATTGTTGTTTGCTTGGCATCATGTCGTGATGTGTGTGTGCGTGTGTGCTGAACTGTGTGATTTCACAGGTGACATGAGTGAGAGCAAAGCCCATCAGGTGGAGATCAGGGAGGTGGATGGACAGACCCTGAGAAAGCTGGTGGACTACATCTACACAGCTGAGATCGAGGTCACAGAGGACAACGTGCAGGTGAGAGTGTGTTTTAAAGAGTGTGTTTTTGAAGGGGTAGAGCAAGGAGGAAGGGAGTGAGAATGAGTGAAAAAGTGTTTTCCTGTTTTTACATTTTTTCTTCTGTTGTGGTGGCTTTCACCTCAGTTTGAACTCTAGTTTTGCTTTAAAAACATTTACTCATTTATATTAACAGCAGTAACAGAATTAGAGGGATAATAAAAAAAACTCTTCTCATCATATATCCCACAAGGCTTTTTGTGTCTTAGCATGTTGCCCTCTCAGCACTTGCTCTCCTTTGTTGGAGGGTTCAGTATAAAAGTTTTAGTTCAGAACACGAGCTCACAGTGTTTTACAGATTTACATTTTGGATAATCAAGTTGTCTCTACTCTACTCGCTGTTGTTTCCAGGAACTTTTGTCGATTTTGTTTTCCACCACAGATAGTAATCCCTCCAAAACTTGGCTTAAGTGATTGCTGTTGATTGGTTATTCAAAAACGCAGGTTCTGTGCAGGACGTCCTGGGTCGTTTGTGTGGAACCTCAACCAAGCCGATAAAAAAGAAAGTACCCACTGTGCCAGGTACTATCCAAAAAGGCAAAATAGCGAGTGGAGTGAAGCTGAGCCTCACTGTGTGATTGAAAAGACCTATTATAAAAACTTCCTTGTTGTGAAGAAGGAAACTAGTCTTCTCGCTGCTGTCTTGACCTTTTTCTGTGCCCAGGCCTTTGTTTTGAGCAAAAATCAGTAACAACACAATAAGCTGGTATTAAGCGCTAACAATGGACCACTGCAGGATTCGTAAGAGGGAAGCTTCTCAAAATCCTAATTTTCAAGAATTTCAGGGAGGTTTCCATAAGTTTCCATAAGCTCAGCTGTGCAGTGGATACAGCAGTTATTACAGTGGTTAAGCACATTTTTGATTTATATTCAGAACACCTTCGGTCTCATGTCTTGTGACTGTCAATGTGGAATGAACTTCCAGTTAAAAGAATACAACCAAAGCTAATATGTTTAAAAATGTAATTTGTGAAATCACTTATCCTTTACTTTTTTGAGCTCTACTCAAAGTAGACCTCAATAAATCCCCATTAACTCATTATTTTTCAGGCAGTTAAAACAGAAAAGGTTGATAAACGTGTTTTTATTTACTTTTTCATGATTTATAAGATGTCAGTGGTTTTGCTTTTCATAAGGGAATTTGTTCACTTTGGCTTTAACACTTTGGTTTACATTTCAGACTTGTCCAAAATGAACCTGCCTGAGGAGCAGACGTTAATTACAAGAGATGTAAGCGCTGGTAATGGTTGTGAGCTGTGCTTTGCCGTGAAAGCACTGGATCGAGACCATGTTTGTCTCAATGGCATTTACTCTTGGTAGCTGCATGGCTCTGGTGCAGGCTTGAATAAATGCAGCGGGATCAAGCTGCAGGCAGGATACTTCCTCTGATTATTAGCAACAGGAAGTGTGCATGGAGAGAAGCAGGAAATCCTCCCACTGTTAGCAGTGTGCCTGTCTGATTGGCTCACTCTTGAGTGTGTGTGTGTGTGTGCATGCATGTTTTGACTGTTGGCTCATGTTCAGTAAAAGGTCGCCTTTACTCTTAGTTTCTTGTGTGTTTTCCACTGTAAAATAGATGTGTTGTTTGTGGTGCCCTCATTCCTGTGTGTGTGTGTGTGTGTTAGGGTGTCACAGTGGGCCTGATGCTCCCTTTTTAGAAGACACGAGGCTTCAGGGCAGCTGTTCACAGAGAAAAGAGGAGACAGAAACGATACACAGCGGATGAGTGAGTGTGTAGACAGGAGGGTGTCAAGGCAGACCGAGACTGTGTCACTGACCTAGTTAGTTAATGTGTGGGGATGCTGCAAAGGGTATCTTTGCTCGCGTAATGCTTTCAACAGGACACTGTCTGTCTGTCTGTCTGACTGACAAGAGAAGCACCCCTCTCATTCATTGCAATGAGGTCGATGCATGGAGGGTGTCAACGCAGAGGGCTCCGGTTAAAGAAACATCACAACATGACGTCCTCTGGTGAGGTCCTGTGTTGGCCAACACATGCTGGCACCCATTCCCAGTCAGTTTCTTTCTAACATGAAGCCGGACTGTGTTTTTGTTGTTCATCTCACGATGTGGTATCGTGATAACTTTGCAGAGTTGCTAAATCCTGTGAGTGTTATAAACTGCTTTCCAGTGTTTTTGTGGCTGATAAGCCCTCGCACTCATGGATCTGTTACTCAGATTAGCCTCCTTGGATTGTATTTCATTGTCTCACCAGCACCTAAAGGACAGCAGGCTTCCATCAGCACAGCTCCACGCCTTGTTTTAAGCAGAGCTGGATTATGGCTGTCGGCCTAAGCAACAGTGACACAATCAGATATCTCAGTGCTTTTGACAAAATCAGTCTAAAGATAAATGTAGTAATAATGTGGCAATATGTTTTTCAGGATGATGATATGTTCCTCATCATATCAGTATTAGTATTTTTGCTTTTCTCGTGCTCGCAGGTGAAGTTGAATTTGGTGTGTTCTCAAGGACTGTTATATTGCAGCAAACACGTATCCCTGTGTCCATTGTGACTCAAAGTCTGTCCGCCTCATGATGTGAAGGCCAGATGGAGGAGCTTGCAGGGACGTGCGACAGTGAAACTGGAGAGCTGCGGCCAAAGAACACACCTAAAAAAAACCCTCACAATCAGCTACATTACACTGCAGACGCTGATGATGGTGTTTTTAGGTGTTGTAAATGAACAAAGCTGCATGGAAATTGCAACAAATTTGCTTGTTCAGCCAAGACACACTGCAGAGATCAAAGCCAAACCCAGGGCTTTGTTTTGCTTGCAAAGTCATATGCACAGTGGTTAATGTTTAGCTTGTTGGCCAGCCTGGTAACTGTTTGGCAGGTTGGTTGTGTGCCTGGTTTGTTAATTACCAAACTAACTGACCATCCAGCAACATTGTTGAAATGACAGAGAACAGATGTCGGGGTAAACTGACTTCCAGCTAGCGAACTAAATTGACTTTATGTGTGTGTCATCATTGCAGGTTCTGCTGCCAGCAGCCTCGCTCCTCCAGCTGATGGATGTTCGTCAGGTCTGTTGCGAGTTCCTGCAGTCTCAGCTTCACCCCACCAACTGTTTGGGCATCAGAGCGTTTGCTGACCTGCACACATGCACGCAGCTTCTCAACCAATCCCACGCGTACGCCGGTAAGCCTCTCGATGTTCACACCACAAATCGTGAGTCACCTTAGCCGCGGTGTGTGCGTATGTGGTATGTGATGGTGCTTTTATGTAATGTAATGCTGCCTAGTTTGACCAGAGTCACTCACAAGCAAGGATGGAGCGAGGTTCACCACTTTGTGAACATTGTATAAAAGAGATTAATGCATGGACTCAGGAACACTTAGTCAAAATGTTGTCCGTAAACAGAGTTCCTTTGCAAATGATTGCATTATGTTTTTATTTACGTTTATACAGAATCCCAACATTTTAGGAATCAGGGTTGTGTGTCTCAGAGCTCATTAGCTAAAATATTTAGTTTGTGTTGTGTGTAACCCTGCATGTTTGTGTCTCTCAGAGCAGCATTTCACTGAGGTGGTGCAGGGAGAGGAGTTTCTAGGCCTTTCTCTGCAGCAGGTATGCAGCCTCATCTCCAGTGACAAACTCACCGTTTCCACAGAGGAGAAGGTAACAGAGCACAATATACACCCACGCTTTCAGTCCTTTCATCAAAGCACTTTTCTTCTGGGTGAAAAGATGTGAGAATTATGTTCATATGGGATTTTCCAGATCTCATCTCTTAAAGTATTCCTCTTAAAGTTTTAGGGAAGATTTTTTACTTTCTAGTAAGGTTGGTTTTTGTTTTCGTGTCATGACAGTGTGTGTGAGCGTGTGTCTGGGTTGTCAGAGGGTCAGGTTTTGGCTTTGGGTGTGGTGAAAGCGGTGGTGTTGGTGTGGGTTGTTAAAATGGTACGACACATGGCGGCAGTGGCTGTGGCAGATTCACTCTGCAGCTCTTCTTGCTTGTGAACTCCCTCCAGCTCTCTGATGAAGCTCTCTGATGAAGGTCTCTGTGTTGTTATTGCAAGAAGCTCCTGCAACTTTTTGATACACTGCAGTAAAAGGGGAAATGATTAGACAAATCTCTGTACTAAATAGAGGGAGCTGACAAATATTTATGGCTGTACTATAGGCATGTGTCATCATAGTACTCCCAATGCCTGATTAGCTCACCTTGGAAGCGAGCGTATTGCAGATGATGGAGTGTCTGTCTGCTGTTAGCCTGTCAACAGGAAGAGTCTGAGAGAGCATCTGTGTGTCATCCTGCTGTCATAGCAGCAGCAGCAGCAGTCAAGGTGACAGCTGCCTCAGTCAGACAGAGACACAGAGGAAGCTGTCACACTATGTATTCATATTGTGTATATATGCATCTGGAGAAACAATCGGTCACCTTGTCACACCAGATCCATGGAAATTAACCCAAAAATAGTTCTTTTTTATTGCATTACATATATAAGGTGGTTATTTAGGTGAAACCACATGCAAACGAACAGCGAACAGCTCCTTATTTCATCAGCTGACGTGGCATTGTAGCCGTTGTGCCCCTGGTTTGTGCACATTTGTATGTATATATTTTGTTTTATTTTATGTAGTTTTTTTGGCCAAGTGAGAGACGCCGTAGCTGACACAATGTCCTGATATATCTGACTCCGAGTTGTTGAAGTGAATGGGTTTTTCCCATTTGGATGCTCCTAATTACAGTCTACAGTATTTTGTGAACTCAACATAAGGCTGTGGTATGGCTCAAATCCAGAAATGAATGGACGAAGTAGGATGTGTATTTTGTGACAAGAGAGTAGAAACTGCATTATTTTTTATCTAACTACATTATAAGTAACACTCTTTTCTTTATTATTGTGCTGCATTATATTACATATATTCATGTGGCTCCTTTGGCCTGTGTGAATCTTAAGTGGACAGACCTCACACTGTATGTGCGTAAAGGGTTTCCAGTTTGCACCCTGGAAGAGTCTGGAGAGTCGTTGAGTAATGGTCCTCTTTCCCTTAACTACTGTCATTGTTGTCCCTTTGTGCACAGCAGGAGGGGCACTCAGCCCCTCGTTTGCACGAGTGGAGCTGCTCCACAGGCCAGCAGGAGACGATCAAGTGTGAATGTGTAAATCAATGAATTTGAGTAGATTTTAGGTTAAAAAAGAACAAAGGTCTGCCACCTCTCTGCTCACATCCTGCTGGGAGCAAGCGATGATGACTTTTTCACTATGAAAGAACACAGCATATACTGCTTTAACAATGCAGTTCACACAATCAGTGAGTTAAATCAGCAAAATTGTTGGACGTGTCAGATCATCTCAAAGTGTGTGAAAGTCTCTCTCTCCAAACCTGTCCCACATTGGAACTGGCAGTGGGAGGTAAGACGGTTTGGCTAAAGTGTAAAGCTTGTCGTTTCCTCTCAGTTTTGGCCTTGCATCCCCAATATACCAACATTATCACACACACACACACAGTACTGAAATTAGCAAGTCATTCTATTTTTAAGTCAAATTAGGACAAAGAAAAGCAAAAAAGCACTCTGTATATGAAATGAATTCACTCCCCGTCTGTATTTTTTGTCTCTGTCATGTTTTCTCTCCATCTCTTGCTCTCCATCTCTTAGGTGTTTGAGGCTATGATAGCTTGGATCAAGCACGATAAACCAGCTCGTCTGGAGTACATGCCCAAACTGATGGAGCATGTCAGACTTCCACTACTGTCCAGGGATTACCTGGTGCAGGTAAAGAAAATCTCTGCTCCGCTCTGCATTTTCACCACTCGCTTCCCTCATTCCACATCCCCCATTGTTGTGCACTTTGCTCATATAAAATATGTTGCTAGCAGGGCTGTACGTTCATTTTTTTGCACACAAAAGTGGAGCATGAGTAAAAAACGCCTGTTACCGTCTCTAAAGACAACCATAAGTAGTGCAGTTCATCACTTAAGCAGGCAATCGACTGGCAAAGGACATTAATGCTGCATACTGGACACCATCCAAATCAAAATTTAACAACCAAAAGCATGAATTTGCAACTAAACATGATGGTAAACTCTCATTCATATCTGGACAAAGTAGGTCGGGAGGCAACTGGATTACTTTTCCAGTCATCCAAGAAGGTTAAGAATAAATGAAATGTCAGTTTCACCTCAATACACCACAGTGCCTGCACTGAAATTAACATTGAGTGTGGCTAATATTTTTTGTGTGAGCTGGGTGGATATGGTTATAATCCACTGTTTGCTCTTGTGTGTATTGTACATTGCTCACAATGTTCTGTAGCCCATTGATCCCCAACCCGTGGGCCGCGGCACACTAGTGGGCTGTTGGTCATTTGGTACTGGGCCGCACAGAAAGAAAAAAATAATTTCCATTATTTTGTTTTTTCACATAATTTGTTTGATTTATTTTTCGAGTCTTAATGACGTTTTATTTTGAAAAGTGGCCGGATTCTGTCTTCTGCTCTCCGTCTCGCTTGACGACACCATAAGTCACGTGATATATCCCGCTAAATTAAATCCCAAGCTAACAAAATGAACAACAAACAAAGTTCTTTAGAAAAATTTTTTGCAAAGGGGAAATGGTCCAATGAAGGGACGGAAGAGGAACCGACACCTGCTAAAAAAGGGAAAGATCAGGAATCCTTTTTAAAATATGGATTTATTGCTACCGGAATTTTTAACTGTACACAGTACAGAATAATATATACATCCATCTAATGAATGCATTAGTGAGAAAAGCGATGCAATTTTATTTTGAAATGTATCACGTGATTTCCCGTACTGACAGTGGAGGTGCCTGACAGTGCCAGTCTGCAGCCAGGTCCTCTTGACATGTTTAAAAAGTGGATTTGCATTCATTATTATTGTTGTTATTATTATTATTATTATTAAAGAGAAAATACCACAGTTTTTAATGCCAATCTTATCATTTTATTTTGTTTTTATCTGCTACACCTTTAGACTGGGCCGTGAAAATATTGTCAGACATTAAACTGGGCCATGGTACAGAAAAGGTTGGGGACCACTGCTGTAGCCCACTGCCACAATGGGTTACAATCAGCCTTTTCCAGTATGATAGTTTCTGAATCATGTAATCATGTAGGGGATTAGAGAAACTGCATTTCCCCAGGTGCATCTCTCTGCCATGTATACAAGAAACAGGGTTTCTAATCTGCTTTTTGCAAGTATGCATGTGCATGTGACAGGAAGTATCAGCAGAGTGACTGGATGAAAAGAGAGACCATGACAGCAATTCTTTCTATTTTAAATTACTCCGAAGTCTAACTAAAACTGAAACTTCACAGAGTATCTTCTACGATGGCTGAACATTTGTTAAATTCAGACACAGACAGAAAAAAAGCCAGTCAGTGGTCTCTTCTGTCCCTGCTACAGTTAAAATGCATCGCTGCAGGGCAGGAATTTGGTTACTGACTGGCTGCATGTGTGCACAGGTGTACAGTAACAGGTGACTGCAGTGCATGTAAACGCGTTCTCCACTTACCCACCTCACGTTCTTACTCAAGTGTAAATATAAATTCACTGTATGAGAGTCCTGTGCCATTTTTGTTTGGTCAGTGAAGGTGAACTGTCCCGAAATGCGGTGCCTGTTTCAGATTGTCGAGGAAGAGGCTTTGATAAAGAACAACAACACCTGCAAAGATTTTCTCATAGAAGCAATGAAGTATCACCTGCTTCCAGCTGAGCAGCGGCACCTCATCAAGACAGACAGGACCCGACCACGAACTCCCATCAGCATCCCAAAAGTACCCGCGCACACTCTCCACCACACACACATTTAACTTGTACATAGCAGCTATATGTTTAGCTATATTTTTTCTTTTGAGAACATACGTAATTCAGATGGCTAACATTGACTGTGTGCATGTGCAGGTGATGATTGTGGTGGGCGGTCAGGCTCCTAAGGCGATCCGCAGCGTGGAGTGTTACGACTTCCAGGAGGATCGATGGTACCAAGTAGCCGACCTTCCTTCAAGACGCTGCCGGGCAGGTCAGCCTGAGATTTGTCTGAAGTTTCTACGTCAAATCTGACTGCAGTTTCGTGTGATTATTGTAGCGTTTACCACCTGTCGTGCTTCACTCTTATCCGGACACTGGAAATAACCCCTGCTTGAATACACATTAGCCGTGTTTCTGTCAGCGTATTTTGCTTTGCGAAAGATTATTAAAAAAGTTGACAGCAAAATTTGAAGAAAACATCCTCAACCTCTTTTTTGAGGTTTATTGGTGGTTGATAAACAGCTGGTTCTGTTTCCACTTCTTGACCTGTACTTCTTCTACTCCTTTTTATTACAGCCATGCAAAACTTCGCTTCAAATCAGTTGATGGAAATGTGCCTAATTCTATTTTATTTATTTATTTATTTATTTTTTGCCCAAAGTTTGCTTCACATTTGCCTGATAATTACAAGGAAACACTGCTATTCTGGATTTTTGTGTCTGCAGTTTGTCAGACACTTCCTGAGTTTCCTGACTCCTGATTTGATTTATCAACCTCAAGTAGGCAGCCCTCGTGTTTAGTCTGTTTAGTTGAATACACAATTACATGAACGCTTCACAGCATAATTCAACAACACCACAAAATCCAACCTTCCAGCATTTGAAGATATAAGACAGTTTTCAAGTCGTGATTGTGAGTAAACATTTAGATGTAACATTATTAAAGTGTTCAAGAATTTTGTACATTAACATGCCAGCGAGGTATGATGTATAATGTCTTAAGTCTAATGCATGATTCCATTCATGCATTAAAAGCTGATGACGGCATGTCCCTGAATGCACCGGTAATTGTTGCACCTGCTTTACCAAACAGCAGTAAGACAGGTTTGGATTATCTGCGTTATGAGATTCAAGCCTCTGCAAGCTGAAACTGAAATGAGTTGAAACTGTTTGAAAGGTGGGAAACTAATCTGAAATCTGAGCAATGAGACTGTGGTTGGACAAGAACATATTGACAAAGCTGTCAAAAAAATAATGATTATATCCTTAACTTGGCCTTTACACTTTTTCATCCTGTGTGTGTCCAGGTGTGGTTTCCATGGCAGGGCGTGTGTATGCAGTCGGGGGCTTCAACAGCTCACTGCGGGAGCGAACAGTGGACGTGTACGACGGAGGGAGGGACCAGTGGAGCGCGGTGGCGAGCATGCAGGAGAGACGCAGTACACTGGGAGCTGCTGTGTTGGCAGATTTGCTTTACGCTGTGGGGGGCTTTAACGGAAGTATAGGTACACACACCTAAAGACACACACACTGAAAGGCAGTGCATTGCAAGCAAAGTAGTTATTAGTAGCAGATTTAGACTTTATTTCTGGTCTCCTGTAAAGAAAAAAAAAAAAATTCCTCCTACACTGGTCTGGGAAAAAAACATTAAAGTAGAGCAAAGTTTTAGAAATCATCGGAAAATGCTCTGAATTTTTGACAACTAGTCTTTTCACGTATTTGTACGATTGTTTTGTGAAGAAGTTGGTTTCAGTCACAGCTTCTGTAAAAATATTAGTTGTATTATTCAGCATTTTGTGCAAGCTGGGAAATCTAAAGGCTTCCTATTGAGGCCTTGATTACATCAGGTAAATTATTTGGGCTGAAAAAAGCTGTATTAGAGATAAACATGCTGTCAGCACTACTTGTGTATACTGGCATCTCAAAATGCCAGTGAATGTAGAGATAAGGTTGCTAATCCATCAAGTTGGTCTTAAAATTTTCACTCTGTATTGTCTTCTTCTGTTCTTCACATGGGGCGGTTAGCATTAGCATTAGCAATAGTTAAATGGTAGCATCGGTACGGGTCACTACCTGGAGCATCTCTGGGTCAGTTGAACGTGGCAGTGCTGTTTGGATTGTGTAGGAGCAGTGTGAACTGGCACTGGGGGGGTGACTCTGGGACGCCGGAGTTCACCGCCTAGCCTCCTGGAGGTGTAGTGGGACTAAGTAGGCGAAAATATACATTCAGTGAAAACATGTGAAAAGGTCAAACAGAAGTAAAGGTGTGTGAGGAGCACGTCCAGGATGGATGAGGGGTGAAAAAAGGCGAAAGACCTGCTGTCAGAGAGCAAAATGCTGATGTAGTTACACCGTCTCTGTTTTTCAAACCTATTTTTTCCCATCTGGCTCAGTGTCATTATCTGGATGATTACCACAGGAGGGTGAGCAGAATTTAAGCACAACTGCCTACTCACAGTGTTAACAGTAAACACAGGAGACATAGAAGCCATTTGCTTCTTTTAACACGTCTACCAGCTGGGTGCAAACACACCCAAACACCTACAGACGCATCAACACACACACACACACACACACACACACACACACACACGCGCAGTCTTATCCGAACCTGTTTTGTTAATCTGCCACTGTTTGTGCTCGTTTCTCTTTTGTCTCTTTCTCTCTGTGTATCAGGGTTGTCCACAGTAGAAGCCTTCAGTTATAAAAGCAATGAGTGGATGTATGTAGCCTCCATGAACACGCGACGCAGCAGTGTGGGCGTCGGGGTGGTCGACGGTAAGACAGAAGTGTGTGTGACCTGGGTTACATCATATGTCGCTCCGATGAAAAGCCGAAATTCAGATGTCACCTATTTTAACGCCCGCGTGTGTGTCTACAGGTAAGTTGTATGCTGTAGGAGGCTATGATGGAGCATCTCGCCAGTGTCTCAGTACGGTGGAAGAGTACGACCCCGTCAGTGATCAGTGGTGCTACGTGGCTGACATGAGCACACGGCGCAGTGGAGCAGGTACACACACATATAACACACACAGGGAGCAGCAAAACAAAACACAACAATACAGCTTTTACTCTAACTAGTGGTTCTTTGGAAGAGGTGGCACATGTTCTCACACTGGAAATAATCATTTTAAATTCTTTATATTATTTTAGGTTATTTGTGGTTGTCTGTACCAGCTGCAATGTGTGTCAGCCTGGTGCGGGTCCGATATATAGATCAAGATTAGCCCCAGTTGATTGGAGTAAGCCTTACAGAGACAGTACATACTGTGTCATAGTTAATGATGCAGTGTTGAGCTTCTGCCAACAGGGTGCTATGGAGCAACAGCACCACCCAGTGGACGTTGTCTGCAATTGAACAAGCAAAATTTCTAGAAAGAACACAACTATTGCAAGTTGTTACTGTGCGACAAATGAGTGTGCTCCCGTTGACAACATGGAGAAAACCTCCACCCTCTTGCTTGCAAAAAAATCCAGTTTTACAAATTAAAATCTTAGTTCTGATTTCATGACATCACTACGATACAGTCATTTGTGCTCACACTGATATTTCTCTGTGTGTGTGTGTCTCTCTTTTTATTTATTTGTCTATTATCTGTGCATATGTTCAGGTGTGGGTGTGTTGGGTGGTCAGCTGTATGCAGCAGGAGGACATGACGGTCCTCTGGTGAGGAAGAGCGTTGAGGTGTACGACCCACAGACCAACACCTGGAGGCTGGTCTGTGACATGAACATGTGCCGACGAAACGCAGGTCAGATGACACTCAGCATCCATCACCCTGTTCTTACACATATGTAGACTGTGGAGCTGTTAGCAGTTTAAGAGACATCAAAATGGTCTTCCATTAGTTACATGATCACCTGTAAATATCTAGTCAGCAGTCATTCTTTAGGCAACAGAAGAGAAGGTGCATGTGTTCTATGAGAAAGAAAATATGTTACCTGGATGTTGTTCAGAGTTTTGGAACCACGCAGATCTCGGAAAATACATTTCTTTGTCACAATGAGCACACGATTGCACATTTTTTATTTTCTTCACATGCCGTAATACTTACTGTGAGCATATATATTAGGATTTGTCAGAGTTGTTAAATATGTACATCTCTGTCCTTAAGGTGTCTGTGCCATTAATGGGCTGCTGTACGTGATTGGCGGGGACGACGGGTCCTGTAACCTCTCCTCCGTAGAGTTTTACAACCCAGCCACAGACAAGTGGAGCCTCATTCCCACCAACATGAGCAATGGACGCAGCTATGCTGGTGAGTCTAATCACAACATACAGAGAAAAATGATTCTCAAACATACAGTCGAGAGAAATACTTGAGTCTTCACATTTTACCCGTTTAAGTAGCTGTTTCTCTCATCCTGTCTTTTTATTTTCTCACTCCTACAGGAGTCGCAGTGATTGACAAGCCATTATGACTAGAAGCCTCCCACAGCATCAGCTCTGCGTCAGCAGCCGGTTTCACGGAGACTCTCACTGACGTCTGAAGCTCACCAGGAAAACGGAGACGTAACGCCTGAGATAAAACACTGTCCAAATGGACGGGACGCCCTCAGCCCTCAGCTGACTTAACAATCAAGGATGCATCTGAGGAGTTTTTTGGCGGTAAACCACAGCCTGATTTTGTTGCTCTGTCCAAGCAATTTCCTTTAGTGAGATCCTGACTTTAAGGAGACTGTTGCACTGGAAAAGAAACAATAGTCACAGAATAGAGGGTTTATAAGAACTTTGTCTTGGTGAGTTTTTTTCAAATGCCAAGCACATAAGTGGCTGTATCAGCTGACATAAGACTCACTCAGACACTCATGCAGGAAAGACTTGGACTCTTGGAAAGAACTGACCCAGGTGGGCCAAACGGAGCAGAGTGCTTTAGAAGCTCTGTGGTGTAGCGGCAGCGTTCGTGTGATGGACTAAATCAAACCTGGGAGGTTTTATTTTTTATTATGAGACTTGCCACAGAATATAAATCAGCTCATGGCAACTTACTGCTCAGCTTGATTTTAAGTGATGAACCAGGTCGTTTGATCGCCATCGGCAGGTCCAGACAGCTGCAGCGTAACGGAGGTGTCGCGTGGAGTGTATTTGTTCTCAGCACGGAGGCCCGGACCTCGAGAGCCGCAAGATAATTTAAAGAATGTAGAAAACATCTTATATGCAAATCAGCTATCATATTTAATATTTTTGAGATTGTTTTTAAAGAGGTTAAAAATCCACTGCTGTGGCTTAAGACCCAGTCAGTTCGACACAGAAGGACCTGACTCGGCTGTCGACACACTACTGATGCACTGATCACTTGCACTGACTGATGCAGACCGGCAGGGTGGCCGTCTGACTCGCTGATTGGCCGGCCCGGATGTCTGCCCATCTTTCTGACCGACCAGCTGGATCGCTGACCTGCTGTCAGACAGACTGCCGCTCAGCTGTCCGTCTCTGTTACTGATCGTACTCGTGGGAGCATTTTAACGCACCGCTTAGAGGCCAATAATTTCATCCGAAATTGTAAAAAAAAAACAGTGCCAGCTCAGATGATCAGAATAATGCTGGAGTCACATGGTGTTTTTATCTCTTAGTGACAAGTTGAAATGATGAATTGTTTCTGTTCATTGTCAAAGGGAGTGTGTCAAAATGCACTGTAGAAACTGAACTGTTAAATTCTCATGTAAAGAAGCAGGTTCAAGATTTTCTATTTATTATTTGGGACGATTGATCGCACAGCATTTATTCATATCAACGTGAGGTTCTCATCTCTTTTCTCAGCCTTGTGTTACACTTGTGCTCTGCTCACATTCATTCAGATGATGGTGGGTGTATTTTAGGTGTAGTTATTCAGTTGCCTGACTGGTGCCATAGCTTTGACGAAAAGAGATTCAGAGAAGCTGTTGAACGAAAGGTCTCCTCAGCCAGCCTTTCACTTCTGCCTGCAGTCGTCCAAAAATCATGGAGTAACTGGATGCGATTAGCTGTCGTGGCAGAAAAGCGTACAAGATACTTCAAAGACCACACTGTTGTTTTTGTATGACATTAGTCCCATTCATTCAGATTGATTCATGTGTTTCTCGTGTCTTCCAGGAAGTTGGTTTCAGCTCATATGATTACGACATAAAACTCAAATTGGAGTGACTTGAAACGAGTGATCACTGTGAGGGAGTCTCCGGGCATGGACTCGAAGCTCAAACTGCTGCCTCTACAGACAGGACAGCTGAGTCAGAATCTGAAGCACACAGTTATAGCAACAGCAGCATTACGCCACGCTTCACGATGAAGACACGCTTCATGTTGAAACATTAGCGCGTGCCCCAAATTCCTAGAGCAAAACCCCAGATGCTGCTTTAAATGTTTTGACAGTTATCGTGGCGCAGTAATGCAGGTAAATGGCACGGGCTGTGTGGTGCGTTCATGTGTCTGCAAGTCCGAAGTGCATACTGCTAAAATTGCAGAGTCCACCTGAGCACAGCCGGCGTTGCAGCACGAGCAGGCACAAAATCTAAATCCAAAAGACAAACAACAGCAAACATGGAGTGATTCCTACCAAATTTGGCAGCAACACAAGTCCTGTGCTGTTCTTTGAAACCACTTCTGCATTCTTTCATTCACTTTTTACATTATGGACACTCAATACTTTCTCTGGTAAAGAAAAAGTTGTGGACACTAAAGCCTCATCTGCATTTTCTCTCACTGTTGACGATGTAGCGTTGAGTCAAAGGTGAAACATGGGGTTTTTTTTTATAGCAAAAAAAAATTAGCATACACATCACCAACACTGCTTTCTCATTCCATTGTGGTGATTTTGGAGGGCACTGCATGGAGCATAAATTGCACACTGAGAATTCAACACTTAAACGAAATGACTGAAGGTAAATAAATGCACTAAGTAGCAAATAAGGGGTGATTTCAAGCACAGCTGTGGGTGTTGAAGCCTCCGATCAGCATCTGAACCTACCAGAGGGAAAGCTGCTTTTCTAAAAAAAAATCTATAATGTCTTAGCTGCATTACTGCTCCTTTAAAATAAGAACTACTCAGTTCACTTGCACGGGTCATCTATCTGAATCAAGGTCAAGTCTCTTGTTAGCTGATGTCCACATTGTTTTGAGTAAAACGGAAACCAATGACTGCCTGGATTGTAGGAAAAATGCATTTTCAGTCTAAACACAGTTATACTGACAATTATCAGTACGTTTTAAATAAATGCAGTTTGATGTTTGGGCTACAACATCCAAAAATCACATCAGTACATTTGAGGTTCAAAGTTCATTCTTGATCTTGGCAACAGGAACAGTGTCACCTCGAGGTCCATTTAGTCGCTGTGCTGGAGCTTTTGACCATATTACATGGCCCTCATTAGTAGCTTGAGTTTGCTGGATTGTGATGGATCAGCTGATGATTCTGAAGGACGTTTCATCCACGTTGACTTAAAAGTTGAATTCTGAACCCCAGCTGTTGAAGACTTGGTCGAAAGCTCCAGAAGACCCACTAAATGGACCTTGAAGTGCGATTTTGTCAAGAGGTATGGTCCTTGAGGTTTTCAGATGAATAATGTTCTTACAAAGCGCAGATGTTATATTTTTAATATCAGAAACTGTGGGTGTGTGAACTTGACAGTTAATATTGTGAGTATTGACGTGTGTGTGGGAAATCGTGGTTTGTGAAGTTGAAGCTTGTGCACTGTACTTACAGGTGATATGTAAACCTTCAGACTTGAAATATTAACACGAATACTAAGCAGGCTTACTTTGCAAAAAAAAACCGCTCTAAACCGACTTGTGCTGCTTTGTCTGAAATTGTAAAAATATGCATTTAGGATGTTTTATATGAAATGAACTTCCTGTTTCTCTCGCACAAAAGCTGACTTTGTGTTGAAAGGACAGAATGACATTGAAAACCGGGAGTTGGATTTGATTTTGACTCTCAGCTGAACAGGAGTTTAATGTGTCGTCTGTTCATTGTGAACCAGCTGCACAGCAGGGCCTTTGTGCGGATGTAAACAGAAGCAGTACGTTGACACAGATGGTTTACGTCGGCCTCCAGTGTCACGTTTTGGCATCTCTGATACACTTTTATGAAACACTTAAGAAAATGTTTGTTTGGAAAATATCAGTTAACAGTAGAGGAGTTTCATTACACAAACTAGAATCCACTGTTATGTGAAAGTACACCTGATTTGCCAGGTTAATGCTAGCACAAAATACAATAAAAATCATGGTGATATATGTTAACTGTGAATCCAATATGCACAACAATATTATAAATTAGCAGTGTTGGAAAGTAAAATACATTTTACTTAAGTAAAAGTTTGAGCTACTTGAGTATTTCCATTTTCTGCTACTTTATGCTTCTACTCCTCTACATTTCACAGGGGAATGTTGAATAATATACTTTTTACTCGACTACATTTATTTGACAACTGTACTTACTTGGCAGATTCACATTAATTTGACACAAAATATAACATACAAATAAATGATGATGTCTTCTCATAGGTTAAGATAAAAATTTTATTGAACCCAGGGGTAAATCCAGCTCTATGTAAACTCATTAAAATTAGCTCCACCTTTACCAGCCGCAATGTTAAAGCACACATTAATGCATTGATAATTATAATACAGCAATAATATATCCGCTGTTCTTACATGGGTCATTTTGCATAATGAATACTTATGTATTATACGTATATTTTGATGCTTGTACTTTTACTTGCAGCACTGTGGTATTGCTACTTTTATGTAAAAGATGTGACTACTTCTTCCGCCACTGGAAATCATAAATATTGAATTTTTATTATTGTAATCATTAGCTTTGGGTGATGATCAATGCCTGTCTAGTAAGCCCAATGCATCATATCATCAGTTTTGCAGCTGGGTGGAGGGAGTTTCAGTGGTCTCTATAAACAATGTCGTCAACAGTGGTGATGATTTTTTAATTCAGACTTTTCCTTCAGATTTAACACATTTAACACAACATTCAGCAGCACTGAGTAAGGAAGGAGACCCCGAGTCAGATCTATTCATTGTATAGGTGGTCTATTCAGTTTGCAAATGTCATCGCGATTTGTTTCATCAGATATAAAAATATTTAATAGGCTGAAGCACTCTGGGCGTGGTCTGCGATGCTTGATTGACAGGCGCAATTAGTCTAATTAGCAACTCGCCGACCTCTGTAGAGCTGAATAATGCAATGACTATGAGAGGAGAAACGTGTCCATTTGGCTCAATTTTTACACCATAAAAATACTAATAAACTTAATATCATGTTTGCATTCAGCAGTTGTTTCAGTCTGGACTGGACACAATAATGCAAACTAAAGGAGTTTCAGTGCAGAAAAGTTTATGGAGCTCAGCAACTGGTGAGTTTTTCCTATATTAATTCTGAATTGGAAGTGACACTGTATTCGTTCCCAGATACATGTTGTACTGTTGAAACTCAGGTTTGGTGTAGAGACGTTTGGAAATATGCTTTTGAGGTGCGAGTTTAATATTGTTAATCTGTGCACAGTAGCCAATTAGATGATTAGGCCCCTGCTGGCTAACATAAAAGTTATTGATGACACGTGTGATTTTCTTCTTTTGTGTTTGACATGGAAATGTTCTGTATTTTTGGTTTAAGCCAGCACCATAGAACAACCGCTTTTTCAGATAGTTGTACTTGAGTACGTACTTTATACTCTTACTTCACTACAATTCAAAAGGAACTGTTTATTAGTTGGGGTGAACTGCCGTAATATTGGACACCTAATCTCCATCGGGTGTAGACAGGTTCAACAATTAGGTGCACGCAAGAGCCATTTCCTGTATCTGTGTCACGTGGGTTTCGCCAATGCCCCGCCCCTGTAGCAGAGCAGCGGCGGGTCCTGAGTCCATTCATTCCAAAGGGGGAAGTGAACGTGAACACAGATTATGACCGATTCCTTCGCCCCAGAGTCACCGAAGTAAATATTTGACTGTTTTTCACAAGCCACACATCTGAATATTCTGACCGTGAAGTGGCACTTTCATACGTACAAACTGGGAGAAAATTAACTTCGAAACTGTCTCTGTTTCAGCAGTACATTCTCGCGAGTTTTAGACATTACAAATTCATAACGCTCGCGATAACCGAAGTGCATTTTGGGTTTAAGAGTAGAGTAGTAGTAACTGTATTATGTGATAAGGAAACTGAAAGCTTTTTTTTTTTTCAATAAAACTTTATTGAATGCTGAACAGAACAATACAGTTCAACAGAAAAGGGTTTTGCCAGGGGGCCACATACAAGTAAAGACAGTCTACAGAAAAATATTAAGAAGATTACACAAATGCACAGTCTTAACAGCCTTGGTGTTGGTTGAGTACTTAAGGGTCTGAATATACTGTTTGGTTTCATTCTTAAAAAAAATAAAACAGGGATTTTTATTTATATATCTGCATTTTTGAATATGATATTTAGATAAGAAAATGATAAGGCTGATTATATAATACTGTTTGCTTTTGGAAGGAATAAAATAAGTGAAACCAAACAGCACATTTTCAAAACAAAGAGTAAAACTATTCTCAATAAATGTAGAAATAAAATGACAAACATCTTTCCAGAAATTATTTGAAACAGGGCAAGACCAAAATAAATGAAAATTATCTTCAGGGCATTGTGAACAGAAAGAGCAGTTGGTATCAATATTTTTCTAAAACGCTGTAACGCTTTTAGAAGGATAAATTTTATGAATTAATTTAAAAGATGCTACTTTTATTTTGTTGTTAATCATATATTTGGTTGGTAAGATCCAGATTTTTTTTCCAATCAAGGTTAGGTAATAAATTATTCCAGTAAAATGTTATATAAGGAAGAGACACTATGTCCCTTTGAAACAAAGTACGTACAACACGATTGCTTTTCCGTGTCGTCGAGAAACAAATCCTGCCTACTTCGGCCTACTTTTTTGATGGATCAAGAGGCAAAGGGGCTGGTATCTGGTTCACTGAGCTTCTAAATAATAAAGAGACTCCAACAGGAATTGTCTTAATAATTATGTTAAATTCCTCAGCAGGGATTGAGATGTTGTATTTTAAAATAAAATCTTCATAAGTAAGTAATAGACCGTTGGAATCAAACAGCTGGTGAACCAGTAGTATATTATGAGAAAACCAGGCAGGGTAAAATAAGGATTTGTTGTTCCATATGTAATATCTGTGTGGAGAGAAGTTGTGTTTATATATTAAGGACCATGAAAGAAGCATCTGTTTATGGAAATCTGATAATTTCAATGGGATTTTTTCAATTTTATAGTTACACACTAAAAGAAAATGTAGGCCACCTACTTTAGAGAAAATAAAATTTGGTATAAAATTCCAAATTGAAGAAGGGTTTTTAATGAATTGCTTCAGCCAATTAATTTTGAAAGTATTGTTTAATGTTTGGAAGTCTAAAAAGTTGAGGCCACCTTTGTCATAAGTATTCATTATCACTGATTTTTTAATATAGTGAGTTTTATTTTTCCATACAAAGTTAAAGAGCATTTTGTCGATATTTTTTAAAATGTTTTTGTTGACACCAAGCGATAAAGCAGCGTAGGTGAGCCGGGATATGCCTTCAGCTTTAGTTAATAAGATTCTGCCCCTCAAAGTTAAATCCCTTTGCAGCCATTGATTAAGCTTTTTCTGAGTTTTGTCGATAACAGGGTTAAAATTTAAATCACATCTAGTTTTCCGATCTTTATTGATGAGTATGCCTAAATAGGTGACACAGTTTTTTACAGGTATGTTACATATAGAGGGGATATTACAAGTCTTGAGGGCGAGTAATTCACATTTATTAATGTTTAAACAAAGCCCGGAGGCAAGAGAGAAAGTGTTGACCACATCAATAGCAAGAGATATCTGACAGCTATTTTTTTTTAAAAAGTGTTGTATCATCGGCCAGCTGACTGATGAAAATTTCCTTGTCTGCTATTAGGATACCTTTCGGAAACTGAAAGCTTAGAACATGTATTTTTTAAGTTGTGAATCAGTACAATCCTTCTGAAGTGATATGCAGAGCTGCCTACAGTCCAAGAAAACTGACTTATCACCTGTGACATTGAAGTCAGACTGAACTTTATTCTCAACATAATGGTGTTACAGGAGAAGTAGAGAGCTCAAACAGCTCTTACGATGGCTGCCACTTACTAAGAAACAAAATAATGGTTTAAACACAACGGAATAGCAGCAGCATATCAGAACAAAATATTGGAATATGAACGAGTTTCGCCGCAGATTATGCGTTTGTAGAGGCTGCGCACGGATGCCCCGATTACTCGCATTATACGGATATACGCGCCGCTCCTCTGGGGCTAATTTCTTCAAAACGACTCCAAATGCCACCAAAGTTGTCTGGGTGAGTTAATGGTCGTATTTAATGCTACAAATAAGGTTCAGGTTGTAAAAAATGAATGTTATCCTTTTAAGAGTATACATTTATTGGAAATAAAACAATCCTGCTAATTTTTATAAATTGTTTATGATGTATTTGTTCATAAAACCTAAAATTTGGTGTAACTGTATACGCTATGTTTGTTATAGTCCTTCAGGAAACATGATTGGGACAGTGGGCCTATGATTGGCCTCATGTGGGGCAAAATGTGTGGTGGGGCCTGGATTTTGCAGTAACAATGGTTATTTAGAGGGTTTTATTCTTCCAGTGCATTGTTTTTGATATTTAAGGTGAATTATATTCAGTAATGGGGCGGCTGCATCAGTGTTAAAACGAGTTTTTTTGATTTCGCTTTAGGCTATCTGGCAAGACAAAGAGGCGTCTCTCAGCCCAAGCTGACGTCATGCAGGTCCCCCAGAGGAGAACCAGGGAAAGAGGGTCGTCCTGGAGATGACGGAGGGGCTCCAGGGGACCACAGTGATTTGTGATTTTCACCTCTTATGCACTGGCAGAGGAGCTTCTGTAAAGAAAAACCGCCCTGGTGGGTACAATCCAGAAGAGGAAGCCAGAGCTTCACCTGCAGCTGCTGCAGATAAAGCACAGAGCCCCCCGATCCTCCCTCTTTGCCTTCACACGCCGGTGTCTTAAGTACTGAAACGGGTGAAGAATGTGGTGCTCCTCAGCTCCAAGCACCACCAACCAGCTGTGAGTGACGCGGATCACTGGAAGCCAAAGATAATTACTGACTACAACAGCTGCAAAGGACGAGTCGACAACCTGGATAAGGTGCGTGCTGTTATTCATC
This sequence comes from Chelmon rostratus, assembly GCF_017976325.1. Classification (NCBI taxonomy): domain Eukaryota; kingdom Metazoa; phylum Chordata; class Actinopteri; order Chaetodontiformes; family Chaetodontidae; genus Chelmon; species Chelmon rostratus. The sequence goes on from NC_055666.1 coordinate 21,625,481, forward strand.
AGTTACATACACACACACACACACACACTCATGTTTGAAATGATGCACTTGTCTGAGATATCTGGTACTTTTATTATTCAGGTTTTTTTTTTTCATTTTTAGAAAGAATGAATAATATATTTGTGTATGATGACTCATTAATTCTTGTGCAGGTTATTGGTACCTCCAGCTGTAGGAGGAGGACCTGTTGGTGACCTCTGGTTCTCTTCTACAAAGTCCTGGACGCCTCTGCCTACAATGCGTTTGTGCTGTGGATCCTTACTGGAACCAGAGTAGCTGTTCATGGAGGAGCTGGGCAAAATACTGGCATCCCAGCAAGCGATGCAGAGACAGCGCCTCCCAGCACACCAGCCACCACTGCCATGGTGATGGATCTACAGTTCTGGTCTGCACCATCTTCGTCAAGTGTGGCAAGTATATCTGTAAAAAGCACTCGACCCCATGCTGCAGCGCCTGCATGAACTGAACTCTCAGCCTCACCTGCTGAACATTGACCACACGTCCTCTTTGGTTGCTATGATTTTCCTGTTTGTGTTCACTGAGCCGGTATGTTACACTCACTCTCACACTGTCTACCACTCTCTCACTCACACTCACTAGTGTCTTTGTTCTGATTTTTTTTCATACGTTCACTGTTCTTGTGTTTTGAAAAATAAATCTTGTTCAAAGTGATTTTGTATTTTTGAATTTCTAGAGCAAAGTGAGGCAAGAGACTGTTGGAAGTTACCATCTTAATTCCCACTTCAGGTACACAGACACCATTGACTAGTTTCTTATTCACGTGCATATTTGCATATTGGCTCTTTGTTAGTCACTAAAAAGCACTTATTAATGACTTTTTTTAGCAGTCAGGGTTGTAAAGGGTCAGGATTAAGTTATAATAGTAATTCATGCACAACAACGTCCTTACGTTCCATCAGTAAGCAGTAATTAGCAGGTTATTGAGGGAAAGCGCTTAATGGTCCAGTAGTTGTGTATTACGGTCATGCAGAATAAGGCATTAAGTGCTTTGTAATGACTAATGAAAAGCCAATATGCAAATAAGCAACTAAACAGTGAATATGTGTATCGTAATATCAAGTGCTACCAAAACACTGAAGGATAGCAATGATTAGAAGGTAAAAATGTTGAAGTGTAATACGAGAACTGAAACAGCAATAATGGACATTTTAGATGGACTTTAACTTAACAGGTGAGAAGTTTTACTTTAATGCTGCACAAAAACTAATGTGCATAAAAATCAATGTTGATGCTAATCACTGACAAACGACTCCCCGCTTGCCTCTAGTACACTGAAAATAATGAATTTTTTTTTCTCTTATAAAAAAAAAACAGGTGGTATCATCACAGAAACTGGCATTTAAGGGAATAAAATTCTGAAAATGAATAAATGGTTTTCTATGATCAGCACTGATCATCGCTTAAAAAATAGTGTTTAATAGTGTTTTCGCAGTTTTAGGAAAGGAACATATTTGTCCTACTGTAAAGATGTTGTGATATATATATATATATATATATATATATATATAATTTTTCAGTAATTGTTGTGTTGTACATGACACCACAGGCTGGTGCTGTGGGTAAAGGCGCGATAGGAAAAAGGTAGGAAGGATACATCACGCCATGCTTGATCCTGTGCCTAATTCATGTCGTTAAAAATCAGATGTAATCTGATCCTGTAATCTGATTTTATGTAAACGTGACACTGACACAAAAATTAAAATGCATCAAAATCAATGACACATCCCAAACTGAAAAACAGCTCTAGCATACAGAAAATAAAAGACTTTTTGTGTTTTTTAAATAACAAACTGGCATTTAAAGGGTCTATTACAGGTCTGATATTTGTAGTGATGATCAGGACTGGTTGGTTAAAAGGTTTAACTTAGTGACTGTAAACTTATACTAACCTCTCTATATCGTACTGTGAACAGTTTAGTTCATTTGACTCAAGAAGCGAGAGAACTGATGTGTCAAGCTTGTAAATTTTATTCTCATGTGTAAATGTTACTGATTGTATTTTCTCATCCTTTTTGTTAATGGAGAAACAACAGAAAAAAAGCATTCACAAAGTAAGAAAACATTTAGAGATACATACAATATATTGATGCGATAAAACACAGCATCACATGTGGGCGACCTGGAGGAAGCAGGAAACATCTCTGGTCAGAGGAATTTACAGCAAAGTTCAGTATCAAAGGTGTCAGGAAGCGTCTGATTTCTAACTTTCTCAATCACACCTGTAAGCAACGTGACCATTTGTCCTTTAAATTTTAAAGATTTAAAGACTCTGTACTCAAAAATCCCTTTACAGACCAGTAAAATATATCTTATGTCTCATCTGTTGCTGTTCTGACCAAAAAAACTGATCATTTCTTCAACATTTCCAGGAGGAGCGGCGACCTGCGAGACACCTTCGACGGGGGCCTCTGCTGTGAATTCCAGGTGTGTGACACAAGCATGCGCGTTGATGGGTAAGTGTGAGATGAAACACACTGTACACCGACAGAGACTATACATTTACAGATAACGACGTATGAACCACAGGTGAATTTTACCACTCTGTTGTAGGCACAATGAGAAACAGCTGATTTTGAGAAAGAAATCAGCTGGTCACTGTTGTCAGACAGTCAAAGAAAAGCCCTCGAGAGACTGACGATGAATTGTTTCCACTTTTTGAAGGATGATAAAAACTGGAATGTTTTTCAGATATGAAATTGGCTTTTCAATCCCTGTTCACCTTCCCGTTTCATTTTAAATTCTTATTTTGGTTTTTCAGCAGTGCCAACATGAACATTATGCTGACAACAGTGGTAAAAACACACCGTCTGAGCAGAGTGTGTGTGTGAGAGAGACAATGTATGTGTCAGGCTGAAAACAATTACACTGAAAAGAAATAATATTGTACCTCAAATATTCACACAATGTCGATCCCACCCAATGTGTCCCGATACTGTAAAACCTCCACGCGAACTTTAATTATTGCTGCTTCTTCATGGCACAAATAATAGAAACAATACATCATGTTATTCATACTATTATGTTCTCTTTTGCCATGCAAGCTCACTACAGTACTGCTTCTATATTAGCTTATATTACACAGAGCGACAAAAGAAATCAGGGAACAGAGCAGGTTCATGTTTGATTAGCCACACACAGTGCCAGACTAACTTCTACAGCTGGTTTTACAGTTGGTGAGTAGATACAAAAGGATTACTATTGTTGTCATTGTCACACAAAATAAGGGTTATGATAGTAATAGCAATATTTATAATAAAAAAACACATTCTCAGGGCATCACAAATATAATGAACCAAAGGGGGCCAAACGTAATGTTTGAAATAATTTAAACATTTCTGACATTCATTCCTTCGGGTGTTTTTTTTGTTTTTTTTTTATGTACAGTATATATTTATATTTGTATAGAAGTAGTGCTTCATTTTTAGAAATACAAATGAAAAAACACAAAAGGGCTGCATTCTGTGAATGCTGTGCAAATAACATCTTTTTACATCAAACCTCCAAACTTTACCGTCCTGACGAACACACCCTCCCTCATATTCTTCACAAGTAGAGCTGCAACGATTAGTCGATCAATCGATTAGGCCATCAAAAGAAAAAAAAAAAAAGGGTAAACGTTCGTTTTTTTGTTTTTTTTTTAGCACACATGTCAAACATTTGCTTGTTCAAGCTTCTTAAATGTAAGGATTTGCTGCTTTGTCATTTATGATAGTAAATGACCAGTCTTTGGGTTTTGGACTGTTGATTGGACAAATGGTGCATTTTGAAGACGTCACTTTGGGCTCTGGGAAACTGTGATTAGCATTTTGACATTTCATAGACTAAAGTAATAACTGTTACGTGCAGCCCTCTTCACAAGCACTCAGAAAAAGCTCAACCTTGATGTCGAACCATCACATCTGCCGTCCTGACAGACAAAAGTCAGCTTTGATTCTGGCAGGTAAATGTACATCAATTCAGCAAAGAAAAGCACTACTTTGTCTCATCGGCCTTAAACGTCTCACAAGTAACAAGCCACTTTATGAACCAATAGATCTCACCTGCTAAACAGGCGGTTCACTAACTTTACTAACTCGACCCACGTTTCAAATCACACTGTGACACTTGACTCTGTTCTGATACGAGACAACGTGGCCTCTAAGAAGAAAAATAAAGAGGACAAGCTCGGTGGCATGCATCACACCTCAACCCTTCTCCTCCTCCTCACCTGCCCTCATTTTACCTGCCAGCAGGAAATGAAACTTCAGCGGGAACGCAGATTCGACCGAAGACAGCTGAGAACTGTTTTTGTGTTCTTCTTCTTCTGTCTCTCGGCATCGTGGACACCACGCTACATCCTAATCAGACCCTCAGCACTTACTCAACCTGTTGTGGAAAAGTATCAGTGACCCACAGACGGAGTTGCTTCTCTGTGTTTAGGATCAGTGCTGGCAGTGTTGGCACCTCATCGATACAATACAGCCTTTAAAGCTACGATTAAACTTTAACTGAGGACCACAAGAGGAAAATCAGCAAGTCGCATCAGCTGCACAGCAACTGCTGACTGTGCCGTCGCCGAAATCCAAGAAACTCTCCGTCTGACTGCCGCTGCCTGTAGCCGGCATGCTTTTGGTTTCAGAGAAGAAGAGCAGCACGGTGGACCAGAAACTGGCTCCTCTCCTCAGCATTTATCACCCATAATCCCTCAGAAACTGCCACACCTCCATGCAGCAAGTGAAGAGACAAGTGGAAAAACAAAGGAAAAAGTAGCCAGATTCATCTACATCATAAAATCTCAGTTTCCTGTGAGCATCTACAGTCTAATGCTGCCTTTAAGTGCAGTCAGAAAAATCAAAATCACAACTTCAAAACTCAGACGTCTGAGCTCACGATGACTTAAAAGCAGCATTTTTTTTTGCAAAAGGCTCCTGGGAAACTAAGTTCAGAGTTACTTCGCAAACAGAAGACCTAAAGTACATCTTACTGACTAATGTCGCCAAAGAAGAAAAAAAACTCAAGTTTCACTTTCACAACAGCTCCAAGGTCGCACTGGGAGTTAATACAATTATTTTTTCCCCTTGGAATACAACACATATTCTTTTTCATTCAAGAAAAACATGAACAGCAGTGTCTCACAAACATGTATGTATACACTTTTTTTTCAACAAGAATATACGCACAGACTTGTTTTTAACATGTGAATGAATTTTAAAAATCAGTCCGACGATGAAGCGTCCAGGATGTTAAATGAAGTTTTACCGACAGAGTAAAATAAACGATCGCCTCGTGCCAAGGACGCCGCTTTAAGAAATGGGGACTCCCTGAAGCAAGGCGAAAGAGGGACTTTTCACACGGCGCGGCGTCCCAAACAAAGAACACGTCTTGAGTGAAGAGTGTCTAAAATGCCAGTCCGCGAGCTGTCCAGTAAGATTCCTCAGCACGAAGGAAGGAGAACGAAGATCGACAAAAGAAAAGTTCTTGAAATTAAAAAGTCAAAGTTTTTTCTTTCGCTGAAGTCGAGGAAATAAGAAGAGAAGTGTAAAGTCTTGAGTCGAGTTGGTGGTATGATGATGATGATGATGATGAAGACAACCGGCGATCCGTGTTTTTTTTAAGCGATATGCAGTCAGACGAGGCAGCAGAGAGTTGTGGCTGACGGGAGTGATTTTAAGTTGAACTGGTGGTGATGCTGCATTCATGTCGTGGGAAAACTGCTGTAAAAATCCACGTCTTCATTCAACTCGGACTCTAATGTCCACAATATTGAATTCTGAAATCACCTTTTAAGAAAATATCTGTCACATATGGATAATGCTGTATTTATCAAACAAATATGATTTAAATGATTTTGTGATCAAAACACTTAAAATTTGCTTAAAGATTTTTCAATCCTTCAGTCTCTCACGATTTGGGTTTTTCATCCAATAGTCCCAGTGACCAATTCTTTTGGCACATCCTCCTTTACTTTTTGGCCACAAAACTTGCAAATATTTGGCAAATTAGACCGATTATTAAAAACCATTTGAGATGTTGCATGCCATAAGACAACACAGTCGGCATGTTGAACTTTTAATTTACTGCTTTTTTTTTTTTTAATCGATTACTGATACGAGTGACAACCAGTGTTTGGTTGCAGTCTGAATGGATGCTGCACACACAGCTGCAGTCTTGAGGGTTTGACCAGTCAGTGCGAGTTGAATCGTTTCTATGGCATTGGAAATCTCACAAACTCAGACCCAAGAACCAAAACTTTACTTTGGTTGCTATGGTGAAATGCAGGTTAAAGTGTAGAAGTCCCTCAGAAGCAGACAGTTTTCCTGCACTGGTGAAGGCCTGTAACTACAAACAGTGTTAAAAAGAAGTTAAATCATGAGATGGTGAGTCACTCTAATTTACTTTTCTCCAGGACATGAATGCAGCACACAGAGTGGTGGTCATGAAGTGTGACTGAGCGTCTCGACTCGTCTTGATGTCGACTTCCTGGAAAGTCATGGTGTGACGTGGTTTCTGTTGGTGGCTGGAGCGATTGTTAAACCCCCCCAGATGTGATGACGCCGGACAGACTGACGGACATCCCGGGCGGGTCCTCGCAGCAGTGATGTGAGCGGTGATAGCAGGTATCTGAGGAGGTGCAGGTCTAGATGGATTTGGAGGAATCCTGTTTGCTGATCAGAACTTCCAGGAGGCGGAGTTTGGCCTTGATCCTCTTGTACTCTCTGTACTCCTCCAGCATCGGCACCCGGTCCTCCTTCTGGACATTTCTACACCAGAGGAGGGAGACAGGAGAATATGTTTTATTTTCATGTCCTGACACATTGCTTACAGCAAATATTGATATGTTGTATCTGGGCAAAATGAACCTCTAATGGTTTCTACAGGGCTGCTTTACTGGAATAAAAGCATTTATTGGCTCTCTCTGGACGGTATTCTGCTGGGGTCAGACGACACAACAGTCAACTAACAGCCCAATCTGACAGATATGGGCTACTGAAAACGAAAACAGGCATTGGATATTGTCATTTATCCTGTGTAGTGGCGCCGCTCTTACAGCAATGGCCCGCTGGTAACTGGTCCCGGCCCGCTGTTAGTGCTGTTGGCACTTTTCGGCTTGTTCACCTCCATGTTTGCATGTGATGTCAGAGGTGAGAACTGTGTACAGGCCGTCCCAGCCTAGGCACAAAATACAGCTGCCAGGCTGTGTTTCAGGTGAGCTAGCCCACAGCTAGCACTGCTAGCCTTTTCAGCTGGGTCACCTTCATGTTTGCATGAGATGTTGGAGGTGAGAGCCATGTGCAGGCCGCTGCAGCCCGGACATGGACTGAAGACAAAAACACTGGCAGCCAGGCTGTTTCTCCAGGCGTGCTAGCCTGCAGCCCGCTGATGGGAGTGCCCACTGTTAGTCTTGTTAGCACTGTGAGCGCAGATAGCATTGCTAGGCAGGGGGCTCCATCTTCTCATGCCTGATCCTGGGACAGCGCCTCTTGGTCTGGAGGTTCAGAGGGTGAGACTGAGCAGCTGTGGTCTCCCTGCTGCAGTTGTCTCTGCTATTCATAATGCACATGCCCCGTCCACCTCCAAGCCCTACTCGGCTCACTGGTGTGTGTTGGTGGACTGGTGCAAGGCCAGAGACCTCAGTCCACATTCGTGCACTCTGCAGGGCCTGTCCAAGGGCAACCCTTAGGGAAGCGGTGCTCGGCTGCGGGACTGATGTCACTTCTCTGAACCAACAGCGAAGCCTATTAGACGCAGCATGTACAAATTAGAAGAAGCTGTTACGTGGATGTAAAAGGTGCAGAGGCGGAGCCTCAATTGGGTGAACTAAAAATGCACACCTTTAGAGGGCTGGACAGGTGCTCTAGAGTGATGTTACACCCAGGTAACTCCTATTTTACACTGAAGTAATTATGCTGACAGTCTGGTCTGCATGTGAATGACTGTCTTCCACTAACCTTCCATTACGCTGATAAAAATCTTCCTCAAACTCTCGGATGGTCTTCCTCAGTTTCTTCTTCTCTGCTCTGGCCTTCCACAGCTGTTCCAGCAGCTCTGGCCTGGAGGATGATGGGATACATGAGAACGCAGTTACGCACACTGTCATGATACTAATATAACAGTTCAAAGTCACAGTGACATTGTGAGAACGCAGACCTGAGGTGCTTTTAAAGTCACATTCATTCTCTCAACTCTACACTGACTGATAACACCAACCGTTTGGATCTTGACCCATAAAGTTAGAATTGAGTCCAGAGAGAAAAGGAGGGCAGGAAGTGAACTGTGGTGGTGTGAGGGATCAGCTGACAGGATCATGTCCAGGCAAGAGACCTGGATGTACAAACCTGAGCTGATGAACAAGGTTAGAGGTGTGTGTGTGCGTGTGTGCGTGCGTGTGTGAGTGAGTGAGAGAGTGAGTGAGTGGAATCCTCAGTGACCTTTAACCAGATTGCAGACTCAGCAGATAAAACCTGTGTTTTCTTTCTCTCACATTATTCTTGCTGGTGTCTGCACAGCCTGCAAACTTGGAGACAACCAGAGCTTCTTTATTTTAAGCTCTAATTGCTGTCAATCAGCTGACAGTGAAAGGAGTAAATGGACATTTCAGTAATAATCTTTTAGATATCAGTCACCCTAAAACCTTTACCATTTCTGTGTCTTTTAATGTAACCTTCTTTTAGTTCAATTTATGTACAAAGGTTACATAAATATTTTCAAACGCTTGTCTCTGAGTCGAAACGAGAGCAAACATACAAAGTAGTCCCCTCTATTAGCGATTACAGCTAAATACATAAAGAGCTACTTCAGGGGTAATTTGTCAGCTAACCAAACAAGCTACACGTCCCACAAATGGCAGCTTGACTCCATTTGTGAGGCTGTGGGTTAAAGTCCATTTAGATTGTTGCTGACAGAGAATGAGGATTATTCTAACTAATTCAAATGGGAGAGGACATATGAAGAATGGAGGAAAATGAAATGATTCGTGTAGCCTAGAGTCCACATTTCCAGAATCCCTATGACTGGGTGACAAGTGTGAAGTCGCCCCGTAGTCAGAAAGCCACGTTTAAACACGTGAAAACAAGTGGAACTTTGCTTTAATTGTAAAAAGTGTGTGTGTGTGTTCTTACATGGACGAGGCGTTGGAGCTGGACAGTCGCAGGTCCAGCGCCAGCCTCCCTGACCCCTCCTCCAGCTTGGCTGTCATTGGACAGTCGCTCTGTCTGTCAGGTTGGTTCTGGCTCCTCACTGGTCCGTCAGTCGGGGTCACAAGGTCGACGGCCATGATGACCTCAGAGCTCTGCATCTCCCCACCGCTGCTCTCTCCCTCTTCCTCCTCCTCCTCCTCGTCCTCCTCCTCCCTCTCCTCCTCCCGCTCATCTTCTTCTCCTCCTTCTCTTTCTTTTCGCTCGTCCTCCTCCTCTTCTTTGATCTCCTCCCAAAAATGAGCAGTTTCACCCTCAATGATTGGCTGGAGGGTCTGACTTCGCCTCTTACTGGAGGGGGACACCTGGGAGAGAGAGGGGAGGTTAAAGTGTGTTGCTTTCTAATAACAGATCTACAAATGTCGTTTTAATCAGTATGTTGGTAACATTGTGTAACAGCCAAAATACTTGCGGCACGGGCGCAACGGGTCACATAGGCAGGGTGGAGCAGGGTTTCTTACCTGCCACACCGACTCTGACCCTACCCCCACCTGACAAGGCAGAGGACCTCCCACTCCCAACAAATTTGCGTCCCTCCTGCTGTCTGGTTATTTTTCCACACAGATGATCAGCTTCACTGTGTGCATACTGACTTTAGCCAAGTGATAATGCAGTTGGTTATGCAGGGTTTGGAAGCATAGGCTATATTACCTGGTGAATTAATGAACTAGATCGCTTTAAGTTCAGTATCGTGGTGATGATTGATTTGATTTATTTGCTGCACGTTGCACTGCCTCTGGTTCAATGAGATCAGATTATACTTTTTTTTTCTTTACTGGGCGTGCAGACGTGTCATGCCGTGTCCGTGCCCCATGTATTTCAGCCATAATAGATGTAATGTGTACATACTGTGACAGGCGTGATGCTGACTCTGGTGAGCATCTGTTTAACCAATCTGTAGCGATCATAGAGAGGCTTCACCACCAAACGCTCCTCTCTGGTCACCTGAGACAGAGAGAGACAAAGTTTAAACGGGTGTTTTAACACAGCTTCACAGAACAGATGAAATCTAGGCAGGAGTTAGGATGTCAATAACTTACTGGTCGACCATGCAGGCCCTCATAGTGCAGCAGGTTCTTCTGAAGGACTGTCTTTTCACAGGATAACTGCTCCTTGGTCATCTTCTACAGAGACAGATAGAAATGTAGCAGTGATATAAGCTTTAATTTAACACATTTGAACTTAAAACCTTGTGCAAATGGCGTGTATTGATGTAATGTTGCAGAGCTGTGACCTGCCTCAGTCCCTGTGCATGCATCAATGAGCTGAGAATAAAAGTAACTGAAAACAGCTGTGTGAGTGTGCAGGGCCTTTAACAGGAGTACTGATCCAATCTCGATAAAAACATCTGCAGCTAACCTTGATGTCATCAGGCCAGCCGTCCTCCTGCCTCTTCCCTTTGACCCTGCGCTGGATCAGGTCCAGGGTTTCCTCCCGAGTGGGACGCTGACCCTTTACCTCCACCGCCGCATCGTAAGCGCCTTGGTCCAACGTGGAGCCGAAGCTCTTGGGTAAGGTGTTGCTCCGAGGACGAGTCTGGGGCCCGAGCTCGCTCTCTGCACGGTGTTTGGCATCTGGGGAAGGAGGAATACAGTGATGAGGAAAGATGTGAAGGAGAGGAAAAACGAGGAGGGGGTACAAGAGAAGGAACCAGGACAAGTGGTTAAAGAGGAGCTGGGGAGAAAATCTTAAGTCTTCATACGGCACATAAAACACGTTTCACTGGACGATGAGACATGCAAGAGTCTGACAGACAGCAGCCAGTCACAACAAGAGGAGAAAGACACACATGCTTAGACAAGAGACTAAACCACGACACTGCACAGTCAAAACCCAAACACAGCAAGCAAAAACCTTCCTGAACACTTTTCTAACAGCAGCTTGGAGTAAAATAAACAAGGCATTTGACACAGTATGGGTCACACTGTGCTGCTGCCTTCTTCTCCTGCCTGCTGAATATTGCAGTATCCCTAAATTAAGTGTGGCCACGCTGCAATGATCCTAAATAACAGTAATAAGAAGCAGATGAAGTTATGAATGCACAACCCTGATCCCCAATAGGTTGGGATGCTGTGTAAAACATAAATAAAACAGAATGTAATAATTTGCTAATCCTGTTTGACATACACTCAATTAAAAACAGAACGAAGACAATTTCATGTTTTACCTCATTAACTCCATTGGTTCTTGTACACAGCGTCCAAACCTTTTTGGAATCAGGGTTGTATTTAAATTGCGCTGTTGTTTCCTCATAAGAACAGTATACACTGCATAAAATGTTGTCAGCAAATAGTCAAACCTTGAATGTACATTTATTTATTGATACACCAGCATTAAAAAAAACTCGTCTTCCTCACGTTACTTCACACTTTTGAGAAAACCTCTGGTTAAATGTCCCGCCCCAACATGCGTTTTCAACAGGAAATACACCAAAGCAAAGAAGCAAGACGCTCTCACAATGCCGTCTCATGGTGACTGTCAGTAGTGTATGTTTTGTCTACTTACTGAGGGGTTGGTACTTACTGAGGTGATACGGTCTAGAGCTCAGGCCTGAGTAGGGGTGGAGCGGGGGGGTGAGTGTGTGATGGGGAGGTGGGCAGATAGAGGAGGAGGAGGAGGAGGAAGGGGAGGAGGGAGCATGGTGGCGTCTGTATGAATGGAGCAAAGCCTGGTGCCTCAGCGTGCTTCTGGGTAAAAGGTGGTGCTGGCGTCCTGGTTGGCCGATCGGTCAATCAATCAATCATAGGTCGTTGGGCGATAGGAGGAGGAGGGAGGAAAGTGGAGAGCGGGTGCTCGCGTTATTGTTGTTTTCAATTTTGATTTGATACAGAGAGAGAAACGTTTCGGCCACTGCGTTCTCCGAAAAGGAGAGCCGTCACCTCACATGGAGAAGGTGGACGAGTGTCCTGGGGTTTGTTCAGAACGGTGAAACGATGCACAAGAGCCACATCAAAGTAGAAAACAATTTGTAGAGATTTAGTACCTCGTTTGAGCAGACTAACTGGCAAAGAACGACACTGTATCACAGAATAAAAGTTTCTGCAGCCTCAATTTAAATTCTGACCAAAAAGAGATTAATAGATTATTTCTTCATCAAGATTCCTTGATATCTCCAAGTCTTTTGTAATTAGTCTTATCCACCGTTTCACCTTACTAAATTCACTGCAGTGGTAATGAATGTGGGTTCACAAGGACGCACCAGCACACTGGAGGGGTGGAGCCACGCATGTGAGAGCCACGTCAACTCCTGGCATGTGTGTGTCTGCATGTGTGTGTGTGTTAGACCAGCATACATGCGATGTTGTTACAAAAGTCAAAGGTTCGGAGTGGGGGGGAGGGGGGTCAAGCTGTCCAGCATGGAACAGGATGGCGCACAGACACTCTAACCCCGACACGCACACACTCACACACAAATGCACATTCGCAGGAAAAGGAGCGAGTGGTCGTACCTTTAATCTGCCTGCGGATCTTAGTGAGGTCGGTCATCCATTTGAGGACTTTGGGGTTAGCTGCCTTGTCTCCATGAGAGGGCTGCAGAGAATAATGAGAAATATTACGTGAACAAGATTTGTGACCTCATTCAGCACGAGGCCTGGTTGGCAGAAAGTGTCTATAATGTTTTAAACCTGTTTAAACTTGTTGGTAATTTCAGAATAAAACAGACTAATTTTTTAAATGGGTTTTCCTCCATCCTCATTAATTGCTTTTTCTATTTTTCAGCCAATTATTTGTGGGCTATGGTCCTCTGCACTATTTACAATACACATAAGTAATTTATATTTTGCATACGATTTGTACATTTTTGAAAAAAAGTTTAGTCATTTAACTGCTCAATAGTAAACATGTACAGTCTTTATATTTCTAGTTTTACCTTATAGTTCCTCTCCTTCTCAAACTGCTCTTCAAACTGTTTGATTTTCTTCTTCAGGTGCTGAAGCTTCTTGGTGAGTTGGTGGGTCACTGAATCTCCTCCTCTCATCGCCTCTTTGGAGCCAAACGATGCTCGCCGCGGCCTGACGTGACAGAGGATACACAAATATGAATGAACAGCCAAACAATCCAACATAATCACACATTTCTGCTCTGACATGGACCAAAAAGAAAAAAAAATGTAGGTGTGAATTTACACTTTGAACCTAGTCGCAAAGCCAGTGAATAGACTGCACCGGGACGTCCGGGTCATCGTACCTCTGTGCTTTGGTGGGTGAGGTGGCGTCCGGGTCTTGCTGGAGGAACCGCTGGGCACTGTGCGCTCCAAAGTCGAGAAAGCGGCGCGCCAGGAGGTGAGGGTGGGAGCGGGATGAGGAAGGGGAGGCATCTTGCCCTCCCTCCTCCTCGTCCACCTCACCTTCCTCCTCCAGGTGCAGCAGGGGGGGAGGAACCATGCGACCGGCCAGCGGGGAGAGCTGCGCCTCCCCGCTCTCGTTGTCGTCCTGCCAGGATTTGTAAGCCGGGACGGGGTCTGGAGAGAGGGGGAGACAAGTAAAGAGAGGAGGGAGTCAGAGCAAGTTAACGGGGGTCAGGAAAGGAGGGGGAGAAAAGAGCATGATTCGTGAGGTAGATGCTGTACATATCAAGAAGATGCACACAAAATCTGGCTGGGAGGGGGGTGTTGGGCTGATACATCCAACAACAGATTCATTTTCTTCTTCAGTGCCCTGCTGACTCACTCTTTGCCTGATTAACGGTGTCTTGACCGTCAGCGCTATGCTAACGAGCTGAGTCGAGGGGAACAAAAAGGGGGAAGGTGAGGGAGGGGCCGGAAAGAAAACGAGACGTGTGTGAGAATCGAGTCTGATGAAAAAAATATGTTTAGAGAGGAAAGATGTCCTGATCAGTCTGTCCAGTGACCCTGCAGCAGGAGGAAAGATGACACCAGAGAGAGGAAGTGTTTCACATGCAGGGATTTATTCAGAGCCATGTTTTAAAATGTGAGAATTTAGTAATAAAGCTTCTTGTACTGTGTTCAAACCAGGAAGCCACCACAACAAAACAAAAAGCGAGAAAGGATGAAAGGAAGGATGGGCAGACCGGTGGATGTGTGGGCAGACATTAACTACTTACCTTGGCCTTCTTTTTGCAGATGCATACATGAGAAGTCTATGGGAGGGAGGTGGAGATGGGAGGGGGGTGACGCTGTTTGAATGGAAGGACAAGAAGGAGGAAGACGAGGAGAAAAAAGGAGGAGGAGGAGGAGGGACAGTGAGAGAGATAGTAGAGAAGAGGAGCATTGAGGTCAATCATTCACCAACATTCATTCAGTACGTGTGTGTGTTTAATGAGACGACCATGATGCTGAACATCAAGTCTTTCAGTCATGTAAGATATATAAAGATTGATTATGAGGGAAATGAATCACAGCTCACAAAATGTTTAAACATTTAAAAATGCATGAGACAATTTAGGAAGATTTTCATATAATAATGCATTTTAATAATATAACACAATACAACAGCTGCTTGCTTTTGGCCGGTGGCCCACCATTAAGTTTCTGTTCTGGCAGAAAACAGCTTTTAGAGCCATTTCAAACACCAATGACAACATTAGACTGCTCTAACCTAAAATTTTATAAACAAATAAGGCAGAATAGCTGTATTCTACCAAACTGGGAGAATAAAATAACTTAAGGACCATGTTGGAGAGAAGTCTTGTCACGTAAACTTTTTTCGTGGATTGAGTGTTTTGCAAAAGTATAAATCACATCAAAATGTGAGTTTGGGTCATGGAAAGAAACACGTTAAGGGACTGCAACTTTTTATTTCCTGACACTGTTTTAATTACTTGAACAGTACATCTAAAAATACCTGAAATTAACATTTATTTCATGTTTTTGCGGGGAACAGAAAGCATGCTGTGAAAGCTGAGGCAGTGGGCACCTACCTTCCCATTGGTTGTCAGGGAAGAGCTGGAGGTGGGGGTTGTGGCCAGAGTTTGGTTGGCATGGCAACAGATGGTTCCTGTTGTTCTCGCTGGTGTTGGCGTTCTGGTCACAGCGGCATGAGCCCAGGTCCTGAAGGAAGAGAGAGAGATTAAAGAAACGAGTCAGGGATGGAGGGAATGAAGGAACATAGATGTGACGGGATGATATATTCCCATTTATTGCTACTTACACAGCTTATGGTGTCAGTCTGAGTCTGCTCCATGATGTCACAGGGCTGATTGTCCTGCCTGAAGAAGAAGCATAAAAAAAACATAAAAAATCAACTCGAGCTGTGTATTTCCTAAATTATACTTATTATGGAAATATCTTTTGTTCAGATATCTAGTTTATTTCTATGTAAAATAAACATGGAAGCTTGTATTTCTTTCACGTGCTGACAGTCTTTATGGTCTGCAAACACAGAGGGATCTTTGAGCAAAATCTAAACATTTTTAATGACAATAATTTGGAGATCCCAAAGTATTTTAGTCATAATTCTTCCACCTTATTTGGAGTCTTCCTCAGAAATTGTTGGTATCTGTGGCAGATCTGAACAACAGCTGATCAAGAGTCACTCTAAAGTCATACGGCTAAAAGCTTTTTCACGTCATGAATGATTTCTCATGGGAAAAAAAACACACAAAGCTGCTGTGTCCTCTGATCTTTTGCACATTTTTTCCTAAAAAGGTGTGAAACAGGATTAAAACTGAGGCTGCCTGAAATGCTTTTACAATTACACCCCAGTACATTAGCATGCAGTATATGTTAATATGCCTTATGTGTGTCTGTTTCCGATGCAGCGTAAAAACGAGCTCTGACTGAGGCGGCATGTCAAGTGATTGTAGACGTGATGTGTCAAGTGATGAGTGCAGGACAACATCCCTGCATGAGATAAAGACAGTGAATTTCACTCTCTCTGGGAAAGAATGAAGTCCTTGGTCTTGATACTTCAACCATTAGACTCTAATAACTTTGTCTGTTCTTGATAAAGGTGAAACTGAACTCAACCCAGCCCACCTGGCAGTGTTGATGTTGTTCTCAGCATCTCTGACAGCCTCTGCATCCAGGTCCATTCCCGAGCTCTCCTCCAGGGTGGCGCCAGAGTCCAGTGAATCCTGAGAGAGAGCACCAACAAGAACAGAAACTATGAATGTCACATAAACAGGTG
This sequence comes from Chelmon rostratus, assembly GCF_017976325.1. Lineage (NCBI taxonomy): Eukaryota > Metazoa > Chordata > Actinopteri > Chaetodontiformes > Chaetodontidae > Chelmon > Chelmon rostratus. The sequence goes on from NC_055666.1 coordinate 21,641,763, forward strand.
CATCGCTGCTCTTAGACACTCCACACATCATGATGTTTCACTTCTGCTCAGTATAAACACAAGGTTTTTGTGCTTTGTTTTCAACAGTAAAAAGATCCGACAGAAATAATTATTCTAATGAGGCCCTCTATTTATTACAGCACATAAAAATTACAGCTACATCCATCAGGTGAGGAAACAAAGTGGTAAACTGTACAAACATATATCTTAATCTTATGATTATCTGTCTTATCTCTCTAACCCTTTGCAGTGCAAAGTCAAGGTGAAGGGGCGTTTTTACGATCACTACTGCTAACCTTTATAACTCCCCACACACAACTGAGAAGGTTTCACTGCAATCGTCATGACTAAAACTGCAGCGTTATTGATGATTTAAGGTTCTAAACATCCATACTGGAGGTTTCTGTGCTACCTGTTCACTGAACTGAGCTGCACAGGTTTGAGGAGGAGAGAAAAGTGGTGGCTGTCACATGTCTCTCTGCAATGAGTTGTAGTGAGGAACAGGATACACACAGCATGCACATACAGCACATCAGACAGTCGGAGAGTGTGTGTGTTTTGTGGTTTAGTGCACAGGTGTTGCTGTCGTTCTTTGGCTCTTGGTTCATCTATTTAAAGAACCTGACTGAGATTATTGTTTAAAGAGGTGACAGGTTTCTCATCAGTCTCAGGACGCATCTCACTCTGTCTGCCATGTTGTCTCCTTCTCACCTTGCTCCTGCCGTCCGGACGCTAAAATGGTTCTTGGGACAAGAGCCACTGAGGCTCAAAGGGGGTTCAAGGGGGGTAGTATCATTACAGGGATTTGATTTCCACAGAGACAAGACTTACTAAAAATGTACATGACTCTTGATGAAGAAGAATTTTTCACATGTTAATGAAGTACCAAACATTTCTTCCTAGAAATTAAGGGAAACATTTTTACCTTTAACCTCTTGAGTTTAAATTTGTATGTGTTACGAATACGAGTTGTTTGAAATGTGATCCCAATTTTGGTCGTACTTCTAATATGTACCCCTGATATACAGCAGATACAGTAAAAGTCAATATGATCGTTGATTTCGAAAAACTACAAAAAAGAGGATGATTCAGACCCTCTCTGGTTTTCATCACTTTCACACAGAGCAGAACTTCTTTTCAGGTATATTTCTTCCTTATATCATTCCCTCATGACTATAAGTGGGATCAAAGCACCGCCTGTATATTCAGCATACTCATTGATCTGTGTGTATATTTGTAAAACTACTCTGTTGTTATTATCGCTGCTTGCTTCCCCAGTAGAATTCCAGATATTGTGGCAGTCAGAGCAGAACAAAGATGGACTGTGCTGATAATATCAAACATTCAGCCTTGGAATGAACTGACGCAGGAAGGCGGTTAGCTATGGGAAATATGCTGCTAGCCCACACAGCAACTGGTCATGATCTGTGTATTGTGTGTGTCTCGTCATCTGGTGTCACTTTCAATTTGTGTACACAGGGGAGACAAACGGGGTTTTGTCACTGTTACATTTAGAATGAGTAACATGGATGACTGTTTCTCGGATGTGTGTGTGTGTGTGTGTGTTGATGTCCAGTAGGATGCTAGCTAAAACATGGACAGTTTTTGTGCGTTTCCGTGTGTCCCACAGACCTGTGTGTCTTTCTGGCTTTGTTGTGCGTGCGGGTCGGCCTGTGTGAGCGGGGTTTCCCCTTCTGTGTTGCAGGGACTGTCCTCAGGGTCAGTTTGTGGCTCCTCGTATCCATGGCAACCCTGGTCTGCAGGCTCACTGGGACTCACCCTGGGGAAAAACAGTTAATAACATAATGACACTTTTAACAAAACTAATACATTTATTCAAATTTTTTAACTTATAACACTGAAATGCAGCTTGTGTCTTAGTGGCAGAAGTGCATGCTTACATAACAGCTATTTTAGTATACAGTGGAAGACTCCTGGACATCTTGTTTTGTCTCTAAGGTGACTGACCAGTGAACAGCTGCTGCCCTCAACATGTACAGTTTGCTAATTAACATCACAGCTGTCAACATGTTTACTGGTAAGCGGAACCATCTGGCTAGCTTTGTGCAATGGTCACTATGACAAATATGTTGCTTTAAAGTCATCTGATGCTACTTTGAACCCCTGAGGAATCTGTGTAATGCGTGTTTCAGCCAGCAGGTGCATGGAGGAGAAAAGCAACACAGTTTTGGCAAAGCTGTACAGAACTTCATCGTGTATATGTTCTTAAACTTGATCCAAGTGCGGTGTGGGTTTCATGTCTGTTTATGTAACGCATGTGTGTGCATGCACTCTCACCCCTGGCTGTCGTAGTTGCTGAGGTCTTGGTCGATGGAGGTTTTCAGCTCAAAGAAGTGTTGCTCCACTGCAGCCCTGATGGTTCGCTGAATTATCCTGGGAAGACACACACAATACATTGACTCAATTCATCAAGACTTCTAATGTGCATTGTTGTTTTGTACTGTGTATTAAGTTTTCTGTTGCGTCCTGAACACATGAGCAGGCTATCGTAGTTTTGTTAAACCTTAAATTCAGTATTTAACATGTCAGGGAGACTTCAGTGGACATCAAACCCTGACAGTGTTAGTCAGTTAGTTTTATATTTTGTCCCCTGAGCTTTACAGGTTTTCTTTGAGGCTGTCCCACTTTTGAACAATGACAAGGTATTTAGTTACTGTTCAGTTGCAGTCTGTGTTAAAACCTGTGTTAAATGCTGAGAACCCATGCGGCCCATGTTTCTTCTGCTTGAATAAGTTTAGTTCAACTGTAATGAGGGTAAACTGTAACGGGTAAGTTTACCAGTGACTGCATCTATACAGGACCAAAGCCAAAGGTTTACCATAACTACTCTGGACCATGTGACCATGTTTTCTCTTTTTATTCAGTGATGGTGGAACTCCATGACAGGAGGTAAAAAAAAAAGCCAATAAAAATGTCCATAAATGAATATGGGTGCCTGCATGTATGTTTGTATGAATGCATGTCTATAATCAATTACAGTATATATGGTAACAGCAGCCTTCTGCAATAATGCATGTTGCACTTTCTGCAGGTATTTTGCACCTGTAACCTACTATTGCAACGTTCACCACCAACAATCATACACCAAAAATATACTTTAAAATTAAGCCAAGTTTCCACCCAAAGTACCTGGAGCTTTTAGTCCCAGGAACAACTTTTCAAGGAACAAACAATTATGGATTAAGAAAATTAGTCCACTGATATATGAAAAAGTGACAGTTTTTACACATTACTTTTGCACGTGATGATTAAGCAACCTCATCACTGGTCCAAAAAAAAAAAAAAACTACATATTTTTAAAAATGGTGGCAGAAATAAAATGCTGCAAGTACTCAACCAATCAGATATGGTCAGTGCTGCAAGCCCTGGACCCAAAGTTCCTGTACTTTTGGAAACTTAGCATCTGTAAGTGTTACCAGTTAATTAACTGTTGTAAAGTGTTAAATATAGCTGCTATTCTCTGCTCTACAAATAGGGTTCAATCGTGTGTAATGCTCTCCATTGTGTTCAATTACTGAATTGTCTCTAGATGTGCTCTGTGTTCAGTTATACTGAATCCAATAAGCTTAGTGCATTGTTCATCCATTTAATTAAGACCTTTGTGTTCACAATAAGGTTTAGCAGTGCCCAGTAATGATGCGTAGGTTAAAACCTTCATCTCTGGAACCACATGTAAGCCTCCACACATAATCCTACCTGTCATCAGCCTTTTTTAATAAATAGAAAGAGCTCAGATAATCAATTAACAGACAAAAGACTGGAGGCTTTAAATGACAAACTGATGTGTTAACCTCCATACCAAGTACAACAATGTATCAGCCAACGAGGGGCATATAGTAAGAGACATTTACTAAAGGTTACTAATGATTCAAACATTTTCAGAGCCTAATAATCACTGAAATGGTTTCTTTTCCATTCTGGGCTATTTAACAAGTCCATATTAAGTCAATAACCTGCTTCAGTTCTGAAAGGATTAATAATGCTTAAGCTAGAGCCAGGGAGGAGAGAGGAGGAGAGGACATTAGGGTCTATAAAAGGTAACAACAGCAGTCAGACTCTGAACTCCTCTACACTGACATGCAGCGGCTGATCCACCGGCTCTGCTCAGACTTTATTTAACTGGCTTGACCACGTGTGAGTGTGATCATAATGTATCCCTTCCTCATTTACTCTGGCTTCTTGCAGGCTGTTAGCTTTGTTTCTCCTCCAGCTTAGACAGCAGTCGAGGTTGAAAAGACATTAACTGGGAAAACTCCCAAATCTCTCTTCACACTCCTCCACACCAGCTGCTGCTCCTGATGGATCATACTGTCTCACTCATAAGATCACACTGTGTGTGTTTGGTGTATCCAACATATTTACACCAACAAAGTTGCAAGATTTTAAATGGGAGACTTGGAGCTGGATATAACTGCGTTTGGACTTCAGGTCTGCGGCCATTTAAGGTTAAACTTATAAAGGGGTCGGACCCGAGGTCAAATAAATGTGTGTGTTAGCTGAGGATGTATCAACTGTGAACTGTGCACACATTTCCCTGGACTCACCTTCGCCTGCAGCAGCAACCCAAGCTGTCACTGCAGGAAGCTCTACAAATAATAACTATCCATCACACTCAAACACAGTTACCTAACAGCTCGCAGGTTTTTTTTCCATTCACACACATAATCAAGAGAAGTGCATTCATTTTCGCTGCTGTTCAACAGAGGGGAGGCCTTTTGATCACATTCTGCTAGCCACAGGAAAATGAAGACATTAATCACACTAAGAGACACAAGACTGTCTGGATAACTGAGGCCCTTGCAGCTATTTGATGGCCTTCTGGAAATGGAGACAGTGGCTGTACTCACATGACACCAAGACAGGCAAACTTCTGGTGAATAAAATGCAAATGACACATTTTCCTCCACCAGCCACAAAGACTGGGATTCAACATCAATCTGTCCGTCTATTTGCTTATGTATAACTATTGGTTTGACTGTTTGCTTGCTTTTTAAAGTTGGGTTTTTGGTTTACAGGTTTTTGTTTATCTACATGAAGTTTGACTAATAAACAGGCTATTCCCTGTGGGAGAAATGCTGTGCCAACATGTTACAGCTGAAACTGATAATTGATAATGTCATTTTTTAAGCAAAAATGCTAAAACTTGCAAAGTTTTGTCCAGTTAACTGCGAGGATTTGCTTCTTTTCTTTGAGCAACTTGAATATATTTGAGTTTTAGACAAAAAAAAACATGTCACCTTGGGCTTCAGGAAATAATGAAGCATTTTTCACTATTTTCTGACATTTTTGGACATAACAATCAAATAATTAAGAAAATAATAAGCAGATTCATTGATAATATGTTTATGTCAATAAATAGAAATGGTCAAACTGAAGATGATGATTTTGGCAGGATCGATTTGCTTCAAATTTGATCTTTTTTGTCACTGGTGCATTAGACTACTGGCTATTTCTGAGCCCTGACGACATCTTGTGTTTGTGCCCTCAAGCCTTCAGGTCAGTAAACTCACACTAAAGTACATCACTGTAGAAATCTGCTTTATTCTGTCTCCATGGCATGCAGCGGTGCAGCGGCCTGACAGTCATGTGACTGCTGAGGTCATGTCCTTGGGGCTCTAAAAGCAGCAAGCCATGCAAAATGCTTTAGTTTAGCTTCATAATCAAAACACAAGGCTGCCTTTCCTCCTCATCACTTCCCCTTAACCTCTTACCTTTCTCTCAGCTCTTCTCAGCTGCCAGCGCTTCTTCTCTCCTGATTCCTGTTATTGTCTCTGCTCTTGAGCAGATGGCCCTTTACTCCCTCTTCACACTTCAGCTAACCTGGTTATCGCTCTCTCTCACCACTTCTTTGCCGTTTTTGTACCATACTCTTCATAACATTTGTAGGATATGACTGTTTAATTACTTTAGATGTCAATGTGTGTAGGTTGTTAGATGAATATAGGACTGTGTGTACATGAAGGAGAACCTATGCATGTTATTATGAGTGGATAAAATTACTTGTGTGTGTACTCACTCGGCAGAGTCAGCAGGCAGGATGGATATTGGGGAGAGGTGGGAGCTGTAGAGAGAGGGGAAAAGGACAACATGGTTAGAACATCACGTACCTCTCGACTCTCTTCCCAAACTGACATGAAATGACCTTGGAGGGTGTGAATGTCGGGCAGCAGGAGCCAAAACAGGGGAGAAGAATAACAACTGAACCATGGATGCATCTGTCTATACTGTGTGTGTTATAGAGACAGAAATCAAACACCGAGTGTGTGTTGAAAAAGAATGAAATAAAGATGTGTGCAAATTAGCATGATGAGTTTATGTTGTCCTAATCTAAGATCCCTTGTGCCAAATGACAATTTCAAGAAATGCACCACACACACACACACACACATACTCTTTCAGCCACTGGCGCCACTCTGGGTGGGCAGATTGTTATTTAGGCTACAGAGCTCTGCTAAACCCTGCTGATCAGATAGAAGGGTGTGTGTCAAGTCATATTTGTTCCTCGATGTTCCTCTATAAGCAAGGAAGTGTGTGTGTGTGTGTGTTGCATGAAATAGGGAGGCTGAGTTGTGTCCGTTAATTCAGCAGCCTGCCGCTGGTCTCACACACACATACACACACTGACAGGCACGCCAGGACTCCAGATTTATATAACACTCCCACACACAGCACAAGGGCGTTCTTATTATGTCCAAGTGCACGGGTACGTTTCATAGTATATACTGTGTGTGTGTGTGTGCATGCAAACTCATCTCATTAGAAAAACAGCAGCTGACGTTATGCAAGATTTTTTGTGGATGATTGGGGGCTCTTTAGCACGCACGCACGCACGCACGCACGCACGCACGCACACCTAATGCAGTAAGAAGTTCTCAGGTAGATCGATACAGGCTGAATTATTAATGGCTGATAGGACACGATAATGCCCTCCATTTTTATTCTTCTTTCTCCATCTTTCCTTCTAATCTGTGCCTTGTTGCTTTTGTTATCATTTCCCTTCGACTGCCTTTCAACCGTCTTTCCTGCCCTCTTTCTTCTCCTCGTTAGAGTCCTTTTCTTCCATTATCAACTTTTTTCTCTTAACCGTTTTCCTTTCTGCTCATTTTTTCTCTCCATTAATTTATCCCTTACTACTACTTCTACCTTTATTCCATCTTTCAGTTCCTCTCATTCCACTCAATAACACTTTCAAGAAAAAAAAAAAAAATTATTTTCTCTATCTTTCGCTTCTGTTTTTTATTCCTCTATAATATCCTCTCTTCCCTTCTTACTGGTCTGGAATGTATCAAGCATCCACATTCCACTTCTGACATTGTAAGCTTGATCATGAACGCATGTGATGGAGAGACAGACACAAAGAAAGATAGACAGGTGCTGGTGTTGAGGAGATCAAACAGTAAATCTGCCAAAACCACGACCAAAAACAACGTGGTTGTGAAGGGAAGAGGAGCAAACAGGCACAGTAACAAACATAAAACACGTCTTTTCTCTTGCTCTCCCGAGCTGGATAATGTTAAATGAGCACTTAATGTAAAGCCAGCATCTATAATGCCGTCTCTCTCCAACATCTGACAAATACTTCTGAGTGATTATGTGCACTGAGTTTGCATCACATCCTTTGTCATCTGAAACTCTCCCTTCTTCTCCTGCTAGTCGACACAGAGAACTGCCCTTTCGACGCACCCTGCAGGCTCCCTACAGCAGCGACTGTCCCTTCGAAGCATCGATAGCATCTGACAGCAGGCTCTCCTGCTGAGCTGAACCCTAAGGGACCTTGCTGGGTGGCTGCATCACTAACAATAGATCCTAGATAGGGTCCTCAAGGAAGTTACATAATCTCGACGTGCCTTAAGTAGCAAAGATATTATCTGACCTTACACCATTTAGCCCCTGAAGACTTGAACTAAAATGGTTGTCGCAGCCTTTGGGGTGTTGCTGCCGTACTTGAGCTCCCTGAGCAGCAGAGATAACTTTTCTATCAGCGTCAGTTGAGCCTAGTCATGACACCCTTTACAGGGGCCTTCTGGGCATTTCTCCCCTGGCGAGGACACCATGAAGGGCATAAAGGACTGAGTATTTCAGATCCCCAATGCAGTAGAAAGTGGCTTTAAAGACGTTTGACTATGTCTCATTATGTGGAAAGTTTCTTGCATTTTTCCTTCACTAATCAAGCAGCACAGCTGTCAGCCTAACAAACATGCTTCACACCACGAGGACAGATGGGAACAGTGTTATCGTGCAAAGCATCTCTGGTTTAGGAAAATGACAGATTGCAGAGAGCAACACATCACCCTCTATTTGCACTTCTGTCCACTACACACAGTATCTTGCACATCATTAATTACCTTTCAACAAAGCACGGGTAAAAGATGCATCTGTCAATTCTGTTTTCTGATTTTATGAATATTAACTGTTACTACCAACATTACATTTCCTACTAATTGGCAAAAAAAATATTACTGAAAAAAGTAACTGAAAACCCCCTGAAAAGCTTGGTGCAAGTCCTGATAAAGACAGGTAATTTTAATGAAGGTCCATGTTTGATTTCATCTGTTTTTTTCAAAACGTATCAACATCAGGGTGTTGCCAAATCATTAAGACACATGAAGGCTTATTCTTGTTGTTGATTTTGGCCTAAAATTGCCACATGTGCAAAGGTGACAAAAAGCACTAGCTGGCAAATCGAGGTTTGGCTTTCAAAAGTGCTCCAAGTAGGTCGGATTAGATGAGCTCCTGCCCTCCACGACGACTGCAGTAGTCGCCAAAGACTGAAGTAAGACCTTGATAACAACGTCAGGAGTCACACCTTTCGCTAGCTGTTGGCACTGATACTGTAAAACCTTTATAGGTGGCCGAAGCAGGCAGCCATGTTATCTTTGATAATGTCTCAGAACCAAACAAATGGTCTGCTTGTTTTCAAATCTGGTTTAGCAGCAATGACGAAGCCATTTTTCACCTGCTCCTTTCCAGGAACTGCCCCATTATCATCAGTCTATCACTGCCACCTTCCCATTTAATGATTTTGATTCAAAGAAGGAATAAAACACACTCCTCATTACAAGGTTATTGTTTTTATTTCCCCAATTGTTTTATCAACTACATCCTGAAAGGCATCTGAGGTGAGTGGCAGCGTAAAACGGTTCTTGCCAGACTCACTCAGATCACATCAGGCTAATCTGCAGTCCACTAACCAGATCTCTCAGCATGATCGCAGCAGAAAATCTCCCTGGTGGCAGATTACTGCATCACCTGAGGCCTGACTAATGCACCTGGGATTTCATTTCAATAGAAAAAAAATGACATATCTAAGTAAATGTTAACATAAGATTACATGGCAGCATGTATCAAGCCATGTAACCTGTGAGATTATAATATTACCCTCTTTTTAACATTATGGTTAACAACCTTGCTTGTGAACGACTGAGCCTTTCCAGGATGCTCCTTTCATACCCAATCATGATACTATCACCTGTCACCAATCAACCTGTTTACCTGTGGAATGTTCCAAACAGGTGTTTCTGGAGCGTTCCACAGCTTTCCCAGTCTCTTGTTGCTCCTGTCTCAACTTGTTTGAAAAGTGTTGCTGACATCAAATTCAGAATGAGCATAAATTTAGAAAAATCAATGAAGCTGATGAGGTCAAACAATAAATATATTGTCTTTGTACTGTTTTCATGTCAAAAAAGCATCAGAGTTGTACACGTTAACTGACAACTTATCCTTAAAAGGCAGGTGACATATGACTGACTCTGCAGGTTTCACTGGCAATGAAAGCATTAGGGATTTGTGCAGAATTCATCAGAGCTGCTTCTGTACTGCACAAATATTCCTGCAGCAGAGAAGCAGAGGGTATTAGGCTGCCTATCATATTGTAATCTAGCATTTTATAGCTCCAGAAGGTTTGTGACCTTCATATGTTAGCAGAGAACAGTTCTGGCTCTGCTATTAATAAACTGCAGAAACACTTGCAAATTATTTCTTGCTTATTCTGGTCCAATATAAAGTTTTCACTCTGACACTGTATTTTTACAGAGCGTGGTTCAGTTCAGCTTTTGATATTTGGCCAATTTCATTTTTGTTGTTGTGTAAGCAACATACTGCAGTATTACATATCATATACTGTATATAGGGCAAAAGTATCAGTGTCAGACAGCGAAAGTGTGACACTGTCCTGGCCTAACAGGACACAAGTGTTGTAGAGGACTAATGCGGAAAAACATTCCTGGCACAAACTTTATAATCCATAATCAACAGTAATTATATACGTTGGTGCGAGGTCTGTGCAGCGCTGCTTAGTTAGGCTTAAATACTGCTGAGATTAAAAATAAATCACAAAATCTTATCTGGAATTAGTTTACATAGCCTACATTGTTCTTTTTCCACAGCTACTTGGGCAATACATACTTTTAACATATTTTTTATTTATTTTTTCAACATATTTTATTTTTCTTTTATATAGTTAAATTTCTTTTTGCTTGTATAATATGTACATATATATAGTGTACTTTTTATTTTGTATTTTTTTTTTCCTCAAATGTTCTTTACCTCTGCTGCTATTTTCTTCCCACTGCTATCACATGCTGCTGTAATGCCCAAATTTCCCCGGCTGGGGATAAATAAAGTTTCATCTTATCTTATCTTATCTTATCTTTATTTCCTGCTTATTCTGGTCCAATATGAAGTTTTCACTCTGACACTGTATTTTAACAGAGCGTGGTTCAGTCCAGCTTTTGGTATTTGGCCAATTTCATTTTTGTTATTGTGTAAGCAACTGGACTAAACATACAGTAGTACTACATATCATATACTGTATATAGGGCAAGAGTATCAGTGTCACACAGCTAAGAGAGCTGTGTATAGCTAGTGCAGAGCTGAAACGCTGTGCTGTGGTATCAGTAACCTCATCTCAACTGACTTACTGAGCAACAAAAACACCTCAGAGTGTCTGTGGTTTTGTGTGTTGTATTAAATTAACAGAATAAAATGACAACAGAGGAACATCATGTTCTCAGTGCAGATGGTAAAGAGGAAAAGGGCTGATCAAGGGCGTCCTTACATTATTTACAATTATTCTGATGGCTTGATGTACAGGAAACAGCGACACAGAGAGACTGTGAGTGTGTGTGTATGTCTGAGTGTGTGTGTGTGTGTGTGCGTGTGTGAGTGTTGCTAAGGTGAGTTTGAGGTTAGTTGCGATTCCACAGAGGTGCTGTTGTCAGCAGACCTGACTCTGCTCTGTTCTGGCTGGGAGGTACTACAGACTGCTGCAGTCTACGCATCCACACACACGGACACACACAAACACGTACAAGAGGACATTTTTCACTTTGGCGAGTAACCTACTTCAAACACACACACACACACACACACACACACACACACACACACACACACACACACACACACACACACACACACACACACACACACACGCCAGCCTACGATTCACAGAAACACACAGACAGAATCTTAAGCATCATCTTACATCTCATAAACAGCTCTTCTTGCTGCCTGTGAAACAGTAAACATTTACACTCCTTCATGTCAGAGCCAAGAAACTCTCACACAGCCTCACAACAGATGTTTGCATTCAAATAACACACAACTCAAACACACACCAGGTCAAAGTGTGAAGATTTTTGCATCGATACGGCTCATTTGTTTGTTTCCCGGAATTGCTTTGCACTTTGGACTATAACTGACCGGCGCAGCTCTCCTTCATTCATTTTCCCTTAATCATCCCACAGACATTTGGCCATCTGAGAAAAATGATCTGTTTTATTTAGTTGACTCAACATATCTTCCACAGCCCCTCTCTCTTCCTCCTCAGCCCTCCTTTCAATTAATCTTTCCTCTTGCAGAGTCATGGGGAGCTGATGCAAGATTGCTAATAGCTTGCACTTAAAATGTTTTTGGCACTGCATGAAGACACATATAACTGAGTGATCTATATCAATAAACAATGTGTGTCAGAAGTCTTTACAGTTTCTGCCACCACATCAAATTACAAATATGGAAAAAAAAACAAAAACGTACAAATAGTCTCCAGATAAGGGCTGTAACTAATGATTATTTTCATAATCAATTGATCTGTGGATTATTTTGGGATTTATTGATGAATTATTTAGTCTATGAAATGTCACAACTTCTGAGATGAAAAGGTGGCATCCAACAAGAGTTCAAAACAAGAGATGTTCAGTTTGGTTACATTTAAAAGATAAAACACTGCTCTGCACCTATTCTGATAATCAGTTATTAATTTTTCAAGCAAACATAACAAATATTGTCTGGTTCCAGCTTCAGCTTCTCCTCCTATTTTATATCGTAGTAAATATCTTTGGGTTTTGGACTGTTGGCCAAATGGGACAAGAAATATGAAGATGAAACTGTCATGGGCATGTTGTTGTTTTTTTATATTAATTAGACTTGATTACCCAATTAATAAAAAAATAGCTGATATAGAAAATAACCATTCCTTGCAGCCTTAAATAAATCCTTATATTTTTCTTGATGAACAACTTAACTTGATTTTGCCAGCCAATTTACTGTCAATCAGTAAGTCAACTGTTCGTTTCAGCAATACTCCAGATTTATTGTAAAAGACACAAAGTGCAAATGAAACCCCTTCTCCCTCACCACTTCTCTGACACATACTGAGCAAATATATTTAGAATATAGTTTTCAAATTGATTGCTAATAGCTTCTTAAGGTACTCTGGTACTCAATAATGTTAAGACCATACAGAAGCTGCCAACAACTGCTATTTCCTCCAATTATGAGTGCACCTACTTGCTAAAGGTTTCTGCCCCTCTATGAAGCAAAATGCTGACACATTCTCAGCCAGTGCACCCCCGCCTTGCTTTCTTTACGCTTAGATTGCATAACATAATACCAGCTGCTAAGTAATGCCGTGACCCTTTCCTCTTCATCTTCTCCTGCTCTGTTCCTATTCCTGCAGAAGAAAAGACACAGGCTTCCTCTTCTCTCATTATTCTCATTCATCTCTCCCTGGCAACAAAAAACAATGGACAAGAAACACAATTCAACTCATTTCCCTCCATTCTTCCATTCATGATAAAAAAGGTTTTAAATCACACATTAGGAAGGAAACTGATCCAGTCTTCTAGCTTTCTCCTTTTCATTTCCTTTGTTAATCAACCCACTTCGTAACCCCTTTTCCCTCTCTTTCACTCTCCAGTTATTAATTAAATAATTCATCTATCATCCAATCACATATTTGCTTTCTCCTCTATCCAATCATTCATCCATCCAATCATCTTTTCCAGTCAGACTGGAGGAATTACATAACCCTGATGTTTACCTCTGCAGCAGAATGTCACAGGCCATTCTCATTTTTCCAGCTGTGTTTTCTCTCACTGTGATCTGTCCTTTTTGTTTTGATTTGGGTGTTTTATGTCAGCGGATCCAGCCTGTAGGTGTTTCAGTATGTTGCCGGTTTCTGTCAGTATCACTGCTGTGTCTCTTCTTCCTCTTCTCCTTCTTCTTCTTCTTCTTCTTCTTCTGCCCAGTGTGGTCAGCAAGCTAACACGTATGTTATCAAAGTCCAGTCTGTTTTATTATTTTTCAAATCCTGCAGGGGAGTCAGCTTGACTTTTAACCACACGCAGCACGATTTCTGTCTCTCCCCTCTTTTTGCCTGTTAAGCACTTGACACATCTCCTGTAGGAGCAGTATCCAGCTGTTAAGCTTGTTCTGTCTGAACTCTCAGTCTCTCCTCCCTTCAGATTTCTTCTCTTTCAGTATCGGCTGGGTCTGCAGGTCGGCCTTGTATCCAGTGGGAAGGTTATCCCAGTTGAGCACTTTGAGGTGCCAGCGTCAGTACCAGCAGGTCTAGCAGCAGAGCCAGGGTATCGCCTGGGTGCATTCTGTGGCGTCCTCTGAACCGGTGTGTGTCTGTGTTCTCCAGTGAGTGTGTGTGTTATTGAGTGAGGTTGTCTCTGTCTGCACTCTGTCTGTAAAAGTGCTGCAGTAAACATCCAGAGCTCTACTCAAATATACCAGCTTCTGATGTAACCAGGCAACAACTCCAGGAGGACCAATGGGATGGGAGGGGCTGACGCTGGGAGCCTATTGTAAAGCGGGAAGGAGTTCTGCGGGCCAATCACGAGGCAGAAAGTGGGAGGGGTGGTTGATTTTTTGGTCCACTCAGTGGTGACTATAACTCAGCAGTTATTACAGCCAGCCCAGTGGGCTGTGTAATTGCGCACACACACACACACACACACACACACACACACACACAAGCATAACTGTACACACAAGATGCATATAATCACAGACACCTGAGTGTTTTATATCAGGGTCTATGAGCGTGTCATGATGGCAGCCCTTCATCAGCCTCTCAGACAACCATTGGCATTACTACATTAAACAAATGACCGAATGGACATACAATTGAGCCGATCATAAAGAGAGAGAAAGAGGGGGAGCCCACAGAGGAGGAGACAGCAGAGAAAAGGAGGGAGATTAAAGTGTTTCAAATGTGCATTTCAGTTACATCTGAGGGAACACTGTATGTGTGTCGACGTTGTGCAACACTGATAATCATGACTGGATCAAAACACTCACAGGGAAACTGGGTTAGTTCCTACTGTCCTCATAATGTTTCTGCATGTCAGCCTGCATGTTTCCAATAGGATGAGACTTCAGATCGACTTCTTTCAAATCAAAGTAAGAGGCGACATCAGACTGGAGATTATACGAGCTTTTACCGAGCCCTAGAAAGCCAAGGAGAGCAAAAAGGGGTTTGATCTACCATTTGATTGTTTCCTGACTGAGGTTGATCTGAACTGTGGTTGTGTGACGAAGAATATCAACAGAATAATCGAAGAAAGATGAGTTATTCCAATCTAAACCAAATCAACCTTTTCACTCTGTGTTACCAGCTGCTTCGAAAGAGGCTACTACACCGTTTTGCTTGGACCAGCACAAAATAAGTCTGTTTTATGAGAAACATTATAACATAATGCAATTTTAAGATGCAAGCCATGGCTTTCAGAGATGTTCGGCATTTCACTGCGGGACAACGATGAACAAGATTTATTAAGTTAAAGTGTCATCCACCCTTAGTGGCATGGTGCCCACTAAACAACCAATTCTGAAACAAGTCAAGACATCATGTTGAAACAAGGCCTGAATAGTGAACACACATTTCAAATGGATCTATACAAAAGTAAAACAACGATAGTGGCTTTTGCTCCCAGTAAGATCTACTGGCATTTCTATGACTACGCTCACAAAGCTACAGTTTTGTGTAATCTACAAACACAGAGCTACTTTAAATTCTTTGTTCATTGTTTGCCTGATCACGAGCCATGGCGGGAGCAAGATATAATGTGCTGCTGTGTCTTTGAAAGATCAAACCGTGAGGTACTTCAGATAAAAACCTCCACATAATGTGTTGTTATGGTGTTGATATGTTATATCTATAATAGAACACAGTAGTGTCTCAGAACACTGATATTTTCTACGGCTTTCTATGACAAAGCTGAAGCCCACAAAAGTAAAAACAATTCCTGGTTTCTAAGTAAGTGATAATACACGAGGAGGTGTCCCGACATACAATACAGTTTATCTGTATACAGCTCAACCCATGTTAGGTCTGTTTTACACTTAAGAGTTTGCTTTGTGAACAAGAACTGATGCAACAATAGCTGAAATGATTAGTTGATTAATCCATTCGACAGCAAACAGTTTTGATCACTGATTTATTGTTTGGTCTTTTGCAAGTTCCAGTGACTACCACATGAAGATTTGCTGCTTTTATATATTTCATAGCATAGCAAATTAAATATTTTTGGGCTGGTGATTACACATTATAAGCAATATGAAGGCTTCAAGTTGGGCTCTGGGATCTTGTGATGGATATCTCTTACAAAAAACAATTGACACAAAACATTAGTTGCAGCTCTAGTTTCTATAGACGCCCTGCTTATGCACTAATTTGTGACAGGATGACTGGATACATGAGGTGTCGTGCTGATCGTTTTTTAAACCTGCCAACCAACAAGTGTCTTTCATGACCATGGTACATGACGAAATGTGATGCAAGAGAAACAAATAAGTGAAAGCAACTCAGTAGAATACACTGTGGGACCATGTGTGTCTGAAAGAGACTACTCCAACAGTCCCAAACTCCCTCAAAGAGCTTAATTTTAAATTCTGTTTTTAGTCTGAGACGGTTTAAAATCTACGAATCTCCAGAAATTCCTCAAGGAAATAAAGAGAAGACAAGAGAGAATAAATGTTATTCAACTTTTGTTATGAATTATTAACTAGATTTGGTAAGTTTGGCGTCAATTTGTGCTTCTCTGGTATTATTCTTGGCAAACTCTAATCTCAAACTTCAACTTTATCATCCGTGACTAACACAAAGCAACTCCAGTGGCAACGTGTTGACACAGAGAGGCATCAGCAGCAGCATGTGGTGTGACAATCAAAATAACCCTTTTTCCATGATGATTTATGAACGTGAGCGCTCCTTAGAAAGCCAGATAGGATGGCTGTACCAGAACTGTGGGTGAGAACTGATAGCACACATGCTGAGTGGTGCTATCTAGGTCAGTTAGCGTATCATATTACACATTGTGCCCAGTGCTGGCGCCCAGGCCTCGACACAATCGAGAAGTGAAGTGTGAGGAAAGCAGGGAAAGGAGGGCATGAAGTAAGACAAACTGAAGGAAAGAAAGAAAAAGACTTCTTTTTCAACAGAAATCACTGACCAGTACAATTATTGACTACTTTATCCCTACTATATACCTTATTACACACCCGTGCTATAAAGTAAACAGGGACTGTTTTAAAAACTCTGTGAAGGTGTGTTCAGGCACACAGCAAAAAAAAAAAAGAATTTTTAATATGAGATTGAACCAATATCCCATTATCCTCTCAGCTATTATGTGGGCTTCACACGAGTTTGCTTAAATTTCAGAAAATGTTTCATATTTAAATCCTACATTTGTGTGCACAAAACTACTTCCACTAAAACAGAATTTCAATTGAGCAACTTAGGTGAATGTCAAGGGTATTTAGGGCGATTATTGGGATCAAATAAATTAGAATTCCTTCATGTCCTTCAGTGTACAGCTTTTCACATTTTTTAATATTCTGGTCAGACAATAATAAACCCAACCATAGTTGGTCTACCAGTTTGTGTGCCAATCTTACGTCCTTTGGTGGATATGATCTATGAGAGATGTCAAAACACCAAAAGCACACAGCTGGTACTCCTGCACTGACCTATGTACTGTATTTATGTGTATGTATGGGACATTAAGATACATTCAGCATGCACTTGTCATGGACAGAGTATGTACAGTATGTGATGGGGCACTGTTTAGCTGTCTTAAATCACAACACTAAAGAAAACCCAAACAGAGAATAGGCTCAACACTAAAACACATACTGTCTGATCAGTAACGTGAATTGTGTCACCACAGAACCAAGAAAGTGTTAGAAAGCCGAGGAAAGACTGAACTGTGAAATACGCATTTTAGCACAAAAGGCGACACAGATGAGTTCCCTCCTTCAGAGAAAAAGACAAGTCAGAATGCAACAATAAAGGCCGTTTGCATCTCTTGTTCACTTAGAGGTCAAAGCTGAAACTGATTCAACACTGAGTACAGGTGGTGAATCTTCTGCTCTCTCCACAGAAATCAATCAATCCATTTTTCTGCTAATCATCTCTACAGAGACTAGAAGTCTCTAAAACTGAGCAATTTTTGGGCTGTCTGAGATGAAAGCTGGCAATTGTGGGAGTAACGTGGTAAAATCTTTTTTTCATCACTCCAGCAGAGTGGTCCTAGTGCTCCAATGGCAGATCTGAAGTTTTGGCTATCAAACGCAACATGAAATGAAGGCTGGTGTAACATTTTGTGAGTGATTTTTGAATAAACTTAGGGGGATGGCGTGAGCTGGTGCCTCCGCTCTCATTTACATTTTACTACATCGTAGCGTTACAATTCCCCTTCATTCATTAATTACACAATCTGAGATGCCATATGACATGTTGTACAGTCTGATATCGATTTCTATAAACTTGTACAGGACAAGTCACGACATGGAATAAACTTACATGATTGTTTTTGCTGCACGGGCTAAAGGCTTCTTTATAAACTTTGCAGGGATTCTCTGCCTGCGTGTGCATGAATCATCAGGTGAGAAAAGCAAAAGCACTTGACCTAGAAGAGCGGAGTGTTCATATATTTGCATCTGTAGTTGCTTTGTGTGGATGTAGGTACGCACATTGTTGACACAAACAGAAAGAACGGAGCTCTCCAGCACGCCGTAGTGTCACACTGGGATATAAATAATTTCCACCGCCACATAAAAATAAGAGGAAGAAAATGACACGAGGGGATTCAAAGAGAAGGCCTTTAAGAAGTACAAGATTGGTTATCTGCAACATGAGACGGTGCATGCGTCAGCCATGCTGGGATGGTTGTAACTGCGAGGAATGACTAGCGAGAGGGAAGGCAGGGGGGCTCTAACTCGAGGACAACGCTGAAGACAAGTGTTTTATAATGTGTTTAAATGCTATCTTCTGTGTTGACCTTTTCCCTCCTGAGGTCTGAAACTGCATTTTCCCTCAGACTTAAAATCAATAAATCGTTCCCAAGTAGGGACGCTTTCCAATTCTCCCACCCTCTCCCTGCTCCCTCACGACCTTCTCTGCCCTCTGATTCTCCGCTCCTTCCATTAATCCCTCCCTCCCTCCCCTTTCCTCCACTTCTCCTCACCGTGCCCAGGAGTTCATCCCAAGAGCCCTCTTCCTCAGCCTGCCAGGATATTTTAGTGGCCTCATGAAAAATACTTTCCACAGAGAGACACAGAGACGAGGACATAAGACGAGAGGAGGAAGGAGGGAAGTAGTGACGGGGGAAGAGAGATCAGAAGAGAAATACCAGGGATTATATATAGATCTGAAATGAGCAGAGGCTGTCAGCATTTAAGGTGTGTGTGTGAGTGTGTGTGTTGGCTGTCAGAGTCTATTAAGAGAGCACCGCAACAGCCACAGAGGACAGACTTCCCTGTCTGTCAAGTGCGGGACAAACAACTCAACCACAGTTAATGTTGAGTCACTAGATGGGAACTTTCTCTCTTTTTCAGTGCTGTCACAACCAGTTATGTGTCAAAGAATAACTGATGTACACATGGAGCAGCGAGCTATTCTCCAAACAGAGATAAATCAAGTCGATTCGAGTAAAACGTGCATACAGTATGTATACTGACTCATCAACAGTGTCATGACAGTACTTAAGGTTATGTTTACTTTACTGAAATCTGAGACAATGTAAGTGGGGAAAAAACAAGTAGGAACAAACTGAAAGATAGACGACAAATCAATCGTAACAAACCTCAAAGATAAAAACATTTAAGACCAAAACGACGCCTCCCAAATGCTTTCCAAGACAAGTGCTTTCCATTTAAAGTCACAATCACACATTCTTCAAATTCTTGAAACTGTGGGTTTGGGAAATATTTCATAAACTAAAAGGATGTGAAAGGGAGCTTATCTTATCTTAACATGACCAGAGCTGAAACAGATGAATTAATCAATTAATTGACTGACAGAAGATTATGAGTACAATTTTTCCACTAACATTGCTTTATAAAATATGAAAAGCATGTATACTCTTTAATTTTGAGTAATTAAAATACTTGTTGGACTCAAAAGAAGTCAGAACTTGTTATTTTTAGCAGTTTAAACAGATGTATCTCTAAAGCTCTGGGTCTATTTTATTTAAATGGCTTCGTAGTGTAGACTGCTGAATAGAGGGTCTACAGATAAAGCATTAACCCCCCCAGAGCAGACACCGAGGTCAGACAAGGTCACAGGGGATGATGGCTGCAGGCTAGCCACACAGGAGACTTAGAGATAAAAACAGTCTGGCCAGCATTGTTTACTTTATATAATTTGCTAAGTCTTCATCAGCAATGATTAAAGCGTTGAGTGCACTCTGAGTACCAACGGACAACAGCTGCAACCTGAAGCCTAACTCCAGTAAAACACACACAAACACACACAGAGGAATCCTTCTGTGTTGCCCCGCAAGCACTGTATTAACTACTAAACCATTTACATGCCAAAGATGGAGACACACTTGCACAGATGACACACAGGCTGAACTTTGCTGTTATCCATGACCTTATGTATCATAACACAGACTGCTGAACCCTGACACAATGGGCTTAAAATGGGACAACAGCATCCTGACAGCCTGTTCTAAATGTCCACATGCTGACTTGATCCAGTGAAGACAACTATGGGGGATGTGTGTATGTCTTTGTGTGTTACAGTGAATAAGAAAGAGATATAACGCATGTGCCGTATGGTCTGAGTCATGTGAGTCATGAGTGTGTATCGTGTAAGAAACTGTGTGTGTGTGTGTGTGTGTGTGTGTGTGTGTGTGTGTGCATGGATTATGGATTACTGTCTGTAATCATCTTAAAGGCCAGTAGGACAAGGCTAGCAGCATGACCCTGACACACACATGCGCACACACACACACTCACACAGACCACAGAGTGCTGTAAAGATCACACAGGACTGATTTATTGTCCTGCGCTGCTTAACAACTTTGCCTTTATCGAACCGCTAGCAAGCTACTGAGCGACTAGGGTTATGCAGTGCACGCAGTGCGGAGTGAGCGCAGGTTTAACAAAATTCGACCATGAGTCACGAAGCAAAACATCAAGATGTTATTCAAACTTGTTTGTGTATGATGATATAAAATTGACTTTCCTGGATAGAAAATAAACTGATGCAGATTAGTTCTCTGAGGAGAAGAGTAGAGGTGGTTCAAGTTTTTCACATAAAAACTCAGTAAACTGAGAAATAACACGCCTTGTTACAATATAAATGACAGCTATCTCGATTCAGTCTGAACACCTTAAGGCAGGCATGTCCAAACTATCCCATAAAGGGCATGTGGCTGCAGGTTTTCATTCCAACCAAGGAGGAGCACACCAGGCTGGACTCATTTAATCAGCTGATCCCAATCTTCAGCTGATAATCAGGTGACCTCCTGATTGGTTAGAACAAAAACTTTCAGCCACAAGGCCCTTGATGGAATAGTTTGGACATGGCTGCCTTAAGGTGAATACACACCGCCAGCAAAGCATTGGCTGCATTTGGCCCTAAAGTTTGAGACACTTCACTTCTCACTATCATATCATTCAATTCAACTGCCGAAGCTTTCAGGGAAGCACTTTGCAACTTTGATTTTGAAGTGCTCTATAAATAAACCTTTATTTACTCCCTCACTTCCTTTGTGTTCTGTTCTGAGTTTTATTGGCACAGCACAACCCTGATGAAGACTTAGTCAAAATACTCTGAACTGAAGACATAATAAAATGACTAGCTGTAATACAAACAAACATTAGCAGGATGACGAAAGCTGTGCTTCCTGTAGCAAGATATATTTTTGAGTGTGTGTGTTCCTTGGTCTGCTCTCCCATTAAACAAAAAATGTGAGTCAATCTTCCCAGATTTATAATAAGCATTATCATCTCTTCCGTGCACTACGAACTGATACGACCTCTCTGTTCACTTTAGATCTGTGGGTGTTGTGCTCAGTAATCAACTTAAAAGAGATCAGCAGATCAGAAGAACCTGAGGAGATCTGCATGTTCCTTCAGGGGGATTGAACTCTGGTCCTTCGGTCTGGAGGGAGACTCATTAACTTGTGTACGTGAGTGTCTCCATGTGTGCGTCAGACCTTCGACTTGTAGTTGGTTAGCAGCTACAGAGCATCAACAGGTCAAAACGTTAGCTCTGCATCTTTTAGTGCGACCGAATGGAAACTGCTAACTAAGATGTTGTCAGACTGCCAAGCGTTGCTGTCACTACCTCCCAGCACCGCCTCAAGATCAGTCTTGAAACTTGACAAAACACCAACAAATAGAAGCTTAATATTTCATGGGGTGAGGTGTTGCTGGTCAACAAACTTATGAGGGCTGCACAGATTTAAAGTCTTCAAAATTTCCAACGATACAAGCAGTACCAAGAAAACAGTGTAACCCTACCCACTAGCCTGACCTCTCCTGTGCCAAGAAACGCCAATCTGAAATCAGTTTTAATTGTTGACCATTAGCCAGGAACAAATGTCTAAAAATAAGCAATTTCCTTTAATCATTTAGTTATTTTGCTTTGACTTTATGATACTCGAAGGTGAAAAGTTTTGTTGCCACAGCCCTGAGCAAAATTACTGAAAAACACAAAAAACAAATGACCAAAACTCATCATTAAGAAAAACACTGTAGGAAAAATCCTGACAAGTTAACAGATGTCCACAAGAAAGTGCTGGGATCTTATCGTAATGTACAGTAAGTTCATGATAGGACAAACAAAAGCTGTGTAAATCAGACCGACACAAGCGGATGATAGAGGGACCACATCTGATGGATGGCCTGATGGACTACTGGCGGATTTGTAACTGCAAAGTCCTGGTTTATAAATGCAGTCTAGTCTGGGACTTCTGTTAGATATCATTCCTCCTCTTATATAACAAGACAGTTGAGAGTAGTCATGTCTCACCTGGCTGCGGGGCTGTCATCAGTGTGTGTGTGCTGTGGTGAGTCGGAGGAGGCGGGACCCTCCTCCCCGTCCTGAGGCAGCTCTTCACATTCTGCCTCACACCTCTCATCATCCAACAGCTCTGTGATCTGAAGGCAGACAGGAAAGGACACAAAAGGTTAGCATCCAAAAATGATCCATTTCTTGAGATGAAAAATTACATGACGACATTGTTAATTGTAGGACTAAAGGTACAGTTACCACACATGGATTTCTCTTGGGATACTTCATCTGAAATTATTACTTATTGACAGTTTGTGATTTATTTACTCAAGGATAACGTGATTAACGTTAATATGCTCACATGAAAACAAAACCAATATTGTGGAACAATAATGACTTTAATTATCAAATAAATAAAAACAAAAATCCTATATTCTCTGCACTCACTCTGATGCCAAAAGTAATTAAAAAATCTATGCAAGTTAAAAAAATAGATATCTTTAATGCTCGAGGTAAAAGGAGCAGAGGCAGCTAATGACACTGGCATTTGACAGCCTCAGGACAGAGGTCAGAGCAGAGCATAATAGTTCCTGTTCCTGGTCTATTGTCCCAAGTGTAAGATGGGCAAATCACATTAACCAAAGGTCACAGAAAAGATATATTTAATTAATTTGGAACCAAAGTTCTAAGATCCATTATGACCTTCTGAAAGTATGTGCACATGCATTAAGGTTTGTTATGTAACACATCTAAGTATAGATGAAGCTAATGAGTGACACAGATACAGCAGTAAGCAGAGAGATACAAACAGAGTGAAGAAATGGGGGGGGGGGGGGGTGTTTAAGTAGGGCTAAGTGAAATATCATTTTCATGTTGACTGAGCAATGTATCCATGCCTGACAGTCACATCGCAGAGGGAACAACAAAGCCAAGTGAGCTCAGAGACACGCTAACGAACCGATTCCACTGCTCTGCATTACATGAAAACTAGAGAAGAATTTATTAAACAACCAATATTTAGCCTGATTTAAATGCATGTTGGTTACTATCACAATCACTCACATTGTACTCATTCTCAGGAGGAGGAAAAACAAACTACCAAGTGTCCCATTTCTGCATCTACAGTAACTTTCTTTTGTGGAGGAACAACAATGAAAGAAAACATAATTTTTGGTAGAAAAGTTGCAATACTATGTTTTTTTCTCTTTCTTTACAACTGAAGCTATAACAGTTACAACATCCCTAGATCTAGAGAAATTATGCGTATTAAGTAAATTTAACACAAAACAAGAAATGAACATTACTATGTCAATTTTTTTCAAGGTCCGCCATAGTTTAAAGGAAGAGGGAGTGAGGAAGACAGGAGAAAGGTGCAGAGAGCTAAAGGGAAGAGAAGGAGGGAGTGATAGAGAGCAGGGTGTAATGAATCTGACAGGGAACGAGAGACGGAAGACGGGAGGGAGGAAAAAGGGGAGGGAGGTAGATGCCGAGGAGAAAAAGGGAGGGTAATAAATATGTAGACAGAAATAACTCATCATAATACAGACATCTGACAACATGTGAGCAAGAGAGACAAGCAGAAATCCTTGGAACATGCTTTACCAATGATAAACAGCTGTTTCCTCCCTCTTGCATTGATTTTTACAGTAATATGCAATTTTTCTAAATAACTGTCATATTTGCTCCGTCACATCATTCGTTATACGACGATCACAAAAGCTTTGTCGTGTGCTGAGCATCAGTTAAAACTTAACTGGGAAAAACCCTGACAGGAACCTGGGTTAAAAGGTCGTGAACCAGATTTGTCATCATGAGACTTTCTTTCGCCTCCGTTTGTCCTCCTTTCCATTCTCTTTCCTCCTTCGCTCTTCTCAACAGCAACCCCATCTGCTGCTGTCACTGTGTCGTTGCTACGGCAACACCTCTGTTCCAAGAGCTCTGATTGGCTGTTAGAGAATTCTTGCATCGTCACATGTGCAGATCGGGGAGGATGACTCACGACACTCCTCTCTCTCTCTTTGTGTGTGTCTGTGTGTCTCTGTGTGTGTGTGTGTGTGTGTGTCTGTGTGTGTCATATGATGTTATAATGTAAAGATAAGGTAAAATCCTACAATTAAACAGCTTCAGCCCCATTTCATCTTTTCTTTATGACCAAAAAATTTAAGACCTTTTCAAATTCAACTTAGCAGTGAAAATGTTCTTTGTGTTGGCGTGCAGCTAAGCGGAGACGCCCTGTGATGTGCATCTCCGTGTGTAGGTGTCTGTAAAATGTTAACTAAATGTCTAAGTGGTGTGAAAAGCTGAGAAATAACGATTTATCACCACACCCTCTCACTCCAGTGCGCCGTGTGCATATGAACAAAGAAACAAAAAAAAAACCCCACGTCCACTCTGATGCTGCCTTATTGTACTTGAGCAAAAAGCCAACTGCAGCTAAATACCTCAATTTATCTTAAAACTCTCCCTGTAATGCATCTGTGATCAGCCGCCTGAGTAAGTCACCGACTGTCAGAGGTAAAAAGGGCTGCCATAGGAGCAACGGCAGCAATAACTCATATGCACCGCTTCAGTTTTGACTTATTATAACTTCAGCCTTATATATACACTTCATACAATTCATTGTTGAGTAGTAATATCTTAGTTTGAGATATCCAAAAATATATAATTAAGATATCTTAAATGTGTTGAATTAAAAATACCTTTAGTTAAATACACTCGACAGAACTACATTGAAGATATCCTGAATTCGAGTTTTGTCATATTAAAATGTTGATATCTAGTATGTTGATACTTAGAAATAAATCATCTTGGGGCATAGGGGCAAGCAGAGCAGTGGTTTTAGGCGAGCATCATAATCCCATCATCCAATCCATCATCCCCGGTTCAACGTCTCATCTGAAGCTGAGCAACACACAATTATGTAGAAGAAAGTATAGGACAAACAGCTGCGCATAAGACTGCTGCAGCACATCAAACAGAGCAGTGGAAAAACAGTCATTAAACAAACAGCTTCCTGCTATCACCGTCCAGATCTAAAATCGCTCCTGATTTCATAGGCAGAATAAAACTTTTCAGTAGGACCTAAGTGACCCTGATTCAAAGTCTAATCTGCATTATCATCATGTAAAATTCATTCAAAGCTATTCACTAGAATTATTAATGAACATCACCATGAATATAACCTTGGATTAAATACATCAGCTGCTGAAAGCATATTCTATCAAGGTCGCCGTCAGTGATGTGGAAAAACGTCTGGATATCCTGTAAAAATAGAAGTCCCCCTGTGTATACCGGTTAAAATGCGGTTGACATAACAATGAAACCTGAATGTGCAGTACAACTGTCCTCTGGGCCACAGGCTTTCATTCATGGTGTGAACGATGTCGTGAATGTGATCAAGGATCTGCTGAGTAAGTTATCAGAAAGCTTCTGAGGTGATGTAACAATATTAGAGGATAAGAGTCGTTAAATCCCCTGTCAGGATGACCTGGAATGGTCATTCATAGAGCTGGAAATATTATCCCCTTATTTAAGACTGTGGAAAATGTTAATCATGTTAACTCACAAATCAGAGTTTAAAAAAGGGAGTAGCTGTGCGCGTTTCCTTGTGTTATGTAGGCTTTTGATACACAAGTGCGTCTCTGTATGGTGCGAGTGTGTGCCCGAGTGGGTGAAACGACAAGAATGAGAGCGCCCTGGAACAAAAGGTCTTGAACTTGGCCCCGGTTTAGCGGTGCGGTCCAGGTTTTCTCAGTGGAAAACAGAGAAAACAACAAGCCTCACTGACATCACTAGTTGAACTGTTAGTGGGCCAAGAACACAGAACAATGACACTGACTGGGACTGACATTACAAGTCTCAAACTGTGGCCTACATCGGAGGCTTTTGTGTGCCACTTTTCATCCTGATGTTAGGTACACACCAAGACGGTGGATACACTGAACCTCCATACAAAATGTGTTTCACTGGTTTCACCATGTTTGACACTGAGAAAAATATCAAGAAGATTAACAGCTTTTTTCTTATTTGAAAAAAAATTGAGAGGTGTTTGAGATTTCTCCAGCTGTGGAGAAGATGCTGAATGGTCAGGCAGATTTTGTTCTAGGGTATTCGAGTTGGCTTACGGTTTTTCTTTTAATGATTTCAACCTTTCATGTGAAAATCTAATATTTATGGATTTTTCTTTTTGATTTTTTATACTATTTGCTGCTAGTTTCTTTTCCCTTTTGAAGAAAACTGCATGGGAATGATCTGAGTGCAGGGTTTCATTTTGTATTTCCTTTGTTGTTTACAGTAGATTAGAAACACAAGTTTTCAGCCTTGGCGTTGGTTATATGGTTCATTTCTGTGAACAAGGGGAAAATACCAGAAAATGTTGATAGATGGGTCCTGAGACATGTCCGGTCTGATGCAGTAAAGTTGACCTACAGTAGTTTTGTCAACACAACTGTCTGTCACAATCTAATCACTGCTTGCACTGCTGCTCTAATTCACAGATTTTTTTTTACAGTACCTGTATGGATGGGATTTTTTTGAAAATGAAGGAGGAAAGAAGCCTGTTTCAAAAAGTGCCTGTGCATGTGTAGACAAGGCACAAGTTTGTGCGATGAAGGAATGTCACTTCAAATGGTTGATGAGAACAACGAGTTAAACTGAAATAAAACCTGACAACAAATACAGATTAAGGCTTTAAACACACAAATGCACAGTGGATAAAAACACGCGACGCTCATCAATGAAAGAATAATCTGCTCTCACATTCGCCTGTCAGATATCTAAACCTTGGGGGAGATCACATTTGAAACCATTTTAAATACACATTTTAGCATTCGAGTGGCAGAATTTGAGCACTGAAAAAAGCTCTTAGCGTCGAGGTCTAAACTGTTGTGTTTCTTCTCTCAGTGTGCTCCGGCTCATTCTGTGTGGCCGCACTGTTCACTTCCAGCAGTACCGCTGGAGATGAGCCCTCTGGCCTAACGTTCCTGCAGTGAGTGGGCTGTGTGATCCATCTCTCATCCTTACCTCCAAATGTGTTAGAAACTGATTTACAGACATTCATATTCTCTCGGACTACTCATGAGATGCTGTCAAAGTAAATAAATCAACAGCACGGCTTGTTTATTTCTAAACATTTGATGGGAAAAACTGTCAACATGTGTGCGGGTGTGTGTTCATATTACATGTCCCCTTAGAGAGGTATCTTACATCCCCCTGACTGTCCAAGTAGGCCATCACCTCCTCTTTAAATAACTCCATGTCCCAACTGAAATAGGTTATTGCTCAACAGCTTATCACAATGTCTCAGGATCATATAAGTGTATATGACCCAACCTATATACTGCAGGTTGCTCCATGCTGCTAAACATCGTGACAACCTCTGGTATTTACAACATTACTCCAGTGACCCAGGTCTAATTAATGTCCATAGTCCAGGATACAGCTATACATTCGCTGTGGCATCTGGAACGTGGCTTTGCTCCAGAAACACTTGACTAAGTCGGCAGAGACAAAGTAACAGGACACATCCTGATTCATTTATCTCCGACATTTAAACTAACAGGGCTGGAAAAATAAGCCATTAAGAGACTAATTAATTAAGTAGACAGACAACAGACAGTCTGACCAACACTGCGTCAGCAGCAGGCAGTCGCCACTGAAGCCTTTTAAAACAGGGTATACGTAACATTGCTGGCTTTTTTTATTGCATTTACGCTTATTTTTACTGCATGTTTGTTTATTTTATTCTACTATCTTCATTTTATTTTATTATCTTTTTTATTATCTTGTTTCTAACAATCTTGAATGTTGAATCTTCAGTTATCTGTTAAAGTGACAGCTGTGCCATTCAGACATGGGTGGCAATTAAGTTAATGTTCCCTGTGGCTTTATTCAGACATTATGTATTTGACTGCTGTGCCTTCTTTCTTTTGTCCTCATTTATAAAGCACTTGGTAACGGTTTTTAAACATGCTATATAAATGTAATTATTATCATCATTATCATTATTATTATTATTACACAGTATGATCTTTGATTTGCATGTAAAGCCGTTTGGGGGATATTCACAGTATCGTCCATGCAGTTGGTATGAATAAGAATCCAAAACATACGGTCCGGCTTTGATTATGATTTTGTCCTGTAATATAATGGGGGGGGGGGGGGGCACGTGGCCTGGTATTCAGTGGCAAAATTAAAGTCTACAAGCCACTTTTTTTCTCTACAGCAAAGCAAACCGTAACCCCGAAAGCACAGAGACACAAGCTTATTAAGATGGGACTGCTTAGTTTTCATGTTGCCATGAGTCAAAACAGAACATGTTGCTTTCTAACGCCACAGGATGCAATGCGGTTGAGCACAACCACTATGTTCTATACTTTGTCTGCATGCTAAGAAACATATACATTCTACAGTAAAAGACATGGACAAACTAGATGATGAAATTTCATATTCTCATCAAAAACAAATAAGTGAAGACTTTAATCATTTCTCATACTCTGTCCAGATATGCTGGCACCACAAAGCTTCTTCAAACACTGAACCAAAACAAACACAGCAACTGGTTTCCTCATAGCAACAACAAGCCTCGACACAGCCTCGCTCTCACCTAAATAACAATTCAACTGACTCCAGTTTTGCCAACAAACAAGCCAAAATCCATCTTCGCATGTCTCAATGTTAGATCCATGCCAGCCTCATTATGCTTCAAAATCAATCACAAACATGCTGTGACACAACAACTGTCCTCTTCTTCCTCACCCACTCCATCTTCCATCCATCTTTTACAGTGTCGCTACAAATCTTAAAATTTGCACTGTCTATTATATATGTAGTTTATTTGAATTGTTCTAACTAACCTCTGTGAGGCATTCTGAACTTATTCTAATGTCTGATGCCGTCAACTCAAAGCATCAAGTGTGTGTGTTTCCTGTATGAAAGCAGGTGTGTGTGTGTGTGTGTGTGTATGTGTGGGAGCTAATCCCCTTCATGAGGGTTTGTTCGCACAGACAGCCATCCCCAGCGTAGTGCAGGGGCTGGAGGTGTGAGCTGCATGGTTACATCATCACCAGCTTCTTTTCTTATCCTTCCCCTCCCTCGCCATCTCTCCCTCACTTCATTTCTTTCCTCGTCTTCTCTCTCTCTGCACTCTCACCATTTCTCCCCCATCTTCCTGGCTTCTTTTTCTCCCTCTACTTCTCTAAACCACCCACTTTTTTGCCCTCTCTCTTACATAAGACACATGGATCAGTGCACAGATGATTCGTCTCTACAGATTTTTCTCACCGTCCCTCTCTGGTCCTTCTTCTGCGGCTCTTCTTCTTATTCTGTCTCTAGCTAATGTTATATTCTCATTCGTTTGACACCCCGGCCAATAAAACTGAGGACAATGGCAGATGAGGGAAAAACCAAGAAATTCGAAGAAAGTGAATTTGGAAAATAAATATGTAATTCAAAAAGTCGCATGAAAGAAATTTCTACTTTAGCTTACTCTTGTACTGAGCTCTCCATCTTATCACACTGAACAGAAATATAAATGCAGCACTTATTTTTCCATTTTTCATACATTGAAATAAAACATCTAGGACTTATTTCTTTTAAATTTTGTTCAAATTGATTTTTAATCCATGTTAGTGAGCCCTTCTCTCTTGCCACTACAATCCATCCACCTGACAGGTGTGCATATGAAGATTTAAAAGCATGATTATTGCACGGGTGTCCTTGGGCTGGTCACAAAAAGGCAACTCTTAAATGTCATGCTGACGGCAAGAATGTTCACCAGAGCTGCTGCGCATGAACTAAATGTTTATATCACTGAGTCGTGTCCAGTGTCGGATTCGTGAATTTGGCAGTGCATCTGCGCCGCAGGCTATGTGTGCCCACACCAGCACAGGACCTCCACATTTGACTTCTTTACCTGCACGACTGTCCGACCAGCCACCCAGACAGCTAATGCAACAGCTGGTTTGCAAAGCCAGAGAATTTCTGCACAAACTATCAGAAACCATCTCAGGGAACTTCATCTGCATCGACCTGAAGTGTTGATTTCTATTTTTTCTAGAGCTTAGATTTTATTCTTGAATAAAGGATAGGAAGGATAGTGACTTCAAGGACTCCAGATCACAAGGCAAGCTAATCGAGAGCCAAATTTTCTGCAGCAGTGCAGAGACGTTAGCTAAGAATACATTAAAAACAGAGATAGAAACTGCAACAAAGAAGACACAAAATGGAATCACTGAAGGACTAAAGCAGTTGAAAGTAATTGAATGAGTGACCGACTGCAGATACTGCAGTTGCTCTTTCTTTCCTGGCCAGACTTTCACAATGACTGTCTGTAACCTTTAACTTCAACATTTAAACACGATCTTTACCGTGCCCCTGCTCTGCTGGAGAATGTAATCTTAAATGTGTCAGGAGAAAAGCAACGTGAGATACCGATGAAGGGTTGTCTCATAATTATTGTGTTCGTGTACACGTTATCATATAATAACACAACGTAATCGGGCCACTGTAGAATTAAATGTTAACTATGCCATTCTTTATGCCGCTGGCCAAGTCATGAGGTTGTGTTGCCGGGCAACAGGGGAAATGCCTTTGAGTTTGTTTAGTCTGCCAGTCACGTTCTGCCTGTTCAATGTAAGGCAAGTAATGGAATGTATAGTTTAGCAGTCAGACAGCTGAGAAATGAATGTTTGGTAGATGCTCATTACACCACATACACAGTTACAGTTAGAGCCAGATTTTGATCTCAACACTGAACACACCTCAGAGAGTATCCAATGCTCTGTGTGCCATGTGTGGGTGGGTGCGTTTAGGTATGTGTTTGGGTGGAGTTTTCTTCTTCCGAGAAATATTCTGATGACGGACAAACTTTCTGCTCAATAATAAGATGTGCAGCATAATATCAAGGTTACTTACATTTCTATAAAACACAAGTTCTGCCCGTCCTACTGCAGCTAATTAATCATTGTCAGCCTGGATGGATTCACTGTGGTTTGCTTCACTGGATGAGATTTCTATTCCTTAATAGGGATTTTACTCATTTAATCCTTGTCCATGTGCATCCTAATGTAGCCTGGTAAGATTTACACATATCACTGGAGTCCAAAAAGCCACTTGTGGTAGAGGCTTGCAGTAATTTTTGCAATTTCTTGAACATTTTATGCATTCCTTGTTTTCTCTGTTGGTGGCGCCAACAATTTAAACTACTGATTTATTTACTAAAAACCTTGATCCAAGAATCTTCAGCATAACATTCATAAGAACATACAGCCACCTGAATTTAATTCAGTTAATTTAAAGTTAATTCACCATCACAGCTTGTTTGGAATCACTTAAATTAACGTCATGATCCTATCATCGTAATATGTTTCCACAGAAAGTTCATACACGATAATACTGTTCATGCGATATATACAGTATAATAAATACTGAAGCTATATCAAGAGCCAACCAGGTGAATCGTATGAATCAAATCATTTCCCATTTATCTAAAAATTCTATAAGAACAAACTGATTTATATCACTCAATGTTTTACAATGCAAACGAATAGTCAAGAAACATGAGGATTAAACACTATCTTAAGTTATTCAATTAATATGGGCAATACGGATATCAGCTCAATTAAATTAACAAATCATTTAGTTATGGCACAACATTTCAATACATGGTAAAGGCCTGGACCTTCTTCCAGAGGTGAATCTGTCATTAAGGCCTTGTCCCCTTCCTCCAAGTAGGTGTTAGTTAACTGTGTCTTGCTAAAAGCTCGGTGGGATGCTGAAAGTTTAATCTTCACTTTTCACAGAAGGATTTGTCTGTTTTCTCTGAGCGTCAACCCAGAAAGAATTTCACCCCTGATCCTGGCAGAGTGAAATGCCACATTCTACTGCCTCAGTGCCATTAAAGAGGAAGAAAAAAGACCAAGAGGAGCACACAAAGAGGATTTTCATAGATTTTGCAATTGGACTTCTTTGCCATTATGTCCGGAATGTTGACAGTTCGTAACTGTGTTCATAACAATGTGCGTACAAACAGTAGATTCATACACTGATTCCATAGGGGGGCAAGAACAACTACAAATACTCCTTTGGGTGGATGGAAGGATAAGCAAAAACAGATAAATCATACCTTATTTATGCCTGAGGGAAAACCATTACAGCAGAAGTGGTGAATAAGCTGAGTAAAAGATAACTTCTCTGTTTCTCTGTGACAGCTTTAACAACATCTTCACCATTCACACACTGCCACATTTGACGATGTCACCAATAAGTCAAAAGCTTTTGCAAGAAGTGAAAATGTGCCATACTTACTATTCTTATATTAGCAGATTTACGAGCATATGCAGATTCAGGCAGTGAGAGACAGTGACAGATGGAGAAGATGAAGAAACCAGAAACAATGGTGACGGACAGTACCTGTTCATTGATGGAGCTGTAGTCATTGGTGGTGGAGACGTCATCGTCCTCCGAGTCAAACAGGCCCTCCTGGTTGTCCAGCAGCTCTGCCAAGACTCTGCTGACAGACTCCTGGTCTCGCAGGTCCTCTCCTTCTGTTGACAGACTTTGAACAGAAGACAAGAGAACAGTGTGTTGTATTGGTTGTAAACTGTTACAGATTGCAACCAACTGATTTGCACTAAATGATTTTTACACCTGTAAAGATTTGTAAGTGGTTTTAGTAGTCGACAACCAAAACCACTGTACATCGTTGTACACAAATAAAGCCATATTGGCAGCAGGGGGGCACTATGGTTAGATCTCGTTGTTCTTGACAAGCTATCGCAGTAAAAATCTCCAGCTCACACAGGCTTGCTGTGGGTTTAGTCCAATCAGATCATGGCTCATATGTAAACAGCCTCTCAGAGCCAATTGAGGCCTAAATTAGCCAACCCTTTACTGGTTGTATCTGAGACCCTATTGATGAAATCTGATCAGTTATTGGGTGACAAAATGTATTTCCCGCACTTGATGGACTACTTTTTGTGAGTAGTTGATGACTACCAGTCCTGAGTGCTTTTGCAGAGAGAAACATGCAAACAAGGATGTAGATGGAAAGCAGGATAACCCGTCTGCATCTCAATACAAGTTTAAGTAACTTGTCAGGTAGAAAAACATGCACTCTGTTGTCCTCAGCACAGAGTAACTAACAGCTTAAAGGCAAAGGCACAATGATTGTGATTATGAATCAGACTATAGATGGATATTATATAGAATTATATATAGGGATCTTACTGGAAGATGTCAGGCCCAAAGACGGCAGCCAGAGTCCCAATGTTCCAGCTCTCCTGCTGAAGTGATGCCACGCTGGCCAGGAAGCGGCACAGGAAACGCAGCAGGCCGTAGTTCAGCTGGGGAAGCTGCTGCAGGAGGTACTTCAAGTTTCTACACAGCTCCTCTTCATTGCTGTAATCTGGGGATGTTAAAGAGTAGAATACATATTATTCTAACAAATGAATTTTAACATATTCATAAGCTTGATTTCAGTAAACATCTCTGCTTATTGTAGCTACTTTTATTTGAAAAGGGTGCTGGTTTATAATCATCACCATTAGAACCCTACGTGCTGCTGTCAATGTTGCTACACAGCTCTTTTCATCACTGTATTTGCAGCAAATGTGGAGTGAGTAATGGCTTATCGAGTCCTTTGTGTTCCTTCACAGTTGACCTTAAAAATCTTATCTCAGGAAAATATGCAGACACAGATAAGATTAATGTACAATCCTCTGGAAGAGGTGAAATGAGGTGGAACAGGAGATTGCATTAGGGAGAAAAATGTGCAAAAAGGCTAATCCTTTCTGTAGTATAGTAGTGCCATTATAGAACATAATAGAATGAGAAATGAATAACATGACATGCAGAGTCCATCCAAACTCCTCCACTGCTGTAATCTGCACGGCACACAACCATCATAATGACAAGGAGATTAGAACAGATTATCTGTGAGGCAAAAGAGGACAGAGCAAAGAGGAGAAACACAAACAGAGCAAATGTGGAAGTGGGAGATTTGTGGAAGTGATTTTACACTGTCCATTAAACACGCATTACTCCACCTCTAAATTTGTAGCCTGGATTGGTCTGACTGTGTCCAGTATCTTAAATGATGTATTCCACAAGTAAACCTGGCTGTTACTTCGGTCATGCACTTAAAAAGTATATGTTAAAAAAGCAAATAACATGTGTGCATGCATCTGCCAAACATTTGAATAGCTTTTTTTTTTATTTTATCCAATTTAACTTCCAGCAATTCACAATTGTTTTTTCCTTATTTTTCCAAACTTTGCAAAAACATTGTAATGGACAGAATGAAGCAAGAGTTCTGGATAACAAGGCAATATAAATATAAACATGACCTTTGCCATAAGAGGGCAGGGTTGGGCAACTGGACAAAGATATCAGCTATCAGTGATTGGCTGAGTCCAGTGCTGTTTTCGTTTTTTGTTTTTTTTTTTGTTCTTTGTTTTTTACATTTTTGATTTTTTTTTTCTTTGACTGAAATGAGTTTAAAGATGAGTTAACAAGGCAGTTAAATTAGTCTCAGCTCAGTAAAAGAGAAACTTGACTCCAGAAGTCGCATGGTTTCTGTAGTTAGAAGCAAGATGGCAAAACTCTGGTTTCCGACACTGCCACACACACATTCACTCCATTCTTCTACCTTTTACAATAAAAACACTGCGTAACTGTGAGAGGGTAAACTAATGTGAAATTTTACCAATAAAATAGCTTATAATAGGAATAAGAATATTTCCTTTCTTGACATTTTGTGAGTATATTTTGTTCATTAGAATAATAAATAAATGTCTCAACTCACCACCTTCACACATCTCTCATCTGAGACTACGCACACACATACACCTGCGCTAACATATCGGCAAGCTGCTTTTTTTTTTTAAACCTATCTTTACACAGTACTCATATTCCTGTACACTGAAAGCATCACTGGTTGCTGTAATCATCATAATCATGTCCTGTCCATACTGGACTACTATCCTTTATGTAGTTGGAAAAACATGGAGAGAAGAGGCAGAGATTGACAGACAACATGAAGAAAAGGAGCACAATGACTGAATTTCACTACAGAGCATACACACACAATTTAGGTACTTGTGCAGAACAACTAACTGCCGGGTGTTACGAAAGCCAGTTTCTGCTTCATTTAGTGATCTAAGCATTGCACAGTGTATTCACAGCTTAGATAACCGAATTCCACAGGGCAACAGTCATAACACATTAATGCAAAATCAACTTGGATGAAAATCTAGAGATCAAAGATAATAGTGTGTGTTTGGTAATAATGGTCATCTGGTATTGCAGGTGCAGTGCATCTGAAAGACTATCAAGCTCCACACTGGGATTCAGGTGGAAGAGAAAAAAGTACAAAGGGTAGATACAAAAAAAAAAGCCCAATTACTGCAAAAAAAACACAGCATGGACTGAACACACACAGACAACAAAGAGAGAGAGGGAGAAAGGTGAGTGAGGAAATCCAGCGTGGCATGAGAAGTGGGAAAGCAGTCCCTGTCACACACCTTGGTGTAGCTGTAGAATGTGTCCCTGTATCGCTGTTGGAATAACGGGCTCAGGAAGCTCCTGCAGGAAGAGTCGGAGCAAACTGACCGCTGACGCCAGGTCCGCCTCCTTCTCTAGGTCCACCTCCTCACCACTGTCATAACGCTGGCGTAGCCAATCCACGCGCTCTGCGTTGCCGTTAACCAGGAAGAGCCCCTCCAGGTCCAGATGACCTGGTGACACATACAGCAATAATCACATCAAATAATTATGTCAGTGTTATTAACATGGGCAACTGACTGAGTTTCATTAAAGACACACTGTATATCACTACACAATTTCTACCTGTATATATAAGTTGTCTTAGCTTGTAAACATAATATAGTGGGTGTCAGAAGTTGTTGCCAGAATATAAACACCTGGCAAATATGGTGTTGTTGTGTGACATTTCATGAGAGTTACTGAAGAATCATCTGGAGTCTCTAATTGAAGAAAACAACACATTGAAGAGCCTTTGAAATAAGGCTTTTATAACTTATCTGGTCTAGAAAAGCGGCCTTCCCATGACCTGGCTCCTGAATTTGATACCCAGCTTTCATAAGAGCAGCATAAGAATAGAAGACCAAGGATATGTGTGTGTATACAAATGCATTTGTGTATGTGAACTCCTCCCTTATCGGTATGAAAAAATACATGCCTGACCACACTGACTGTTATCATTCCTGTGTGTGACAACATCAGTAAGTGTTTGTGATTAAAAGAACGACCTGATAGCATCAGCCGGTCATATGAGGGCTTGAACCGGTTTTGGAACATTTTTTTTAAATTATCATGTTTTTCCTTTATTACATAACAAGCTATCTGTTCATCTTATACCATGTTATGCACTGTGTTGTCACATGATTGTCCTGCAAAGCATTTTGTGTGTTTTGTGCAACTGCTAGTGCTAAATAAAAAAAAAAACTTTTATTTTAGATGGTTACCCACACATGCTTAACTACAAGTAAGCCACTAACTCTTAGCTTATCTTGGCTCATGCAAATGCTTCATGTAACAATGGAGAAAATCGACTACATGTGAAGTAAGAACAACGGATGCCAACGGGTGTTTAGGTATATTATTGTATTGAATCCCGAAGACAAGCAGTGAACCAGTGGTGCCTAAAGGGCTCGGTATGCTTCAAACAAACAAGTTTGTATGTGGAGTTGACTGAGAATGCCTAAAAGCCAAGTTTTCGTACCCGTTCAGAACGGCTACAGTCAAAGGCTGAGCAAAAAGCCTGCCAGCATAGAAATGCGCATAATGAAGCATGCTTTCAGATAGCCTATCCTCGCAGGAAACCAGGGTGTTGCACTCGGATGTACACAAAAAGTGACGGAAGTAGTTGTGTGAAGAAATAAAAAAAAGAGAGGTTGAGAGAAGCTTGTTGTCTGCGTACTTTCTCACCCCTGAACGCCTGGCCAATCGCTGCAGGAAGGTGGCGTGCTTGTCAGACTGTCGATTTCGCAAAATTAGAAAATTGTCCGACATATATCTTTTCTACAATCCAACATGCACCTTGTTTGAAGCATACTGCATCTTCAGTGGGGCCTTAAGTGAGTGATGAGTGAGTGTCACCCAGTGCTAACACTTTGGCTAATCCTGCCGCATTCCCACTAATTCAACCTGGGGAGGGTTAAACGCAACAGGAAATGCGGTAATGTTTTGGTTTACAGATTATAAAAAGACTGCTCATTCCTTGGTTTCTCATCTGTTAACAAGCCAACACAATGTTTTAGTACAAATGTTCCTATGGGACCTATTCCCATTTTACAACATCACAAAATAGCTTGCAGAACAGCATTCAGTGACAACAGGGTCCGCAGTCACAATCGGAGCAATCATGGGCTTCACACGTTGTTGATTAATGATTCAATTAAAACATTGCTAAGCCCTTTATAACACTCTACCAAAGCAGGCGACCCCTGTTCAAACTGTATGAGCAATTAAATCTGTCACAGATGCCGCAGCTTTGGTCCGACACACCTTTAATGCTTTCCACTTTCAATCTCTGTCTTACATCAGATTACCTTTATACTTCATATTTTGAACACCCTGCTTCTGCTAAAACCTCAGAAATTAAATAAGAGAGACTAAGGTCTTTTCACCGGCTGGATAACTTCTAGACTGGCAGCACCACTCTAATTAGTGCGCCAGCAGAGGCCCCGGAGGATTAGACACTTATTACATAACCTTATATGGCCGAGTGGCCCCCAGGTCACACACACCACCAACCTGCTTCGCTGGTTACTTGAGGGGACTTGAGGTGAATTCTAATAGTTTAAAAAAAAAATAATCCACTGGCTTGACGGGTTTTACAAGAAAAGGTTTGTCTTTTGTAAGCGACAGGGTCCATCCACAACGGAAGACTGAGACAGGAAATTAGAAAAAGGAAGCTTTACACACTCGTATTGCTTTCTACAGTATGTACATATATCCAGCACATCCAGGGTCCTGCTGATGTGAATAAGAATTTTTAAATCTGAACATTATTTCTATATTGGTGTTCAGGGTACTTGCCGTTATTATTAGTTATTGAATGACTTATCAGCATTTCATCTTATTTCATTGTATGGGAGTCATTTTTTACAATCATCGGATTGCTTCTACTGTGAGTCACAAAGTACACCAATTTTACAAATGCATCTTTACATGCAAGTGTAATTTCACCTAAGATGAGACATAAAGTAATGTTGCACAGACCAGAGAGAATGAGATTTTGGGAGATGAGTTAAATCAATCTAATTGACTAAATGTATCCATTTCCCCGTGGTTCACATCAACAATGCATCTACAGAGGGGATTGACTGGTTAGGTGTCAAGCTGAGGGTTATATGGGCCATGTAACACTACAAACTAGTTCTGGTGGTGTTTTGTAGCCTGTGATATTAGCAACCAGATGCAGATAATTTCTGGCGATGGCTGGTTAGTGTGGAAATTTGTCTTGAGAAAGAATGAAGTCTCCATTTTCTGTCCCTCTCATCCCTCAGAGCAAGAAGTCTGAACTGCCAACCTGCTCTTCTAAAGATAATGACATAAGTCTGAAGCTCCTGCTCTGTGAGGCTTGAAGAAAAACGTTCCGGGGGGATATGGGACTTTGGTAGGTTCCTCTCCTCATCGCTAAGCTCTTCTGTTTTCACAAGTGGAGCTGCAGCTGACACAACTGTTATGTAATGGAGAAGAGAGCGGAACGGGGAGCTGTCTGCCGGTGCATTCAGAGTTCATCTCATCACGTACACCGGATCTCCAGGACCAACATATTTTGCTTTATCATGATGCAACAGCAGTCAACAGCAGCAGGGCGTGCTCGGGAGACTGAAGCATTACAGAAGGTAATCAGATGTAACTGAGCACTCAGGAGTATGCACTTAGAAGTGATAAGTGGGACACAAATAGTGGAATTCAAATTGGAAATGTGCAATGAGTTCTGTTCTCCCATTTCAATCGAAAATTAATCTGCGAAGCCCTGTGCTTCTCGACTGAATATAAGATAAGACAAATGTTATGTTTTCTTTGAATGAGTCAAAATGCTTCATTTATTCGTTCAAAGGTTACATATGTTTGCTTTGAACAGTGATGATCTAAAAATATACCACTGTCGGTTCTTAATGCCTGGAGGAGACGCAGATGCATTTTA
This sequence comes from Chelmon rostratus, assembly GCF_017976325.1. NCBI lineage: Eukaryota > Metazoa > Chordata > Actinopteri > Chaetodontiformes > Chaetodontidae > Chelmon > Chelmon rostratus. Next base: position 21,681,500 of record NC_055666.1, read on the forward strand.
ACACAGTGCGATAGAAGAAATCAAAAATGTAAAATATCTGCTTTAGTCACATACGAAGAGAGGTTCTGCTGCCTCAGGCAACTTAAAAAATTCACAACAGCATTAGAGCAAAGATTCATAGCTTCTGGACTTCGAGGATTTTTCAAAGTGGAACCATCCTGCTTCCACTTTGTGCACTGAAAGTGTGGGTGATTTTATTCAGCGTGGCCGCTTTGACCATTTTCATGGGGAAGAGGCTAAAGCATAACGAACATAAGTCAAATGAAAATGGTGTTTCATGCAGTATTTGGTGAATTACTGTGTATGCTCACTGTAAAATAAATGTTCTATGCTTTCAGTTCAAATTTTCCATAAAATCCTGACAATTCCTTTACTGTTGACTCTTCGGTTAATTTAAGAAGTAACAAACAGGACGAGCATTATAACACTTTACTGACTCAAACACATTTATTCAAATTTCTGCAAACAAATGCATCACCCCAAAAACGTGGGTGTGCATGAGTCGTATGAATATACAGCATCGAGACACCGCTTTTATAGGTATTATTATTCATATTTACTGAGATTGTTGTGAGTATTGATCTAAAGGAAATGATTCCCATATGAATCATTTACTGGATATGAAATGATGTGAAACAAAGATCTGCAGCCCAAATGTTAAAACTCCACTTTTACCAACATGTTATTAAATGACACCAAAATAGTGGCTTGATTTTGGGATTTAAGCATCACTGCGTGTGTGTGTGTGTGTGTGTGTGTGTGTGTGTGCATCACTCACCATGCTCCTCGATGTACTCAACGATGTGTTTCACCAGTGCAGGAACCTCGTGGCCACTGATCGTGTGCGTGCGTGTCACCTCCTCCAACGGAACGCCAAAAACCCGTGTGGTGTTGGCTGAGCTCCCGCCCTCATTGCCTGGCAACGGAGACACGCTCTTCCTCATGGCCTCCTCCTCCTCCTCACCACAACCCCGCCAAGACCTCACGTCTTCAGAGAAGAAAAGGGACAGCAGACGGAAGGAGATGAGACAAAAAGTGAGATGGAGTGATTTACTAAATAACAGCATTGGTGGGGGGTGCAGCCTGACGCATCACATCACAACAACATCACTTTTTATCTTGACTCATACAGAAGAGGAAGGAAGGAGGTAAAAGAGTGATTAATTAAAGGACATCAGAAAACTCTCCACCTCTGCTGTGCAAACGCAAACAAAATGAGCACCCCACCCTCAAACATATGGGTGTGGCTGGTTTACACATTGTTGCATGTTTGTGAACCTCCCCTCCTGCCATTTAACCCAGAAAGAAGAGGAGGAGGAGAGGGAGGGGAAAGGGAGGTATGCACAGCAGTAAGAGAGCCACAGGCCAGCAAAGGTATTTAACCTGGTCCTTCAAGGGGGCTATGGAGGAGCAGGTGGAGTGGGAGGAGAGCAAGTGTGCTGTGTATGTTAAAATACAATCAGTGCCTGAGACTGCAGAAAGTCTACTGTCTAATGACCACTGTCGCATACACGACCAATCAGTGCACCGCAAAAAGAACATTTTAAGATGAAATATCTAAAATCAAGGTGACTGTTAATCAGTTTTTAGCATTTCACTTGGTTCAAGTTTTTTGGCCTTAACTTACCGTAACTTAATGCTTGAAACTAGTTTGCAGAAGTCAACACTGACAAGTATAAAACTGCTTTGTCAAAGTCAGAATTTCTTTGTATCAGGACAAATTTACTTGTTTTTAGTCTGAGCACAGTACTTTCAAGACAAAGTAACTGTGGGTTCTTTGAGCCTATACATTTTAATTGTTATAAAAATCTTGACAAAGTGAATATTTCCAATTCTGTTTACAGATAATCCTTCTTATTTAAAGTACAATTTTCAAAGTTTAATGCTTGTTTTTCTTGTTTTCGAGAGTTTTGCAGCATCTTTCTAAAACTGTAAATTTAGAAAAAAAGTGGGTCAAATCACTTTTTATAACAAGCCCTAATGACATGTCTGTAATCAAAGGACCAGTGGGTGGACAAGATTTTAGTTCCTTGTTTGCGATTAAGGTGGTTCTAGACACCCCTGCATTTGGGGAGCCATAGCAGGAAGAGAAGGAGACAGATTGAAGGCTTAGGTAAGAGTGGTGTTGTTGCAGTCAGACAGGGATTATGAAGCAGGTGTGCTGCTAAATGAAAGGGCGGCTAAAGTAGCACATCAGATTTTCCCTCTGTATGAAGAAGTTTTGTATCATGATGAAATAATTTACAAACAAACTGTGATTATTAATGGTTTCACAAAGTCTTCCTGAGTCAATGTAGTAAGAGTAACCACATTATTTATGTTTTAGAAAGTGTCCCAACTTATTTGGAATCAAGGTTTTATTTGTTCCCACAAGGGATGATCTGAATTACATAAACATGATTCAGCATGGATGAAAGTCTACTTCTTTTCTTTTTTTTTTTTTTGACACTTGACTGTTACATAATCATTATTTAAATGTCATTACTAAAACTCCCATCCATACAGCATTTGTTATGTCCTCCGTCATCATCACTCCTTTGCTCTCATGCGTCTGAGCCAGACAGTGGAATGGAAATCAGTGCAAAGCGAGCCAGAATCTGCAACAATCATTTCTGTTCAAAGTTTGACTTTGATGATGGCCGGTTGGTGACTAATCGGAATGCAAACTGTGGCAGATGGTGTCCATTCTACTCACTGGGGGTGGAGGAACATCACTAAATGTTTGTCAGAAAATATAACCTGGTTTTGCTCCAATTAAATAAATCTTAAGCGTAGATATCATAATTATTGATATTATTGATATACTAATGCTATAGGCAAACTGACCTGTGTGTGTGAACCTGTTTTCATTTCACACACACACACACACACACACACACCATAATGGGGCAGTTAGACAGGATTTTTCAGCTAAGAACAAAGTTTTACTTGTTGGAAGTGGTCAGCTGTTTGCTCCTCCTCTCGCTCTGCTGATTATCAGTTTGAAACCAGTTTGTTGTTGTAGTTATGTTCAGTTTGTCATATGAGATTGCAAAACAGCTAGTAAGGACTTTGAGGAAGTTTTCACATCAGGTTTTAGTAAGTAAGTTGTCTAAAACTGCAGGTTCTGTTTTATTCTTACATTGACAACTAGTGTGCAGATGTTCAGATGATCAGCTTGTTTTAATAAAATGTAGTTACTATTTTTTAATATTTGCACTTCCAAGCACCAGTGTGCTGAATCAGTTGGTATTTTGTGGCCAAGTCTAGTTGATGAGCCTTGGATATATATGATGCAGATCTGAGCCATGTAACATTTTCTATATAAGAATCACATTTTAAACAAGTGCAATGAAATGAAACTGACACAATGAAACTCTTGGCTGATTTCTAATCAATATGCTCTGTGTGTAACAGAGTCTACTGAACTGTGGTCAGAGATTTCCTCAAGAAAGAAGCACCACAATTTGTCATTTTGAAATATGAAAAGCAGAGTAGACTGTGATTTTTTTTTTTTTGCGAGTGATGATCCCTTCTGCAAACAAATGATGTAGTTGAGTGAATCTTGTCGCTTTCAAACAAGCAGTTAGCAGCTAATTGGGTAGCTGTTGAAGGTGACCTGCAGATTCTGACTAGCAGTAAAAATTTCCCAAAAAATAAATATTCATGTGTAATGGTGTAAAGGTGTAATGGTGTGTGTGTGCGTGCGTGCATGCATGTGTGTGTGTGTGTGTGTGTGTGCGTGTGCGTGCGCTCACCGTGTAGCAGTGAAAGTGTGTCCTATCCTCTCCTCCCCTGGCCAGTGAACCACTGAACCATCTATGGCTGCTTCAGGTTGTGGCAGAAGATGAGCCGGTAGTTCCTCATTGACGGACCGCAAATCCCTCTTGCAGGATTCCCTTCTAGCTGCACTGAGAGACGGCGAGAGAAGAAAGAGGGAGGAACAAAGACGAGGAGATAGAAAGGGGCAGAAAAGAAAGGGTGAGGGTGGAGACAAAGGTGAGGAGGGAGGAAAAGATGGAGTGTGTTGAGTAACAATCCCTGGTATAATTCTAAACATCTCATTTGCTATTTTCTATTGTGATATAATGCGACTGTTTCAAGCTGTGCCATATCTGAAGCTTTTACATTTGATATTCACCTCTGAACAACTGCTGTCAAGCTTTTGCTCAGAAAAATGTCACACAAGGAGACGCATTTTACATTTGTAGCAGCAACAGCAACAGCCATTTCCTGTAAAACTGGTTATCATTTAGATTTTATCACTTCTGCTGAGTCTATGTAATTCTTATCTGGACATTTACAATTCTTCATATTATTTCAGAATGAACAGAAAATAAAAAGTATAGAAAGCAAGAAAAGAACCAATTAACAACTTGATTTTCAACAGGTTCAAGCTGCTATAATCAGTTAAAGCGTCACAAATAACAATACAATGCTTCTAATCAATATATAACAATAACAAGTAGAAAATTGGCTCTCCCAGCACAGACACTCACTGCAACATAATGTGGGTGCTGCAGATAATTAGCTGCAAGTTTACTTCTGTGCAGCAGTCACACACTCACTTTCCTCCACCTCACACACACAGACATTGCAGGAATGAGGATGTTGTCCTACAGGCTGTTCTGTTTGAATGCCATAAAGATTTCTGGGACTTGAAGTGTGCACACACCACAGCCGTCAGGAGAGGAATGTAAGTACATTTACTCAAGTACTGTACTTTAGTACCAGTCTGAAGTACTTTCTTCTCATGCCACTTTCTACTTTTACTCTGCTACATTTGACAGGGAAATATTGTACTTTTTAAATAACATTTATTTGACAACTTTAGTTAATAGTTTGTTCACACCGCTGACAGCAGTTACTGTGTCATAATGATTCATAACAGAAACATAATCAAGAATACTCAATGCAAAATGACCACTTTGTTGCTACTGACTGTTTACACCAGGACACAACTCAGAAACTCATATTCAATGCAATTAATTAGAATCAACTGCAACACAAGGAAATAATGCATTAAATCAAGCAAATGTTAACTAAACCACATTCAAAATACCGTTTCATAAATTGGATGCAGATGACCAGAGAGACACAAAATGAGGGAAAAGGATTTCACTACAAAGAAAATAAAGTTAATACATCGCATCACAGAATAACCGTTCTCAACCTTTTTATGTGGTTCTGGTCCGACGTTATTTAGCAGCAAAACATGCATTTGCCAAACCGTGACCACAGGACCCCAGCTTTGGTTTAATGTATGATGCACCTGCGCAGGTGTCTGTCCTTTCATGTTAGTGTCTCCTTCAACTGGTTATTACTATTACTACTTATCCCTTTTCTCTGCCTTTTTTTATTTCTCTCCTCTCCTTGCTCTCTCATCTCATCCTCCTACTTCCAGGCTTGAGACGTCAGGTTGTCCTCGGCTCTGCTGAAGGTGAGGACGGAACACAATAATTAAGCTGACACTGGTTCGGCTAGAAAGCTGTGCCAATGTGTCTGTGTGTGTGTGTGTGTGTGTTTTGCATGTCTGTGCATGCCCATGTGAAGTAGAATGTGAGCAGACTGTCACTTTAAATCTGTTTTCGTGAGGTGTGTGCCTGTTCATTAATGCCACTTTAGTATGAATGCATGTGTTTGCTGCTGCTATATACAGTATGTGAATGTGTATGTGTATGCTTGATGAGGCTGTCAAGCGTGTGACTGTGTGTGTGTGTGTGTGTGTGTGTGTGTGTGTGTGTGTGTGTGTTAGAGTATACAAGAGATGGGATGAAAGGGTGAGTGTGCGTCGGTGGGTCCAAGTGTGTGCATGAAGGGAGAAACCATCCTTAAGGGAATATGGCCATGTGGTAAAATATTAAAAACACAGCTCTACTTCGGAGAGCGTGATGGAGTCAGAAAGGCAGTGAACATGGCAAGAGTTGGAGAAAGTAAGAGAAAATGAGAAGGAGCGTGGAAGAAGGAAAAATACGTTTGCTAGATGGACAAAAACATGCTAGTGTAGTTCTTAAATATTATTTATAAGTGCAGTTAATAATAATCACACAGGCTGCCTGAGTGTTTTACCTTGATGAAACAGTGTGCCTTGATTTTTGGGGGGAGTTTAAAGGAGAGTTTGACTTGATAATTTGTATTTTCACTTGCTCAAACATTGCTCAGTGCTCAATAATGTTTAATGACATTTAGCACTGGCTTGTGCAAATCTGAGCACATGTATATGCCCACCTCTGCCACACAAATTCTGCAGCATTGAGCTGCAAATGAATATGCACACAGTTCAGTATGCACACATACACCTGGCTGAGCCAACTCTCTCATTCTTGCTTCTCTGCTTGAACACACTTTGTCCTGTTACCGCACTGTTTTTCCTCTACTCTCGTGTCCTTCCCTTCCTTTCATTCATCCTTATGCTGCAGGTTACACAAGACATCTGACCTACTTAGGTGGTCTGCATCACCTCAAGAAGAGCCTAGGAGTAGATATGAGCAGGAACAGGGATTGTCATTGAACGAAAATAATGCCTTTGCCTTCCTGTATGTCTTTTTCATTCTCTACAGGTGTCTGTGTTTCTCGTACCAAAACCAGTTTATTACTTTCAAAGGATAACGGCTATGCTTTAGCCTGTTTGAATCATCTATCTTTAAAAAAAGCTATATTAATAAATCATAACAGTACCCATGGCTCCTCAAACAATGTTTAATCAGTTAACATAACCAGCAAATAACAAGCATTTTTGGAAAAGTTTTGGCAACTTGCACATGGAAATAAATTCCTGTGTCATGGTATGAACGCTGTGGACTCTGAAAACTGTAGTCTGTACAATGCTTACATTTTCAGACACAAGGATAACCTTTTAGGTACAAGTGGAAAACAATGAGCCATATGAGCATTAAGTCACTTCGCATCCACACAGCCCAACATTGTATTTTGAAAATAAAAGAAAAGAAAATGCTGAATGAGAATTGACTGGCTAAATCTTTGCCTTTTAATGTTTTTAGTTAATATAAAACCTAAATGCTTGTCAAGACCTTTTAAGCACACTAAGTGTTATTACCGTGTGTGAGTGTGTGCCACAATGATTCAGGTACTGCTTTTAGTGGTTTCTTTGGTATTCGGCTCAGTGCCAAATGCTGTGTAAAAACTGGTTATGCTATCATGAAGATCATATAAGGATTGCCACACTTTTACAGGCAGCTGTCTTTTAAAGCTTCTTATGTAATATAGCACATGAAATTCCAAGTAGATGTACAAGGTTGCTTATAAATCCATCAATTTTTGTAATGGAGGACTGAAACCTCTGCAGAGTTGAAGCTATTGAGCTACACAGAAAGAAACAGAATTCAGTCCATTAACCTTTCTACAGCACCGGCAGCACTGAGGTGACTGAAGAATGAGCTGCTGCCTTAAATGGCCCTGGTCTGGCCTCCTCCTCATTTTTTGGTCAAACCAAACGTATTAGAGTCTGCTTCACTTTGCTTCCACCTGCAAGCTACTTTGTGAAGTTTTCTTGGCATAGAGTTTATTACCATTAGTTCAAAGTTGACCAATATATTTGTATGACTCAGTGAACACAGGCGAAGGCAGCACTGACCAGCCTGCCAACATGGAGGAAGCTTTCACTTGAGCCGAGTCATAGCGTCACTGTATGATCGCTGAGAGCTTCTTTTTGGTGTGATTCAGAGCAAATATGAAAAAGTGATATTCAACCTGACAATTATTTTTGTGTTGTTGGCTGAACACCTCACACATTGTCAGGTTTTCCAATTACTTTGCTTATTAAACGTGGGTTTCAGGAGTCTTCTGTTTGCTCATAAAGACTGCTGCTCTAAAGGCCTTCTTCAGCCTCTATTCTTTCCAAAACCAACAGAACTGGCACTGCTAGCTCCTAAGCCTCTTTAAAAGCTAGAGAAAATCCCACTATTGGAGCTGAAATGCTTGTATTGGGTTAGGGCCTGTACTACTGAAATCAAAAAAGGCACCACACACCAATAGTTTTGCTCTCGGCAGACTGAGTGGATATAAAAATCTTACTGCTTGTTGTTCAATATAATGAGGCAACAATTTAGGGGCCTAAATAGCACAGAACCACAGCGCAGACACCTTTTAAGCAAGGGTGGTCCTGTTACTGCCAGGCTCAACACAGTTTATCTTTAAAAAGACAGATGAAGACAATGACACTCTGAGATTAGGGAACTCAGTGTTCCCAAACTATTGCCTTGTCTGCCATGGAGACAGACCCTACAAGGCCTCTGTAGTGAGGAGTTGGTCAGTAATGGAACAGTCTAGAATGTCTGTCTGTGTTTCTTTCTGTCTGTCTGTGTGTCTTAATCCCAGATATCATGCTTGACAACCTCCACAATGAGGGGCACTGTTAGAAGGCAAACAGAGAAAGTTAAGGCAGCTCTCAGAGAGAGAAAGACAAAGTGAGAGAGAGCGAAAACTTAAGGAACAGAAGTGAAAGACGCCAATGCATAACGTAGGAAAAACAGACAGGAAAGTATAAAAGGGGAAACACGAGAGAATAAAGCTAAGTTAAAAGTTACAAAAAATCAGTAACCTCATTCATGTCAATGAGGCGGCAGGCACAGAGGATTATGCCAAAATATGCTGCAATCTGTCAAAAATGCAAGTGCACATTTCTGGTAGATTACTTTGTAACGTGAAACGTGTAATTCCACATTCCTGATGATGAAAGTGTCAAACACAAACAAGTGTTAAAGACACCACAGATAAGTGCGTGTAATTCTGAACAGCCTTGAGTTAAGATAAATGCTTCAGCTCATCCTGTAGTCATCTAAAATAAATGAAAAGATGAAGTTAATATTTTTTATATCTCTGAATTTTTACAAAGACTGACAGGACAAACATAAACTTAACGTGGAGAACAGAGAACACAATCTGTGGCATGGAAACAGACCTAATTGGAAATCTGTACCACTCTTAATTCACAGTAAGTTGTATCAGCAGTAAATTCAAATACGCCTGCTGTATATCAGATTTCAGTTAGTTTCTAAACGCAGCACCTGCACATGTCCAAAGATGAAGCGAGGACAGCAGTCTGCAGGCTAGCATTGATTTGGTGATTTAGTAACAGCAAATGCAGTTTAATACTACAGGTCACATAATTCTGTGAGCAGCATAACAAGCTATTCAAATATTAATAAAGAAGTCAGGCAATATTTGGCCTTTTTACATCATTCCACGAGCAAACGTGATCAGATTTTATGCTGCACACAGCGTGAGTCTGCAGACAGCATCAGTGACACTGAAAGAGATGGTTATATCTCTGAAAAGTTGGAGGTTTGCAGCCTGCCGCCTGCAGCTCTTCATCTAACAGCTTCCTTCTTGTTCCATTATTCCCTTCAATATTTCAAACTGATCTGCTGTCAAAAAGTGTCAGAAATGGCCATTGTCCTGTTTTGCAGAGGGTTTTGCAAGTGCTAATCTCACTAACAAAACACTTTGTAATGCAAATGTTCAGTTTGCATTAGCAGTAACTTAACACAGCATTTTTTCTGGGAATGTCGAGACCAACGCCCAGTTAATAATACTGTAAGTATGTACATTATGCAATTCTTTCATCAGTCGGCTCAATTACTATTGTGTTAAGTCATTCAGTAATAAACAGTGACTTAACAGACATTTACTTACATAAAAATCTCTGAGATTATTACTTTATGGCAAATGTCCTTTAACCCAGCATTTAACCTGACAACTGGTTTAGTCATTTTCAAGTCAGTGAGTTAAATTAACTTAATACTTAACACACAGCAGAAAAAACAAAGAAATATTTAGGGAAGAGAGGATGACCAGACTCGTCACTAAAAACTGTTTCAATAACATCAAGAAAAACCTTCCCCCGATGTCCCGAATAATATAATTTCAACTGAAAGATCCATTTCCACATATGTTGAATATTAATTATTGAAATAAGCATTGCAGATGTAAGCAAAACCCTGTGCTTCAACAAACAGAAGAGTACACTCATATTTCATAAAGGCAATTTTATATGCATGTGAACTGCCAAATAGCCTCAGTTCCATGAAAACAAAGTGCACGACCAAAAAGAAGATTAAATATTCAAAAGAGGTTATAAATAAATCAGTAAATTTCCTCTAACTTGCATCACGTTGCTAAACCCAAAAAATGAAGGAGATCAAAGCAGTTAAACTCTGCACAGTCTATCACCACTGGCCAAACTGTCACGATCAACCAAAATCTGGCAAGAGGAAGTGACGGACAGAAAGGTCGGACAGCAGGAATCCTCTTCAGAAGTTAGGATCGATCAGATTTCGAAATCAAAGCCTACAACCCCCAGGATGGAAAAAAGGCTAAAAATAATGTATCAAAGAAAATTTATATTGGTTGCACAAGTTAAAACCAAAAAACAAAAATAGATCTCAAACACATCTATAGACTGATGAGTCTGTTGGATTAAAATCTCAACAAGGTAAAACAGGCAGAAAAACAACTCTGACCAACATGGAGGAACCCACTAAACTCTGCTCTCTGACCTGAATCTCCACAAAACAATCAGGGAGAATGAATGCCTGCCTGTATTTCAGCTTTTGACAACCGTGTTGAGTTATTGGATCCATTCATAAATCCTGTGACCCTGACACAAAGCATAACTTCCTTGTAATCTCCTGTATGTGTAGGCACTGTCACATCCAAACAAGCACACACCTAAGAAAAAAACAAACAAATGAGGACAAACAGAGTGTGTAGAAGTTTAAGTGTGGATTGTATCTGCACGAGCACAGACACTAACCATCCATCAATCACTAAACGTATGACTGAGATCCTTATCTGCTTTGTCATGAATGGAATAAAAACAACCTGTCACACTGTGTCCCTTCTTACAAAGCAGTTCCTGTAAGAAACAAATACAATTATATACGTCTAAGAGAAACAAGCACCTGACCGATTTGTTTGCAGCTTTATTGTTGCTAGATAGATGAAGTGCATGGATGAGGAGGTAGGACCTTGTCTTATAAATACACTACAATGCGTTACGAAGTGTAAACTTCGATCAATAAATTGTTACCAACGTTGAATAAAAAGTATAGCTGCGGATCATTCACAGCGATCCTGTTCCCAGATGAATGTGGTTTTAACGTGATTAATTTCCCTATCGTTGTCATGGTGACGTTAACTGCTGGAGAGAGTGTTGTGTGTTGTTGCTGCTGAGTTCACACATTAACGTCACACAGGAAAATTTGCAATCAGCTCCTAAATCTCAGATACCTTTTCTCTGGTACACAATAATGTGTCACCACATAGAAATTATGTTAATTTTCAACTAACATTCGCTAAGTTAGCCATCCAGGATGTTTTACTGTTTTGCAAGAAGCTGCATAGCAGCAAGTGTATCAATAACCTGCTTAACATGAAGCCAGTGCTTTATGTTGGCAAGTGTTTCTAGCAGCATATATACACTATACGCAGCTGTATCAGTCTACTGTCTGCAAAACACTAACAGATGTGGATTCAAAGAATAACCTGTTTGCAAATGAAAGCCTGTGGTATAAAGCATACCCATACACAGAGAGGAAATGTGAACCCTATTAAAACCCACAAACACACACACACACACACACACACACACACACACACACACACACACACACACACACACACACACACACACACACACATACACCTCATAAGCATAAGGTTAAGTGTGCAAATGCTGACCTAAAACCTGCTGGTGCACATTTTGAGCTGTCTACCATTGGCAGTGAAACGTCTTGTTTGACCTGAGGCAGTGAGCCAGAGGTGAGAAGCAAGGGCCACCATGACACTGAGGTCAACAGTATGCACTCGATATGCACAACATGAGGAGAGTATGTTTAAAGCTTCAGTGTGTAGGACTGCCACAAACTGAATACCGCTCGCCTCACCCTCCCCTACAGCACCCGCTCCAAACACGAAAGGCATTCTCGAGAGCCAGAGTGTATTTTGTCTGTTCTGGGCTACTACAGAAACATGGCGGTGCAACATGGCTCCATGGAAAAGGACCTGCTCTCACTGTAAATATAAAGAGCTCATTGGAAGGTAACAAAAACACAAGGATTCTTATTTTCAAGTGATTATACGGCAATGAAAACATAACTATAGATATATTTGAATAAGTGTTTTTGATCGGGGTTATTATCTATGTAATATGCATAACAAATTAAAAAAAAATTTTTTTAAAAAGCTGACCTTAACAAAGGATTTCAGGCCAAATGATCTATGCAATATGTGCTGAGGCTTACTGGATATTCAGTTACTGCAAATAATTCTGGCAACCCAGTATACAGGTGCAAAACAAGGGTCATTTAAATATTTTGAACTCTTGTAAATAAACTGAACTGCAAGAATCTCTTCTAATGAAAACTGAAGCATGTAGGCGCACAACTTAACATGTGCCAACTCTATGTCTGTCGACCTACTTACCTAAGTGTCTATCAGTCTACCTACACTAATGAGAAGTTTTCCACACGCCCAAGATTTTCTAGCTTCCAAACATTTTACTGGTGCAACACTTTACCTACAAGGTCTTTGTCATGCAAACTGTCTTGAGCCAAAAGCAAGCTGCATACAGTATGTAAAACAGATATATATGCTTTCTGTCCTGCACCTGTACACAACTGGGATTGGATGTGCACACTATCCACCTATTTTGCTGTTTCAGATTATTTACCTTTCAATGGTACTCACTATGCAACCTATTTGCTTGTTCCCACAATGAACTCTGTTACACGTGACCTCTTTACTGTGGTGCCATTTGTCAATAATTTGTTGACTGTACTATCTAATAAACCTACTTCTAACTGGGGTGAACAGCATGTATGGCAGCAGACAGAGAGGGATATTTGTGAGAAAATCTAATAATTCATAACGTGTATATGAATTAGTAATGTTTTTGTTCAAATTATTAATTTGCAATCTAAAAACAGTTTCCCTTAAAACACATAATTCAAACTCAAAATGAGGGAATAAATACAGTGATTTGAGGAAATGATTTAGTACAGCTACTTATATCTTAACACTATTTATTTCAGGGAAATAATTCAGTAATATTTTGTCACAATCAGTATTAATTCTGCCATTTAGTAATAGAAAATGAAGTAATTTAGGTCAGGAGTTTGTACAAGAAATCAAACTACTCATTAGTGTGGAATGAATGATTAATTCGAGGGGCAAAAATTATAAAAAAGTTTTACTTTTGATAGCCTGCGGGTCTGTAGGATAGAGTGGGTCAGCGTTTGCTCACAGCTTTGAAATCATGGTTCTGTGTCTCACAGGCAGATATCAGCAGGTCAAGTCAGGCTGGGAGGCATGGATGCAGATGGATGAAAGGAAAAATAAAAGAGGAGAGGCAGTTACGGAGAATAAAACAGCGTCAGAGGGAGGATGGCAGAGGAAGATTAGAGGAGAGAAAGCAGCGAGGAGAAAGGAAGTGACAGGGATAAAAGAGAGGAATTATTGCCTCCACCAACCAGTCAAGTCACCAGCACACATTGACCTTGACCTTTGATCTTACACCACCAAAATTGAATCACTTCATCCCCGAGTTCAGTGAACATTTGTTCTAAATTTGAAGAAATCCTCTCATGGTGTTCCTGCGGTCACGAGAATGGGACAGAATGTCTCTGCCGCGAGCGTGGAGGCATCAAAGACAGTGGCAGTAAAACCAGGGTTCGCCCTTGAATCAGAGGCAGCAGTTCAATGCCCTAGCCTAGTTAAACTGCTCCTCCCAGGCTAGCCCTGTCACTGATAAATTAATAAGCACATGTCTTCGGGGGTTGGGCTTTTTTAGGTCTTATCATCTCTATCTCTAGTAGCAGAATCGTCCTTTTATTTATTGGCAATGTAAGGAACATCCAACAGAAATAATGATCTCTTTCGAAGACCTATTCTTACACTGTTCAAAAAGAGGAGTGAAAAGGCTTAAATAATCGGTCAAACTATTCATCCTGAATTTCCTTCAACTATTTCTTTGAAGCCTGAAGATCTGATGAATGTGCCCACCCGTGGGGATGAACAGAGCTACAGCTTGTTCCATGTACTCAGACTAATCCATCCATCATTTTTGTAATAAAGATAAAAAGATTAGTCGTTTGCAGAAAATTTTCATTTTAATAGTTCATAATTGTTTAAGGCATTTTTCATGCAAAAACACTCAGTTGGTCATACAAAGAAAGGCACCGGTGCCAGTGTTTTATGATATTTCAGACCTAATAATCTGCAGATTTGTTGACAATGAAAATAATCATTAGCTGTAGTCAGAGTCTGTGGCATATGTCTCTTTTTGAACCTACGTATACTGTATTCATCTAAAAAAAGATCTCTGGGTGCCTCTGCACATCACATTTCCTATGCATGCTGTACAGTTTCACCACAGCGCAACCAAAGCTTTCTGCAGCTAGTGGTTAATTGCCACTATGCACTCTCACTGCGAGGGTTAAGTGCCCCGCTTAATAGTATCGGCTGAAGATGGAGGGAGTTTCTTTGAACTGGTGATCTCCCAGTCTCAAGCCTGCTTCACTACACTCCAGTTTATCATAGTCTATAACGCTTTCATGTAGCTATTCACTTCATTTTTTAGAAGGGCTGTCATACAAGTGCTCTTTAGGGGAAAACGAGAAATAAGATCCATTCTCTGCTGGTCTGAGACACTGCTAACACCTACAGTGGAAACAAGTAGCGCTCTGTGTTTGCAGCTGTGGGAGTGGAGCATTGTGCTGGACATTTGCATGAAGTTTGCCTGGTTGCTATCTGGGTGAACAATCCTACAGGTTCTTCTTTGTATGTGTTTATCTACTTACAGACTCTTCAAAATGATCAAACTTACTTTTTTCTGCCTACCCAAAGAAAAGCTTTCGATCACAACTGCTCCGTAAATAAAACTGCTTACGAAATGCATGGTTATGCAATTTATTTGCATGTGGGTTTTCAAAAAAAGACTTCTATTTTTAGTGTTTGATCTTTAAGTAATCAAATCCATACCCTTTTGTTCATACCATTTGATTAACAAATGCTGATGTGCAACACAGTAAAACATCTAAAAAAGGGGGAATTTTAAGCATTCATTATATAGCATAACCATGCAGCTCTGTTATCATGAGTGTCCCTCTAGAATCTTTGTTATGTGAAACAGGTTTTTATTTATAGGACCTATACTGTAACTTTAATTGTAATTTTTATTGACCCTTCAAAAGTGAAGGATATTCAGGATATTATATACTACAAATAGGGGTTCCATTAAATAAAAGGTTGATTCCACCCTTGTGTTGTTAACTCTGTTATCATCATTTTTAACACACTGAGTGTGCTGAATTCATTATCTGTGCATAAATTAGGGGTGGGAGATAAAATTACAACCACCTGCATCATTTAAATTCTCTATCATATGTTATTCTTTATTACGACATTGATATTGTGATGAGGTACATTTTGAGGATAACTGATGGATAAAAGAGCCAGACGGAACCAGAAAAGAATGTTTGTTTTGGCAAATAGAGCTAATTAAAAACCTATCAAATCATTACATCATTATCATTGATCTGCAACATTGCCCACAACAACTGTCTAATGCACACTGAGACGTAAGGAACAGCTACCAGAGCTTTAATAAAACTTATCTTTAATAAATCTATATAATCTTACGTATCATCAGATCACCCATACCCTTACATACAGCCACACATTTATCCACACCTGTGTAGCCGATGCAGCACAGATGTGGTTTATATCGGAAATCAAAGTTCCAAAAATGGGTTTCTGGACAATTTAATCTGTTGACTATGAATATGTTGTTTGTAGAGTTGCAACACAACTACAGTCATCTTAGGATTTGGTTCAATTCACAACATGGGAAAAAAATAAATCCTTAATTTCTTTTTCTATCAATTTATCTGTCTATGTATCTAAAGATATAGATAGATACACCGTTCACTTCAAGTAGTATTTTATTCACCACTTTTTTAGCAGTATAAGCAATGATGCTGCTTGAAATAAAACTCAGGAAGACTGACTGACATGTGATGTACATTTGTTTTTGGAAATCTGACTAATGATATACAGTCTGTAGAAGTGTATGATTCAGCTGTTGCCCATGCTCTAGTGTTCAAAAAAGCAAACAGAAATGGCAAAAGATTGTAAAATCAAATAGCAATACTTAAGAATCGCAACACATACTGGATCAGCAGCCAAGTATCCTGATAGCATCTAACTGGGAGATGGCACATTGTGCCAGGCCTAATTCTGTTTGACTGTGACAGCTAATCTTTCTTCATATAGGTATAAAATGTGCGCACAGTGTTTCACTGTGATTCATAACAGAAAACCACAGTTCACAGCCACGTCCGTGCACTGTGGATTAAGTGCGACCCAAACCTTAGCAGAGCTTGCCGGACTCACTGGGCCCAGCCTCGTCTGAGACAATGACATTGAGCTTTATTGATTTAGTATTGATCTAAATCACCTCTCTCTTGCTCTGTCTCATGCTGATGGAAATTTCCAGACCACTGAACACTAAAATACCAGCCAGTAAGCTTCTGCCTTTGCTGCATTTAAAAAAAGATCCCTCTCCATCTGTTGTCTTTATATTCTGTACATGCCTGACAGCTCTATGAGCGCAATGAGAAAGTGAGACTACAGTGAATCAATGAGGAAATCCCAAGACTGTGGTTAAATCTCACAGAATAAACCGTCTTTGCTCTATTATGCGTAGACTGAATGAGACTCAATTAACACAAAACAAATAGCTTACACAGGACAGTACAAGTACTGTCATTTCCATCTGCTTATGTGTGTGTGACTGTGTGTAAATAATAGTTCAACACACCAGCTGTGAGAGTGCACTGAAAAATGAGCAAACAAAAGAGAATGCAAACAGTGACCAAGCAAACTGACAGTGCAGTTCAAAGGATTTCCTCACACAGCATACAGGAAGTGAAAGTTAAGGTTTACTTTCTTCAATTCAATATTTTTCTTTGAAATTTTAACTTGTTTGATAGAACCTGATTCTCAGTAAATGGAAATTTGGGCATATCAAAATATACAGAGTCCAATGTGCAAAGAGGTATTAGACACTTGAGGCTTTCCTATCAAACCTTAATTTCAAAATATCTTAAAACGGAAACCACGGACTTAATCTAATGCAAAGATCGAACACGCCGGTGTGGAAACAGTACCAAAGGTAACAGATATAGGCTATGACAGTTTGTCGTCCTGTATTTCCAATCATGTGACTTTCATCACTGTGCAGTCTCTCCCTCACATATTCATCAGATGCTGTACAGTTAGAGCACTGCCTTTAAACCTACTGAGGACATGTTCTCACCCCAGATTACTTCAGCCCTACCAGCCGCCCAGCACGGGATTTTCCCATCTGCCTCTTGTTGCCTTTTGTTTCTGGTACAGTATAAAAAATGTCATATTATAAAGCAATGTACAGACCTATTATAGATTATGCACTTCTGTCTGATGTCTACAGAAAAATTATGACCAAATCCCCTACCGCTACCTTGTGACATCCTTCTTGCAAAGGGGAGTCAACACCAATCCCAAGGATCCCATTTGTCTCCTAATATGCACAGCAGATTAGGAATGGAAATAATTAATTCAAACTACATGTAAATATCCAGTTTGGACGGTGTGTCGTGGATAGAATTTTCCAGTACTCTGTATGTAATTGCACGTTGTTATATGGTACACTGCCTGGAAATTTAATTGACAAACTATTTATAGATAAAATAGACAGATGGTAACGTCTGTTTTGGATAATCCAGTGAATTAAATAACTGACAAATCAGGAAAGTCATTAAATTGATGCCAAATCCTGTAAATCCAATATTGCAACATTGCCTGCAATGACTTAATACAACCACTGATAATAAAGGAATTGCTTCCATAGTAGAAATGGTTTCAGAAATTTCAGAAATTAGTACAAAACATGCCCATCACATTTTCCCAAAGCCCAAGATGACATCTTTAAATTGCTTGTTCAGTCCGACCAAAATACCAAAAGAATATCCTGTTCGCTACCATAGAAGATGAAGAAAACCTGCAAATACTGACATGAAAAAAGCTGAAAACAGTAAATTATTGATATTTTTTTTAAACCGGAAAAAGATTTGATGCGTTAATTTAATATCAAAATAGTTGCTGACTAATTTTCTGTTGATCAGCCATTCGATCAATCCACTGATAGATTATATTTTATGTATTTTGAGAATTTCGGTCTCAGCGTTGTAGTTAGAACATTTTCCTCTGCCCACTGGAAGTCTTGGTTTCAAATAAATGGTCTCAAACTTGTGCATCCACTTATCAAATGCTATTTTGCTATTTTTTAGGCAACAATCAAATCAAGACAAAGATGTGATCAATGTTTGTGGAAGTGTCAGCAAGTCACGTTAATTATTTTCTGCATTTCAGTCACACACTAAATATTACATCGATCTAAGATATTTTAGCCTTTGATTTTACTGTGTTTAAATGAACATGCATTTGGATGATGGATTATAGTATTTGTCTGTATAGCTACAGTCCAGGATTTGAAAGTAAAATGCTCTTGTGGGCCTTTTCTCTGATATTCGTAGGGAAAGATAACAACACATGAATAAAAGATTTCTTTCCCTGTAGAAGCCTTTGTTATTTCAGCTGCCTAATGGACTGTCTCCATTTACACAATCTTTGGGCCAGGTCAGTGCCACACTGCGTGAAGCCGCCTTCGGCCCATTTTGGCTTAATGTGCACCAGAAGATAATGCTCCAAGGCTTCTTGTTAGGTGTGATATATCTCATATTTTCCTTTGTAGTCTGCATCATGGTATTTTTATGCAACTGCACTGCTCTGATTACTTTAATCACTGTAAGTTATTATTTTGGTCATTATAGTTTATCCTGCAAAAGAGCAAGAGGTAAATGTTAAATTAAAGCTAATTATATTTTAACCAATAAAAAATGAAGTTATGAAACATATTTTCATACAGGTGTGAACACAGACAGACGGATTAAATGTGGTGAATTTCTGGCAGTGTGGGTCCAGCTTTAGAGAGATTTGGACCACGTTTGGTTTAGCTTGGCCCCGGTCCACAGAGTCTAAAACAACCACTCACTGACCTGGCAACAACAATCCCACACTGCAGGCAGCTGTGTGGTTATGACAATGCTGTGACTGCTGTGTGTGCGCGTGTTTTCCCTCCATATAAAAACTATGGGTCATCTTACGTACGCAGTCTTATCTCACACAGCGGGAGGTTGGAGAGTTTTGACACTGTTGGTATGTGCATACGTGAGATCCTTCACATAAAAGGCTGCAGGTTCAGCTGAGGTGCACAGTTTTCCAATAGACCTTCTCATTCTCAATCTAGGTTTTGGGACCCAAACTGGCCAGTGAATCTGGATCTAGTAGGCTGTCATTTTAATTGGTTTGGGCAGTCAAGTTAGCAAAAAACAAAACAGAACAAAACGCCTGTTGCCAGGTTAAGAGGTAACCCTAACTAGAAAATTAATCAAGCATTGACGATCGGTTAATCAGTTAAGACAGTGAAAATGATCTGTTGATAGTCATAGTGCCAACATACCTGCAATACTTTACTTTTCACTGCAGTTTCAATGTCTACATTAATTCATTGGCACCTATAGGACATATTGCAATCCTCTTTTACAAAGCAAAATATATGCAGAATATGTCAGACATAAAAAATATATACATATTTTACATAACACTTCCTGTATCCATTTCATTCCAAATTATGTCTTCTAGCATGTATGTGGACAGAATCCCTTTATTTGTTAACAAATGGCATGAAACAGTCTGTTACTGACAGCTATTATCAAAGGCAAACTCAATGTAAAAAGACTGGACTGGCAGCAGCAGTAATGCTGTGTGCCAGCAGCAGCAGTTCAGTGAGGTAGCTGTCACGCACAGGTGGAGGTAGACAGTGTCGCCCAGACATAACTACGGGGCTACTGAATTGTACAGCATTACACTGAGAGGTCTTTCAACTATCTAGTTCAGCCTTAAAGACACGCAGAGTGGACAAAATACGAAAATACATCCCACTCCATCCCACAATACAACTCAACAGCACCACAAACTACCAATTCCAAAATGACCATAAAGTTGAATCAGCACCTCTCTGAAACTGTTCCAACAAAAACTGAACACTACAACCTTCATGACTGTGGGATTTATTGCTGGACTGTTGTTTAGACTGCATTCGTTTAACTAGGTGGACCTACTTTGTGCCTAAAACTTGCAGCTGTTTATTACACCATCGATCCAAAGTGTATAACAGCAGCTGACTCAACAACAGTTTTGCTAACATTTTTCCAACATCAGCACCACTGCAAAGTTGACCTTTACTCCGGTCTGTCTGTAGAAATATCTGATGTCTCTTACACAATAACCTAGATGTTTTGCTAACAGGTTAAGCTTTACTGAGCTACAAGATAGATTTTGCACAAGTTCCTCAGATAAGCGCATAGATCATGTGTAGATTCTGCAAAGTCGCTCCACTTTTGATTGTTTTGGTTGTGGATGTTGCTGACATGCTTAAAAACACACAAATACAGACCAAAAGAGGCCATTCTTCACAATGAGCACTACCTTTCACTTTAACTTTGAATCTTAGGTAATTTCCAAGTATTTGCAGCCATAAAATCTGTATATGTTAATTTCTGAATTCTATTTCATGCTTCAATCAGTTTGTATTTCTAATTTGATACATGCAATCACTCTCATTAAGTCTGTTGATATTGGCAATATTGTAGAACAACAAATAACGATTATTTTCATATCCAATTAATGTGTCCTTCATTGTCCAGATTAATCATTTAGTTTATAAAGCTATGCTCAAGATGACATCTTTTTATAGCTTGTTTTGTCCAATTAACAGCCCCAAATGGTCGATTTAGCATCACAAAAGAACAAAAAAACAGTAAAGCCTGACAATGAAAAGCTGGAACCTGGGGCTGCAATCAACTTCACGTTTCTTATTTTCTAAATTAATCGATAAGTTGTAAAATGTCCAAAGCCCAAAGATATTCAGTTTACTGTCACAGAGGAGTAAAGAAACTAGAAAATATTTACATTTAAGGAGCTACTCAAACGTATTAATTGATTATCAGAATAGCTGGTGATTAATTTCATAGTTGACAACTAATAGATAAATCGTTGCAGCTGTAATCTTGTCTAACCTATATTGCCTGAATATGTACTGTATGTATGAATACATTTTTGTATGTATGCGAGTATGCACACTAATGTAAATATGCGCCCACTTCCAGCACCCTACAGTGCACTTTGCAATGCATGGCGGCTCCTGCACTTATGCCTATACTACACCATATGGACAGACAAATCCGCTCTAATTCAGGGCAATGGCGATTATGCAATGTGGATTTCAGAGAGCCCAGAAATGAAAGTCAGCAAGTCACGTCCTCAAAACGAATTATTGTTCCACATAAAAAAAAATCTATTCGCCGGGAACAGCACAGACAAAATCGTTTAATGGCAAGCCCAGTGCCACAAAACACCAGAACATTCCAGCACGGACAGTTTGAGCTAAGCGAGCTGGAGCACCGGTGCAAATGATGAAGCTTTGCAGAAACAGTCGGAACAGAAAACGAAACTACGGAGACAGCTCGACAGAACATTAACTTTATCCGGAACAGAGGCTGTAACGTTATGTTTCTGTTAACAGTTCAGCACATTAACGGTCAAAACCAGGTGACTCTGTGCTGCCCATTGCATCTCACATCCTTGACACATAACTGAAGACAACTAAAATATTAAATGTCTGCAAAACCGACAACAAGAGGTATAGTTCAGTTTTGCTTGTGGCATCCGAAAAAAACCCTCAACTGTTTAATCCTTTATGACAGTGTTTCTTTTTCTGTCCCCGAGTTAGCTCGACGTGCCTGCGGAGGACCCACAGATGTGATGGAACTGCCTCTGTTGCTAGCCGTTAGCCGTTAGCTTATCCCAATGAACACAAATGAAGACATAACCGCTTCAACACCCGCTGTGTGCTTCAATGTTAGCCTCAAAGTGAAGATACAACTGAGGAAGACAAATTCAAAAGCTACCCGTGAGTCATAATTTATTAAACAGACAACACTAAGCCGTCAGACACAGTTAGCTGGCTAGCATTAGCTCCTGAGATAATGAGTGAACCAGAAGGAGCGCTGTTAGCAGAGCAAGCTAACCAGTCGCTACGGGGTACCTTACCAGGTCAAAACAAACAGGAACGCGGAGCAAGATGCATTAATTTCTTGTTTGTTTTCTGTAGCCGACGTCCGGAGAGACGGCAACTTCGATGGGATCAAAGCAGACGGCGTAGAAATATCGTCGGGAACATTGCAAAGACACTCGAAAATAATGTGGTTCCTGTTTTTTGCTCGGACTGGCTCGGATGCCCGTTTGCAGGTCGTTGCTTAGCGAGTCTCACACACACACCCTCAAGGGACGAACCTGCCAAATACTGACCCCGCCTCTCTCACTGTGAACACAGCGGGAGGCAGCTGCCAAATACTGACCCCGCCTTACAGACAGAGACCCCAAACTTAAAGCATACAAAGATCTTTTTTTTTTATTTCTTTGACGGTTATGTATTTTATTGTTCACAGTGCAGACTACCACCCCAGTTTTCGCATGCCATGCATTACTTTGTTTAGATTCAGTTTTAATTGATTATGTATAGCTAGTTGGAGTATTTAAATGTAAGCCATTGTTTGAGGTTACTTTCCCTTAGCCACACATGCTAGCAAAGTCTACCTGAACTGAAATAAGGGAACACTTATTACAGACTTGCTATTCTTGTTATTCACGCTTTATTATTGGTGCCTAAAGCCTCATTTTGATGCATATAAGTCACATTCCATATATGCATGCAGGATGTATCAAAAGTATATTAATGTATAGTATTTACATTTTTAATAATGTAATAATATTTCGATTTTGTGCATCATTTACATTTACTGTGGCTGTACTGTGCTATATTTATCTGTTAGTTATTTTGCAGAATAATAAACCTGAGGGATTGTTCGAGTATTATTAAGATGCTCCACATCTCATTTCCTTCATCAGCAGATAGAGTTTGCTCAGTTGTCATAGCAAGATGAAGTAATCAATAATATCCAGGTGTAATTTCTTCACAACCAGTGCTTTTACCATTGAATGTTAAGTACATCAACTAGTATATAAAGAATCAAGGGTCATTTTCCACCTCTGTTTATGCCTACATTATATTAGTATATTGTTATGGCTGATGAAATTTATTAAGTCTGCATGTAGCACAGAGGCCCCAAAGTATTGGAAGAAATGTTTGGTGTAGACACTTTAAATTCATTAAAGTTACTTTATGTCAATCCTAAACCCATTTTATCAGACTTGATTTTAGTTAAACTGAAATTTATAATACTGTCATAGAGGAATTTTTCACTTTTTTTGCAGATGTTACATCAATATGTACGCGTGAATCACTCTTTCTGTATGAATATTCACAATGTTTTACTTGTTTCCAATTACTGATGCATTTCATACTATCCCTGCTACTTACATAGCGATACTGTCTCTTGCACGTTGCCTGATAAAAATCAGTTGGTACACACCGCCACCTGGTGGACAACCTGTCCCACAGCACTTTAATTTTCCTTCCCTTTAACACATCTGCAAGTGCACTGTTTTCTTTATTTCAATTTCAGCTACAGTAGTTAATAAAACGAGCCAAATGCAAACATGAGCTGCTCTATAGACACTTTATTGCTGTGTTTATTGTTTTACACTCAATGGAATGTTTAACTGTGTGTTTGGTGGGCCAGTCCAAACACTCACCCTCCAAATATCTGTTACCAAACCAAGATTTAAATAGCAAAAACAACTATAATGCAGTAATAGAATATACATGACACTATAAAGTCTCTAGGTGAATCATTCTCACTAACATATAGGCTATACTGGTCCATTTACAAAATGCTTCTTTATATATATTTATAAGATATAAAACAAGAGTAATGCACATTCTTCAAAAGGTAAAGAAAATGTGGTGGTTTTGTGTATATGCAGATATATTTGTGTGTGAATTCTGTTTGGTGGCAACAAAACAACACCCAGCAGTCATTGTGACAAAGTGTATCCATGGCATACAAAACACATCTGACAGTATTGTTCAGGAGATCAAGATCCAGATAAGATAAGAGTATCATCATCCACGCAGGACTGCAGGAGACAGTGAAATAATCATTAGCACAACAAATTAAATGCCTGCCATATATCTAAATATAAATGCTGTAATGTAATGACTGTTGTTTTGTATGTGGACAGTAAGTATTCAGAATGCAAGAGTTTTCCCCTTTCAATGCCAAAGAAAGTTGAAAATGTTGAAATAACAAGAATTTGTCTATCAGAGGTCTGATATAGTTTATTCCTCTGCACCGGAGAGCTCCTGAATAGTCAAAAACTATTAAAAACACATCAATAAGCCAAACTGCACTGGGTCATATGGTTCTTCATGACCATAAACGTGGCCACTGTGGTTTTTTTAGAGGCACCATCGCGCTGCCGTAAATACTCAGAAGAGCACCAATTGTGTATGAATCCACAGCTGAAAACAGTCTGTTTTTTTCCCTTTAAAAAATAAAATAAATGAAAGTATTCATTCCTGACCTGCATTTGGAGATTTACATCTTCAGTAAAAGCCACAGACAGGTCAGGAAATTCAGAAAGTACAGAAAGACGGAGTAATGCATTGTTGATTTGATATTTTCAGGGGATCTTGGCTTTCATTAACGAAAAACTAGAATATCACCAGCCTCACAAACAGTATCTTAAAACAGGGTTATGTAGGGAGTTTGTATGAGATATTGCTTCGTTAGACATTTATTTCAAGAGATGGAACTAAAAAACCTTTCAACCATTGAAAATATATGACAGATCCTTTTTTGATGTAAACTTTCTTAGTGTGTTAAATAATACATTTTTAGTGTACTGCAATCCTGTCCTGTAACAATGGCACAAATGAGCTACTTGTATTCTTTAATATCTACTGAAACTTCACCCTGCCAGTCAACTAGATCATGTTTACAGAACGGGTGCTGCAGAGTAGTGTGTTTGTTTGACACGTATGACTAACATGGACATGGTAAACACACAGATCTCCTCTATCTGACTGAACAATAGCAACTTCTGCATTACATGTGACCGCACACTGACTGCCTCTCCTCTACAAAAACAGACAATCAGATTCACTGCCAACAGGTAGGCAGATCCTATAATGTTGGCATTGTGCTGACGGCCTACCTGTCATGTTGAATATAGTGAAAATCTTAACAACTGAAATACCCACGCAGTATTTTTCAAAGGAAGTTTGCCCGTTTCTTCAGACTGACACATCCTTACACATTCCTCACTTTGAAAGAAGCCTAAAAGCCAAAGCAAAAGAGAAATCCCTTTAAGTAACAACTGAACAAACCTACAACTGTTTGAACACAGATGGTGGTGCCTCGTCCACTATTTGACAAGTATAACTACAGTTGCAAAGACTGGAGCGGTGAGTGACTGTAACTAGATCGATGGCCGACTAAAACGAGCCCAACAGCTTACATACGAACTAAAGATATCTCTTAATGTGCTTGACAGATCTCAGGCAGAAGAAGGAGAAGTGCAGTCTGATTGTAGATAACATCCTGCGCTTCGCGAAAACAGTCCTGGTGATGTTGTCGTCTTTTTTTATTTTGTCTCACTTGATCCGCGTGTGCTGGGCAGCCGAGGTTTTAGGCTTCATACACCCTGAGGAAGAAACAAAAATAAGAGTTAATTTCTCACTGGTTAAATTCCCTCTATGATTCCTGCTTTCACAAGCTTGTTTTTCCCTGCTAGCATCGTTAGCCTCCTCCACCTGGTGTTTGCATAGGGATGAAACAGTTCCTGTATTCAATTTTCAGCTGCATGGATGTAAGTGGAGGGACATTCAGCAGGTTTAACCACCCTGTAACCCAGAGACTCCCCGTGGAAATGTTCTTTCGCACTCAGCTAAATACTGAATCTCTGCCCCCTCCACAGGGTTTTTTTCAGTGGCTGAACCCGACCTCTGACCTCCCTGTGGTGGAAGGAAGGTGAGAGGAGAATTTTCAATAAATCAATAAAGCTTTGCAGAGAAGCCACTGGATGTTATCTCAGAATACCTAGCTGTGAACACCCCCTCTGTGTACCTTTAAGATGATACGGTGAACGTGTTTGCAAACTGTTGCCTTTTAATGCATCCGGCTGATGTGCTGCAACATTATCAATCATTTGGAGTCGAGTTTCTGAGCATCTGATGAGTGTAAATCCATTCTGGTCTCTACCAACCCCTGAGAGAAATATCTGGCTCTTCAGCTGCTAGTGGCTAAAAAAAGACGCTGTAAAGCTCTGCAGAGCTGAGGGGAACTGCACAGTTGGGTGATAATACCTTTTAGATTGCACATACTCATTTGATCCATTGCAAATAGTGATTATAGCTGCTTTGAATAATGATCATTGTTGCCATCTGCAGCATGATAATTATTAATTATTTTGCATTTAATACAGACTAGAGCCAGAACAATATTTATGAGAATATTTGTCCAACAATGCCACTTTTGTTATGTATTCTCTTGTCATGGAAATAGGCTTGAAAACATTTGTCATTAAGGTAGAAAGACCAATAATATAGAGACAAGGGGAAAGACATGCAACTGGTCCACTTAGCAACAATCAATGTAATAAATTTACAGGGTGTGAGATAAAAATAAAAGGAACCAGGAATTAAATTAAATCCGAAGTAAAACAAATCTATGGCCTGATCTTGTCTGTGAATTCTGAGATTTATCACCTGTGCTTGTCCTTCCAGATGCGGAACCATTTGACCAGATTCTTGGTGCTCTGCAGTTTGGGATGAAGACAGTACTCCTGGCCTTTGAACCGAGCCACATTCTCCATCGTCACGCTGAGGGGGGCAAGAGAAGACGAAGAGACAAAGGAACTGAGATGTTAGAAAGCAAAAGGATCTGGTGTTATTGAGAAAATAAAAGAATCAAAAGTGAATTCATGATCTCAGCTCCAAAAATAACATAGGATGCACCAATTCTTTCAAAATAACAGGACGGCAGGCCAAAATATTTGATTTTGACTAATAGTACCGTAGCACCAGAATCTGTGTGCGACTGTAAATGTAGACAAAGCAATAAATATTTGTCTTTTAAACTCTCCTGTTTGTAGAAACTGAGACAACCATGTTATCTTCAGTAGTCTGAGAGAGGGGTGAGATCAAATGCGGCAGCCAGCCTGCAGTTTGTGTTTTTGCATCAAGTTCAATGGAGCTGAAAAGAGTGAAAAATTCTGAATTGGGGGTATTTAAAACTATCTGAAAGCCGGTCTGAGTCATCTGACTGGAGACTGGTCAAGTTGTAGCACATCTGACCTGTTTTTGCCCCAAATTTGAGCTGCTATTCTACACTTCCCTCAATAACATTTCTACAGTCACATGCCCCCGCAATTGAAAAGATCAGCTTGCACAGGGCGGCCAGTCACTTGGCAATGGAGTAATATTATGGAGCTGCCACTAAAAAATGTGACATCTAAGCTCATTAAATCAATCGGTCCGTCTGTAACCCTCTGCTTAAGGCAACGGTAGAGACAGTCTGCCTGCATGTGGCATATTCAGGCCAAACAAGAGAAATGTGGGAAAAACAGCCACCATGCCATGGGGCCTCTCCATCCAGTGACACACTCAAAGCCTCACCGAACCATGAATGTTTAATGAGTTCACTACAGGAGAAAAGGCTGGACTCTCAATAAAAAATACTGCATTCAGCAGTTAGAAAGATTAGATTAAAGAGTTTTCCATCTTTTTTCCTGCCCATTCAGTCGTCGCTTTGTTAGCTGTCGAGCTTTAGTCGGACTGCTGTACGTGCTTTGTTATGAAAGGACTCAGCTTTGTGTGTGTGTGTGTGTGTGTGTGTGTGTTTGATAGAGACAACATGAAAGTGCTTTTGTATGCGTGCATGCCAGTGGACTTACATCTGCAAGGCTCTACTAAAAGCACCCTGAATGTTTATCCATGGCTGCTCAGCAGAGGTGAAATTTAACCTAATTACTGTGTTAATTTGAGCTTTCGTTCCTCCTCATTATAATTCACCTGGGCAGCTGAAGTGCAGCCGGTGGCTCGAACAGCTAATATGGTTAGCAAAATGTATGTAAATACCCACAGGGGGAGGAAGGAAAGGCTGGGAGAAAATAAAGACGGGATGGTAGTGACGTGTACTCTACTGTAGTATGTCAGTTTTTTTCTTTTTAGATTTAATACACAACAATATGATTATGTTATGAACTCTCAGAGAGCGCAGACCACCACCAAGGCCAAAAGTCCACTCTTCTATAATATGTAGATCTGCAAGCTCAACCGCTGTATATGTCTGGATATATTTCCAAAACTATTGGAAGGTCACATTTGGAGTATAATTACTTGCATGATATGTGTGAATTTACATTTCCATAGGCACACCTTAGCATGTTAAGAAAGTGTCGTTACAGTTGTGTTGATGTTACAGTTGTGTTGATGTTACAGTTGTACCAGTTCTCCCATAAAACCACAGAGCGCTCCATAACGACTTCTTTCTGTATGAAATTTGAGCCACTACGTGTGTGGGCTACCCCAGAGGATGACTGGCACCTGAGAATGTGAAGTGTAATGTGGAGTCATCATATTTCTACAGAGATTTATTCCACCGAGGCCGAATGCCACATCTTGCATTGTTAACAAAGGTAAAAAAAATAATTTGTGTATCCGCCCTGTGATTCAGATCAGCTCCAAAATGGAATGTGTTCTTTCTTGGCCTATACTGCACCGCTCCACCAGGCTGCATAAAAACTGGGCATGTAGTTTTTCTGCAATGCTGCTGAGAAACCAGAAGAGGAGAGGTAACAAGAAAAACACAGAAAAAGAAAGTGATAAAGGCAGAAAAAGGGCAGCGATAGGAAGAAAATCTAAAAGTGAAGGAATGAAGTTGCAAAAAGAGTGAATGAAAAAGAGGAAGAAAGATGACTTGGAGAGAAAGAACAGAAATAGGGAGAAAACAGGGACATTTCCTAGCTTGTGTGTGTGGTTAGGAGTGGTCGCTCTGAATGCCAAACTGAGCGCCGTAAGCCAAACGGCCACAACAAATGCCAGAGGGGGACTCTCTCGCCCATTCCTCTCCTAACTCTCTTTCTTTCTGTGGCTTTCCGGAGCCCGCTGAGGCTCATTTTTCACTGGGCACCAGCGGCTGGTGGCCCCCATCTCATGCTAAAAGAGCAGCCTTAAATAATGGCTGCGTGGCGGGTAACACACACACACAGAAACAGACCTGAGAGCTGACGGAGATAACATTCCAGTACTTCTCGCTGTGTTTTTTTGCATTCGTGCACACACTTGATTCCCTGAACTCCATGTCTCACTGCACCGTCTTTGAAAACACAGCATGTATATTTTCCTTTACCTTTTTTATGGTCATATCTTCAAATTGATTGTTTTGTATAACTTACAACAAAAAATCCTAAAATACTTAACCTTAAAATGCTGTAAAATGGAGAAAAAATAGCAATCAAAGTTGCTTGAACCAGCATTTCTGCTCCATATCTGACTTAAACAATAAATCTAAGACAGAATTCTTGCAGATTACCATTCTGGCACTGACAATGCTGAAATGTATGGGATCCACTTACACTGATTAATCTAATTTCTATTTGGAAAACTTTCATTTCTAGGTATAGAAAAAATCTGAATGCAATCCTTCAATCATATGATATGATCATATAATTTGAGTACAAAGTTTTTTGTTAATTGCAGAATATGTTAATATCTTGGAAAAATTTCACCAGCGTTCTATCAAAACATCTCCTGATGAGTTTCAACTTTGAGACTTATCTAAACCTTATAATAACCACTATATGCCTAACTGAAGGCTAACTCTAACCTTAAATCAAGTCTTAAGCCTAAAATGTAGTCATTTACACTGCAGTGACTGTCACAATATGACTGCGTAAACACATTTATTCCATACACTTCTCTTGCCTACATTGTGTTCTCTGTGCGATATCACACTTTGCCAGCAGGTGGCAGCAGAGATTGCGCCTTGAACAGAAAACTAACTCCAGGGAGGGTGACATAACATCTCCATCTGCCGTCCCTTCATGTAGCTTTGACATGAAACTTCAAATGAATTCTGCAGGGACATCACAGCTCACATTTCCAGCTACATGTGAGACTTCATCCCCGAGTGTTGGCCCAAGATCATAGCAAAAAAAGAAAAAACACACTTCATGCTATATGTACAATTTAAGTTCATTTATTTAAAGTGAGCCTGTTCATGCGCCACAGACTACTTTGAGTGTGTTCAGAGACGTTCATGCTGCATTTCATGATGGATCAAAGTGAACATAATGTCTGTCTGCTCGAGGTGTGTTTTTATGGGTCAAAGGTCAGGTGGCGGAGAGAGAAAGTGACACTGTAGTTTGGGGTGTACATCGTTTACATTACATTTTGCATGAAATAATGTAATAAAGATGCACACGCATGTTCTAGATGTTCTACATATGTGGAACAGGATCTTAACTGTAGGAAATTGCAGAAAAAAAAATCTTTATCATCAAATATCTTGAAATGATCTCAACTCTTTATTAGAATGCCATTTAGAAAGTACTTGAAAGTTCTGGAGTGTTTTGGGAAGAGGTGCTTTCCTTCTGACTCTTAAATCATTCCTGGCTCCTGACTGCAGGGTGTTTTTAAATCATCATTTTATTATCACACTGTAAATCCTCCTAAGTGCTTTAAGCCCGAACGACGGGATGTTTTGATAATGCCTCTGCAGCTGCCGCATATTTTTATGGTATTTTGGAGGACAGTCATGACACAGTTACAGCTGTATATCAGTGTGTCAAGCCGGTACAAATACTGTGATATTATGACTTGTAGTGCTTGTCAGCACAGGGAGAAAGAAGGGAGGAATAAGTTAGGAGGTAATAAATAATAAAGCAAGAGGAGAGATAGGCGGGTAGGAAAAGGTCAAGGAAAAGGAGCATACGAAGGATGTTGAGTACAGGAGAGAGAAAAGACGACAAGGGAAAGGAAGAAGAGGTAGACGACCAATGAGGAGAGGGCAGAGATGGACATACAAGACAGATGCAGAGCGACGTAAAGATAGACAGAAGAGGATAAAAGTCGCACTCACAATATCATCTTCTCCTGGCAGTACGGGTGTTTGGGTTTGATCTCCAGCTTCTGTACATCCTTGTATCTGATCTTTGGTCCTTTTCTGGTGCACCTGCACTTGTAGGCTGCAGAGAAATCAAACACACACACACGCGTCACACTGACTTTAATCACCAAACTGAAACATGACGAACCTGTAACGCTGGGGATTTAAAAAGAATGGGAGCTGATCGTGTGGAAACTGAACTGTGTGACAGATTATTAAAGTTAGTCTCAGAGTTACTTCCAGCTATGAAAGTGACGCAGACGTTGACGTGCCAGAAAAGTGAATTCTTTGTGATCTGACGGGAAACTGGCCTTCAATCAGTCTCCAATTTATCTGTAAGGCACACACTGGCAAGAGGGGATTACCAGTGCCAATATTTAAGTCCTGTAGCTCTCTGCTGAAACATCACATGACCTACAGTTTCTTTGAGCCAGTTAATTTGTGTACTCAACACAGTACAACACAGTGAATGTTTCTGTAGCTCCTCGAAGACTATTGTTCAGTGCACCTCAGCAAAATGAACTGATTTGTTGTTTCACCCAATGCAGCACAGACTATTTCTGAATCCAGTTCCAGTTAGGCAGCGAGAACCTGTGGCTGCAACAGAAAACCCACTTTTTCCTATCAGGCGCTCACTTTAGCAGGCAGGCCAGATGCATACACCGCTTTAATTTAGCCCACAAGCAGATACACATGTATTCATTTCAGTCTGGCATCTGCTTTCAGGTCCAGTTTTCTAGTAGTTGTGACTTTATGCAGCTGAATGGAGGCAGAGGAAATGAGTTTTGCTGGGTTGTATATTTGAGATGGGAGGTGATGACCTGGATAGTCCAAGGTTTGCTTCATCCATCACCGGCTATCTGTCCTCACCGCCGGCCACTAAATCTGCCACATGCAGGACAACAAGGGCCAATAAGACCGTGGAGACACTGAGGTTAAGTAAATTGATGGTTTGTAACTTTCCCCTCTTTTTGCACCAAATTATGACAGTATGTGAGTATATTTTAGAAACACGTGCTGTAAAAAAGAGCTGACAAAAAATAATATAGCTGTTGGAAAATACACACATACAATCTTTTATAACACGCTGATTTGCAGATACAAGTCTGACTGAGTATATTTAGACCACATTAAAGATTTGCAAGTTGCTCGAAATGTTTTCCTTATTAAATCTCATCCGCAAAGCAACAAGCTAATTTCATTCCATCAATTTCCTCCCATCCCCGGACCCCCTCCCACCTCACGGCCCCGCGATCATTGGCTTTAAATGATCTCAGCTACATATGGTGAGCTTCGCTTGTCTTGCCAGACACACAGAGTCCCAGAGTGGTGTTCAGGGCGTAAAAAGGCTTGTGAATGCCAAGTTAAGGCTCACGGTGAGATCAGATTCTTACACCACAGCTGAATGCATCATCACACTCCAGTTTTGAGAAGTTCTCAGTGGTTGTGGATGAAAAACGTGCTGAGATGAGTGTTTTGTCTCCAGATTAAGAGTAAAATGCGAGCAGTAGGTTGCATGTTGGTGGTGTCAACTTAAAGGGATTTTATGCGCATAGACATGCAAGCAAACACCAATTTAACTAAGCAACAGTAACTTTGTGTTAGTGTTTGGATCTTTGACACCAACTTCACTCTTGATCCAAACAAACTCTGGATGTTAAGACTGATTTTGCCCTTAAAGATCCCCCTTACATCCCATTAAAGCACACATAACAAAGGAAAGGAAGCATCCAAAATCACATATGTATCCACCTACTGTTTGTTATTCAGTTACATCATCATAGCTTCAAAGTAAAACACCCAATTTTCCAAAAAAAAAAGAAAAGAAAAGAAACAACAACAACAACAACAACAACCCTACTAAGTCAAACTAAAAATGAACAAATGCAAAGTTTACCTTCTGCGCTCAGGAGGTATAAAGCCACCACTAACAGAAGCAGCACCGCTGTGCACCGATGCATGTCTTCACAAGTTTAAACAAAAGCCGCTTTCCCTCAAAATCCGAGCTCTCCAAACGGCCTCTACGCTTAAACACACAGAAAAATCAGCAAGAGACGCAAAGAATATCCGCTTGCAGCGATCTGTTGGGGAGTGAAGGAGCGCTGAGGGCTTTTCTGCGTTTTGGAGTCCCTTTGGAGCGCTGATTGTGCAACTCCGTCTGTGCGTCCTGAGCGCTTGGATGGACCTCCAGGCACTCGTTTAGGTCTCTCTCTCTCTTTCTTTCTCTCTCTCTCACTCGCTGTGCAGAGGCAGGCGGGCAGCAGCTCTCTTAAAAAGCAGCCCGCTGCCCCCTCCTCATTAATATGCACGGCCAGACAGCGAATCAAACACTTGTGGCCTGCGACAGAGAAGTGGAGAACATGGAAAAGGAGGGAGGGAGGGGAGGGGAAGCAAGGAAACGCATACTGTCCACCAAAACGAGGGTGAAGTGACGTCTGGCGTGATGGCTGGTTGGTGTTTGCCTCCTGCTGGAACTGTTCAGCAACTTAGTGGGAAGCAGATGCACGTCATGAGGAGCGCTGCGCAAAGTTACGACACTTCAGTGAAATCGGCTAATATTTCTATGAGGTTCTGCGGTGACTTCTGTGTGCCCAGTTATATGAGACAGCGCTTAATTGATCAAGTCTTGCTATGATATGGTTTCCTGTTCATTAGCACTTTGCGACAACAGGTGTGCTGGGCGGTATGCGGTTGCCATGGCTACTGAAACACCCGTCAATCTAAGCTGAACAGTTAAGTCCCTCAGTTGATATCTCCAGAGCTAGCAAGTAGTCTTTTAGCTTTTAGGGGTTTTTTTCTCCAATAAATTTAGCTCCCAAGGAGAAAAATTAACTCTTACCACAAAACATAGATCTGGTAAACTCTGTAACCATGGTTTTACTTCAGTTTGCAGGTTAACACATGAAGTACTTGCTTGTGTTGCTACATGCTAACAGTTAAGCTAGCTCTCACTGAGGAACAGGACCTAGCCAGGCTAAACTCACTACAACAAACTTAAAAAGTGGCTAAACACAGGTAATCTGACCTCTGGTGAGTGGTAAATGTGTGTTTATACAGTCTGTAGTGCTCTCATATGTTAAAATGATGAATATTTTCTGAGGACACCTCAAACAGTAACTTAATGTAAGTTGCTGTTTGAGGTGTCCTGTAGTTTCCAGACAACTGCAAACGGTCCATGCAGATTTGCTGAGACTAAAAAAAGTAGCCAAGATGAAACCACATCAGATGAGCTCTGGAATTATTTTTTTTTTACCTTGAAAATCAACATAAACAGTATATTCCTAGTAGTCTTACTTGTGTATTATAATTTCCTTACATGAAAAGTGGGGGCAATTTAATTGTTGTCCCACTTAAGTGATCTCTCTTCCTTAAACCTTCCTTTTAATGACCCATCACCAGCTTGAGGACATTTTTGTTTTGCATTTTCTGGTAATTCAATTAAAAACAGTGATTGGCGGTGCTCTGTTCTTTTCTGTGGATATGAATAAATGCAGCCATTGTATCTGCGGATGCCGTCAGGCTGAACCACTGGCCTGTAAGAGATAGCCCTGAGAAGAAGGTTTTGCCCCCTCCCACCTGGGACACTCTGACCACAGGATTAAACGTCCTGCATCGTGAGGGATTTGTATGTGTGTGTGTTTGTGCTCACCTCCCTGCCCTGCAATCAGCTCCTGTCATCACTCAAACCGGCGGCCATGAAATGTCTGTCAGCACCACGGGCATGTGCGTGTGTGCACAGTTCGCCCATACCTGCATGTGTCCATATTTGTGCATCTACGTGACCACTAGCATGCACATCTGTAAAATTCTGCTAAATGTTTGACTTGGCAGTTTAACTGAACTGCGAATCAACCTCAATGTAACATAAGACAGAGTATGTAACAGTGTTGAGTTTAGTATGTAGCTTTTAACAGCAACAGCTGGGGTTCCACCTGAACATACATGGTAAACTGTAAAGTCTGGATCACACACAGAAAGAGCTCTAAATCTCTGTGGATCCTTTCCTCTGTCTTCTGGTGATACAGTAAACAACAACAGGACATGATGCCAGCCACCATTTACAGCAAACTGTGACAGATTGAGACGTAGGTGACCCCTGCAGGACACTGATGCTGTGTGAATCCATCTCAAGTCTTTTTGATCTCAGGATAAAAGACATCAGCGAGCTGTCTGTTCCAGTCTTCAGCTGAAGTGATTGATAATCAGTCGGACATCTGTTGTCTTCATCCATTAGACAACTTCAGCCTCACTGAATACCAAAGGAAGGAAGGAAAATGAAGGCAGTAATGAGCTTTAAAAAAAAAAAAAAGTACAGGGGATTTCAGCCAAAAGGAATCTGTCTTGAAATGATGAAATGTTTTGTCATTTTTAATCAGATGAAGATGGTGGTGGATTAGAGAAGCTTTGGAGATTTTTTCAGGTTTCTTTTATGAACATTGTTGAGAATATGTCAGCAGTTATATTTATTTACATGTTTATTCCTATATATATATATATAAAAGAATACACAATGACAGCCTTTACAATCATAGCAGTGACTTTTAACAGGTATTATCAGGATGTTGGAGCCAATTTTTGAAACAAATAATCAGTAATAAAAAGTGGAAAGCCCTAAACCAGCTGTTCCCATCCTTTTTTCTGTCTGGAGTACCCTCCTGACTCCATGTGATTAACTCAAGTACCCAGTCATCCACAGCAAGCCATTATGTTCAAAATGTGTTAAGTTGAATTGCTATTAAACTAGGTGTTATTTGACCTTATTAATGATGTGAAAGTAGATATTGTTAGAGTCCTCTTTTGTCTCACTAGACACACTGATCTTACAATTGTCAGTGTGAAGGCTCTGTGGCTCATGGCATGGCTCTAGGGTTGGCACTGTTGTCCAGTCCATCACTTTCTTTGAGACTGAAATATCTTAACTGCTGCTGGATGGATTGCATTGATTTATGGTGCCCAGAGCGTGACTCCGAATGACTTTGGTCGTCCCCTGACTTTGCCTCTGGCGTCACCATGAGGTTCAAATGGGGGGTTTTGAGTGAAATGTCTCAACTGTTGGATGGATTGCAATGAAAATTCATGTTCCCCTCAAGATGATATATATAATAACTTTTTTGAACCACTGGCTTTCCTACTAGTACAACCACCAGGTCAAAATTTAAATTTGTCCAGTGGTTTGGTTTAACCATGAACTAAATGATTAAAAAATGAATGACAGTGCCTGCTGCACTTTCTCTTTATTGTCAAGTACTTAATGTTAGCATGCTAAGATGCTAAGATAAGATGGTAAACATGGTGAACATTATACCTGCTAAACATCAGCCTGTTAGCATTGTCACGGTGAGCATGTTAGCATGATGACACTAGCATTTAGCTCCAAGGGGTGTGACGAATAAACAACACAAACACAGAAACAGAGAGGAGACAGGGAAGAGGCGATCAGTGCCATCCTCAACCTCATTTTCTTTCTAATTTTTGTGTCTTTTGCCCAATAATACAAGATAATGAGCAACACAAACAGTCTTCCTAACACTCCTGGTCACAACATGTTATGTTGAGGTATTATAAATGCCTCAGATCTGTGGGAAAGTGACACGTACCAGGAGTTTGGTTTTTGTGACAGATGATGTCCTACAGATCAGCATCCGTGATTGTTTTCATTAGGTAGTAAAATAAAATAATAGAAAATCCCAAAACATCAAATCTTTTTGCCAGCCTGAGGCATCGCTGTGAATTTCATAAGATCATTCGGTCATATTCTGACACTTTCCAGAAGATTCTCCCTCTACTTGATCAAGTTAGACAGCTGTTTTGTGAAATTGGTTGTCAAAATACTTCGGCTACACTGCCAGCCCCTCTGGCCACCTCTCTAATCCTTTCAACACGACTGCAGTCATCACAAGGCGAAGACCACGTCCAGTTATGCAAACCTGGACCGCATGCTAGACTTTTAACTCCATTTGTCTCGGCGGTCCAACCTGCCCTGCGTCTAATGGCTTTTAGTGGACTTGGCAGCGGTTTCCCTAATTCACAGGGAAATTGTACAGTTTACCCCAAAGTCAAACATAGCAGAGGGTGTGTGATGTGTGTTGGAGCTGTTTAGTTTGAAGTGACATGTGGTAAAAGTGTGAGAAGAGACAGAGAGAGGAGAGGGAGCATATTCTTAAATTATGTGTGTTGGCAGCCAGACTAAGTGTCTTGATATTTAAATACAGGCTGGAGTCCGTAACTAAAACACACGACATTTCAGGTTGTTTATACCCAAAAAAACAGTTCAACATGTCCTCTGAATTAGGTGGGAGATCTGTTTTACTAGTGAACATATCAGACTGTCATTAACATCCAGGCAGCATGTGCATGATGTCATGACTTTAGTCCAAGATTAACTCTGATGTTGCTTAACCAACATGTTTTCTGCTACTGACAGAATTTTTCAAACTTTGACCTGTATTACCACTGGGAGAACAGCACCTGCTTCCTCTCTTTTTCCTCTTTTATGCCAGAAAACAATCCAAAAAATGTCTTCAGATTTATTAAACAGGAAATGATGATGAAGTGGGCAAACCTGGACCAAGACTTGGCCCAGTTCTATTTGCAACAAAAACTTCTCATGTTGGACATCCAGATGTTTGTAGATGGTGGCTACACTTGTTTTGTTGGTTGAGTCAGAGTAACAGCACTTCTTTAAAAAAGAAGAAGAAAAGAAAAGAAGGAAAAAGGAATTCTCTGTTCTCATTAAAGATGGATTTCCTCTGTCTGAGGACATCGAGGCCTGAACCTCAGGGGGTCGACACCTGTTATTACTGCGTGTCCACTGTCTGTCCACTGTGTCACTTACTGTCTTTTGAAGTCAGGTAATTTTAGATAAGCCTCACCTGAGGGTAGTTTGGGGTTGGGATTAGAGGAGTAGATGTTGGGAAGTGATTGTAGCAAACAAACACTCTAAAAGGGTAGAAACCTGGGTATGTTTGCTTGTTTGATTGTACAGCATTAAAATAAATCAGGGGGCTTTTCAGATCAGTGTCAGTCCCATAGCTTCTAATATCTATTGTAGGACTCTGCTTTGCATTCTACTTATTTGCATGTTATACCTGTGTTTGTCTGGGTTTCCTTCTGGTGCCTCATTTCCCTCCACGAGAAACGAAGACAGTAAGAGAGAGACAACTTTGAGATTTGCATGCAGACGGGTCAGCTGGCACACAGACATGCAGACAGACAGGCAGGCAGGTGTTGAAGGTAATTGCAGGAATTAATGATGATATCTACGTGTTTGGGTAATGCAGGCATGTAGGGACGCTGCATACAGACCCACAGACAGGTGTACAGACGCTGGGATGTAATTACTCGCAATAATGGGATGCTAAACAGTGTTAAGAGTTTTGCGGTTTCAGCGAAAGAGATTAATCCAGAATCCATGAATAAACCAGTGAAACCAGAATATTCCTGTATGTACAGTTCACCTTCATTGAATCTGTATGTGTGTATCACCGTGTGAGCTTGAGTAGCTGAGCACCCGGCAGACAGACAGAAAAGCAGACAGACAGACAGGAAGGTATGCAAAAAGGTGTGAGAGGCAGAGAGGCAGGCAGGTGCGAGAGGATAATTCCTCTCAGGTGGTTGAGGTGGGGTGGAGGGTGAGGCTAACTGCCCTGGGCAGAGATGTAATTGCTGTTTAAGCTGTCATGTTCACATCATGTTGTTCTCACAAGTTTGCAGCCATCAGGCTAAATAGTGATGGCAGGATGGTCTTTCTCCTTTTTTTCCTCCAGGGTGCAATTTTCCTTCCACTCGTGGGCATTTCTTATTATTTAAGTCACCATCATTTGTTTCATTAGAGATGTTTTAGCGCCTTTATTTTTTTCCAATCTGTACAATATTTATTTTTAGTTTATTAGATTAAAATGAATTGAATGAAATGTTCCCTAAATGTTGCACTGTTTTCAACTTGCACGATTCTGACCAAATTTGCTAAATTGTCCTCTGTTTGCACCCACTCACATTCTTGCACTTTGCAGCCTCAAAGATTCACTTTGCATACAGTCTGAACACACCCTTACACCAGTACATAACTAATGTACTTGGTGCATGCACACATGAAAGATCGCATTTTCAAATGAAACAAAATTTCAGTTCAAAATAATGTGGAAGTCAAAACCGGTTCTGGATCGGTTCTGGAATGCTCCAAAAAAGCCTGGTCACACCATTGATACTTTCAAAATAAAATTATTTTGTTGAAATAATGTTCATGCAGACTCCAAACTGAAAGAGACTGTCCTTCCTTATACAGTCCTGAGTCTGAGTGAACATCATTCACAGGCAACAGTGATATAAAATAACCTGCAGGGACGTGAAAAGAACAGAGAAGACAAACATGCCATTTGTTGTAGCTTGTTTGGATGTGCATGGCGTCTACGAGAGAAACTTCTCATAGAGTTAACAGAGTCTCTCGACAGCAGAATGAGAGAGGGAGCATGTTCGTGTGTGTGTGCAGAGATGCCGACTTGAAATCCCTTCTATCCATGTCAGTTAGCATGTAAACAGAGAGGCCACTAGTGCTTAACAGGGAGACTCGCTGTCGATCTGTTTTGACATATATTTCTCTAAAAAAGCATGTGAGGGCACATAATGTCCACGGGGCAGGAGGAACATGTGAGCTCGCCATGGTGAGGCCACAGAGATGCTTCAAAAATATCTAAGTCCATAACACACAGGACCAGGACAGGTACAGGCTTCAGCTGAATATACCACGTAGATCAATAAACAAGCTGTACTAATGTATACTAAGGAGAACAAAATTAGAAAAGAAAGGAAGAAAAGCAGCAGGAGTGTTTTTTATAGAGAGACTTTAAGACCAATCACACTCACTAAAAAGGTGTAAAACTGGTTAAATACACTCTGTGAACAGTGCTGAGGTGTGAAGTCTGCAGTTTCTATTAACTATAACAGAGTGGAGGGAAAATCAGGAGTAAAATTGGATTTAAAAAAGAGACTGAAAAGTAAGAATGAACAGAAATAAAAACTAAAGTGCAGAAATCTAAAATAGGGACTTGATTGAATAATCAGTTGCCAGTCAATTAAAGGAATAGTTGGACATTTTGGGAAATAAGCTTATTCACTTTCTTACAACAGTTAGACGAGGGGATTGATATCACTCTCATTCATGTCTGTAAATTAAATACGGAGCTACAGCCAGCAGCCAGTTAGCTTAGCTTAGCTTAAAGACTGAAAACAGGGGGAAACAGCTAGCCTGGCTCTGTCCAAATGCAACTAGATCCTCTTACTGTACCGGCACCTCTAAAGCTCACTAATAAACATGTTATATCTTGTTTGTTTGATCCATACAAAAGCAAGGGAGGGAATAAGCATATTTCCCAAAATGTCAACTATTCATTTCATGAATGGACTCTCTGTTTGGATGATGTCAAATCCTGTTGTGCCACAATTCAGATCTCAAAGGCACCTTTACAGTCTCCATGTCTGTCGGTGTGTTAAAGTGTCTAAAGGTCCCTGATCACAGGGATGTTATGTCAACAGGGAAAACGGTTGGAGCCATCACGTTCCGGCTCTGACTGCAATCAGATTCACCATGAAAGCAGCATATGTACAGACACGTCCTATTTTGAGGTATTTTATGACATTGATCCTGGCTTATATTGATGTTATGTAATTTTTCACACCATATTAAGGCCGATTCTAAAAACTGACTGCTCATTCCACTCACATCTAGGTTACGCTGGACACAACACGGAAATTCCCAGCATAAAATAAGAGCAGTACCACATCAAATTGACGGGAGGGAGGGAAAAACAGTACAGAGGACACAGGACTAAGTCAGGAGATTTATACATATATCAAAAATCTGCATATCATTGTTAATAAAATGGTTTGCACAGATTCTTTCTTAAAACTACCTTTAATTTAAATTTGTATAGCAAATTGCAAAACATCAGTATAAAGCGCTCCCTAGTGGCACAGAGGGACTGCAGTGTTCATTACAGCCCATAATAGGTGTGTAGATCCTCATCAGCAGCCTGAATTGCTATTTTGCTTCATTTTATTCATTCAAGCTTAACACTGTGTTAATGTTAGTCGATTTCTGCATGAGAGGGGGGTCATTTTATGTTGTTTGAGACAATACTTTAGCAATTGCTCCCACTTGGAGTGTTGGTGGTCTGTTTTCACCTCACAGCAACACTACATTAAAAGTCAGAGGATCACTATCTCATGGCGGCGCAGCCAGTGCTGGACAGCTTGACCACAAGACGAAGAGGCTGAAAATACCGACGTTGGAACCGTCACTCGAGATGAGACAAGGAGGGCGAGAAACAAGTTGTTATTTCTATCTGACCTGCACTTTGCAGCTCTTTAAGTCAGTGAATTTGTGAGTGTTTGTCCGTTTTCATTACCCGCAGTCAGCAGGTGCAAAGAAACATTTTCACAAGGGAGAGCCTGCACACACACACACACACATGCACAAGAACTAATGTAGGAATTTACCCCTTGGCAGTATTTTTCAGAGTGATTTGGACTCACTGTCCCAGTCATTGCTTTATAAACCCCAAGCAGTCATATTTCATCTCTTAGCTTGCAGCTGATGTGGAATTTGTTGGGGCTTGATGTGTTCCAGGTTTCTGTCCGGAATCGTAAACTTACCAGATGGACCTCCGACAAAGAGTCAAATAAATAAAAGAAACAGGTCTGTTCGATACAATCAGAACATGAAAATGATCTATCCTGAGCTGAGCTGTAGATGATGAGTGTTATTACATTAATTTAGTATAACATCATTAGCTGAAATGAGCTTAATCTATAGTGTTAATGTGACCTGATCACTGGACCTGGAGCTGTGCAGTGCAGTATGTTAGAATGGTCTATACAATTTAGTCAGTCTTAGTTTTGGAGTTAGAAATTATCCACTCTGCCCACATGGGATGTCAGGACTTAGAGCTGTTTTTCCATCCAAACAGTCACAACTGGAGGAAACCAGAGCTCTATTTGTGGTTTGCTAGCAATGTTTGGAGGGAGCACTGGGAGAGGAGAGAGTCTGCAGCCAGTCTAGGTCCCTCCACACTACAATTCTGTGTATTTCCCATAATGCAACTTGGTAGTGCTTCTTTTTAGACGCTTCCTGCCTGGTAAATGCTCTCATCTTTCAAACTCTACGTCCCCACTTTACAAGGCAGGCTTTATGTTAAAAGCTTGTCGCCTCCAAGCTCAAACTAAGATAACCCCGGCATCATCAGGGCTTATTTTCTCAGATTTGACAAAGCTCCTCCAGAGCCACAGATTATACAGCTGTTTTCAGGCCGAGTACGACTCCACATGACTGGAAAACTGATTGGTACATATGTATGAATGTATGTTCCCCTTTAAGCCTAAGCTGTAGTCAACGTTTATCTCAGTGCAACTGTCCTACTATTATAGTGTGATATGAATCTGAAAGTCTTATCAGGAGAAGGTAAAACAGGTTCATGCAAAGTGTAGACACACACCACATTCACTGATATGATATATGAACGTGATTGAATCGCAGCCAAAGGTGGAAATAGTCTGTGTTTGTGTGAACAGTTCACAGGAACTGTCAAGACTCGCCCTGAAGTATGAATTACGCTCAGCTGCAAACAGAACTGCAGCTAAAACAACCTGTTTGTGTTTATCTTGCTGTCAGTGAAGAGTTGTAAAACATGAAAAGATGATCCTCGCTGCCTCTAATGAACAGAGAATACAAACTTTACAGTATTGACAATGCTGCCTCACTGTCTGCTCACCTGCTTTGAGAGACAATGATGTTTGGAGTGTGAAGAGTTCAAACCTGCCATAGAAATTAAACCGTAATCCAGTCTATTAGTGAAAAAGTGTAGATGGAATATATAGTTTATTTAATAAGGCAGATTCAGTTTAACTCATTCATTATACATGATAAAAAACAACTGACTTATCAAAATAGTGAGTACTGGCATTAAAGATGAACTGCTATAGCAATTACAGGAAATGCACAGTATATAATTTCTGCCAATAGGGGTCTCTCAAATTAAAACAATGAAAACAAAAGACCTCATGAAGTCATGGAGGATCATGGGAGCGGTTGCTGATGACAATCTAGCTGATGTGACTCAGGCAGAAATGTTCACAGTATTAAATGTATTAAACTTTTATTCATGTTATGTTTCCTTCGATCATCTGGTGTTCCCGGTTATAGCGGCAGGTGACCAAATGAAACACAATGTTACTTTCAACAAAATTCTCTGGGTTTGAACATCATTTTTAATGTCCAAATGTTACATATAAAACTTTTTCCTACCAACACTTCACAAAGGCTGGTGAAAGTGAAGTGATTTTTTTTGGAGAGTTTGTTATATTCATTTAGAAATACAGCCAATTTCAAGCCTGGAGGTAGTCAAGGGCATAAAAATTAGATAAATTAGCCCCAGTCTGTGCATGCAGATCCATGGACAAACACTTAACACACTTGCAGTCGCAATTTGAAA
Source organism: Chelmon rostratus (assembly GCF_017976325.1). NCBI lineage: Eukaryota > Metazoa > Chordata > Actinopteri > Chaetodontiformes > Chaetodontidae > Chelmon > Chelmon rostratus. The sequence continues at coordinate 21,725,220 of NC_055666.1, forward strand.
TCTGACACGCGACACTTCATCTTCTCCCTCCTGCTGTTGACATTTCCTGCATCCACACACGCGCTTTCTTTCACTCTTTTTGTCTACCGTTGTGTTCGTTCTCCGCGTCTCTTCCTCCTCCCGACTCCCTCTGTTGCTGCCAGGGCGGATGGAAGCTTTCGGTGACATGTGTTCCCTGTGTAATAAAAAAAATCACAAACCTGTCCTGACACGAACTATGTTGCACAACGAAACACATGGACAAGACCTTTCATGTTAAAAATGTGTTTTGTATGAAGAGTTGCTTGTAAAGAAGATGTGTCAGGGTGCAGAAAAGAAAATATACTTTTAAATAGTGTTTTGTTATGCTATCATTGCTTCAGTTACCACCTATTAAAGGAATTATTTGACATTTTGGGAAATATGCTTACTCGCTTTCTTGATGAAAGTTAGATGAGAAAGCTGATAGTAAATATGAAGCTACTGCCAGCAGCTGTTTAGCTTCTAGCAGAAAGACTGGAAACGGGGAAACAGGCATCATGGAATTTACTGCGCTCTGCCAAGAAATAGCGTGGACATCACAGAAACCAACAGCATACACTTTTGAACAGATGAGATTTAACCTGTTAATCTGTGAACATTGGACAGAGTAGGGTCCGGTTAGCTGTTTTCCACCTGTTTCCAGTCTTTATGATAAGCTAAGCTAACTAGCTGCTGCATGTAGCCTTACCCAACCATACATTACAGGTAGTGTAGGGAATCCTTCATTATTCTAACCAGGGTTTGTATTCCAACCCCGCTTTTATTGGTGCAGTTGGTGAGAGGCAGGGGTAGATGATGGTAGTGTGGCAATCGGCAGTTACATGTGGCATCTAGGCCTGTGGTAGCATTGTAGCAGCTAACAATAGCTGAAGCGGTGGTAGTATAGTATCTTAGCAGTTAGTATTGGCATCGAGCAGTTAACATTAACAGCATAGGTGAATCTAGCTTTATTGTCTTCTTCTGTTCCTCTTAGCAAGTAGCGGTTAGCATTTAGCATTAGCTAAATGGTAGCATCGGAACTGCATTATCTTCTTCAGTTCTTCTTAGTGGTTAGCATTAGCATTAGCTAAATGGTAGCATCGGTACTGGCCACTACCTGGAGCATCTCTGGGTCAGTTGAACGTGGCGGTGCTGTTTGGATTGTGTAGGAGCAGTGTGAACTGGCACTAGGGGGGGTGACTCTGGGACGCCGGAGTTCACCGCCTAGCCTGGAGGTGTAGTGGGACTAAGTAGGCGAAACACTGTTGAAGGGAGGTTTCCACCTGATAACCCCTAGGGACTTGTTAGGAATCACTGCTCTTTGGCAGGTATAGAGGCAGATTAGAGCTCCAAGGTTCTTCACTGAGAATGAATCCTCTTTTTGAGCACAAGTATCTTGTGTTTAAATTAACTAACATCTGAGTTTTTTGGTTCTGAATCAAACCAAATTGATAATTTGACTAATATTGTGCATTATTAAAGAGTATATAATTTGTTAGAAAGGTGCATAATGAAGCACAAATTCTTGTTGTTTGTTGGTGGGCTTATTTAAAAGAAGTAAGCTATATTTTCCTGACAATCTGTGCTCAATTAGGCTAAAAAAAAAGGTTTCTACTTGATGCAGAAGCGGATATGAATCCTCCGATAAGAAGGCAAACAGACATGTTTCCTAAACAGCTGGACTATTAAAATAGCTTTCTGTTCTTTACTAACACACACACACACAGACATGAGGGCGCTTGCCTCTGGCCTGAACACAATAATGTCCAACTCGCCTGTAAATAAACTGATGTTAGTGAAGCTACAGAGCAATTCAGCTAATGTTCCTCTCGAATGATGGAATATAAACAGAGAGACTAAAACATGTCCTCTTGCCAACAGAACCACAACTTCTCTCTTTTTCATCTTCCCTGTTCGGTTCTTCACATTCAGTTGCCACATGAGAACATTTTAAAAGGGGCATTAAGTGATCGATGGCTTTTATTAACCTCTACTGGTGCCCGGGAGGTATTACAGCAGCATAAACACAGCATGCCTCCTCTATGGCTCAAGCAACATAAAACTAAACAGTAGTTTGCAAATTTGTCCTGAGCCCTGGCAGGTTCATTATTTGAGTTGCTTCAAATGGAGTTCATTTGTTCTGTGCATACACCTGTGGGTTATGTCTCTGCTGATAGATTGAAGCATACATACATGCATGCATAAAAACTTACCCTCATATATCGTTAATAATACAGAGTAACACTGCTTCTTTTTTAGGAATATCGTCTCTCCTTCCTTTTTAAATTTTTCCTTCAGGTTAATGACAACAGAGAAGAAACAGCAGCTCAAGCTGAGCACACCTTCAACTGCCCTCATCACTGCAGTCCACCATTAATGTGTCAAGTTTCCAGTCGCTACAGACTCGTGGCCAGTTCAAACACAGTCTTTGTTGTTTTAACGGTCACGTGTTTTCTTTCCAAAAACAGCCACATGTCAGTCTGTGTCCGAAGCGTTCTGGATGCAAGATTCACCAAAAACGCTGTGATTTTTGCTGATTAGAAAGTCCTATGCTGAGGTCACGTCAATCATAAAAAAATCAAATGAAATGATTTCATGTTTTCTCTGTGAGTCAGTGAGTAAGAACCAGGAGGTGACTGTCAAAGCAGCAGCTGTGTCAGCTTCCCTCAGGATAGTTAATGGTCACATATCATTCTTGAACACTTGGACATTTGTTTCTATAGTACATACAGTATGTAAGAATAAAACCTTGTTTCATTAATGCTTTCCATTCTTATTTTTCCAGTTTTCTTATTTTCTCGGCATTTTGAAACTTTACAAGCTCTTGAAATCCATCTTTCACTCTTTTCCCAAGTCTTTAAAATGTTCTCACAATACTGAGTGCAGCACTTTAAACATCTGAGGAGCTGCTGTCAAATATACGAATATTATCTGCGCCATAGTATATTCATACTGAATTAGATGTGAATCTTGATTGGTGGTGATTTTATATCCGAGCGACTCAGGAGGGTCAAACTATTAAATTTGATTTCTTGAAGTTATGTAACATGTTGAAATACTGAATTTATTGTATTCAGAACATCAATGACTCAATTAAAAATGTATAAAGAACAAAACGTCAGCGACGTCAGTCTCATCAGCACTTGATTATACTGTATTATTTTACATTTTATTTCATTTGCATTTAGTAAAAAATCTCTGTCAGATGACTTGGTAGGAGTTTGTTGACACTGGTCAGGAATCTACACTTTTCCACGTTTGCAGCTAAATGGAGAAAAGCACCTAGCTGCATTAGGCAGAGGGGCTAAAAGGTCTAAAAATGTTAATTTAGTGTAAGATGTGCACTCTCAAATAACAGCAGCTGTTTTCATCTGCTCAGAGTGCACTCAAGAGATTCAGCTCGACATCAGACCCTGTTAAATCTGTACACACTTGATTTGTTATTATGAACATAAACAAAGGAGAAACTGTCTGATTTCTGAGGTTTGGGGAGCAGCAGTGGACAGAAAAAAGGTTTTCTAAAGTGCTCCTCCAAACTGTAGCTGAGTGACCAGTTACCATGAAAGTTTTTGTCAAGGAGGGCAAGAGAAATCTTTGTGTATACTACTTCTCTCCTTAGATCTGCACAGTGTGACTGGAACTCAAAAAAATAAGATTTTTATAAGACTTCTTATAAGACAAGATTTTATTGGAGGTCTTATCCAATGATTTTCATGCTCACTTTAAATTATTGATGAAGTCAAACTGTTCAGTATATGTACATATTTCTTATTTCAATGGATTGCCTTTGAAAGAAGTTGTGTTAAAGGAACAGTTCAACATTTTGGGATGCATGTTTATTCACTTTCTTGCAAAAACATTTGAGGATTAGGTTGATACAACTCTCATGTTAGTAATGACATATGTGAAGCTACAGTCAGGAGTCTGTTGATCTTAGCTGAGCACAAAGACTGGAAACAAGGGGAAACAGCTAGCCTGGCACTGTGTAAAGGTAACAAAATGAACCTATCTGCACCTCTCAAGCTCACTAATTACCATTGCTTTTACCAGCACTAAACTCACAGGAGCTTAAAGCTAAGATGGACAGACAGGTGTCATCTTGGGAATTACATCTCCAACTATTTGTTACTTTCATGACTTTAAGCTGACTGTCAGTCTGTTGGTGCTCTTGGACATCCCCACTGAAAACCATCATCATCATCATGAAGGCAATCAAGAGGCCTCAGATACACAAGCAAGTAGAATAGGGATTGTCAACTGGTGGCCCGCCAAAGCTTTCTGTCTGGTTCAAAGAATATTCATGAATTCAGAAAATGTCCACAGCTAATGTTCCTCACCCGTGGAAGAGGCCCAGTCTGTCCTGAGAGTGATCGTGGATTAGCTTCCCAACCTCTGTCAACGAGCCCAAAAGTCTGGAATTCATACTTCACCCGTTCTACAGAATCGATTATTCTCCAACTCCATGCTCTCTACTCAGTGGACCCACCATCAAACCTCTACGCTCCCAGGCTGGACATTCCCTGGAGCCGAGAGCAGCAAACAGGACGGACTGTGGGAGGTAAGCATGGAGTTCTCGTTATGGATTTTTAGGAGTCTGTTCACACTGATATAGGTGAATAAACACAACATTTATTTTGCAGGACAGTGAAAATATTAAACAATAATAGCTAACTATCCTATGACCCTTGGACAAACATAGCTGAGGAGCCCTGATGTTGGACTCGACGTTGACGTGCAACAATATGAGGATAAGAGACAAAACCATCTGATCCAACATATTCACCCATGCATCTGAGTGCAATTAACGGTGGTAGGTGAACAACAGTGACAGATTTATTTTCGGTCTAGGCTTAACAAGTAAACATAAAGGCTGAGAACATGATATAGGTCACCAAGCTGATGCCGGCACGAGACAGGGTGCACACCGATGGAAAACGTGAGCAGACTCGTGAATAATTCACGTGTCATGTAAAGGGATAGCTCTGAGATCTCATGCACAGAAAGGCCTCGTCCTGGAGCTCCAGGACATACGTTGGGCTGTCGGTGAAGATGAGGACATAGAAGCCGAATGAATAGAGAGGACTCCCTCTGACGCATTGCAGGTCTACAGATTGAATAATCTACTGCAAAAGTAAATATCTGAAGTTCTGACTAATGACTACTGTTATAAAAGACACATGACCGCAGTCAGGGAAAGGGCTGTTCAGGGAAATAAAGACTTCATCATGTATTGATGCAGCTGCCTCAGATCATCAGTTTCTGACCCATTTCAACGCTGTCTCACAGTGTTTTTTAAAATACACACCAAGCCTGATTACGTCGTTGTTCACATCAACACTTTGAAAACTGCTTTCTTAGCTCATAGTTAATTTAAGGCAAATAGAACAACTTCAATTATTCTTTAGATTTAGGTGAAAACAACTTCACTACAGTTGAGGAAAGATTCTTAACTCAAGATCCTCTCGCTGTTTTTTCCCCCAGAGATCTGAATGGCATGTCTCAGTTTTTCTCACTATATGACTGCTTGTAACCACATGACTGAAGCTCCGCACTTGGGTCACATGATGACAAATCCTTTTGCTGGAAGACCATAAAAGTTGTTGGGTGAAAGCTCTGGGAAAAAACAGTAAACAGAGTTGTTGATGTGTTCAGATTTTTTAAAATTGTGAGTGTGTTAATTTTGAGTTCAATTTAACAAACCACAGATGTTTGGAAACGTTTCTCAAGACAGAACATTTGACTATTTTTAGGGATCATCATGAGATCTACATGAAATGGAAATATGATTTCTTGATTTTCATAGTGTGCCACAGAAAGCCCTGTGTTGATATGATTGTCTGCTGTCTTTGGTTGTCGGTTCTATATGTTTCAGTTCTGTGGCCAAGCGACATCCAGCAGCTTTGCATTGTGTTCATTAACTATTAATGAGGTCGATTAATTATTTACCAGTTTGTCCTTGTTAGCTCTGACCACAGTGATCTTAAGGTATATGGGTCTCACTTCAGCATGATGTCACCCTGGGCCTATTTAACATGAGCGCCTCACACACACGTGCACAGGTAAGCAGGTTCGCTCATGGAAGGATGCATACAGTGACACCAAAGACTTCCTGTTATTGTGATACGTCAAAGATACGCCTCTCAACTCTCACAACAACAAGTGATTAACTCTGTCACCCAGCTCGCACTACTACGACCAGCGGAGGTGAGGACAGAGCGAGCATCGTGGCCTCCGAATGAAACGATGATACTGAGCTGCAGCTACAACCTGCAGTGACAGATAGAATCTGTTTTCACCTACACACTCATTCAGCTTCCTCCATTCATACGAACACACACCGACATGAATGAACTGGTTCACACAGGCCAGAAAAGCGGGACACATGGAAGGTTTTGGAACTGAGTTCCCTAGGCTAAATTATAATAATAGTAAATATTATATATTGAAACATTTTGAATTTATCTGTATCTTTTTATGACTTTATCTTCTTTCATTTAAAAAACAGTGAAGCTGGGGTTATAAAAATGCTCGAAGATATTGCAAAATTTATAAAATACATATGCTAAATAATCACTGCAAAAGAAATTCAATCCATCTGTTCTAAACTGCAGGAGCTGAAGAATGTTACGAAAGAGACTCACACACACACTCACCTCCCACTGACCCAGAGCAAGGAGCTGAATTTGAATATCAAACACACACACACACACAAATTATATTTTACATACAGATGGAAATGCATGCATGCACATGCAACACAGAAACACACACACTTGCTTAGACCAAGCCAAATACCACTTGCTGTGCTGAGATTCCGACTCTGGCATAAAAACACAGTCACCTTCAGCTGTGTGTTTGTGTGTGTGTGTGTGTGTGTGTGTGTGTGTGTGTGTGTGTGTGTGTGTGTGGGAGAGAGAGAGTGTCCACTGGCACACAAACCCGACTGGCATCCAAGCAACTGCTTTTGACCAACGGTGGAAACTATTTGTGAATGAGACGCTGAATCCTAAGACACACTCACGCACACATACATACGCGTGGACGCACGGACGCACACACACACGCGCACACACACATGCGAGTTTGCAGAATGTCTGCAGGAACATACAGATATACAAATATACATAAGCAGACACACACACACTGAAAGGCATGCACATAAACACTGACAATGAGACTTGTACGCTGAAACACACTTGCCTGGCTGAAACACACACTGCATCCAAATGGCTGGTTTGTGCAGACATTATGTCTTAAGTGCACGCGCACACACACACACACACACACACACACACACACACACACACACACACACACACACACACACACACACACACACACACAGACCCTTGTCCTGAGACAGCCCTCTCAGCAGGGAATGGGACAATTTCGTTCTGTCTATAAAGGCTGCTTTGTGTCCTGACTATCTGCTAAACACACACAAACACACCTAATGACTGCTTTGTGTCCACATTTTAAGACACACTCACACATCAACACAGAGACCAGCTGCTTTGTACCCTCATTATGCCGCTGTTAGGCTCAGGCTACTTGGGATTGCAAACACGGGCCAAGCAGATGTCCACTGGCCTTATAGTGCTGACGGCAGTCAGACACACACGCAGATGGATGTGTGTAAAGACACACTCTCCCCTCTCTGCTGTACGCTGTGTAAACTGAGCATTTGTTGTGTTTTTTTCCAGGTAAATACATGGATCCTCTCATTGACAGGAAGTGAGGCATTGCACACTTCCAGCGAGGAGACATCTTTGTCTGAAACAGGAGAAAAAGACACAAATTACAACATGTGGCACTTCTGCGCCGTCTGATTGAGAAAATAAGTAAAAGTCTACAGCTGCACTAGCAGCTCTGTGAGCCTCTAATGCTCACTGTGAAGAACACCGAGCTGTTAGACAGATCAACCAAAGGGTTACACAAAATTAAATTCTGACCTGATGATAGCGCAGATGAGTCAGGGAATCATCACAGAATTTTTGCATTGCATAACAACCCTTCCAACAGCTGTGGCGACATCTCTAAAGCACAAATGTCCACCTCATGGTGGCGTTACGTGAAAAGTCAGCACGATTCATCATCTGGGAGAATTTCATGGCAATGCTGGACCAAATTCGGTCGACTGACTGACCAACCAACGCTGCCACTAATGGAGAGACGGCATTGTCACAGCAAGCAATACTGCCGTATTGATACATTTTCTCCATAAATGTCACAAAATAATGCAACTGAACTGGTGTAAACTATGTAAATTACAAATTAAGTGTAAATGAAACCTTTTCTGATACCTACTATGTCATCTAGTGACTGTTTTTGAGCGTTCGGACCTTCTTTGTGTGACTGTGACCACTGGACTCTATTGGCAGAAGAATGCAAATTGTTTGATTGATTTGAATTGATCTTTCTTTTCTGTGCTGTGCTACAAGCCTCTGCACTGTGTAATCTATTAGTTTCATACATTTTTATTTATGAAACTAATAGATAAAACAAGGAAATGGAGTTCAGTTCAAGTCTGTTTTGCCACATTTAAAGCAAAGTGCCTAAACTGTTCAGCTAATTGCAGCTAATGTCTGTAAAGTTGGTACATTCGCTGCCTGTGGCGATAAACAAAGAGTGCAAAAAACAATTCCAGTGGTCAAATACAAAGTGAGGAAAAAAAAATAGTTTAATGCTCTGATTGTAGAAATAGGAATTAGATTTTATTTAAACAAGATAAGACAAAATATCTTTTACATTCTCTTCTCTTTGACTGTCAGGTTTGTCATTATTGCTCTGTGCTTCGTTTCCCCTCAACACACGTCCCATCGATTACAGAAGTTTTACATACTGATAAGATTACGTGACCATGCCATACGTGGATGAGTCACCCAGAATATAGAGGGATGTGGGCAGCACCGGAGGCAGCGAAACCAACAACGAAGCGCGGCACCGCGCATCAGATGTACGAGAGAGCCAACAACAATGCAATACTGTCGCCCGCCGCTGACGCTCATAATCCCGTTTGCTCATGAGTCACGAAGAGGGCAAAGAAGAACAAGAAGAAGAATGAGAGCGAAGCACAAAAGCTTCGGCTTCTGTGTTGAGTCAGTGCTCTGTTGTTTCTTCTTCTGCTGCCGTGATGACTGAATGTGAATCTCTGTTAAATCTGAGTCACTCTGACGCTTTTATGTGGCTTCTGGCCGGACGGAAAAACGATTTGACGTTGAACAAAGCGTCCTTTTCTTTCCCCTGCAACGACTGTGTGAAACGATTGACGTACTTCAGAGTCGGTCCACGCCCACTCGGCACGCATAGTTTTTCATGACACACTTTTAGCTGCTCGCCGAGTCTCAGTGGGTTCACCATCTTATCTTTGTCGTCATCTTCGCAACATATTTGCATATGGACTGAAGGAAGGAGTTGAGGAAGTCAGTAAAAATGAGCATGTGGTTTTGACTTTACCAGACAAAAACCCTGCAGAGAATTCTCGTATTTGAGAGTTTCATGGCAGGGTAGGATGTGAAATACCAGATATGGGCCAGATTCAGCCCACAGAGGCCATGAGATCGGGGTGAAAATCTTGGAACCAGAGCGGGTGTCCTCAAAATCTCAGCGTTATAACGGGAAGTTGCTGTAAACAGCTAACTACTTCCAGGTTTTTGTGCACACCATGCATTCAGCTGCGCTCAGCGTGAGGGGTTTTAGGAATTTAAAGGTCAGAGAAAGTAGACTTTTCTTTAAGTACGTGAGAATAGGTTTGCTGATCTGATCCCATCACGTGCAGCCACACATCACACATTCCTCTTCCCGCTTGGCACATCGAGTGTTCTGACCACCTACATGATGAGTTCAACCACAGCACCACGAGTCCTGACAGACGGCACACTAGATGCATCACCACCTAATTTCTCCGACACCACAGTTGCCTCTGGGGAGACAAGACAAGGTGAACGGAGTGGCCAGGTAGCGAGGAGACAACTCGATCCATCCTGGGCTGCTGTCCCGTGGAAGGGCACCACGGGCTGCTGCCGGAGCCAGACGGGACCTGATGTGCTTTTTCCCCGAGTCGCCTCAGGGAGCTGCAGCATGGCTGGACTTTCTGATGAGGACAGGACTACTTTGCTGTTCATTTCACATCCTTAGATGCAGTTTTTTTTAGTTCAGTTTTTTCCCACCACGATTTGAGATTGTGAGATTGCTTTCTGTTCCTCTGGTGATCTGTTTGTGGTATTTTAGTTTTTTAAATGCACTTAAAGTGAGACGACATTTAATCAAAGATTGTGTGAATGTCTAATTAGTTGCAGTTCTCTAGTTTAACAGACCGGCTCAGTTATATTGATCACTGTGTTTACCTCAGCCCTGTTAATTATTACACCAAATCAATAATGCAGTTACCTGCAGCCATATGTATATGCAGTTACAGCCTAATCATAGTTTTACTAATATTAAGCAATATTAAGCAAATTAATTTATACCCACAACTTTATTCTTTACCATTATTTATTATCTTTTTTCAGATTGTAAGCTACATATTGTAGATCTTATAAATACTGAAGCGATGAGTCGATAAATCGATTACAGTGATGTTAGATTTGTGAATGAATCATTCTTTTTGAATGCTTCTGTATGGTGCACTTGTGCATAAAGAGCCAGGTTAACTTACGATTCAGAGGGAAGTCATTCGTTCTGCATGCACCCAATGAGCAGAAGACCGAGCGAGCCAGACTTCGGCATCGGGCTGTCGGAACTCTCCGAGTCGAACGTTTGCAGTAACCGCTGGGCTGAGGAGCCTATTTAGATCCATAAAAGTTTGTGATGGGCTTTGTTTGTTTGTGTTTCCATGATTTTGGCATTTAGCAGAGTTGTTTATCTATTACACTAAAAAAGCTAAGAGAGCTCGTGGAACGTAGTGAACTTACCAACAACTGCAACTGCAGTGTTTTGGAGAAATCTGACGTCGATTTCGGACCCGCAAGTTTAAAACCTTTCATTTAGTGAAAGCTTTAGGAAATGTTTGATATGTCTTTATTTATACTGTTTTTATTCCTATTTGTCTAATCCTATTCATTTTATTGTCTTTATTTCTGCTGTGCTCATGTCCTTGGCCTTTTTCTCATTTTATCTGCTCTACTTGGTTTTATTTTTTCTTTTGTAAAGCACTTTGCAGCATTGTTAGTTGTGAATAATTGATAATATTGATTGAATAACTGGCAGGTGAAGCTACAATGAAAACAGTTGTTAGTCGCAGCCTAAAACAGGCTAATACATGGTTTTAAATAAAGCATATGCAGGCATTATTAGTCTTTGTAAGTACAGCTGTTTAGTGGAGTCAGTTTGCTGTCTGCAGCAATACACAGCACTAACGTGACAGAGTGTATTATTTGCAAAGGCACAAGGTTTATACTGTATGCAATGTTTACATGCTTTGAACTGCCTCGTTTAATCCATCTGTTTTTCATTTCAGCATTTAGAAAAAAAAAAAGGGAAGAATTTCACATCCTGGAAGTCATCTTGTTCCCTGAGAGGCTGAATGACAGAAGGATTAATGAGCATACTGTACATTCCCCAACAGTGATTCCCAGATATCAGAGACTGCTCCTCCAAAGTAATCCTCTTAGTGATGAGATCTGAGGCTTCATTTCCTAACAGAGAATCAGGGGGAAAAATGTGCTGGAGTTCAACTTCACATGTACACTGGACCTGAAGCGTTGCGTCTGAAGTATACAGTACTTTTCAGATTTGAAAAAGTATGTGGTTTTTGAAGTTTCTGAATATGTTTATTCTGCCACCGGCAGCTGGTTTCAGTTGACAGCTCTGTTGACCGGCGACTGCTTCTGGCAGAGTTCCACAGCAGTTTAACAGATGTTGTTGTATCTGTTACCAAGCAAATACTGACAGACATCTTTGATCTACTCAAATGTACTTGCAGGATCTGTGGATGCTCTGTCTAATGATAGCTGTTCTGTGCGTGCTGATTTATAATATGTGAATTTAGTTTTTCTGCTGGTTTCACGGCTAACTCTGATAGCAGTGAACTGGCTAACCAAGTATCTAAAAGTAATGAACTACAAGGCAAAGTAACTTTTGCATTACTTTTTGCCTCAATTCTCTTATTAATGCACATGTAGCTACAATGAAAAGCAAGCTCACTTTGCTTGAACTGTCCTGCACCACCATTAGACCATAAACTGGGAAATCTGGGGAAAAAGGCTGCATTTTTCTGCTATCCTCTGCAGTTCACTATTTTCAGGTAACACAAATGTAATGAATAACAAGTTCATTTAAATTTCAGTAATTGGCTTATTTAAGTTTAAAAACTAATGTTTCTTCTTGTCCATGTCAGAGTGCTAATTCTCTGAAGAATTACGAACACGGCGTGATGAATCCGATCTCTTTTACTTCATGCAGCATTGAGAGAAGAATAGTCCAAAGCGTTCTGTCACACTTTCAGAGTGTTCACCTTCTATAGTGATACGATTGGCCATTCCCTTGAAGACTTCCTCAATCAAGCATCTGTTCAGTGTTAACCAAATGACCCTGTTGTTATAGATGCTATCTGTCAGCTGGCCTTCAGTGAACCTCACCTAACGATCTAACAACTTTGGTTCAGGAATTACAGTAATGTGTTTCATTACTTCCAACACTGCTGCTGGAAGACATTCATAAGTGGTTTACTATTACCCTGAACCTTTTTGGACATGACCTGGACGGGTACCCCATAGTACAAAGTCTGTCTAATGTCTGATTGAGCCCTTGTGTGAATTGAGCAGGTCGTTGTCTGGAGAGTCCACGGTGAGCGAGTGGGCGTGTTGATGACATTGAGAGGAATGTAACTGCATGAACTCCTTTCTGCTTGTCTGTATATTGCTTTCCACTGTTTATTGATTGCAAATACATCAACATGCTTGTATTAATGATATCAATGCAAAAACAGTCATTATTGCGGTTGGGTCCTCCTCTTGCACGGTCTACCGTGGCGCCACCCCTCGCCCAAACCAAACGGACTGTTTCCAGTAAGTGAAAACACATCCCAGTCAGACAAATGTGCTGCATGTGTGAAAGGGCAACTCCGAACAATGTCTGGACCTGATTCTGTGGAGACATATGAGAAAACAGCTACAGTGTTGAAATCAGTTGTTCATGTGAAAAGTGAAAGAAATATTTTAGTCAAAAATCAAATAATTATGAATGTGGACCCTTTATGTTGGGATGGTGAGTGCAGGAAGGGCCTCACGCAGAACCACACACACAAAGTGCTGTTTGCACAGTGTCGCCCATACAAACAACTCAACTGTATGTTGTGCAATGGAAAAATACCCACCCAGCAGTCAGGGTGTCTGGGAGGAAATGTGACATTATGGAGATGATGATAGTGATTAACATGATTTTCACTTTGCAAAAATGCATTGTTTGTCTTCCGTAGGTGGAGACTCCTGGACGTGTGAGAGCATCCGAGTGGGTGAGTGAAAATTCAGGAGGAGAATTAACGGGTTGCATTCCTTTTAAGAGCAAACCTGCAGTGGGTTGTACTCATCTTTTTAACAACTGCAGGTATCTTTATGAATGCGTGTGCAAATATGCCTGTTTGCGCTACACTGCATGCCTGTTTATCTGAACAGAAAAATGTGTTTGACAGCCTCTGAGCTGGTGTGCAAATAACAACTGCAATATATACAGAATGCTTCCACATCGTCAAGTTATCCAACCATAATAAACGTCAGGTTGCCATCATAATGAGAAGGTTTAACCACCAGGTATTTCATCTTAAACACTGGTCTGTAATGAAGTTAAATGTGTTTAGTTTTTCTATTGATGTGTGTGTCCACCTGTGTGCACTCAGAGTGTTTACACTCCAGTCAAGTCATTTAGCCGAGGTGTTCGGCGGGGATGACTCTGATATGCCAGTCGCTGCAGCGAATTGACGTGCATGCATGAGTTTGTGTGCCAAGGCGTATTTGCAGAAAATGTAAAAACAAAAACACATGTTTCACGGGATAATTATCTACTGTTCTATTTCCTTGGGCGGTTTTTCTGAAAAGACCAAAGAGTCTCACACAAGAGTGTACATGTCTCTGACGCACACATATAGATAACCGCCTGGAGCTATCCACCTTCTCATTCACTGGAACATCACTTTGTGCGTTACGACACTGAATGTGTTTGTTTTTGTTGTTGCCAAGTTGTCCGAGTTCTTTAAAAAAAAATTCCAGGTTACATCAGAAATTTCTAAGAGCCGACACGAAAAATTTGCACAAAGCTGACTGAGTCCACTTTATACTGTGGATTGCCGAAACCTTTTTGTGAAGCAAAGATTTCTAAGGCAACGACTTTGTTATTGTGAATTTATTCATGCCGGTCTGCTCTGGTCCGAACAAAGACAAGGTCGGTATTTATTGGATTCTCACTACATGAGGCAAAACCCTTTCCCCATCGTGGTGGGATGCTGCCACCACCACGCTGCGCTGTAGGGTTGGTATTAGCCAGGTGATGAGAAATACCTGGTTTTGTAGCACCTGGATTTTAGGCTCCACGGTTACATTTTTGTGTCATCAGATGAAACTCCAGGGATGCTGTCAGGACTTTTACTCAGGTGTGGCTTCTGTCACAAAGGTCTGACTGACGGATTGCTTGTGATGCCCATTCGAGAGGCTTGTTTGGACTTCTTGGCCAAATGACTGACTCTACAACCCTGATTTTAAAAAAAAACTGGGACGCTGTCTAAAACATAAATAAAACAGAATGCAACAAACTAACTTGCTAATGTTTTTTTTTTTATATACATATACTGAATTAAAAACAGGACCATCGTCGTTCACAAGCGAGGATGGAGCGAGGTTCACCACTTTGTGAACACATGACTGGATAAAGGATGTTACTGCAGTACATCTGCTCAGGAACACTTTATAAAACTGCTGTCGGTAAACACAGTTTGTTTGCAAATGACTGCATTCTGTTTTTATTTATGTTTTACACGGCGTCCCAGTTTTATTTTAATCAAAGATGTCTATAAAGGCTTGGTGGTTACAGACTTACATTTTCCTCTGATGGAGGAAAACCATTGAGACTCTTCCCCAGAGGTTGCACAGGTCTATGGAGAGTTCCTTGGACTTCATGGTTTGGATTTGGTCTGACAAGCACAAGCACTTTCGGGACTTTATATACGCAGGTGTGCCTTTTTAAATCAGGTGCAGTCAGTGGAATGGAGCTTTTTCACTGCAGACATTTTGATTTGTGACTGCAGGAAAAGCACAGGTGAAACAAATGTCATTAACAATGGGCTCAGCCACATTAAGTGTGCCAGTCACCCTCTCAGTCGGAATGAGCAACACCTGGACTGGAGCCAAAGTGAGCTGTGAAAAAGGTCTATTTACCAACAGGAGAACTCCAATCAAGTTGTGCAGATATCTCAGTGATAATAAACACAAACAGGAGATTTTGTTCTTTTTCTTTTTGCCCTGGACTCCAGCACAGGTGTTTTCACACAAATAAATTAGCAAAATATTCAACTACTAAGCACTTGTCATTATGGGATATTCTCTGTGGACAGATGACAAACAAAGTAAATTTGATCCATTTTAAATCAAATCTATGAAACAATACAGTACAAAATGTGAAGAGGTCAGAATATTTTCCAGCAAATACATCCTTACACATGCATTCCATTATACATAAAAGTCTGTGGCATGGTCTCACTCCTTATAACTTCCTTCCTGCAGGAAGTAGAGCAGAACTCTCATTTCCTCTTCCCCTCTCTCCATCTTTCTCTCTCTTTCACACACACACATTCACACACAAAGTCCACCTCACGTGCATCCACACTCATCAGCCTCTCCTTCGTCCCGGGAGAACTCGGCTTTGAGTGCACGATCATCAGGCTCACATGCTCATGCCGTCCGCTTCCCTGCCTGCACACACAGCTTATAGATTATTGCCTGCGAGCGTGTTCATCATCTCTAAGCGCACCCCACGCAGTCTCACGTGCACTCTGCTGAGCCTGTCCTCTCTTGTACCCCGTATCGCCCTCCATCTCCCTCAGGGAATCTTGGCATCGCCACAATATTCCTCTTCTGCTTCATACTGCTGCATTTTCTTCTGTTGCTTTTCTGTCCTCTCTCGACATTCATATCGCCCACGATATGCCTTTCCTTTGCCTTTTTTGATTTATTTCTCACCTATTTTAAAAATCCATTGTAAGGACATGTCAACAACATGCCACAGTGAATAAGGATCAGTGCCCAGCAAAGTATTCAGATCCTTTACTCAAGTAAAAGTATGTAATCAGGGAAAAAGTACTTGGTGCTGTGCATGTTTCAAGTTGACTTGACTGCTTCATATACTGTTGGCTAGTTTAATCTACAGCAATGCATCATATTCTATAAGATCATCACATATTTTATAACACTAAATCCTTCAGTTTATCAGAAAAATCAAATATTACCACATTTGGATGTATGTATACATGATTTTGACTGGACAGGGAGGGTATGAAAAATTGTAATCTGAAAAGTAGCTAGTAACTAAAGCTGAATGTAGTGGAGTAAGAAGCGTAATGTGTAGGCAAGTAGAAGTATAAAGTTGCATAAAATGGAAATACTCAAATGAAGCACCTTGAATTTGAACCTAATTGCAGTTCTTGAGTAAATGTACTTAATTACCCTCCACCACTGAAGGCTGGCTTCTGATATCGTGGCGTGCATTTCATCAGCTGGGATCTGATGTCTTTGTTTGGATCTTATTTTGTGGCATTTCCTGTCTCCATTGGTCCGTACGGTTTGTTTTGCCCGCAGGTCTGTGCCAGTACCAGTTGTTTGTTCACCTGGTAAAAATTATTTGAGTTGTTGTAGTGAGCTCAGGAAAAAAAAAACAGATAAATGTGAGGAATATAAACATATTTTCTGTAAAATCTTTTATTCATTCAACAAAAGAATCCAAAACTGTCAAAAGTGAAAACACAAGCAGCCATACAGTAACTGTTCCTCAATTAAATTCAGTCTAGAATTGACAGAATCACAATTTGAAGAAGGAATTATCTGATCAGAGAAATTGCAACCAGTTTACAACAGTTACATTCCCTGCACATAGACGTACTGGGAGAAATCTAGGGTTCAGTGTTTTGCACTCTCTGACAGGTGGACAGATGGATCAAGGTATTCAGTTCCAACTTGCAAGACATGAAGGTTTTGCTGCTCTGTGCTACACAGACACATTTTACTTTGTGCCAAAAAAGTGTCAGTTTAAAAAGTTTAAAAGTTTATTGTGTAAGCTGAATTGTGTCCAAAACCTTGACTTTTGTCCTTCTGGATGTGAATTATTTGCTCCTGACATTGCGATTCTTCATTTTGATAGAGTAATAAAATACAAAAAAATATTTGAACGCTTTGCTGTGAGTTTTCTGGTATTTTGTCTTTATTTGACGTTTGGCCATAGAACGATGGGAGAGAGAGGTGGGTGGGGGAAGGAGAGAGGGGCCTGGTGACTTCTTCACTTACAGTAGGATCAATAAAGACAAATGAAGATTATGAGATCATTATCATCTATTAAAAGCAGGAGCAGAGGAATGAATGTGGTGCGTGTACAAACACTTTGGTTTGGACCAAGTGGTAATGCAGTAATGCTGGAAATGTAGATAAGAGTTTGCTTCACTCATTCAGATGTACGAGGACAGATTCACTTCACTTGTTGCTTAACACTCAAACGAACACAGAAGAAACAGACTGTTTCACTGCTGTCAAGTTTGATTTATTAAGACAAAAGCCAAGAGGCTGCATGTTTGATGTGCATCATGTGGACGGATCTAAGTAAGCAAGGGTTCTTTTTATTGTGGTGATTATTTGTATACTTCAATATGCTAAGAGAGTGAGCTAATTCAAAGGGAACACACTGAATCAGTTGTAATACTGTCTTCACCTGTCAGGTCCAGTTTGGGTGAATAATAGAAGCACTGACGCTGGTTGTCTTCCTGCCTTTTAGATTAGACGGAGGTGATACTTGAAGCAAAGGCAATATTCAAAAGTCATTCTGGTTTTTCAAGTAACCACACAAAATCTTTGAACTAACCATCTTAGAACCGGACTGTCCCTCTTCAAAGCATCTGGACCTTAATTACCACGGCTCTGTACTGCTATGTGTCTCAGACTGGGTTCCTACCAGCATCTGCCTTTCAGAACAAACAAGTGTCAGTTAGTTCTGCCCTCTCATTCAGCCAGTCAAGTACTGTAATGTATAATTAATATGGTTGAAATATAAATACTATCATGAGTTACCCTGCAATACTCAGTCCTAACCTTGTATGAATCATTTCCTTTGATATTCATTCAACAGCAGTGTTTCCCCTGTAATTGTACAGGGCTGGCAGGTCACCAGGTCAACGGGCACCCCTGCCAGGCCACAGAAAACCTTACATCTAATGATAAAAAAAAACATCCATTCATTGAGAAATCAATGATTTGCGGTTGTGGGGGCTTCTGTGCAGCGCTGTTCCAACACATGAGTCAACCTCTGCCTTGCTGCCTGGAACAGTCCTGATGTGATGGCATTGCCACTACCAGTGTATTCCCGATATTCATTCATTCATGATGTAATGTAGACTTTGAAGGAATTTAACAGAAGATATTAAGTGCATTCTTTGTCAAAATGGAAGTTATCACTATGCTGACGTGTGATTCCAGTCAATAGCGTCCAATGAGAAACATGCTGTCATCACTGACAGACTGTTCTTATAGAGGAGAACAGATCACCTGAAGCTCAACAGCAGCAAAACCAATGAGCATGCGCTGGACTACAGTGCTGCACATACAGGTGTTGCTGCAAAGAAGCTACAAATTGTAAAACGTGGATCTTCAACCCTGCAGCACAGAAGATCTGTACAGTGACCACAGTTTCAAGATGGGCATCCACCACTTCAGTATCTGACCACATGTGAAATATAGCTACAATCTCCCCTTCTGTTCCTGATTTATTGTGTTGAAAACTGTCCAGAAAAGTCTTTTTGCTGAACATTACGATGTTGCCGTGAAGTTGCCCTTTGACCTTTTGGGATATAAAATATCGTCGCCTCATTATTTCACCCAATGAAACATTTGTGTGAAATTTTGTCATAATTAGAGAATGAACTCTTGAGTCAGTGGCCAAAAATGTGTTTTGTGGGGTCACAGTGACCTTTGACCCCCGTAAATCAATCAATCAAGTGAATGTTTGTGTCAAATTTGAAGAAGTTCCCACAAGGTGCTCTTGAGATGTCACATTCATGAGAGCAGGATGGACCTACGTACAGACGGATGGACAACCCCAGAACATAATGCCTCCTGCCACAGATGTCACTGGCTGTGAGAAAGGCAGATTTTTAAAAACGGAAAAAAAAAAGAATAAAAAATGACTGAAAACAAGGCTGACTCAGCAAGAGAGAAAATCATAGTGACATAAACAGACACAGAGACAGATGCTGGGAACATGAGTGAGAGTGAAAACAAAGACGGGGGAGGGAGAGATGGAGGAACTGTAGTTACGCAACATATCGTGCAAGCAAACCTTCACTAGACGGTCATGTCAAGTTAGACAGAAGCACAAATAAGACACATAAACACACACCAACAAGTGGGAATGCAAAGTCCAGTGAGGCCAGAGGTGAGTGGGAATGGACGTCTGTCTTCTTTTCTATTTAAATCCAGTTTACTGTAGGTGCACTTTAAACTCTGCCACTATGGACCAGAGCTGTAATTAGTAATTACCTGCAGAATGAAGATTTTATGAATCTTTTTCTTCCTCTGAAGAGAGTATCTGCACACGCTAAACCCGATGTTTTCACATGCATCATTTTAAACATGTGTATGAATAAGCTGGAAAGCAAGTTTTGGAGCAGAAGCTCATTTTTTAGAGCTTCTCACGGATCTTAAAGTGAATCTTTGTACGAGTAAGCAGCATTGAAAAAGTGCCAAATAGAGACAGCTGGACAGGGTGTTTTGTGCTATGTGATGATAGGAAGCTGCAGTTCAAACTTGACAAACAGGCTGAAATCATCAGCATTTTCCCAGATAACAGGATCACATTCCTTTGCACTCCAGGAGGATGTTTGCCTGAAGCTCACTCAATCATCACACCAGTAATCAGTAATAAAATACTCCTCCTGGTAAATAAGAGTTATCAGCAGCCTTCAAGCTGTCACAATGTGGAGAAAATAACCCCAAACTGCTGTGAAATGAATGAAAGCAGCTCTGATAAGCAAGCAGGAGGAGAGGTGTTTGTGATGGAGCCAGACAGAAGATCTGAAATTCATCATTCGCTATTGAAGGTGGTGGCATGTTCACATAAACTATCTGTGCTGATCTGTTTCCCAGTGGGTGGCTTGCTCTGGCATTCTGAGTTTCAGCGTTTTCCTTTCCTTTCCCACACTCTTGGAGACGCACTGTATGGTCAAACCAGCGTCCAGAGGGAACACATTTAAATAGACAACACATGCAAACTATTCTAGAAAAAATATTGCAAATGAAGGTGGAGGTGGAGTAGTGAGTTTATGAGTGTGGAATGAATGGAAAGCTCTCAGTGAAGCCTTGACAGCAGCTCTGTAATCCATTGGCTAGCTTCAAAGGTACTTCTTCTCCTCTTTCCTTTTCCTCTGCTGGGCAAGAAATGCAATCCTGACCTTCTCCCAAAGTGAATGAAAACAACCTGGAGCAGGCAAAAAGGCCAAAAACGGGAGCTCAGTAACATTTTTGTGCGTCTGTGCTTCCCCTGCTTCCTCATTTGCATCTCTAAATCCTGGTGGATTTGGTGTCACTCTTGACAGGATGCAAAAACACACGAGACAAAAGATATAAGATAAACATGTAGTAATGCAGCATAAAAAGCAGCGCAGATAAACGTGGGGATTTGTGTCATCATTTGGCTATAAATCCCCTTCCAGATAGTGACAACAGCCTGACTTTTAATGCAATAAAGAGAGTCGGAGCAGTAGTTACGTAATTCATCATCTAACTTCAAAGGTGCTTGTCTGATGTGAACCCCTGTCCCCTGCTGAGTAAATGTTACTTGACTAACCTTCGCGCGATGTCAAAGAAAACCATTTGGGGAAAAGAAAATTTCAGTCTTCCTGAAACTGCTGTTGCTCTTCAGATCCCGAAAGAGTAAATGTTCTATAATAGGTTATATGTGCGAGGCAGCAGAAAGGTGCATAATTCATACTGGAGTAAAGTCTTCACATCAGTTACAGGCTCGCTGCTGTTCCATAAGCTTCTGTAACTCAATCTACAACAAATCTAAAGAACTGATTTATTGGCATTCAAAATGTATAGCTTCTACACTTCCCTGTGGGTGTAATATTTTGGTTGCCTGCATACTTTTATAGGTTTTCTTACGTCCACAGCAGGACCCAGAAGTGCCAGTTTTACTTCTCTGCTGCTATGAGGCTTATACACCGATCAACTACAACATTAAGACCACCTGCCTAACATTGTGTAAGCTCCCCTCCTGCTGCCAAAACAGCTCTGACCCGTCAGGGCACGGACATGGGACCTCTGGGCGTGCCCTGTGGTGTCTGGCACCGGGACGTTGGCAGCGGATCCTTTGGGTCCTGGGGGTGGGACCTCCATGGATTAAGCGACCATGGAGTCTGGCTCAACGCCTTGGGATCTTTGTCGTGTCCCTCGACCCGTCCCTGAGCTGTTTTTGTGGTGTGGCGGGGCGCATTGTCCTGCTAAGGGAGGCCATTGCTGTCGGGGAGTGCCTTTGCCATTGCGGGGCAGGGGGGGGTTGGTCTGCAACAAAGTTTAGGGTGGGTGGTGCAGGAACCAGAAACAACACCAATGTTTTTGTCTGTTGTTTTGGGGGGGGCCACTTGTACATGTTAAAAATATGGTGCTGTTGTTTTACAATTCAAACACACACACACACGCGCACACACATGCACGCACGCACGCACGCACACACACACGCACACACGCGCACACACGCACACACACGCACACACACGCACGCACGCACGCACACACGCACACACACGCGCACACACGCGCACACACAATGGCTCTCGTCTGGGCTGCAGCAAAAATAATTAGGTCTGTTTTGTGCTGATAGAGAAACAGTAATGTGATACAAACACACTTCTGTGATTAAAGACCGAGCCGACGGCAAAAAGAGAGGACAGACTCAAAGACACATGCACAAGTGTGAGGAAACCGTGAAGCAAAAGAAAAAACTCCCTGCCTTTTCCGATATGTCGCCTGGGAAAGCAGAAAAAAACCTGAGCCAAAGAACATCTGATACTACAACATGCAAAAACCCATGCAACATGAATTTACAGTCATTTAAAGAGATGTTAGAGACGATGGATTGATTGCACAAAATATAATATGGACACATACATGCAAGAATGAGCATACATACATACATACATACATAATCGATGTGTGTGTGGTGGTGGTGACAGAGCCAGATGGCAGTGCCCTGGGGTGGAGGCGACAGAGAGAGCTGTGATTTCGCTCCATGCTGTTAACTTCTGTTATCGCTCCTCAGATTGTCTCCTCTCCACATTCCCTCCAATTATTATGTAACAGATAAAACGTAAATGAGCAAAGAGAATTTGATATCTTAAAACTATTTGGAGAAAAGAAGGCTCTGCACACATTACCGCCGTTCCCTATTTGATGTCATTGAAAGCTCTGATTCCATTTTGTCAAACACTTGTCCCGATAAAGCCAAAGTTTGTGGTCCACATGCATAGGAAACGCCACAAATACGACACATCACGATAACTGAGTGTAAATCCATGCAGAAAGCAATCAGGAAATCAATCAAGTACCTACACACCTCAAACACATGCATTATCTATCTAATAGTAGAATGCTCAAACTAAATGGTTGTTCACCTTCTCGCATACAACCCCCCGAGGCTCTCTCTGCAAACGGACGTGTACTTAATAAAGCTGAATGATTTTAAAACACAAAGAAGGCAGCTGCATTTCCAGACAGACAGAGACATGTCAGGTCTGATCTCAACACCAAACAGAGGCAGACATTTCAGGTAGGCCTGAATTTAGGGCGTGTTCGCACCGAGCGTGCCTGTGGTGTTGTTGACAGCCATGATTTAAGTACCACAACAAGGATGTGGATGACACAGCAATTAAGGTAGTCCCAGTTAAACAAATACTGAAAAATCAATAATAAATAAGCTATTTTGTTTTACCTCTACTTTACTGTAGCACAGAGCTACTTGGCGATATTTAATAGACCAGTGTGTAAGAAGTGTGTGTGTTGAATATTTGTTTTTTCTACTTTAAATAAGGTCAAATAACAGCCACAGTGTCTGGTTTAAACAGTCTGTAGTGCCAGTTGGGGGGAGTTTAGATGTTTTAGATAATTTGGTTGACCTGGCAAAGACTGGAAATTAAGTCCAGACTAAATGTGTGACAGCACTGCCCCCTCTGGAGCTTGTTGGTAGTCGTCCTCTGTTATGTAACGATGATAATTTATACAAATTTATGCACCTCTCCTCACAAAGCAATAACCACATTGAGACTGTGGAGATATATATCAGACATAAAAGCCTGATTATAAAATTAGTGTGTGTTGTTTGACACTGAAAGGTTTATTTTTTGGGGGGCATTATTACTGGCTTTTTTTGGCTCCCTCTGTATTATCATAGTTTTGTATGTATTCTTTGAATTGTGAACTTTTTTCTCCATTAACTTTGCATTAAGCAGGTGATGTGTGGGAAATGATGACACACTCGAAGGTTTACTGGTGATAAGACAAACTTTTCCTCTTACTGCAATGAATGTGAACAGCTAAGAACGACATCTGAGCAATAAAAAAATGAATAACAGCACATCATATATCACAGATATCGTAACGCAGCTGATAGATGACTCAGTAACAGCTTAAACCGAAGTAGAGCCTGTTTGTATAGTTAATTTGTTGATATGCCTGTACTGCAGTTTGATGGCTGATGTGTGACTATTGTATGTGTATATGTGTGTCTTTGTGTGTGTGTGTCTGTGACCATTTGCCACGCCTCAAAATCCAGTTTTCAACATGCTGGAAGTAAACAATCGCTTTTCCCACGAAGTAATCATTAAACCACAAATTCACATAATCACACAGGTGTGTGAACATCAGCACACACACACACACCCTTGACAACCATGTGTTGTTGTGAAGTTGGTCATCTTGTTTTTGTATGTTTCTCACAAATCACCTTCGAACCTGACGGTACATGTAAGAAAGTCCCAGAAGCCCGAGCTCAGGCAAATGTCAACACCTCGATCAGCTCACTGACCTCAAGCAAACGGTGCCATTGTCCCAACACTCCATTATTCCAAAACCAAAACCACAATATCTTGAAAAATGTCCCACTGGACCAAAAGCCCATTTGTCTGACAGCCCGTTATTCTGAAAACAAAGTGAAGGTCACGTGTTACAATAAATGTCACCAGACTATTGCTACCAAACCAAAAGTCAGCTGACGAAAGTCGCCTGATTTTGTTCTTTCCCGCATGTCCATACATTAGCATATTAAAGTAGATTTTTTGTGTCATTCTTCTGTACCTCCTCTGGGCTTTCAGGCTTTACAAAAACCCATGATGGACAACTTTGGCCAATCACAGTCCATTTCAAAAGAGACAGCATTCCTATTGGCTGTTTTACAAATGCAGATGTGCGTGGATGTCCCTTAAAATGGTGAAAACCTAGTCTGGCAAAGCCAGACCTACCTCCACACTTGTTTTAATGCTGTGCCGAGTGATGGAGAAAGTGAAAGTGAGAGCCTGATTCAACGATAGAAAGTCCTGTAGAATCACATCAGGAACTGTTCATATTAATCAATTTTAGTACTTTGCGACTTAGGTATTCAATTCATTGCTCCTCTGAGCTCCATCTATGGTAACATGTCATGTTACTGTGAGCTCTGTGCCTGTAACATATGAACGATGAGACTTTCTTTTCTAACTTTAGGAGGAAAAAAAAGACATTCAAAGTTTTCAGAGTGAGGAATCATCTTGACTTTCCCCTGGAAAGAAAACAGGAAGTCCATCTGTTCCCTGTGAGACGAATCAGGGCAGAGAATTGGCTGTGGTGTCATAGTTGCCCCAAGTAACCGAGGTCGACAGATGACAGCAGCTAATTGGAAAACTAATGAGGTCCAGAAACTCAGCCTGGACTCTGGTGTGTGTGTGGACAGAGAGAGTAATGAGGTCCAGAAAGAGGGACAGAGCGAGGGGTCAGCCTTGTCAAGAGCAGATGCTCATAAAACAAACAAAAACCCTGCAAAGAACAACCTACTTGCATAAAATCAAAAACTTGATACACATCACTCATTATGATAGAGCTGATCAATTCTTAGTAATCTAATAAATGTTAAAACTCGCAAAGCAGACTACATAGAATTGCCAAAAACACAATTTAACACAGGTGTGACTGAAATAAGAGATTTCAGATCACATTATTTCAGGAAAAAGATTTGTGAGCGGGGGCTGGGGATTACTGCAGATCAAGCAATGAGTCAGAAACGCACAGTTTTATGAATTTGTATTATGGTGTAGTAAAAACATCACTCAGAGCCAAGGCAGCACGATCACCAATAAGTTGTGCAAAAAGGTGTGTTATGTTAAAACCAAATGGGAGTAAATACATATTTTTTCACAAGAAATAATGTCACGATACCAGAATTTTAAACTTCAATACAATGCAAGCATTAAAAAAAAAGCATAATGTTAATAGTGATTGTCGAGGACCAGTTGAGTGCAGCTTTGGGGTTTTTTTTTTTTATAGCTTCAGTACTATTGAATGTATAATTAACCGAGACTGCATCGAAAAAGCATCAACACTTAAGACACACTTAAGGAAACTCCTGTGATGATTCATTTCATCACTATCACAGACAAAACAGACACAGAAAGAGGGAGAGAGAGGCAGTATGACGCACCTGGCTGATTAAACTACCAACAGATATACAGATATGCTGCCATATTCTGCCAATTAGTGTGTGTGTATAATTTCAATGCTTATCGGCTGGACAAACCTTTGAGGTTTATTTGGAGACAGGAGCTACAGGCCAAATAGGTAAAACAGGTTCACAACTTTGCTTGTACTGGTGAACAACAGTCAACTCTATCTCATGCCTAAACAAACCATGGGTATCACTGGACCACTCATTCTGATTTTTTCAACATCTCAAAAACCGGACTAAAGCTCAGCTTATTCTCATTTAGGTTTAGAGACTATCTATATGCCTGCTGGCAGTTTATGATCACTATAAAGCTCTGGATGCCATCAGAGGAAATACTGTATTTCTTTGCCTTGACCTTGAGGAGAGAGAACGGGTGAAAAGAAAAGTCCACAGTCCAGGAGAACAAAAGAAAAAGAGGGAAAGAGAAAGATATACCTGAGGAGCAGGTGGGCAGCAGATGAAAAGAGGCAAAAATGGGACTGGAGGGATGAGGAGAAGACCTGACCTCGACACCGACATGTGAATTGACAAGTTGTATTTAAGATTTATTACCAGAAGCAAACGTGTCACATCTCTTCATGCAGACTTTCACACTCAAACACACACACACGCACACACACACACGGAGAAAGAGTTATCCAAGGGCCATCAAAAGGCCTACAGCCACTTGCCTCTTAAAAGTGGAGATTAAACCACCACAGAAAGAGGATTATAGAAAACACAAAGAGCACTGTTGAAAGAGAGACAGACAGAAAGAGAAGATGGGGCGAAACTAAAAAGGGGAGATTGAGCAGGAAGATGACAGTCCAGAAATAGAGAAAGAGGATAAGATATGTGATGGAGGGAAAAAAAAAAAAGCACAATGGGGAGGATGAGAGGTGGGGAGGAAGAGCCATCACACGCACAAGAGAGGCAGAGGGAAGGGAGAATGACACAAAGGGCAGAGAGGATTTAGATGATGGGAGTCATTATTACGTACATTAAAATGTGATGGAGGGAGGGTGTGAGAAAAAAGGAGACAGCGAATTAACGGATCCGTCGAGGAAAAGTAGTCCTACACGCTGCATGAAGGATGCGGTCATAACTGGAACCTTCAGACACATGCAGGGTCTCATTTCAACACGTGATACATGTCCTTTGTAAAAAAAAGAAAAAAGAAAAAAGGCCTGTTACAGCTGTTATCATTTCCCTCAAACAGGAACTTCAAACTGCCGACTCCACATTAACGAGGAGTACGCCAGGTTGAAATAAACTGCAGTTCTCTTTTTATTTCCAGGTTTTTACATGCCCGGTTTCTGCATTTTCTCTCCCCAGCTAGTTTCACCTGTTGACAGTCTAGCCGAGCTCACAGAGAAAAGATTCATGAAATATGAGAAAATGTCTTTAAATGTCTGTTGTTCATTTTCTGTGCCAAGGACGGTAAAAGGTTGGCATGAGGTTTGCTACATGGGGTAATGGTGAGTGTCTGATTGTTCATTTTGCTGTTAATGTGTTTGCCGACCAGAATAACATGATTATCAACAACCAGCTGACACCTTGGTGGCCCACTCCAGTCCTCCACTTTTTGCCTCTCTCTTACCGTCTTCCTCTTTTTTTCCCCACTTTGCTCCATTTTCTCTCCTCACCTTTTTCTCTCTGGCCCATCTTCAGATCTGCATTTGGTCTTAATCACAAAATCATGACTGAGTTGTGTTTATTCACAAATACAATTATAATTGTGACCTACTCTTGTCTTAACATATAGTACTCTGAATATAACTGCACAGCTTGAACCATCAGTATTTTGTTATTTTCCTCCATTCTGACTGGTGTGCAGCACCACTGGAGTGCAGTTCAGACTCACCGACATGATCCAGCATGTAGAATCAATTACCCTGTGACAGCTGGTTTGATGGGACGCTGTATAGCAATCACAGATAGGCTTTAAATATATACTATCTACTTAATTCACCTCTGTACATATCATGGGACACATTAAGCCAGCGATTAAATGAGACTCATTATTTCCTCTCTATTGGGTATTCGACCTCCATGATATCCTGCTCCAAGGTCAGGCCTCTTTCCCCCCTTGGTACAAGGTTAATCTTCTCTCCTTAAATCTGTGTCTCTTTCTGCCTGATCTCTTTGTGATTTCTCCCTCTCTGTTGTGGAAAATTGAACCTTTACTGAAAATGGATATGCAAAAAAGAATAAACAGTAGAGCTGTCTATTGTAGTTGATGCAAAAAACTAAAAAACACCCGCTACTTCCTGGCAGTGGTGATTGGCAGTGTTTGTTGGCAGAAAACAGAGGTGTTGCTTCACCAGCAACTCCTGTTGGTTGGTCATGGCACCCCAGATGAATGATGGCACATATAATCAGTGTTTCCCAACAAGACCCAAGTACACAGAGCTACACTGGGAACAAACCAGTTGTTCAGTTTAAAAAGAGACTACTGGTACTTGTCCAGGATAACTATAAGTAAAATACAAATTGGCAGCAAACTAACTACTTAGCAAGGAGCTAAAGGAGCTAGCGAGCTAATTTGCTCACTCGATATTCAGCTTCCCAGATCCTTCTGGGAAGTAGTGGGGCTGGGTTCTGGTCTGGACTGGACTGAACTAACTTCTTCTTGTAGCTGGTGTTTTCAGCCGCTGACTGGAACATGCATATTCATCTGATGCCACATGTTAGACCATAATTACGAGCAGCTTAGCAGGAAAAAAATGTTCACTTAAGTTTGTAGGTGGAAAAGTCAGCAATGTCTGGACTTTCTAGAAGAAAAGAACAACCAAGGAGTCGACAAACAAGATGGCTGCAGAGCCACCGTTACAGGCAACTACATCTGAACTGCAATTCAGCTGACTCTGCTAATTAAAAAACAGCTGTAAGATGACAATAGTGGTTTCCTATTGGAATTCGTAGTCATTCACCAATCTGCAACCAAACTGGAGCTACAGTTTCCCACTGAGAGTCCACATGCACCTGGTACACAGGTGACGCTTGTTTGTCGCGGCTTAACATTGATGACGGCATTTGCAGAGGAAGTCCTGTGGCTTCACACAGAGCAAACCTTCGTCTCCTAACCTTGTTTGGATAGATAACGATGCTGTCCATTTTGAAACACATTTATGAGGGAGCAAATATAATTATAAAGATAAGACAAAAAAGGAAACAAAACAGATTTACAAGTGGAACATTTTTGTGGAGGAGCCCGTGCTTTAAATCCCTTTTTTACTGCTGTGGTGTTTTGATGTGTGGGAATCTGCCCAGCTAATCAATCACGCGTGTCACAGTTCTGCAGCCTTTTGTCGTCGTCAACAGGAGTTACCATGAATACAAAAAACACACTTCAAAACACTCTGTTAGCCATTGAAGCTGAATGTACTGCTGGCACTAAATGAGTGTTTGAGCTTGTGTGTGCATTACTTTGCCTGTAAGAGGGTATGAGTGTGTGTGTGTGTGTGTGTGTGTGTGTGTGTGTGTGTGTGTGTGTGAGCCCTGGGTTCATGCAGAGTGTCATACAGAGCGTGGGACTCTCTTCTATATGACAATACCATCAAAACCACTCAGGCTTACTCTTTGATTTTACACACACACACACACACACACACACACACTCCCTCCTCTCTTTCCACTCACTCTTTCTTCATCAGAGTTGACTCTGCATGTGTGGCTGTCAAAGCCTGCCTCTGTGCTTTAATCTATGACAGGAACTTGTTTCGGTGAATGATGAATGACGACCAGCCCCTTTTTTGTCTGCATTATGTTCATGTAACAAAAAACAAGATGGAGCGCTGAGCGTTTCGTTGGATCTCTGCCTCTAATTAGCTGACTGACTCATCTCTTTTACTAAAACCACTGTTTACAGGACACTGCAGTTAAAGATCACTAGAGCTGTCAGCTTGCATGTGTTTGGGTTTGAATGTTGTGGAGTTCAATCACTATTCTTGCAGTAGTTCCCAAAAGATGTACGCAGAGGTCACTTTATTCCTGTAAACAGAGCTGGGTGTTGCCAAGGATTACGGTCATTGTGAAGCACAAACAAAAGACTTTAAATGGAGTAACCCAGTCCTTTAAACCATTCCTGTTCAAATCTTTACAACTGTATTGTTCTGACAACAATATCTAAATGCCCCCAAGCAGGTTAACGTGATATTAACCGTTTGTCCCCAAGTGTATCATGTGCCGTTATCAGTTTAATAAATCAACTGTTTCATAAATAAATGTGTCAAACAAAACTAGCCTGCAAATCTTATGAGGAACTCGTCTGAAGTTGATACGAGAAAGAACAGGAGGAGAACGTCCACCAGAGAAAAAACAGTAAAAGCTTTTTCGACGGCAGAAGGAGTGAAAAGCCTTCCAGATCAAACATGTTTACAAATAGATGTTCCTTTGCATGAACGGTCTGCAAAAAAAGTTATGTTTTGTACGCCGAGAACAAAATGCTGTACAATGGTTGAACCAGACTTGAAGGATAGAAAGAAACAAAGATAGGAAAAAAATGTAAATAGTTGCAGCCCACAGCTAATAACTACCTCCATGGGCACATTATACTTCCTGTTTACATCTTCCAAAGCATTATGGGACCCATAGTTCCAAAATTTGGAGCATGGTTATCCGGCAAATCCAAGTAAGACAACGAGTAACAAGTGACAAAATAAATATGAACTTTTTCATGTTACGCTGTCAATATTTTTTGCACAGAGCACACAGGGGTTTGTTTTTGAGACTTTATAGCAGGCGAACACATGAAGGTGAACACATGAAGGCAACCAATCGCAACTGACCTGCATGTCCTTGGACTGTGGGAGGAACACGGGGCCGCTGACGGCAACACAGGAAACATGCAAAGCTGTGAGGTGACGATGTAACACGCAACAGGGAGTGTTTATGACAGGTCATTGCTTTTAATATTTGCAAATCTGACGGATGAGCAGATGACAAACACTCAAAGATGCCTGTCCAGCTTGTCACTGTTTCTCCTAACACTAAGAAATTAAATACACTTCACTGTGGAGTAGAGCTGAACAATTAATCAACATATTATCAAAATCACAATATGGTCAAGTGCTACATCCAAATCACAGTTTTTTTTTAATGAAGGTAAAATAATGTCACAACAAAATAGCATCATAAATGAAGCTTTGCGGTGCTACAGAGATGCTCCAGCCTACAAATCCTATTCTCCAGATGTAAGGGAACATGCTTGTTTGGTCCAGACTGCTGCAAAACTCACGTCATCATCAGTTTTATATTGTTTTCAATAAAAATCAAATGTAAACTAAAACTAAACAAACTAAAATCGTGACTCATATTGCAAAATCTATCAAAAATAACTGCAATATGATTTTTTTTGTATATTGTATATGGGGGGGGGGTGCTTTCAAAATACAATTAGTACAAATAATAAACAATAAAATTGGCAACAGTATTTGACACAATATCTTTTTAGAAGCACGGATCACAGATTTTGAAATTGACCATCTGAAACTGTAGAAAGATGCTGAGGGATGTTTTCTGGAGAGCGACAGTAGTGACTTGATTAGTTTAGTGCCAGTGATTACGACCCCTCAGTCTGTTGGCCTGTGCATGGTTGGTGTGTGTGTCCGTGTGTGTGTGTGTGTGAGAGAGAGCGAAAGAGAGGGAGAGTCATTGATTGTGTCCCAGGCCTGAGGGGCCGCCAAGACAGCTTGACTGGTGAGAACAGATGGCAGCCCACTGAGAGAGAGAGTGTGTGTGTGTGTGTGTGTGTGCACTACAGAGAAAGTCTTTATTTGCCAGTGTGAAAGGCTGAATATGAGTAGAAGTGGAAGTTGTTCTACTATACATTAATGTTCTGTGTGTGTGTGCGCGTGTGTGTACGTGTTCATGCTTGTAAACACGGCAAGTCTCACTCTGCCACTCAAACTTCACGCACGCGATGCAGCCCACGCTGGCACTCAGCTTCACACTCATCAAAGCCTGAAATTACAAACTCCATGATTCCTTTTCCTCTATGCTTCGTAATACACACACACAGAGACAGGTGTCATGGGAACACAGCAAAATACAGCTTAATCTAGGTCACAGAAAATGATTCCAGTCAAGATGGTAAAATAAGACAACTTTGCAATTAGACATAGTCATACATTGTGTTAAAGGAGTATTTCTTGACTGCACGGTGCATCAGAAGCCTGTGCATCCCAGCATTATTCCCACAGCTGAGGCTTTTCCAGCTAAGCTGCTGCACCTTCACGTGTGTCAATCTGATCATAGAGCAAAGCAATCCAGATGCAACAATAAATAAATGACTTTTGCTGCATTTTAACTGCATATTATCAGCCGTCCAATAAAGGCATTAAAATCTTTTTGCATGCACTCCTTTAGGGAGGTCAAAGGTCAACCACATAACAGTATCCCTGGAGCTGGCAGGGAGGGAAGGAAACCCTGAGACAGGCTAAGAGGGAAAACTGAAACGTTTTATTTTTCACTCAGTGAGGCAAATCTTCACTTCACTTCCACCCAGCAGGAAAGAATAAAGGTCGTACATGTGACTGTATTCGTCTGCGTATTACACCTTTTGTCACCTTCTTTACAACCTACATGTGACCCCATAAAAACACCTTTTGTGTCCATCATGTCCCCGCTCTGTCCCTCTCTCTGCGTGCCTCTCTTTCTTCTTGCTGTTTTTCCTTCCTCCCCGTGTGTCTGTTATTCCACAGTCTGACCCAGTACATTTGGCCAAATCAATTGCCACACTTCTGGAGCCAAAGCCCCGAGGCTCAGCTGTGGCTCGGTACTCTCTCACACATCAAAAGCACAAACACAGAATTATGCAATGGTCTTACAGGCAGAGGTTTGGAGTTACTGATGTACATATTTCACCAGGAGTCATTTCAAAATGAAGCCTGAGATTTCTACTGTGTGACGATAAACAAAGATGGCCACTTCTCAAGTGTTTGAAAGATACTGATTTGAGGGTAAGAGGCTGATAATGTAAATCTATGAGGGAAAAGCACGAGAAATGCTTTCTCCTCTCTTAACCACAGACATGTTTATGGCGACATGAAGTGAAACAGTGCTGAAAAGTTATACCTCTTCCTTGGATAAACTAGAAGGGCTCAGAACTGAACCATGGCCGATAGCCCGCTCCTCTACAATACGTAATTCACGAGTCACCGCTATATTGTATATGTCTGGATTTATTTCTAAAACGATTAGAATTTCACAGTTGGATGTGAGTAAGAGTATAATTAGTTGCATGATATGTGTGTATTCATGTTCCCATAACCACACCTTAGTATGAGAAGAAAGCGTTGTAACAGTTGTGGTGATGTTACAGTAGTACCGGTTCTCCCATGAAACCACTGAGCGCTCCATAACAACTGCTTTCCATATGAAGTTTGAGGAACTACATGTGTTGGCTACCCCAGAGGATGACTGCTACCTGTGTGTGGCGGCGTCGTATTGCTCCATGTTTTGTCACTACTGAACTTTACTACCATCTAGTGGATTTCAAGATGTATGGCATTTTTTCCACCAAGGCTACATACTCCATCTCGCAATGCTAACGGAAGTGAAAATAAATGAATATGATCCTTGTGATATCTTAAAATATTTTGAAATGATAAGGCTAGCAATATTTTTCTTATTGTCAACGAATTCCATGAGAAAACCAGAACCATGAGTCCTTCTCTCATTACTTCCAGACTTCCTTGGCCTGTTCGTGGCCTATTAACTCCTGAAAATGTTAATCTTTCAGAATGGGTCACGAATACATGCCTTTATTAAAAAAAATAAATAAAAAAAACACTCTAAAACATATGGGCACTGTAGTTTTCAGCAAACGTTAATCAGACAGGGGTAAATAGTTCTTGTTGGGGACGGTTTTCAGCTGCACACCTGGTGTGCTACACCAAACTACAGTGCTCATTTTCATCTATTCTAATGAAGGAACCCGGTGCAATAAAGTGACTCATTGCTGTGTTTTTAAGGGTTTCTGTACAATAACGG
Source organism: Chelmon rostratus (assembly GCF_017976325.1). Lineage (NCBI taxonomy): Eukaryota > Metazoa > Chordata > Actinopteri > Chaetodontiformes > Chaetodontidae > Chelmon > Chelmon rostratus. The sequence continues at coordinate 21,759,123 of NC_055666.1, forward strand.
AGATCCGTGGCACAAAGGAAGAAGTTATTTCAGGATTTGGCTACATGGACAATAATTATTTCTAATAGGATCAATTCATTGTTGATTTTGATCTTTTCATATTCATTTGCTGAAAATAAGAAACATTTTGCCAGATTTATCCTTGAAGAAACTTGTAGCTCGAGGTGCTGCTGCCGTTTCTCTTCAAGAGAAAATATATTCAAACTGCATCTAAACAACTGAAACACTAAATTGTGGGAAGTTGTAGCTGCACAGCCTGCATCAGGAGTGTGTGGATATGTGTGTGTGTGTGCGTCTGTTGTTCTAGCGAACCCCGCCCTTAACTGCTTGTGCCAAACAGAAGCGAATCGACAGAGAAGATTGTTTTCTTCGGAGTCTGAACTCTTGTTCACTCATGTCTGATGTTTCATGTTTGAACTCATCGCCGATTAAATTAATCACATCCTTACCATGAACTCAGAGTTATTGCGTGAGTGTATTTGTGTGTGTGTGTCTGACTGTCGTCCAGGCACCATTTGGGCACCATCTGCCCCTGTTGGTTCTCATGGCAACCATCACCAGCTGTGTGGTGGGAAACTTCACACGCTGCCTGTCATGCACTCCCATCCACACGCTAACACACGCACGCAAACACACACACCTGTTCACTTTCTCTCCCATGCACACGCCCTCTCATCTCACGACTCTCGGATCAAATCACTTCAAGGCTCATTAGTGTGGTTTCCCAGTTGGTCGTTCAGGCCAGTTTGTGATTCGCCCCTGCTGAAACTTCCAAGGTTGAGCACTTGAGTCCTATGGCCACAGGCCTCATTGTGCGTGTGTGCTTCTTTGTCCTGTGGTGAGACCTGAGACGGTTTCCAAACATAAGTTAATGGGACACACAACAGTTTTGTCTTCAGCTATAATCCATTTAGTCTCAGTCTCTAGTGCAACACTGTGGAATAATTTGAGCACTGAAATCAAAAACAGTTCGAGTATAATTCTGTTTAAAAAAAGACATAAAGAAATGATTCTCCAGAGGTACATTGAATAATTTACACAAGGTGTTTGCTTGCTATTTGAATTAAAATATGGCAGGAAATGATACATAGTGTTATGAAAATTAATTATTATATTAATTATTATTATTTAATTATTAGTAATGAAATTAATTAGAACATATTAATAGTTAAGATTATAGGGGTAGGATTAGATAAGTTTATACTTCTTCCTACTCCCTTTCGCTCATGTAAACTATGTTGCTTATGAGATGTGACTGTTTTCTGGATTGTTTTTTTTATGTGCACTTATTTCCTTATGATTCCTTATGATTATTATTATTTATATAGGTACTATGTATATATTGCTATGTATGTATGCATGTATACATGTATGCTTTTATTTTTATTGTTGTTTACGTGATCGAAATGAAGTTTAAGTTAAAAGTTGTAAGTACAAGTAACACTTGTAGCTGGAAAAGCTGAAGAAATACCTGGTTTGTATGTTTGGTGCTGAGCTTTAAAAAGAGCCACAAGCTAATGTAAAGACTGGGACCACAAGAACACACAAACTAGTTTAACTGAAATACTGATGATTTTACCATATTGGTGACTGTAGCGTATCTAGTTTCAATTTTATTACATATTATTTTGAAAATAAGAAATATTAAAAAAACAAGAAAGAACAAATAAAATATATTCCAGCCATTAACACCGTTTTATGTGATTATTGTTGAGTACAGTCTGGAATAGTGTTGATTTTAAAATATCATCTAAATGTAAACAATACATTGATTGTAATATTAACAATAATTCTAATGAGTTATTTAAAAGGGCCAAGAGAGAAAGTGACAGCCGTCGAGAACTCTTTCAACAAGCCTCACATGTCAGCTTCACTGCTGAATCTACTGTATATAACATCTTAACATCTCAACACAAAATCATACCACAAAAGAGCAGTGTGCCGTTTAAAGTCGACTCCAGTTAATTCTCAATGCTAAAGCGAGTGGACAGCAGGTCAGATGAACATGCAAACATGCAAAATCTGTCAACAGGCAGCTTACAATTCAGCATAAATAAAAGGTAAAGTTTCCAGTAATTCATTAATATTAATGATTAAAGCATAAACTCAGCTAAACTAGCAACGGCCTACTAAAGCTACAGTCTCAGAGCTTGTCTTTATTTCCCCTGTTGTCACCAAATTTCTGAGTTATTTCCAGGAAATGCTCAAGAAATTATTAAGAAAGTAAAGGATAAACTATGTCTATCAAATACTGTTAAAATGGCTACATTTTATGTGAAGCAATACTGTACCGTACTTCAAAAGGAGCTGTGGGTCTGTAATATTGCCACTAGAGGGTGTAATACTTCACCTGAGAGCCGTTTGGTTATGTATGCACAAATTCATCTTTTACGTCCTCTTCTTTACAACTGCAGTAAATCTATGCCCTGTATATATCTTTCTCTCCACACACACACACACACACACACACACACACAAACACACACACACACACACACACACATCTCTCTCTTTCACTTTGTCTCCATAGTCCTGCTCCCCATTTGACAGAATAACAAATCATATAGAGGTAGCATTTATTTCATTTTAGCATTAGCATTTAGCATTAAGTATTAACCACTCCTTCTGTGTCAATCACAAAAATGGAATGGCTTCATTCTCAGACTGGAGGCTTTTCACATGTGTTAAAACGTATCAATAATTTGTATGTGAATGGTGACCTCTGTAGGATGCACTTTGTACATGCACTGAATGCACAGAGCCACACACTGTAGGCAGACACACATGTTGTCCACACACTGTTCACTGTTCATACGCGTTTGTGTTACAGAAACGGGAGGAAATTTAGGTTTTCTTACTCCAAATAATCGCCCTCTTCAACTGACTTTCTCAGTACATTTTTACTTATTTATTTTACTGTGTTTACTGTGTTGTGTACTTACTATTGCATGGCAAATTCCAGCGGTGAAGATCTGTTACTTCCGTTTTGGCATAATGAGAGTCAATCAAGATTACTCCCATTTTGAGCATATGTCACATACCTCACACGGGTGCTATACATCAGTCACTCTCCCAAAATATTCTCAAAAGCAAATTAAAATAGGAAAAAATGGGCAAAAACCACAGCACACTTTGGAAAACATGAATACAAAATGCAGCAGGCTACTCTCAGGAAGTTCCAGTGGAATATGAGAAGAAGTGAAATAAACTGGCAGACGGGTTACAGCTTAGGGACAATTTGGTTTGAACGTGGATGCCCTGCAATTATTGTCTGAATCCTGTTCTAAAGAGTATAACACTGATTCTCTCACTGGAGCATATGAAGCCATGTTTCCACAGCCGCCGCTGAGGTGTAAATGGGTCACGTGGCAAGAAAATGATCAGAGACACAGAACCAGCTTCAGCGTAAAGGAAGAGGAAGAATTTAAAGTTTTGAAATGGCCTTGTCAGAGTCCAGACCTAGCTCATGTTGGAATGTGGCAGGTTTCTGAAACAAGAATTTCATGCCTGCTGAGCTGAAGCAGTTCTGTATGAATGCTCGGGTCCAAATTAATCCCATCTGGCATTCCTGCTTATTGTGTCTATATATATATATATATATATATATATATATATATATATATATATATATATATATATTTACATTTGATGTGAAAAGAAACAGACATTCTTCTTTCATTTCTTTCAGAAAACGTCACAGTATAGAAATCTGTGTGGATACTATGGTTGTAAAAAAGAGAAAAAATCTGCTGTTTTGACAACTAAATTATTCTCAAGCACTGATCTAGATCTTCATCCTTTTGGTTGCCCTCATTTTTTACTTTAGAATTCTCTATAAAATAGAGAACATACTGCTGAAGAAGGAGAACCTCTTTTCTTTTCAGACTGGATTTTCCCATCCATGTCTGAGCTGAAACATCAAGCCTGCAGCTCCACACACTCCTCTATATCCTTTTGGCTATATCAAGCTCAGGGGAAAAGTCAAAGGATCTTAGATTAAAGAAAATGAAGTTCATTGTGCAGATGAAAAACTGGAGGCAGTAGAACTGTTTAATATCATCACTGTGTATCTGCTGTGTTCCTTCTCTGTCCCAAACCAAGCTGGAAATAACACCCACATCGCACTTGAAGAGGCCTCTACCGTCTGTTGTGCTGTGCCACTGAGACTCTCACATCTCCCGGCAAATTATGCATTCTCCTAAATACATGTGACTGGAGCTATTAAAGCTAATGTGCTGGTCGTGCTTTTTTTTATTCACATAACTAGAGGCTTAATTTAAGTTGGCACGTATATGGTGTTTAATGTTGCTGCTGAGAGCCAGCTCATGTCGCCCTTGCAGAGCGAGAAGAGGCTCTCTACTTCAGGCTCCTGCAGAAACAGAGATGCGATGAGGAGCGAACTGAAATGACAAAACTGTCGAATGAGATGAACCTTTAGTGCACACGCAAATTAAATTGTGTTAATGAATAAAAGTAAAAGAACTAATTAAATTAATGTATGATTCATAGGAGTGGCTGATGCATAATGAGAGATTAATCTGAATCCTGTGATTTTCAGCAACATTTATGATACCGTCAATGACCTTTATGGACTAAATATTATAATAGTGTTATAATTGGTTTAAAAAGGAATAGAGGGAACACAGGTTATCATTTATTTAATTAAAAAAGCATTTACCCTTACAAGAAATTGTTAAAACAACTGCACAAAGCAGACAAGTCATTTAATTTGTCTGTTTCTGCTTTTAAGCATTATTATAATCACATTTATGCACAGACAGACCAATAAGACATGAGGCACTTGTACATAATATTTGGAAACAAATGCTAAACATCTACATGTACTACTAATACTGTTTTGTTGTTTAGCAAAAATGGCAAATATTTACTGGTCCCTGCCTCTTAAATGCAAAGATTTCCCGGTTTTCTATATATTCTATGAGTGTAAACAGGACATCTTTAGGTTTTGGACTGTTGTTCTGACAAAGCAGGACATCTCTGTGGCCTCTTGGACCTTGTGATTTGCATTTTTTAATATTTGGTGACATTTTCTTGACCAAACCATTAATCGAGAAAGTAATTTGGAAATTAATCGACAATGAAAATAATTAGTAATTACAGTTCAGTTACAGACTAGCACACAACAGACTTCCCAATTTTGCTGCATCATTGTACTTCACACATATTGAATCACTTATTTACTGTTCTTTTTTCTTAAAGCACTTTTTGGTAAAATCTGTGCACATGACAATAAATCTCTGAATCCTGACTTAAATCTTTAAAAGCTTGTTTTCTTACATGCCTCGGTTTCATTTCAGTGACATTTCCACCCGTTTAACTTTCTCTGAAAATGTGTTGGAAATGAGGAGTTTACGATTTCTCTGCATAATTTGCAAGTAAATCACACAGCTCCGGTTTGTGCTGCAAGAGTAAAAGTCACAGAGGAACATTTTCAATGCTGAGCTTTTAAAAAAGTGCTCCCTCAGTTGAACTCATCACTGAGGATTCTGCACATATCTCTCTTTATATTAAAGGCTAGAGTGGGAGAATTTGTCAGTGCTTTGCCACTCTCTGTCTGCCGTAATTATTAATATTTGTAAGTTTTGTCACTGAGGTTTTCCTCACCCCAACAGATGGCTTTGAACTCATCACAGCAGGCTTTGTGCATAATCTTCTTCACTGTGCTGCTGTCTCCGCCTGTCACTTCTGTCTAGCGACCGTGGCAATCAGACTGCATGCCAATCGTATTTACCTGTATGGGAATGTCAAGATGGTAGTAGAGGGGAGGGGCTCTGAGAGCACAGTGAGTCTGAACACCAAGATGCAGAGAGAAGCAGTACATTTCCTCAGCAGAAGTCACACAGAGGATTGTACAGGTGTCAGCTCGTAGGTGTAAACAGACGAGGAAAGCTGCTGGGAGATTTACACTAGCTAAGTGCTCTATAGTGACGGCGTATTTTTATCAACCTCGACATGTACAACAAAGTCATGCTGTGCATTTCCATTTTGCACTGTTTACATATTAAACTGAACATTGCATGAGAGCTACAGCTCATCTGTTCCATATAATCTAATATGACGATTACTTCAAAGACTGATTCATCTTCATTTCAAGCATTTTTATACTTAAATTAATTAACATATGAGAGCCTATGTGACATTAGAATCATTAGACATTTATACATCGGGTGTGTCATCACATCATGCACAAGTGCTTTAAGTAATTGATGCATTAGTCATTTTTTCATGTGTTAAACAATTTGTGAAACTTATTGCAGAATTCTGGCCCAAGGACAACTATGAGTTGTTTTTGCACCCTTGACTGAACTTTCAAACTGCCATCAAGTGAGAGCAGCAGATTACAGATCATCACAGAGCAACTGCCGATCTTTGCAGCACATTACGATTCCATCTCACAGTGATCTGCTGTAGCAGAAAACATTAGCTGTAATTGTGGTTGAGTTCCCAAAGCTGTTAAAAAAAAAAAAAAAAACAGAAATAAACACACAAAAAAGTGTTGCCTCTGTTGAGGGAAAATGGTGTGAAATTAAAAATTGGACATCAGATCACACCCAAATGAAAAAGGCAGCATGGTAGAGGAGTGCATAGAATTAAACTATGCTTAGATATACTGTTACACCTCATTCTATGTGCAAAAACATTGCAAAACTAAAGCCTAAAGCCACGTTAGCAACGCTGTAAGGCTGCTACCTAGCTGCATCTAGCATCTGCTTTGAGGTCAATGCTAACATCAGCATGCTAACATCCTTACAATGACAAAGCTAACACAGTGATGTTAAGCAACGCAGGCACAGTATAATGCATACCATGTTCGTCACCTTGGGTTAGCATGTTAGCATGTTAGCATGCTAGCGTTCTACTTGGCACTGAAGACAAAGCACAGCTGAGGATGATGTTATGTCATCATACCTGCATGTGATCACAATTAATTGTGAGAGGGACATAATCTAATCTAATAGTTGTTGAAATATTTTATTCATAACCATGAATGTTAACCCCATTCCTTTGAAAACTAATTGTTCTGTTAGAATATAAACATTCATGCATTTGTGTTGATATTTGCTTCTTCTGTTCCAGATGAAATTGGCATGATATATTGAGAGAAATTATTATAAGATTTCTACAGTATATGATACACTATATATGGATTTAAAGCTATATTAACAAAAAATCTTCACTATGGAAAGGGGTAAAAAAAAGAGAAGTGTAGCAAGAAAATAAAGCAAGAGCTCCTATCAAAGGATAAACTACCACAGGCAATGGACAGACTACTGCAGCAGAGACATTGGAAAAAAACTGAAATTACACTATACTGTAAGTGAGGTGCCAACAGCAAGAAGGAAAATTGAACAAATAGGAGAAAAGGAGGCACCAACCAAAGAAATTCTCTATGAAGAAAAAGTCCAAAATGAAAGGCCCAATAGTGGGAAAATAAGGATGAAGTCAACAGAGAGAAATGGGGAACTACTACAGTGTAGAGCTGAATGAAGTAAGAAAGAGAGAGAGGAATGGTTGGAGAAAAGAAGTAAACAGTTGAAGAAGTTTCTTGATGACCTCAAGACTTCAAAACTCTTTGCAAGTGAACAAGTGAACTAGAGAGGCAGATGAAAGAAGAGACGGATGAAAAGAATAATAAAGCAGAGCTGAAATGGGAGCTAAAGAAGGCGTCTGAGCAAATGGAGGAGAAGGAGGGAGAGACTGGGATGGTTTTGAAAGACCAAGAGAGGGAGGAGACACACAGACAGAAAAAGGAGGAAATGAGGGAGATCTATGAAGGAGAGACCAGAGATGGAGAAGAAAGAAAACCCGATGAAGGCGATTCCCCACATCACGGTCTCAAAGACAGATGAGGAAAAACTTTCAAAGACAGGTGCAGGAAAGTGAAAGGCAGAAAGCAAACCAGAGGAGAAGTTAGGGAAGATCTGTGAATGTTTTTCAGCGCTGGAGGAGGTCCGACTGAAACTGCTGACAAGAGACAGAAACAACAAGCAGACATGGCGAGGGATGAACATCAAAGAAGAACGGGTCAATAATGTATTAACGTGACTCTAATTCCAAACTGTGCACAAAAAAACTACTCCTCAAAGACGTGCTTTGGATTTTCTGTGAATTCATACACCACCAGTGGTAAAATCACATGACTTTACACCAGTTATTTGATTGAGATGTCAAATTGCTATTTCAGCAATAATTCAAGAGAACTGCAAGGAATTGCAATGCTTAAACCTTTGAGCATTTATTCCTTTTGATCAGTCTTTACACCTCAGTTTGCATGACATGTGTTTTAGGATACTTGTTTTTGATTAATCTGACAGGTCTGGATGAAACAGAGGACAAGGAGTGACAGGGTGTGTATACATTTTATCGCCAATAAGCTTATTAAAATTGTAGAAACCAATGGTGAGATTCTGAAATGGTGTTTTACTCGTTTGAAAATTGAATTATTGTTATTTTGCATCTCCTATAAATGATAATAATAAGCTGTTTTCATACAAATACAGCAGATTCTTAGTTAATGACAGTAGGTTTAATCAAAAGGGGAATGAATGGTGGTATTCTATCCTCACTCAGTGCTTTAATGCTAAGCTAGTAGTTTCTAAAAAGTGAAACTGGCAGGAAGCAGATGGGTGCATGAACAAGCCCACAGAAGCTTATAATTTTGCAGTTTTTGTTGACGCTGTCAGAAAGATAATGTTTATTAATGAGGTCATAATGGGTGGTGGTGTTGTACTGGAGTGCATTGTTTTGAAAGGTGTTTCTAATCTTCTGCCCCCGCTCATGTACATAAATATTGGAAATGCCTCTCAATATAATGCAGTGTAGCTCAGCACCACTGCAAAATACAACCTCAAGAATAAACATGTATTTAAATTGTTGCCACACACACACACACCAGCCATCTTTTCATCCAAGTGTCCTCAAGGTCAGAGGAGTTGCTCTCTCAGTTGCATAAAAAAAAGTCAATTTTATTGAAGCTATAAAAACAGATTAGATCCAATGAGTTTATAGATATTGTTAATTAAGTTTGGATATACCCCAGTTTACGAATAAAGTCTTACAGCCTGCTTAATGCAAGTGCAAATCAAACATTTCCATAACTCATAAATAATACTGAAATTATTTATTATCACCTTTACCACAAAAAATGCTCACTATGAATTGAAATTATAGCTGTATTTTTTTTTTCCTTTAGCATCTACAGGTGCTGGTTGTGTGTTCTTTAAAGCCACTTATGAACTCAAAGTCTTTCTTTTCCTACAAGCACAATCAGAATGCTCAGACTGCTGATGTGGTCGGCACTGAAGCTGCTGGTACACATCCACAGCCTGCATTACTCACAAACCTGTGAACTGGATTAGAAACACTAGATGGCAGCACTGCATCAGAGGAGTATAACAGGCTATCTAAGTAGATCACTCTGACACGTTCACTCTAATGAGGCTGAAATTCAGTTTTCCATCAGCCAGGTATATTACTATTTACCGGATGGTAAATAGCTGAATGCTACAGGATGTGTATTGCTGAAAGACCAACACAAAAAAGGAGAAATGAACTACTGCCTTCACTCTCAAAGGCTTTATTGATCGCCTATTGGTTCTTCTAATCAATAGGCCTAACATTTCCTCAGTGACCAGAGAACAGGATGGGAGGTTACTCCTTGGCACGAACACTGACCCCCCTGCTGATCTGGAACAGATTGAATTAGAAACTCCATCAGTTGCAGGCTCAACCACTTCCTGAGCACCACGCTGTGACACTGGATTGGATCTCCCTCAAAGGAAATCATCTCCCAAAGTCTGTATTAACACCATCTTGCCCCCTTGCCAAGTTAGGCCAACCTGTTCCACTTGTCTCTTGCCAGGGTTACAACTGGCACAGGCGGCAGCAGGTACCTTTAAACGCAGGCCAGTGCACAATTCTCCAAAGGTGGGCTTCTGATTAATTGAGCCAGAGGATATGCGGCCTAGCCGCTGACAGATACTGAGTGCGGGTGCCATGTTGAGGGAAAGAGCTCTCCATCTTGCCCCTGGTGACTCATTCTGTGCTGAGAAATAGAGTGGGAACTCCCTTGGAGCTTCATCTCGAAGAGCTACGCTGGCCAGATGCACAACATTTGAACATTGCCAGCGTGGAGGGAGATGTCTCCGTTGTGATCGATATCTCGTCCGAAACTGCAACACCTTGTCGAGGATTCAATTTAAATTCCATTTCATTGAAAAATGATTCCTATTGGCTGATCATTGTCCGTACACTCAATTAAATATCACTTTCCCCGTTCACTGCAGATCAGTGAGAAATGAAATAGGTTACTACCATGGTAATGGTCTACTAGCTCTGCAGTCAATTTCAATCTGCTGTCTACAAGCCTGCTATTTCATTCTGTAAACAAGTCATGCTTTGGCCTCTTTGTCCCATGCTGCTGGTGGCTAACGATGTTTAATGCCATAGTAGGAGGCTTGCAGCTAGTCACGGTGACTGTGAGAGAGGTAATTACTGTGAATTTGTAAATCCACGCATATACACACCTACAGTTTCTCATGCAGATCTAAGCATGTACACACACGGAGACACATACACAGAGGGCATGTTCATTGTGTGCAAATAAAGACACTAACTACCGCAGTAAGACTATCCGCAGACAGTTAGGCAGAGCTCTTTTCCCTGGAGACAGAGAAAGCCTCTCTGTAGAGCTGCATAAATGATCTCTAACTGCCTCCTGTTGTAAATATGCTCATGTTTATGGCATTTTAACAACAACTGGCAAGCGAAATGAAGTACCTGGAGTGTGGGCGTGTGCACATTTGTGTGTGTATTTGTGAGTCTTGTGTGGATTGTGCACTGGCATTTACAGCTGTGCCTGGATATCATGAGAATACATCGGTCTCTGTAGCTCAAGCAGCTGAACCAGTCACTTATGATTACACTTATCACCCTCTTCCAAGAGCACAGGAAGCTGGAGAGAGAAGAGCGGGAGGAGAGAGGAAGAGGGAAGGAGAGAGAAGTGGGGGAGAAAGTGGGAAGGAGAGAGAGAGAGAGAGAGAGAGAGAAGAAGAGTGGCGGGGAGGCGGCAAATGTGTGTGTGGTTAAGTGAGTTGTAAAATTTTACAGCAAAAATGGGATTTCTCTTCACGAGGAGCCATACTTGAAATGATATGAGCCTTACAGAAAAGATAAGGCAAATATTTAATAGTATAGCCAACAGAAAAGAAAAGTGCCGCTGCTCCATGTGAACCTGCAAGCCTTACTGGATACACTGCAGGCTGAGCATTCAAACTGATGGGACTTTAAGCAGTACACAGCTATTAGAGCCAAGGGGTCTGGATTGCAGCCTTTTGGTGCAAATGCCTGCCTGAGGACAAGTTTATGCAAAAGTGCAGTAAGATTATTATTTTTTCTAAATCTACATTTATTCTTCTGTAGGTGATGCTGAGGTCTCCGTGTTCCCTAGGGCATTTTTTTTTTCATCTATGCAGCTCCTTGCCATTTTTAAATGATTCTAAAGCTTAATTCATTTTACAGAGATATCTTGGCAGCAGACACCTATCCTCTATGTATCTTCATTATGCATGGGGATTTTCATCTGAAACATATGGAGGAAGCAAACGTGTAGGCGCAGAGACCAGGGATTCAAGAACACCCATGAAGATCACACTGGCACACTTTTATCATCTAACCTTTCCTATTATCTTTAAACCTAGCAAAGTTCTACCTTATTAAAGCTTTCGTTGGATTTTATAGCACTTGACACATTAACTGCCCTCTCATTCTTCCTCTTAAGTAGCACCTGATTCTCACAGAGATAGAAATTACGGCATTTGACAATAAATAGGGTCCCTGCAGTAGCACTTTCTAAGATTTCTCAAGGAAGATTAACAATGTATTGGAGAAAAACAGCCTGGCTTGTAATAGCACCAGTGACAGTTCATGTTTGTTAATGGAGCAAGTGGTAAACAGGTTTCGGTGTCGGATAAGGATCTGATGGCTAAGGATCCTTCAGGATCATACAATATTTAAACAGGTTCTATGAGTTACACATGGTGGCCCATGTGCTATAGGTTGTTTCAGTTAGTACATTTGTTGTTTTGGAAGAAAGATTGCTGACAATGGTTTCACACTATTCCACTGATTTGCAGTCGGCAGGAATGCTTCAAGACACACAAAGACAGATTGATAGCTGAACATGGATGTAAACAACAACGGATTTCACATACTAACAGGCTTTGCAAATGTTGTATAAGGAAGGAAATGCATTCAAAATGTGTGTTAGGCCTCAAAGATACACTGCATGGAAACAAAACCTACAGGGCACCTTCAAGTAAAAGTACAATACCAAATACTCAAATGAAACAAATGAAAGTCCTGCATTTAGAAGTAGAAGTAGAGAAATATTGGGAGTAAAATCAATTTAAAGTACCAAAAGTAAAAGTAATACACGATTGTTCACCTTCATGTACTGTATACACTGTATGTTAGACCTCTTCAGAAACTGTATGTGAAATGTGACATTCAGCACACATTGTAAAACGAACATTTACACATTGTGTGCAATCTTCTCCTCTGTGAATTAACAATGACATACAGCAAGAACTCCTTTCTACAATTCAAATATGTGTTATGATGATGATGTTACATCTTTACTCTTTTTTTCTGCAGCTGCAATTATCTCCTTCCCCTGATGATAAATAAAGTCCATCGTGCTTCTAAGGCTCTTGTTTACAGAAAGTGACTCACTGTGCGTCACTTTCTCTCAGTGCCTCTGTCAGTGTCAACAACTATGTTGTTGTATTCTGGGATCTAACAATGCTCATGACATTGTTATCAACTCTGTTGATGGCTCTACATCTTGTTTGCTGAGTACTCCGATGAATTGCTGCTCCCAATTCACAAGCTGCTCCCAAGTCAGTGGATTAAATCAAATGAACCAAGCATGAGCTGTAAACATGTCATTTTATGCAAAGTAAAATAAAGACGTGACGATTTACAAATGAACACGATTAAAGGGATAAAAATGTAGTAAAAAAAAACAGCCACTGTTTTTGAAAATAATGAGATGAATTATTTACCAAAAGCTGCTGTTTTAGACACATGATGCATCATGTAAAGATGAGCTACATTCAGAATGTATCAGATGCAGGGCTGCACATTGCAAGTAAATCAAGTTCCCTTTGAGCAAACACAAATGGAGACATATAAAAAATCAGACATGCAGCTGTATTAAATTATACATTTCATTTGTTTGTCAGGCTTGATTTCAAGCTTTTATGCTGCCTACTGCTGACTCCATAATATTCAGTACTCTACTCTCCACTGTATGTGCTTGATTGTTGGGTTTCCATTGTCCTGTCTGTCCTATATCACTGTGGGCTAGCTGAGTTTTGTGGGAGAGCTTAACTCTTATCAGCTCTTCATTATATATCATATCATAACTCTCTGCCATGAATCGCCAACAATTGGAGAGCTGTTCATAAGATTTTTCCAAATGGAAGCATTTCATTCCCATCTGATGCTATAATGCTTATCTTCGGGTGTGAAAACAGATTCATTCAGCTTCCACTGCAGACTGATCTACCATGTTCAACTCACTCTCTGCGATAAGTGGAAACACAATGGAAGCTATTCAGCTCCGAGACTGTGTCAGGATGTCGAGACTCCGAGTAACACTTTTTCTGATAGAAGAAAAGAGATGGTCTTGGATTGTACTCATTTCTATCACAGCTGTATGCAGTAGTAGTATACACCAAACAGCGCCGCCAATATGTCGGTAACATTTCAACTTTCAGAGGCCACAGCCACAGTTCAGAAGCAGCACAGACTGTGTACTAGCAAAATCATCTCACACGTACATGCACCTGCTGGTCTATTTTCTCTTCTAAAACTCCTCTGTGTACTCGTACAGCTTCAAGCACAACAGGACCTCACGTAGTTGCAGTGATACACATACACTTCAATGACTTAAGTAATCTATAACTTCTTTCCACCTCTGTGAACAAACAAGAAATACAAGATCATCGACAGCTCCACCAGCACATACAGTAACTGCTGCCCTGTGTATCATTACCAGCTGTAGGAACAAGGGTTTTTAAGCTCGGTAGCTGTCTTTATAATGATCGTGCCTCTAGCATTCTCATTACTGGGCAGTTGAAAATGCATCAAAAAAGAAATGGGAGTATACTGTAGGTGGTGAGACAACACAATACTGTCTTAAATTGACAATAAGTGTACAGGCCAGAACATGAGACCTAAATGGAAGTTATTACAGTATCTTCACTACTAAAAATTACAATTATAGAAGGTACTACTAATTTACAAGAGCAAATATGTTTTCAAGGAAACATAAGCCACATTGATTATGTTTTTGGTCAACATAAAAAGGAAAATGCTTTTAATGAACCTCCCTTTAATGAATCTCATTTGATTGGCCTCCCTACAATGTCTGTTTGTGGTAACTAAAACATGATTAATATTTTTGAAGGTTATATTTAGGCACAGACTGGTTAAATTAGGCCGCAGTAACATGAGACCGGACATGTTTCCTTTTTCTCTCCTCTCCTCAAAAAATAACAATAATTCCCAAATATGCCCTTAATCAATGTGCTTTTGTAGCCTAAACCTAGCAACATACAAGTTAATCACTTTGTACTCCACTGTGACCTCCACACGAAGACTTCTGTGCTGTGCAGACTGAGAAAACATTGACAGTGAACAACCCATGCAGCAATTGCATATCAAAAAGTGTGGAGTTCATCAAAATTTAAGTGGAGCCAGACAACAACTGTTCTTACCACAATACATTAGGCAAAAAATGTACTTCTGCAGAATGTTTACACCATCTAAATCACAGTGCAGCTCACACTTAGGAATACATAGAGAATATATGTGAGTCAATGCACTCAGCGAGTAATAATTTTATCTTTTATTTATGGAATAGATTAAGAACCATAACAGAAGCTAAATATTTCTATTTATACACCTGGACTGATACCAAACGATTTGAGTCACCATCACCACAGAGCGTTTCGAGTCCACTGTGAATCAGGCTTTGCTAGGAGACAGAATTCTTCAAGGCACCATTTAATACATCATTTCACTGCCTTAGTATCCCTCTTGAAATGCGTTAAAAATAATCTAACAGGCCAAGTGACCCGGTCATAATGGCTCTCTTCAGATGCCACATTTTACTCAACATATGACGAATTGGTTCATGGGCCTCCCACTAATCTGGCTAATTGGAATTATGACATTTCAGCATCACTAACAATCTTGGGAAAAGGGTAAAATAATACCACTCAGTAATTACTTCCCTGCATTACAAAGAGCTTTCCTTACTGCGGTGGTCCATGAGCGCTTTAATGGCACTGACAGCGTACATCAGAAGGGTGAGCGTATGGGGCACCTTCTATCCATGAGTAATGTATATTTATATGTAAGAGTCGGCAGCCAAGTTTTTGAGAGAAAATCATATGAATGTCCCAGTTACACTTTAGCAGTTCAACCGCAGAAATTGAGAAAAGTGAGTCATCGCTCTCTCACACACAACCTGAGAGATACTGTATACGGTACAACTCTCACACAGTACTTAGCTCAAAAACAAAATAGTCTAAAATGGTACTAGAAATTAAGCAAGGTGATGTTTCTTTAAAATCTATATCTAAAGTTTTGGCTTGACAGTAATTATTAGTTCTCTGCAGGTGGTTCTTTAGTTTAAACAGATGAGTTAATGTAATGTCTGTAACCCTCCCACGCCACGCTGTTTCTTCAAATGTCTTTTAATGTAGGAGTCAGAGGTGTGAAAGCATGATTTCTGTCTCTTAAACATTGTGGTCACATCCACTTTCTGATCTGTGTTTGGGGCTTGTTGTCAGAAACGATTGGGAAAGACTGGTTTATTATAAAGAGAACAGCAACGCGAAATAGATTTGAGTCCTCAATTATCCCAACGGCGTAGAGCCACGTGTGTGGACATACTCAAACATGAGTGTGTCATGAGTCTGTTTTTACACTCTATGATAGGCTTGCTGTTGGAATAACAGGGTTCAGCTGTTGTGCCACTCACTGCCTGAACTACAGTATGTAAATTATATCTATTCTGTTGCTTTTCTGCATGAGACTTCATGTGTTGCACAACAGATGTGAGCTGAACATAAACATTAAGCGACACTAAGGCGATTGAGGGTCACTGCACAGTCTTTTTTGATGCATATTACCTTGGGAAGCTAACAGACTCAAACATTCACAGTTATAAGGCTGCAGACTGTTCGCACTGCGCATCTAGTTCTGAATGCTTTGCATCAATGACACTGTGCGTCCTCATTCACTCAAATGTCATATCTACAGCATGGTCGATCTGGAATGACATACCTGTCTCTAGCTTCTTAATTGAGCAGACACTTCATCTCAACAACAGGGGTTTCTCCACTTACTTCCCCACTCGTGTGATACAGACCAGTGCTCCAGACCCTGCAGAACCATGGGTAATGAAGGCACTGCCAGCTGCGAATTCATTCATAGATCATCTGGTGATTTTATTAATGCATGAAGACTTGCTGGGTAGTCCCACATCTCAACCCCCCCCGCCCCCAAGGAGAGCATGATTAATGGTGTTCCCCCCAAACTGCATCAGTTAGCCAGTGCTGTATCTGGTATTTGTCTTTACAAGATCATATCGACTTTTGGGAGATCATGCAGAAAATGAAGTGTCATGTGTGCGGGAGCTTGCAGAACGAAGGGTGGTAATACCTTTGTTCTGCAGCCGAACAGAAACAAGCCTCAGCATGGAAACAGATACCACAGAGGGGCTGTGCAGATGATGGGGCTCAGACACCTCCCTGGTCTCTTTCTGAGAAGAGAAATCTTGTTCTGCCTTTAATAAGTGTTGCTCCCTGATTCTTTTATGGAAATAGGTTTTAACAGAGGTCTCAGCGAGGATATTACAACATATCAAGCTGTTCCACTGTTTGGTTACACCACATAATGGCATCATTATTCCTTCCTTTGCATGCAGATGGAAAATTTACCACCGAACACTGACAGCAGGCTTTGTCTTTGTACTTTGTAAATGGCTACTTACAGTCTGATTAACATCTAAGACCAAACTTCTAACACCCTTTGATTTCACAGAGGTTTTTCTCTCCCCTTCTTTGTGGCTTTTACACATTTTCATGGACTTTAGAAAGCCAATATAACAATGTATTACAAGATTCACTTTACATTACATAATGACCTGTTTGTGTTTATTTGCATGAATTTTCTTCAAAGACGTCGTAACTCCTCTTACAACTGTCACATTTTTGAATACGATAAAGAGGGAAACTTTGATCTTCTAAATCCAATATGACAAAGACTTGCATGGGAATCACAAATACTAATTGAAGCCAAACCTTTTTCTTTTGCAAACTTAATGGGCATGAGGCGCATTTTCACTCGTGGAAAAAGAACTCAAGAGCTTTATCCAGTGAGTTCCAGTGAGTGAGTCAAATATAGACATCTAGAATGTCCAAAAAAAGAGACAATATCAGAACATCTATTATCATTTTCAATATCTTTTTGTGGTGTGCTCATCCTGTAACACACTTCTACTATCATTTACCCAATTTGGTGACCATTTTTCAGAACCTTTACCCTTCAAAATCAGCTTTTAAAGGGTAGTGGGCTTTATTTACTTCCTTTCTTGTAATTCACAGTCAAATCTCAAAATCTAGAGTCACTGCCAGGTCCCAGAAGTCATCCACCAGCCATTTTGGGGCAATCAGTAAGAAAGAGATTGCATCAACCAGGCTGATAATGCTAGGTAAGCCTGGGGCTGATTTTCTGACAGACCAGAGATCAGCAACCAACAACCAGTGGAGGGAGGGAAAGAGGAAGGCAGCCCTCTTATTGTGGCAATTCACATCTACCCGACTGAGGGTGGAATGACTGCTTTGGGAAGATAATTGTGCCTGGAGAAAATCCGGCTACAGGAACACTAGGAATTTTATCTGCAAACCACCTTCCTCTTTTGCCGATAGGGTGGGATATGAAAACTGGCAAGGTGCAGGTGGGAAGGCAGGGAGTGTCATTACCAGGGGGTCACTGCACACATGATAACCCCACCCGCTCTTTTATTCCTTTCATTTTGTTTATGCTCTCCACTCAGTTGCCTGCTTGATGAGGTAAACACATTGGTCCCCTGGCTTTGGAAATCAATTTCACTCTGGATTTGTCTCCACAGACACCTGACGGACCCTGTGGTGCAGCTCCGTTATGGGGCCGTGAGGAGTGCTCTGGCTGCCCTTCTTCCCTTCAAACACTGAGAGAGGAGCTGGTGATTAACCGTGAAGCAACAGCACTCCTCACTAACTCACAGGCACGAATAAAGATGCTGCCACAGTCTCTCCTCGCCCTGCTGTGTGTTGCAGTGTTGGGTATTGGCCAGAACTAGGCAGTTTTTGGATGAGCCTTGTTCCTGTGAGAGACTGTAAAGTAGGTTGAGAGGACAGCCATACCCACAAGTCTCTTCTTAAACTAATGAACACACAGGAAAATAATTAGAGGGATGCAGCCAAGTGTTGTCTTTGACCTTAGCAACCTTCATCTGTCTCCTATTTAACAAACAGCTCCACTTTACTGCTCACGGCTTACTGATGCATTAGTGTTATTGTATTAGTAGATTAATATAATTATTATTACATTTTTTCTGTTGGTGATAAATAGGTAGTTACTCTTGGAAACATATTACTTCTGTCAAATAGTGTTGTGAAAAATACAGAGGGAAAATGCATATAACAGGCTGATAACCAAAAACAAAAGTTATTAATTTATGGATATATATAGTACAGTATAGTATAGTATAGTACATTAGTACAAGTATTTGCTACATTTCATGCCCCTAGCAAGTATGTGTCTGAAGTCATGATGAATGGCTGTTGAGCTGGAAGACAACCAGGACTTAAAATAGATTTCACAAGCCAAGGGGGACAGGTAGGTGTTCAGGTATTCTGTTTTCTTCGTATACAGTTATCAGACAAAGGATGCATTTTGACATATTGACGCACTGCATCAGACTCTAGATTAGGACTGCAAGTAACGGTTATTTTCATTATCAATTAATCTCTTAATGACAGGTATTTTTTTGTTAGACGATATTGATGTTTGAATGCTTAGCAGCAACCGGGTGGTGGGAATTAACTATGGCGAAGCATGACCCGCCTTTCTCTGCATCTGATTGGCTTACCCTGTTACTCTTGCATTAAACCTAACCAATCATAACTCCTCATAGCCAAGCCTAACCCAACCCACCCAACGAAGAGACCGAGTACTAGCCAATAACAGGAATAGTGTGGGGAAGGGGAGGGGATCACATTCCAACACATTTCTGGGAGAAATTTTGAACTTTCGGTAACTTCAACTCCTCCTCTGGGCACCCATAAGTAGAAGCTGGTGTACCAACAAATAAGAATGTAACAGTTGAAACACAGTTCTTACAGATTAAACAATACAAAAACGAAAAGGTTCCATTTATTCCTTCCTGTCTTCAAATCTAAAACTCTTTTTTATTATAGCGTGATTAAATTGTTTTCTGCAATTAGTTTACTATTAGCAAAGCTAGTCATGATTCTAGCTGTGTGAGGCTAATGTGTTGCTAATACAACAGTGTTTTGTATCGTACTGCTTTTACTTCTACTCTTGTGTACTATGTGTATTGGGTTAACTGTACTTTGGAGAATTAACATTATTTTCATTCATGATACGTTGTTTTTTTTCTGACATCAGGGAAAATGAAAGAAATTTCACAGTTTAGGTGCTAAGTTTGGTTTTCCAGTCAGGACCCATGAGCATCAGGTGTTTGCTGTTTAAGATATTAGTTAGACAAACTTCGTATATTAACTGTGTATTAACATACTGCTACCTATGCTTCCTGCTACGCACTCTATTTAGCTGTGTAATGAATGGATTATAGCATGTGGAAAGTGGCAGCCTGTGACATACAGTACAGAAAATTGGCAGGCCGCCCATTCAAAACATTACCAGGAGGCTGATGCTGCCTGAAAGCACCCTTAATCTAAACGTTTGTGAATCCAGTTGTTAAGATCAAAGATACAAGTATGTAATGCTGACATGGTTTCTAAATGACCCCAAACACATCTTTGGCATTGCTGTCTAACCAACAAACCCTCAAGATATTCTGCTTACAATGATACAAAACTATAAAAGCAGCATTTGAGAAGCTGCAACGAGAGAACATTTGATACATGAAGATTAATATGAATGAATTAATTATCAAACGTGTAGCCGATGTGATTACGCTTACTTTTGAAAAAGTACAATCAAAACAACAACTAATTCACCTCATGAATGAATTGTGCGTTTGTGATACATCTCGGTAACACAGTATTTTATTAATCCTCAAAGCAGACACAGTCATCTCATTTGGGGATCAGACCGTAATGTCAGCACCTGACATTATTTGCACAAAGACTCTTCAGCAAGTTGCTGTCAGAGGGGGCCTGAACCTGATCCTCCAAGCTGAAGAACCATCTCCTTAATTACCTGGTCACCCTGACACCGAGATGAGATATGATTTATAAGGGACATTATATTTGAAGTGTTCATAACAGTAATAAGAATCCAGGACTCTCAAGGATGATTACAATTATTTCTGTCATTAGACTGCTCACAGAGAGGGACAGGGAAGTGCTCTCATGGCTCTCTTTATCAGGCCTGAGCTGATTAGTGGTTGTAAATAATTCCTAATATTTACACTAACCTACTTTAAGCAAGCGATGCATTGTGGGACAGTTCATGTCATATTAGATTAGTTGTCAATTTTGACTTTGTGTTGTAGGTTTTGTGTTATCCAGGTGGTTGGTATTGTAAAGAAAGCTGAATTCATACTATGATATACATTGTTGACAACACACCCCTATAGTCTCAACTAGACAACTTGCTATTAGTATGTAGGAAATCAGCTGAAGCATGTAGAGAAAATCAGTCAGATTGAAAGGAGGCCAAGAAAAACAGCTGCATCACTCATTTCAGCGAAGGCCCAAATGTCCTCCACTCCTTAACCAAGTGTTTATTATCAGATCACAAATGGCCTGTATGCACATATTTGATTGTTAAATCTGAAAGACTTGGTTGAAGGATATTTGAAAGAGGACTGAAGATACATAAATGCAAGGGTGGGTAGGATGAATTAATGGAGCATTGACCAAGACAGCCATAGATATCAATGTTTTAAATGATATGGCAAAATCTCTGATGGACAACAAATTCAATTTACAGAAGTATATGTACAGTAAATTAGTCAAGATGAGAGGAAGTGGAGTCAGGGAAATGGTAAATTGGAACACTGCATAGCAAAAGAACAGTGTCTGGAACACATCTGAGATCAAAGATTTATGATATGTAAGAGTGTTAGTGCACCTGAGGGTTGTCTTTTGCTTCAAACCAAACGAAATAATTATTTGCAAACTCGACCCAGTCCCGTTGTCTGGATTCCAAAATACATGACCTTGTTTAATTTGCCTGCCTCTTTGCTCCTCCAGCTTCTTTGGTAGAAGTCCAAGAGCGGCTGTGCACCTGAATTAGCCTGATTACTACAAACACCGAAATAAAGACCTTCACTGGAAAGTCCAACAGCGAGCTGACATGCACCAGTTTCTCTCACCGCGAGCCGAATAACTCAAGGCGAGATCAATAGGCGAGGCCCTTTCTACATGAGGCAAGTCTCCTGCGAACTACCCCTAAAGAGCCATTATTTACTGCTTGCTCACGCTGCGACAAATGAACTCAGCGTGGGCCCATTAATGTGTAATTAGAGAAAAGAACGAGACAAATATTTAACAACACAAGTGTTTCTGCTCATTAGATCAGCTTCAATGGGGGATTATTAATGGCTTCCGGGTTTAAGTTTTGGTGAAGAGCTCAGGTTTCATAGAGAGTTCAAACGTGATTAATTAGTGCTACACTGTTGAGGCCTGTTAGATACAAAACACAACAGTATTTTAAAAGGAATAATATGAAGATATTTCATTGATTTTTGCTGGAAAAAGCAATGCAAAATGGCCTCTGAAGATGAGGTTATTGATGTCAGGACGACAGTTATTTATTATGTTTGTTACAGTTTCTAGAATGTGAGACTTTGCTCTGTTCCACATCAATGTTATCTGAATAGAGTTGGGTTTTTGACTGTTTGTCAGGCAGATGTAGTTAACGCAAGGCGTGAATGTGGTCTCGAGGAACTTGAAATGAGCATTTTATAATTGATTTTAAAAAGACAAATCATTAGACTAATCTCTAATATAGATAATCATTAGTTGCAGCTCGAGTGGAATACTAATAATCCCTCGCTTTCTCACTGTCTCCTTTATTCAAAAATAAAAAAAATAATCCTTCAATAATTAATTTCTGGCCACTTTACAGCAGAAACAAGCTGTGAACACTGACACTGACTACCTTTGAGCTGATACGGCAAACTTGTTAGCAAACAGTTGCTTATTTACACATCTAACAGATACTGAGCAACATTAGCATTCATTTGGAGTCTGTTTGCTGCTATGTAATGAATGATAACTCGTTTTCAGTCTCCTTTTAGTTCTGTTTTTGGACACCAACTCCTGATGAAAGCCTCTGGCTCTTTAGCTGCTAAATGCTCCACTTTTCTTACCAGCTAGTCTTTCACTTTTTCTGTCTGGGCGGTCAGTGTACTGTTGGTCTTTAGAGCTTCGTTGCTGAAAATGATGCTTTTGAGAGCAATAAGACTGAACCAAAATAGCGAAATTGCAGGCCATAAAATTAAAACAACAAGCAGAATGATAGGGGAAAGTATGTACCAACAGTAGCATTTATTAACAGATGTGCAAAAATCTGAATATTCATTTGTTTAATGATGAGGGTTTGAACTAACCGCATTGTGCAGTCTGACAGAAAATCTCAGTTCAGACTGAAATACTGTTCGATGTGAAATAAGAAAACTTTGTTTCACAGGGACTGCATTAAAGAAGATGATATCTGGCACGCTCCAGGACTTAACAGAGGCAGTGGAGTTCGAACTGTCTGAATTAGGCACTGACTGTGGGGACTGGCTGCAGTGGGAAAATTGCTCCCCACCTTTAACTTCCTCATGTTGGTCTGATTAAAATTAATGCCATAGTCTAGTTGGTTTGGCAGTGGTGAAGCTTTCCCATGTCTTGTAATGGTTAATTCATACGCTGGTTGTGTTTTTTTTTCCTTCATTCCTCTCCGCGGTATTTTTGGGGTTTGTTCGATCTCACCTGAGGAGGATTCCTTCCTGTCCACCCGTTCTCAGTGGCAGTTGATCATGCTCCACAACATCCCCCATAATCCCTTGCTCTGCTTCCGTCTGATGTCATCTTTTCCCAGGGATTAACACAGGTGACCCAAGGGCTTGCGATAAGCACATCCTCTCAGAACAGCCAAGTCAATGAAAACCAGAATCAGGATACTTAAAAGTTTCACTTACACACAGAGGAACACACACACACACACACACACACACGAATGCGGGGAAGCACAAAAACACACAAATACCAAGTATATCTAGAAAACTGAAGCTACATCCACACTTTAAAACAAAAAAAGCAGCCTTTTTGCACCGTTTCAGAAAATACAGCATGACACTGGACATGTGTGTGCTGGTGGAAACAGAAGGCAGACTGCCTACTTAGCTGTTACTTACTTAGTTGTAGAAAATAATGAGAAGTAGTTTTACTTTTACTCAACTCTTTACTTGTGTCACCCTTTCTAAAAGTCTGTTTTTCCCACCCATTCAGATGAAAACAGGCATAAACGCAGCAAAGGTTGTGCTTTTCAAAACAAAAATGCAATAGTGTAGCCGGAAAAACATGGGCACCAGATAGAGTCAATTATTCATGGAGAGCTTTGATAAACCCAGGCAATTATCCAATGAGAAAAAGGTGTGCTTGCCGCTCAATAAATATGTAGTTGTTGGGAGTTCGGCTGTTTTTCACATTAAATAAAATTAAAATAAATAAAACTGCATTTTTCTAAACAGTAGCTGCATCTGTCAGCAGTCGAACAGTGAGCCCTGAGGCTAGCCAGTTACGGCTATGTGTGCAGCAGTGTTTGGATAAAACCAATATTCAGTCAATTACTCGATGTGGGTTTTTGCCATGGTCCTAGTGGACTGTAGGTCTTTAGCATTCACCAGCTTGTCCCCAAAAAAATACTTATTTCAGAGGCTGACTGTACCATGGCATTTAGGTATTGGAATAATATTTGGCTTACAGTCTTTTCCCCTCTAAATGTGGATTAAGCTTGTAAGCTTCAGACAAAAATTCCATTCCTTGGTTTAGAAGTTTATCTATTCATACATATAAATGGTAAAACCGCCAAAAGAAGCACAGGTGAGATAAATGAATAGAAAAGGGTTTTAAAAACATGTCAAACATGAGTGTTTTTTTTCTTTTTACAAAACAAGCAAGCTGACAACAAAACTCACGAGGAGGTAAAATGACATTACAAAAGCTAAATCCATAAATGACAAGCAAGAGAAGCAAACTGAATGACGAGACTTTGAGGTGGGCTGTAAAATCACACAAAAAATGGTGCTTTTATTCTCAAAGCTAATTGCTTAAAAACCAACCAGCGTTATTCAGAGTTACAAAATGGGATTTTAGTCAAAGCGTTTTCAATTGTGCATCAGTGCCTGCTGAAAATGAACTTTAACATTTACCACACATACAAAACACTTGCACGCTCCTGTCAGACAACAATAGAATCAGAAGCAGAGAGGAGTGAAGATAAGCTTAATGAGAAAAAAAAAAAAAAAAAAAAACCCAAAACCACATTAATACAGCACCTCATGTTTTCCCAATTGAATCTGACACCTTGGTCTTCAGTCAATACCCACAAATCAATACTTAGACCATGCTGAAACCAACATTTTCAGATGATGCCAAGCATATATCATTTATGTCATGGCTGAGTTATTGACCTCAAGATGTGAAAAACAAAAACAAAGCACACACCCATTCACACACAGACACACACATACACAACACGGTCTGTGGAGACCAAGATCTCTGTGTTGGGCCGTCGTTAGTCTAACATGAAACGCGACCACCGCTTATAGACCCGTCTCTCACTCTTTCGCCACTTGCGTGCAGGAATACAGGATCATTTGCATCTCTCTGGGGGACACCCCTGCTGGGTTTTGTGTGGGTGGCATTGCTCACGTTGCTCTGATTACTAAAACTTTTCCTCATTGCACTTCTAATCATTCAGCAGATAAGGGTGGGCTGTTCTCTGGGAAAAAAAAAAATAATAATGAGGCACACACAAAAAAAAGTTAATGAGGTTTTTTCCTGTACTACACCTCTAGAGGCAGGGGTCGGCTTAGCAGCAATGTCATTATGCAGGAATTAAACTGGGACTGTTGTTTTGCTGTGCTATCAATTTACATGCTTTAATTGCATAACCAAACTGTTCTGCCAAAACAAGGCAAGCTGTAGATGCAGCAGTGTGAGTGTGACTGGTTGTATTTTGTATCAGCAAACACAAGCTTTCTTGCCGTTTCCCTTCCCCTGCATGACTTGCTTCCACACGCACACAAAGAAACCCTGCTGTCTTCGTTTGTAGGTGCATTTGTTGCAAACTTTTAAAATGGAGCAGACACAAACTCAGTCCCAAGAGGAGTAATACATTAGGGAACACCCTTTAGCAAGCCGGGGACTATGTCCTAATAGTATTTTAAAGCAGCTGCACTTGGCAATCCATCATGTAGATAGCAAACTCACTCTGTCCCCTCTGCAATAGACTTACCGTCATCACACACACAGGCACACGCATATACATCTATGCACCACGTAATTCGGGACTGCTTGGAAATACAGCATGATGCAACAAAATAATATGAAATGTGTTCAATCTCGATTTGATTACAAGTAACATTAAACTTTATCAGGACGTTTTATCAGCCCGCTACGAAATTGGAGCGAAATCTGTGCCCTGCAGACCAGGTAGGCAGAACGTACTCTGCTCGAGATAATGTCTTTCAAAAGGAAGCTGTCCCACTTCTTTCATACACAACTCAAAACTGTCCCCAAAACTGAAAGCGGGATAAAATTGGCTACTGCTACTTCTCTGGGAAATGCCACGTGCGATGTAGGATATTTTTGGGAGGATGGCACTCATTTGAATTCCACCCACTGAACAAGAGCAAATATATTTACATGTCAGACCAATAATGGAGAGTGAAGCAAAAATTGATGGAGACAGAGATGGGAAAACAGAGAGATGAAATTCAAGGCTGACTTATCTCGGAATAGAGTTGACTATATTTACACGTGATACGATCTATGAAGTGCAAACTGAAAGTGCAGAAATCAGCCGTAAAATTTTCATGTTTACTGTTATTGTTGAGTTTGACAATATAATCCTGTCTGCAAAGCCCGCTGAACTGAATGTTGCTGATTTGAACTGAGTGTGTCGGGGAGGACACGCACAGACAGACACACAGACAGACAGGACAGGGACAAAAATCTGATAGAAGATATGTCGAAATGAAAAATAGTACAATTTCTTTTCCTCTGCTTTTTTGTTTTTGTTTTCTTTCTTCTGTTGTGTGGAGAGCAATGTTTTCTGCATCTCTTTTTTTTGTTTGATACATTGGCATGATAAAGGAATCCTTTATTCTCACACTTCTGCCTCACTGAGTGATGTTCAAAAGCATGTTAATATTTTCATTTGCCTGATTGCATTGCGAGGAAACTCTTTCAACTCTGGGGAACAGAAAGAAGGGAGAACAGTCTGGGAGACTCGAACACATCCATCCTGAGCCCACACACCTCAGCCCTTCATTGTTGCTACCGCACCAAACCTTTGTAATTGAACCTGAGATATCAGGATGGGCGGCGCTGATGCCAGGTGCATACTAAAAATAGTGCTCTCTCATTGGACCCTCTCATAGGGATGCCATTTTGTCATGCATAATGCATATATGCAAATATGAGACAAGGAAATGGATTACTTGAAAGGGCACCTGTGGTTCCCAGCTCAAAGATATATGCAACAGGGGAAATGAAGCACACGGAACTATCATTTAGCTGACACACAGCTGTATAGAGAAGTGGAGAAACACTGTCTCAGGCAGTTCTGTGACTCAAAAGTGGGTGATGAGTGATAGATAGGGATGAAATCACAAGCAGACTTGAGGTTATATGCAGGTATATGGAGGGCACTCATCTTCTTCTCTGGGTTTGTATACAGGAGCGTTAGCTTGATTACCTCTGAAATGTAAACGGAAGTTGGAGCACGGCATAGACCAGTATAGCATCAATCCTCACCTCTTGAATCACTTTCATAACAACAACTTGATGAAATTCATCAGTACGGGGAAAATATGGAAACAGAGAGAGGAAACAACTTATTGGCCATAGACCAGACTTACTACCTTGTAATTTCATGAGCAATTGTTTCAAAATATACACATAAAAGATGTTGAGATTGGAGGGGCTGCTGGTTTTGGGAAGTATTTTTGCCATCAATTTTTTTTTTTCATAGCTTTTATGATATCCTCAATATTTTCCAATGTAGAGACACGACAGTCTTCTGGATAATTTAACAATACAACAGGTTGATCAGGACTGCTATTGAGACGAAGCCCGTCAAAAGCACAAATCAGCTGCAGCAAATTCTGAACACTTGGTTGCTGCAACTGGCAGTAAAACACTGCACCATAAGATGGATCTGGAGCTGATTGATTCATCCACTGTAACATCGACCAAGAATGTCAACATGAATGGAGTGCAGGGTTGCACAATTCTAGTCAAGATCAATCAGGACTTTTTCACAATTTTCTCCCACATTTTTTAACTCTGTGATTGGGTGTCACACAGTGACTGTAAATAAAGATACTGTTTGTCTTTATATCAAAAAGAAAGCAAGCCAAAACACGTTGAGCGCCCCCTGATGGCTGATACATGTTAGCTGATGGGACATCGGCCAAAGTTACAAATTCAAAGTATGGTTTCTGTCATTTTAGGTAGTTTTTATCACAATGATGTATGTTTGAATGCTAATTTTTCTGATAAAGTTGGTTTTAATTGCTTATTTAATGACATAAAAAGAGGGTGTAATGTCATGATTGATAGCTAACCCTAACCTGCAATTGAGTCAGGTGGATACAGGACCGAAATACTGTGGCTCTATCCTGCGATTACGATTGCACAGACTCTGGCTCCAAATGGCATCACCAGCTCAAGATGGCAGTACCCGTATCCGGGATATTTTGGCTATTTTTGTACAGTGTGAGGAAGAAGAGACACTCCTTTATTTAGGTAGGACGCTCTCCCAGTTATGTCTAATGCAGAAAATGAACAGGACATTTACTCCTTACACCTTGCAACTCTTTTATATACAGTATGCAATTGCTGGAACTGCTCAACACAGGCAAATAGTTGCTGTTCTCTTTGTCCTAGACTGCTCAAATAATGTTACTTAGTTTATTCCTTAACAACATTAATTTCTCCAACAGCTACTTTATTTTTAGTCTTCTACATCATGTTATGGATAAGTGTGCACCATGGCTCTTACACAATACAAACCTAGCTCTGAGGTAAAATGATAGCAGAAATGTAGATATGCGACTGCTCTAATCAATCCTTACACAGCAGGAAGCAAATCTATCTCACCCAGCAATTCTCCAACAGCTTCACTCTGAATTGAATTCTTTAAATACCTCCATTCCCTGTCACCTATGCATAACTCCCACATGGCACACTGCTGCGCGCTGTCGTCATCATGTGCTTTTGGTGCAGCCATCACATTTGCAGTCTTGTTTGATAATGTGCTGATTAATTGTTAAATGATAATGTATGCTAATTTAAATATGCATTGTGCGTGTAGATTTTAAGATTTATGTACAGCTGAGTGCATATTTCATGTCCCGCTCTACACCTTTCACTGCATGTAAAGTTCTTTTATGCCTGTGCTGAATACATTCACATAAACAGTGAGTCTCTGTACCTTAACAATTCCATTCTAATAAATTATTTTAAAATGATTTTACTGGGTAAATTCCAATTTTTCAAATACCTTATACTTCTTCTTCCCATTATGGGTAGGCGGTATACCAGTTTCCTTGCCGTCACAAGGATTCACATTGTACCACTACATGGACTTTGCAATGCCGTCACCACCTTGATAAGTACACGCACAGTTCTGGAATTAGCACACACACAGGGGAGATCTACTTGCCACAACACCCGACGAACTATGTCACACACACACACGGGTTAGACTCTCTATGGTTGTGTACAGGCTTTGTTACCCACACCATCCTTAAACTAAAAGGGAAGGCTGGGCCGGTAGCACTAAGCTTTGAAGCCAGTGGCAGTTTACTGTTAGCCTACATTTACATAAGCCAGACAAAGCATCAGGAAGAAAGCTTCACATTTCCAAAAAGCATTGGGTGTCAGAACCAGGTGGAGAGACAGTGGCGAAAAACTGGTAGATGCTTCTTCTGACACAGCGCAAACCTCACTTATATGCAAGAAAGCCAAAAGATGGTTTTAGATTTCACCATCTAAAAAGCATGAACGCTTATGATTACGAGGATGCAACAAGAGCCAAAAGCACAAGCGGTTCCGCCAGCAAATGCGCCAGCGGATAGCGTCTTAAGCCAACACAGCTGTCACTCCAGGCTTCATTTACCGCTGCTGTGCCTTATCATAAAAACAGCAGAAAAATTGAAAGATATTACGAGGGCAGTCGCAGAGTATATTGTCATGGACATGGCGTGAATTCAGATAGTGGAGAGAGACGAGTTCGGAAATTTGATTTGTATTCTGGACCAAAGACATGAGCTGCTGGGCAGAAGTATTTCAGTCAAAAGCGTCTGCCAGAGCTGCACGCGGAGTGTCGGGAGAAAATCTTAAAGGAGACTCGCTACATTGAAGCCTTCTTCACCGCCACTGATTTGTGGTCCCGCCGGACGACTGAGCCGGACGACTGAGCCATACATCAGCCTCACAATCCACTTCATCTATGATGACTGGAATCTGCGCAGCAGATGCCGGCAGACCTCCTTTTTTCCAGATGAGCACACCAGAGAAATAACTGAGGGAAGCGCTGTTTGACTGGGGCTTGGGAGAAGCTCGCTTCATGTGCATGATGACCAACACATCGCTGTTGGTAAGTTACAATGTTCAAACCCCATAGCATAAAATCACTGCTGGAGGAAGTACTCAGATTTTTTCACTGAAATAAAAGCAGCATTACCACAAAACAAGTAATAGTCCTGCAGTCAAGTTTTTACTAATGTAAAACTAAAAAAGTCTTAATAAAAAAGTACTGGCATCAAAATATACTTGAAGTACCAAAAGTAAAAGTACTCATTATGCAGAATGGGCCATTTCACAATCATATAGTCTATTATATTGTTGGATTACAACTAGAAATGTATTAATGCATAACTGTATTGTTGCAGCAGGTAAAGGTAGTACCTACTGTATCATAATACATAATAGTTCATCAGGTAATTTGTGTTTCATAATCTAAATCTGCAAAATAACTAGTAATTAAAGCTGTCAAATAATTGTAGTGGAGTAAAAAGTACAATATTTGCCATTTTACAATATTTAAGATGTAGTGGTGCTGAAGGGTTTGAAAGACTCAATTACCTCAAAATTAAGTGTGTTAGCAAATGTATTTATTAACTTTCCAGAGATGAGTGTCCAAAACGATGCTTGCATTACAACGGTTAGCACATTCTTCTACAGCTGGAAAACATGGAAGTGAGCTGAACCTGCCTGTCCACAAGCTGGTGACTGAATCACAACGTGGGGGTCCCGTGTCAAGATGATGGAAAGGGTCTTGGAACAGGAAAATACCATCACACAAGTGCTGGCAGCACAGTGAAGGCATGGCACCTCCTACACAACTGGCAAGGCATCCAGGTGTTAGAAGCAATCACAAAAGCACTAAAGCCCCTCCAAGATTCCACTGATGTGTTATCAGGGGAGGAAGTGTAAGCTACATGAAGCCAGTTCTCCATCTACTGAAATTCAGATATTTTGAAGCCAGAAGAAGACAAAACAGGTCTGAGTGAGGATATTAAATATATAATATTAAATATTAGAGAGTTTTGGATTACTGAAATGGAAAGTACGGTGTTCCTGCAACTGACAAGCTGCTGCCCATGGCAACATTCCTGGACATAAGGTTTAAGTCCACCTATGTGACCGATGACAAGTTGGAGGAGGTAAAGGGAAGACCAGCAACTGAGATCAAGGCCTGGGAGGAGAAGACGGCCACTGCCCCTTGTAAAAAGGGCAAAACAGAGCGGGAAGCTGCCGGCACTCCTGCACAACCAGAGAAGCCCAAGAACGTCCTGGACAGTGCCAGTGCATCTCCACATCAGAGCAGTGAGTCGGAGATGATCAGCTACCAGCTGATGGCGACAGCTGACAGCGTCTGTACTGTACCCACCTTCCAAAGATGAGCTGCTTAAGAAAAAGTCATGTGTCACAGCCACAAGCTCACCCTCCGAGCGTCTATTCAGCACGGGAGGCAGTATCGTCACGTGCACCTGAGCAACGCTAAAGCCAGAGAGTGTTGACAGGCTGGTGTTGCTGGCAAAGAATCTGACTTGCTAGTTTCATCTCAGTTCTGGTTTGCTCTTGTGGAAATATATGAACCACTGTTGCACTGTTTTTTTGTACTGCGCTGCTATCTTGTTCAGTATTTTTTTTTAGCCATTTTATGTTATAGCATATGTTCCACTTAATTATGTATTTTGTGTATTTTATTTTCAACCCTTCAGCCACACATACTAAAGGTTTCTTTCAGTCTGGACTGCTTTCCTTTTGTGGAGGCACTAAGGGGATGTGGAAAAGTTAAATGTCAAAGGAAGAGCCTCGTGTTTGTAGTGGCTGTCTGATTCAGATGATTGTTTGATGGGGTTTGTGTGAATTATTTTATTTTATTTATTTCAAAACACATAGATCATTCCTATTTGGAACCAATAAACACATCCGTTTTTTTCTTTTTTTATATACATTTCTCTTTCTTAAGATATGTTCCCTTACAGAGTTAAAAGACGTAGAATCATGTTTTGAGAGGAGTATCCCTTTTGTTTATGATACCGTGATATAATATCGTCACTGTAAAAAACAAAACAAAAAAATACTGTGAAATAAATTTTACGATAGTATTGCCCATCACAACATCCTAAATTGAAGTGTTTTTAGTACTGCATCTTGATATTTGTAGCTTAAGAAGAGCCTGAGGTAGATGAATGAGGAGTAATCCCTCTCCTTCTTGACGAAGGTTCATCCCATACAAAGCAAACTGAGGCACACTTTCTCTCATCCTTTCATGTGGGCACAACACAGACACACATAGCCCCCTACAGAGTGTCGAAAGCTGACAGACAGACTGTTACTTCTGAACAAAGGTGGCAGCTCTCAGTCATCCACTCACTGCAGGTGACATTGGGGTCTCAGTCCTGACTCTAGCAGGGACCCTTGTGACTGGGGCTCGGATTTAAAAAGCCTGAATGGCAGCTACATATGTGAAGAGCAAGAACACGGAAGCTCAAAGTCAAGGAACCCGGGTAATATCCTTAGTCACACACGTGTTTCTGTACGCCTGCATGTGCAGATATGTGAACTTCATGCAGTGACGCCGTGAATAAAAATTGATTCTATTGTCTCGGAAGAAACAGTGCAATTATCCTCCATGTCTCCCATCTGCTGTGTTTTTGTGCGTAAGCTATACAGTGTACTGTGCTGGCTGGCAAAGAAGTGTTCATCCCATAAGCTTTTGTCTCATCAGTACATCCTGCGTATAGAAGCTGATTACCCCAGCGTCCCCCTGCATATGTGATGCAAAGTGCACCCGCATGATATGGCACGGTTTGTTTGTTTGTATATAGCACAACAAACATCAATTAATTGCACAATGAGGATCCTTTAGTCCCACTGCAAACTCTGTACAAACAACACATTGTTTTTTTAGTTACGCAAACATATATCTACTGTATATGACAAGACAACCAATGATTGACTTTCAAGGTTGACATTACTATCAATATTTGATATTTCTTTAAGATATGCAATGAGCAATTCAAGATTCAAGATTTCTTTATTGTCATTGAGCATGACATGTCAATGAAATTTGCATTGCAACCCCCATGTTAGAAACAAGGCAATAATAAAGATAAGAAAGATTATAAAATAAAATTAAGATACTAGAATAAAATAAACCAACATAATATTATATAACAAGGCATATATATAACAAAATATTCGTAAATGCAATTAAAAAATTCATTTTGCAGGTGAAAAATCAGTACTCTCTGTTTGATAAATTGTGTAACGGGAACACTGCTTCTAAATGACCTCAAACATATCTTTGGAATTTCTGCATGAATATCTTTTTATACGCTGGAAAACAGTTTATGGACTTGCATGCAAATGATGTATTTTATGTGTTCTTATTATTACTATGTCTTGCTACTTTATGGATGAAACAATTAATTGAGAAAATAACCGGCAGATTATTTCGAGGTCTATCTGCAGCCTTCCTGTATTTGTGGATTCATGTCTTTGTACGCCTTTTAACAAGCGTAACTGTGATGATGTGGGTGCATGTCCTTAAAGGTGTGTATTTGTACATGTAGGTGGTTGTGTCTATGTGCATGTCTTTGTGTCCTCCTGATCTCCAGCCAGCTGTGGCCATTAGCCCGAGGCTGAGCCTGTTCAGACGTGCAGGTCAGAGTTCTGATCTAATCTGGAGGATCTGTGTCTGATGAGGTCTCCACTGTAAACACAGCGGCCAGCCAGAGCCAGTTGCAGAAATCATGGGGCCAGTGGGCACTGTGGATGGAGTGGGTAGGTAGACATTAGCACAAGGGTAATTGCTGTCCCCACGGCAGCCCACTGAATGACATCTAATATTGCTGGGGAGGGCAGCTAACCATTACCAGGTGCAGAAGAAGAGCTTTTTCTGATGGCCACTGAAGTCCAATTGGGCTCGAAAATGGTTCATCATACACCCCAGTCGACCAATTTAGCCTCATATGCTGTTGTGTCTGAGAAAGGTACGGCAACTGGATTATTGATTGTCCTTGAGATTTTTCATACATTGATGTTTTTCCATGTAGACTTTGAACTGACAGGAGGGTTGTTAAAGTGAAGAGGGTGACTGCTGCATTTATGGATATGGTGCACTGCAGAGGCACACAAGCCTGATAATTGGGGGCCTTTGGTGACTTAATCTAACCGTAGGCTCCCTCAGCAATGCGGGGCTTGAATTCAGTAGAATAATGTGCTCTGTATGCAAAATGTGGTCTCAAATGTGCTTTGTGTTTGTTTGCAGCCAGTTTCATCATTCTGTAGTGATTCATTCTGACATACAGTATTAAACATGCTTTGATCACTCTTTGAAGAAAAAAAGACTTTGTTTTAAGAGAAATGTATTTTTTAAAAGCGCTAAGTGTCACAGCTCATGCATGCATAGTTTAAAGTTTTGTATGTAGAAAAAAACGTATCTCATGAATAAATGCCTCAGGAATGCACAAGATTATGGCTCGGTGATAAACAGATGCTGCTAAAGAAAAGAGTAAATCAATAAAGCCATATATTGGAATGATGAAGTAGTTACTTCACAGCTACTGTTTAAAGAAGCCATCCGACTGTCTCTTCTGCATGTTTCCACTAGAATCTCATATGTCCCAGAGGGCCTTAAATGCACTGGATTTCATTCACCTTTTGCTCAATTCTGTTGTCACCAGGTAGTTAACTTTGCATTTTCCCCTTATTTATAAAACTCTGATTGCTCCTCTTGCTGGCCTAATTGCTGCAATTCCTTTCTGAACCCAGTCTCTCCTTTACTGCCTGCCAACAAGCTTGAAATCAGGCTAGGACCCCATCTGCCTCATAGCTTCCAGATCAGCTCTACAGCTGGTCTTCAGGCCCTAGCTGATGTGCAGATGTGGGGCTTCATTTATAAACTTAATCCAGCCAAAATACCTCCAAAAATTTGGCAAATTAAATTTGGAAAGGTCAAAAGTTTACTGATAATGGTTTGAACATGGTTGTGATTTAGACTTTGAACCCAGATTCCAAAAAAGTTGGGACGCTGTGGAAAACAAAGAAAAATGGAATGCAATCATTTAAGAACAAACTGCGTGCTTGTGAGTGACTGAGCCTTTCGAGGATGCCGCTTTTGTACCCAATCATGCTACTATCACCTGTCACCAATCAACCTGTTCACCTGTGGAATGTTCCAAACAGGTGTTTCTTGAGCATTCCACAACTTCCCCAGTCTTTTGTTGGCCCTGTTCCAACCTGTTTGAAACGCTTTCCTGGCATCAAATTCAGAATGAGCAGAAATTTACAAAGATCAAGGAAGCTGATGTGGTAAAATATTAAAAATATTGTCTTTGTACTGTTTTCAGATGAGTTTGTGTCAAAAGGATTAGCAAATGATCACAATCTGTTTTATCTTTTACACGGCGTCCCAACTTTTTTTTGGAATCAGGGTTGCACAACCTGCAGTTGCAGTTCATGAAATCTTTAAGCATTTGATTGCTTCCCTCGTGTGCACAGTTTCCCACTTCCTACGCATACATTTAGCCGAGGTTTGAACCTAACTCTAAGGTCTCTGATAGATACTGGAGTTGCTTGAACAACTTCAGCATGTGTCTCCTTGTGTGCTACACC
Organism: Chelmon rostratus; assembly: GCF_017976325.1. NCBI lineage: Eukaryota > Metazoa > Chordata > Actinopteri > Chaetodontiformes > Chaetodontidae > Chelmon > Chelmon rostratus. Next base: position 21,794,831 of record NC_055666.1, read on the forward strand.
TGAAGGAATGGTCCCTCTAGCCGCCTTTGTGAACCAAAACATGGAGCTACCAGCGAGTTATTCAAAATTTACAACCCAGTTCCTCTCATCAGTGCAGCAGTCGGCCGTGCTCCTCGTAGATTCAGCTCAGCAGCCCGTCTTGCCTCAGCGGCAGAGTTCCTTTATCTTGCACCGGCCTGCGCTACAGTTCAACTACTGTCTCAGAACAACTGTACATAGTTTCAACACAGGAGTGTGAGTCATTGAGTGCTACACTGTTAACTCTGCAGGAGCTCTTCAAGGCTGGAGGTCATTTATGGCCATTTTCTGTTAAGTCCTCTGCAATGCAGCTCCAGGCATCCTTTACTAAATAGTCACCATTTCTTTGACGAAGGCCTTATCTTTATCATAGAACATAACCCTTTCAATGTTATTTTAAAAAGAAAAGGAAAACAATCTTGCATGATTGTGATTGTTTACTCATTATTTAATGGGTATAGTCATCATTTTGGCTTTGTGTCAGCTTCGTCATTCATTTGTGTCTGACTTCGACAGTAAAAATTAAACGATCGTCATCACATTATTGTGGCTCTGAGTATGCTGACATCACTCAAGATCATTTTCTGTTGAATAAGAGAAGGAGGCTCCTGCAGTATGCTCACAAACCAACCAATCAGTCAGTCATTCGGTCTATCATGTGCCAGCTGGACCAGGCAGCAACCAGGCAGCAACCCAGCGCTGGAGGGGAATTGGAGGCGAGGAAGACACGGTGTAAGATTATCAAAGAGAGCAGAGGGCTGTGTGTCTAAAGGCTTAGCAGAGGCACACCAAACACCAACATGAAGTAAGTGGGTGGGGTGTGTGGGGGGTCATTTAGGTGGCAGAATGAGTGGGAGACAGACAGAAAGAGAGACAGAGACTGAAAGAAAAGCAGATAAAGAGATGTGTTTCTGAGATGATTGAGAATGAAACCACCTCCGCTGACAATCACATGGGAATTGCGTGTCTGTGTGATTAGGTGTACGTGAGAGTGGAGGGAGACAGTGTGTGTGTGTGAGACAGAGAGAGAGTGAGAGTGTGTCTTTGCCGGTGTATCTGCACAGCGAGGCGCTCACATGGGAAGTTTCTCCCAGGGGCTGTTGTTTGTTTCCTATCTGTCAAATCCTATACAGGAAATATTCAAAACATATTCAGACAGAAACCTCGTTGGTGATGGTGAACTTTGGAGGTCACACAATCTTCAGGGGAAAACAATGTTTACCGAGCCAAAGATTTTATTCTAAGTAGTTTATTATTTATCAGAGTTTGTCTATGTCCGGCATTCTCATTTGATTGTTTTGTGCTTTTTTCTTGACTACAGAGGCTGCAAGCCATCCACCGACATTCATAAAAATAATAAATCACAGGTTTGATCCACGGCCAGTAAACTATCTGTCCATCTATACGTGTGGCGCAGGCAACAGATACCAATGGTTCTGCATGAGCACTATCCTCTCCTTTCTACAGTTACTGTGTTGGGGATCTCAGCAGACATGTACAGCATACAAATTGGACTTTTGGTTCATAGCATTTTATTATCTCATACTCTCTCTGACTGACAATCAGGTTCACGTTGTTCATCATGTTCAATGAATGAGCAGTAGCTCCTGTCCTGTAGATGTGTTGGCAGAAAACTTAATAACATTAGTGATAACTGACAATCAATATGCAGCAGTAATGCATATTAACAAATGTATGTGAGTGGTAATCTGTGAGAAAAATTATGCGTTA